>NC_058059.1:1191541-1854041 GCF_020085105.1 Siniperca chuatsi
GAGGAGCGAACTCCTGCTTTCCTGGAGCTGCATCTGGCTTCAGGCTCATTAGAAAGTGTCTGATGGTTTTGATTGATAATTCCCCCCCCCTACTCTATCTCTTCCCCTCGCCCTCCCCCGCTCGCTATTCCCCTCTACGCCTCTCTCCTCACACACACACACACACACACACACAACAAACAGGTGTGTGTGTGTGAAAGCATACAGTGTGTGTGATAAGGGAGCAGCAGGTTGGTGTTGATTCAATAAGAAAGCTATTTTCTCTCCCTCTGCATCTGGGCTGGAAACAATCAGTCTTCAGGGTGATGTTCCTCTTACCCCTATTGATTTTGTGTGTGTGGGTGTGTGTGTGTGTGTGTGTGTGGGGGGGGAACCACCAAACGATCCTCATATCCTCATCTCTTCCCTCATTCCACCCTCTCTGGTCCAGCTGAGTTAACCTATACAATTGTGGAGGGGGAAATCAATGGCTATCTTTACCCCTACACACACACACACACACACACACACACACACACACACACACACACACACTGTACTCACACACAGACTAAATTATCAGACCAACAAGCTCAGCTTTGTAATAGCTCAACAGAACAGAGGACGGTCAGGGTTTGTATAGACGCTGTTGCCTGTTGGCTGCTGATGTGTAGGATTGTTTTTTAGAAGTGTGTGTGTGTGTGTGTGTGTGTGTGGCACATTTCCTGGAGAGATACCCTAACCTTAAACCAAGTCTTCTCCCTAAAATTTTGATGATTTGTGTTATGGGGACTTGCATGCTGTCCCCAAAAGGAAGGCGAGTCCCCTCAATGTGACTGTGTACACACACACACACACACACACACACACACACACACACAACACACAACAAAGTTTCTTCAACCCCCAAAATACCAACCCTGCATGTACACACACTTTATCCATCGAGCAAATAACACGTTATGATGAAATACTGTTGTCTTTTCATAATAATAGTCATATAATAAAACTTGAGCTAAATGCTAACATGCTAACAATGACAATGCCTGACATGTTTTAATTCTGGTTCAACCAGTGTGAAGCACTTTGTAACTTTGTTTTGAAAAGTGCTGTATAAATAAAGTTTACCATTATTATAATCATTGTGTGTTGTGTGTGTGTGTGTGTGTGTGTGTGTGTGTGTGTGTGTGTCCCCTTCAGCTGCAATGAGCGACTAAAGAAGCATGGCCCTCATTATGGTCAACAAGTGAGATGTGCAGAGAAAGCGCTGATCCTCTCTGTAATTCACAGTTTTAATCAGCCCAATCAATCTTCACCCCTGTCCCCACTCTCCATATTAAACACACACACACACACACACACACACACACACACTCTCCGTCTCTTTACTTTCTCCTCCGTCGCTCCTCTCTTCTGTGTGCTGGAGCATTTATTTGCGTGTACTTGACTCCCCCCTCCAGATGAGCTGGTCTACAAGCAGGCTAATAAAGCGGCTAATTGTCTGGTTGTCAGGGCGGGATTGATTTGTCTGTTTCAACACTGATAACACAAGCAATCATCTCTCTCTGCGAAGCCTCCACACACTGTGCTGCTCTACTGTAACTGCTGACATTTGACAGCCAGGAGTGTGTGTGTGTGTGTGTGTGTGTGTGTGTGTGTGTGTGTGTGTGTGTGTGTGTGTGTGTGTGTGTGCGTGTGTGCAGGAAAAAGAGGCAGCAGATAGCAGCAAACTTTTGATGACAACAAGGACAAATGAAGGTTTTCTGTTTACCCCGAAAAGATTCAGTGGCCGACTGACAGGCGGCACGATGAGGAAACAAAACAAGCTGAGGGTCAAACTCAGAGGAGGGAGGAAACACGAGCGTGACGCTGTTTATTAAGGTAAGTCTCACTTTATCTGCCTCTTGTAGATTTATGTATTCGGAGGATACTGATCTCTCAATGTTTATATGGTGCTAGTTTGTTTTGCCAGATAGGCAGTGGTGGAAGAAGTATTCAAATCATTTACTTAAGTAAAAGTAGCAACATTACAGCATAAAAATACTCCATTACAAGTTAAAATCCCAACAAGACTTGGTGCTTTGAGCTAAATGCTAACATGATCATGCTAACATGATCACAATGACAATGCTAACATGCTGATGCCAAGACAGTATAATGTTCACCATCTTAGTTTAGCGTGTTAGCATGCTAACATTAGCTGATTAGCAGTGATCACAGAGCGCAGCTGAGGCTGATGGGAGCGCCAGCAGCTCTGCAGGTGTTTGGTCAGAAACCAAAGTGTCGGACACGTTAACATGTCGACCTGATGGTGGCGCTAGATGGAAAGTCAGAGGATCAGCAGAGTTATTACAGTTCATCCTGAGGGGAGCATGAACGATGAAGCACGTCTCATCACAGTCCAGCAGCTGCTGATGCTTCAGTCTGGATCAGAGTGGCGGACAGACGGACAGGCAGGCAGACAGGCAGGCAGATGGACAGACGGACAGACAGACAGGCAGGCAGACGGACGGACAGACGGACAGACAGACGGACAGGCAGACAGACAGGCAGGCAGACGGACGGACAGACGGACAGACAGACGGACAGGCAGACAGACAGGCAGGCAGACGGACGGACAGACAGACGGACAGGCAGACAGACAGGCAGACGGACGGACAGACAGACGGACAGTAACATCCATAGAGTAGTGTGGCTAAGTGGCATTATGTTTCCCTGAAAGTTCTTGTTGCAGATTTATATAAACACAACTTCTCAGCGCTGTGTGTGTGTGTGTGTGTGTGTGTGTGTGTGTGTGTGTGTGTGTGTGTGTGTGAAGCGCTGCTTCCCGCTGACACCTGCTGTGAAGGTCTTCTCTTCTTATCACCTGGCCTCAGTAACCGACTGGCAGACATGACTGTATGTGAACGGGTCAAATGCTGGACTGAGGCAGCAGTGGCCTGAAGGGCAGAGGAGTGGGCTTGTGACCGCACGGTCTCCTGTTCGATACCTGCACCTTTCACCTCCCTCAATGCCACTGTTGAGCAAGTGCACCAGAAGTGCAGCGGTGAGCATGTTAGCAAACAATAAAACAATTCTGCAGGTGTATGGCGACACAACGCTTCATCAGGAGGCGTGTCTGCGTCTCCTGATGGACGTCAGTCCGGTCTTCTCTCCGTCAGCTCTGTGTTTGGTCTCCAGCAGCTGCTGAGGGAAACATCTGGCTCTTTAGCTGCTAGATGCTCCGCTATGTCCAGCAGCTGCTGAGGGAAACATCTGGCTCTTTAGCTGCTAGATGCTCCGCTATGTCCAGCAGCTGCTGAGGGAAACATCTGGCTCTTTAGCTGCTAGATGCTCCGCTATGTCCAGCAGCTGCTGAGGGAAACATCTGGCTCTTTAGCTGCTAGATGCTCCGCTATGTCCAGCAGCTGCTGAGGGAAACTTCTGGCTCTTTAGCAGCTAGATGCTCCGCTATGTCCAGCAGCTGCTGAGGGAAACATCTGGCTCTTTAGCTGCTAGATGCTCCGCTATGTCCAACAGCTGCTCTCTGACTGCGTCTGTCTGCTGCCGAACACAGTGCCTAGTGTACAGTGGCTTTTTACAGCTTGTTCTCTGAAACCAGCTGCTGCTGCTGGAAACACTGAGACTGGAGCAGACAGGTAATGCGCCACAGAACCAAAACTAGCTCGTCTCATCTCTGTACACAGAAAAGATCAAACTGATGTCAGTATTCTCAGCGGACTCCTGGTAAGATGATGAGTATATTTAAAAAAATATCAGACTGGGCTGAGATGTTTGTGTTGTTCACCCATGTCAGATCACAAATAATAAAAACTTCTTGCAGCTGAACATACAGAACGTTGACTGATTGATTGATGATGCTACCTGTTGATGAGGAATGTGTTTGCCAACATTTGTGTTGATTATTTCTCCTCCCCTCCATCTCTTTCACTCTCCATGTATTCTCTTTTTGTAATGCTTATCTAAGCCTGACAGGTACCTCCACAGCGGAGCTCCAAATTGTTACGCTCCTCTATCAAATATAATCAGTCGCACTCCGGTATACATAGCTCATGCACACAGTGTCTCAGCACAAACACAGGAACACACATGCTCTGATTTGTCGTAGGATGTGTCAAAAGGTGGAAAACGAGGGTTCTTAAAAATATCGTGTAAACAGGCAAGGTGAGGAGACAAACACTGAGGGAATCTTTAAATTAATTTATTATGGGAAGGCATGGATTTAAGACAGAATACATGTGCGTCAATGAGAGGGACCCAGGTGGGACGGTGAGGTCACAGGGAGCAGAGGTGAAGAAGGTGCAGGACTTTAAGTACTTAGGGTCAACGGTTCAGAGCGATGGAGACTGTGGAGAAGAGGTGAAGAGGCGAGTGCAAGCAGGTTGGAGCGGGTGGAGAAAAGTGTCAGGTGTGTTGTGTGATAAAAGAGTCTCAGCAAGAATGAAAGGAAAGGTGTTGGAGACGGCGGTGAGACCAGCGATGTTGTACAGCTTAGAGACAGCGGCACTGAAGAAAAGACAAGAGGCAGAGCTGGAGGCAGCAGAGCTTAAGATGTTGAGGTTCTCTTTGGGAGGGACGAGGACGGACAGGATCAGGAACGAGGACATCAGAGGGACAGCTCGTGTTAGATGTTTCGGAGATAAAGTCAGAGAGGCCAGATCGAGGTGGTTTGGACGTGTCCAGAGGAGAGACTGTGAATATATTGGTAGAAGGATGCTGAGGTTGGAGCTGCCAGGCAGGAGGTCTAGAGGAAGACCAAAGAGGAGGTTTATGGATGTAGTGAGAGAGGACATGAAGTTAATGGGTGCGAGTGAAGAGGACGCAGAGGACACGGTTAGATAGAGGCACATGATTCGCTGTGGCGACCCCTGAAAGGGAACAGCCGAAAGGAAAAGAAGATTCAGTATTTCCTCTATCTTACTTTTATTTTATTCATGCACAGCTGGCCTATAAGAACTACATTTCCTTTTGAAAAGTCCTGCTAATTAAAATCAGAAGCAACTCCAGGAAGCTTCAAATCAAACCAAAACAAAAGGCTTAAAATGCTCCCTTTTCCCGGTGCATCCTTGAATACAGATTAACCCTCTAAATCCCTCCGTTGCTCTGTGTTCAGACATCACTTTGACGGACGTCTTCTGTCCTGTTTTTGACATCAAGGTTTGCACATTTACTGTGAAGGTTAACCTTGGCAGCAGAGTGGGAATCTGTGGATCAAGACAGACGCTAAAGAAACAAGAAACACCTGTGTGACAATGCCTGTTGGTTCTGTAAAGATCTGGCCGCTGTTTTGGCTGTTTCCGCTCACTTTGAGCTGCTTTGATGACAGATTCTAACGAACAGCGCGGGTGACTGATTTTTAAGTCATTAAAAACCCAAAATACAAACTAGAGCACCACATGTGGATTAATCCGCCGCTGAAAACGTGCACATTTCCAGGTTAAATAAAACTATTATTTGGAAGAGAAAACGAAGGTGAATGGTAGAATAATTACCCAAACTGTTTAGCTTTGACTCACTGTATTTACTGTAGATGGATCATTACCAACATTTATAAAGAGCTTAGATAATGTGAATATGGTTTGTTGATCCTCTGATCAGAGATGTTGCTGAGTTCAGTATTTACTGTAGTGAGTACAGTGTTAACCGACAGAAATGACCCTTTAATCTGCACATGAACCCCCCCCCGGTGTAGGCGTCTTCACTGCATGCTGTTCACATCATCATGCCGCTGCTGCGTGAACAGCATCAGACCACGAAACCTTTTTTCAGTCGCAGTCACGTTTCTGAAGCTGCTGCAAACATCTTTGGTGGTTTGCATGGACGGGGGGGGGGCACCCTGCTGTCCCACTCATACAGACTCACAGACTCTGTACTGTGCAGCAGAGAATCAATGTACGGTATAACATTAGCCACAGGAGGTGGTGGAGAGACCTTTAGACTGACTCAGATTACTGAAACTCTATATGCAGAGCTTCTTTACACCCCCCCCCTTTACTCCTCAAGTCATCTCCACTTGCACACATATGTGGAATTATATTTGTGTCTAAATTCGAAGTGCACAGTGAGACATTTTGAGCACTTTTGCACGCACATAAATTAGATGTTGTAGAGAAGTTATCACGCAAAAAAAAAAACTTGAAATGAACAATATTTCCATATTCAGAGGATTCTGGATTTGAAGACTTTTTGAAGGTAATTGAACTTTTCTTGAGGATTTTGAGAGAGGAGCGGGGATATGTGGAGTTGTTGAGCACAGAACAGATTTTGTGTTTGCTCAAATGAAACAGTTGTTTATGACACAGTAACAAACTACTAGTTAATTATAAAATATGTAAATGTTAATTAATATAATAATACTTGTGTGCATGCAAGACATCTCTCTGTGCTCAAAATTTCCCATCATGCTCTCAGATAAACTCTAGTCCAGACACACAAAGCCAGAATCAGAGGTGGAAAGTAACTAAGTACATTTACTCAGCTGCTGCACTGAAGTGCAGTGTTGAGGTTCTTGTACTTTACTTCTTTCTACTTCCACTCCGCCACGTCTCAGAGGGAAATACTGGACTTTTTACTTCACAACATTTATTTGACAGCATTAGTTTCTTTGCAGACTCAGATTATTAATCCAAAATATAATCAATAAATTATGATATATTATTATAGATTAAACTGCCAGCAGTATAGAAAGTAGATGAAATGAGCTCCACCTTTACCAGCTGCAACATTAGTGATGAACACATTAATGCCTCAATAATTACAATCCATTCTGCATGATGAGTGCGTTTACTTTGGCGTATGTGTTGATGCAAATACTTTTGTACTTTTACTTAAGTAAGATTTTAAATGCAGGACTTTTAATCGTAGTACTTTTACAGTGTGGTATCACTACTTTTACTTACGTAAAAGATCTGAGTGCTTCTTCCGTCACTTTCAGAATACACGCGTTACAGACCAGGGCAGGCTCAACTGACACAGCAATCTCATTTGAAGCTATAAAACGCTTCAAAAATAGAAAACCAAACCAAGCTCTTATCTCCACTGACACGGGTCACAAATCACGTCCGTCCCTCCGTCTGCTGAGTCCCAGAGACTCTGTCAGGACCGAGAGACAGCCGCGACTGTACGGGCCTCGCCATCATACAGTCATTACATTACTGAGCCACGCGGAAACAGATGGCTACATCACTGACTCATTAACTTTTCCAGCAAATCCAATTTTGAAACGAGAGCCTTATTAGGGAAGAAAAACATGTTATTCTGCTGCCGATTACTTGAAAAGAGGACACAAACACTAAATCACATTTCAGAGCAGAAAACAAAGGAACTAAATTAGTGACGAGACGGCGAGAAAGCAACAGAACAGCAGACTAACACTGAATCTCTTCTGGGATTCACAGTTTATGCTTTAATCTAAGTATTTAATACCTTTGTTATTTAGAGATGAACACAGACTGGGAATCTGTGTGTAAATGTTGGTCAAGGGTATTAGTGCGCAGCTCCGTGGTGAATGAGTGTGTGTGTGTGTGTGTGTACTTTTTACTGCCTGTGCTAAATAATCTTACTGCAGCACCTGACACACCCTCACTAAACTGCAATTATACCTCCCATAGAGAGGAGGAGGAGGAGGAGGACGCCGAGAAGAGTTCTGGAAGCTATACGTCTGCAATCAGATTCAAACAATGTGTGCATGGTACATTACTGCCAAAGCTAAATTACATGATAAGAGAGAAAAAGATGATCACCAAAGGACAAAAAGCTTAAACAGTCAAATAAAAAACATAATCACAAGCACACGAAGTCAACAAGAAGACAGGAAGCAAAAACCAGGGGTTTCCGACCTTTTCGGCTTGTGGCCCCTCCATCGTCATGGCGGTGACGACACATGCAGTGGCGTAAGGTAGTTACGGTAGTTGCCCCAGTGCACGCTAGTTACTGGTTATGAAGCAAGCACACACACACACACACACACACACACACACACACCCATTAGGCGAATATATATTTCACCAGCGATGTGTTGCGCTGGTTTTACAGTCGAATGAGTTACTGAGGAGGCTGCTGTGCCGGGAAAGCAGAGGTCAAAGAGGAAGCTTTCAGAACCATGGGCAGCGCCTAAACTAGCTTCTGTACGGTGCATCGTCTCGTCACATGATCAAATAGTAACTTGACATTGGACAACATCAACATACATATTACCCAGCAATCATCACTGCATATCTGTATATGACACAAATATCATTATTCCTTTAGTTGAATTGTTTTTTATAGTTTATACTTTTTATAGTGTATGTGGAATAAGCATACCGCCCCCCCCAAACAAACAGACAGAGATGGGCTTGCCTTTTCGAGGGGACATATAGCAAATGGCACCAATTTAAATTTAATGTGAGTTCTTCTTTGAACACAGGTGTGTTTCTGAGGCAATAACTCACACAGGCCCGTTCTCTGCTCCCATTTTCGTTTAGTGAAATTGAATCCTGAAGAATGTCAGCCTCTACTGCAGACCTCGTGTCTGGGGACCCAATGGGAAGGGAGCATGGTCTCCATTCGTGAGATGCGTCACGTCTGTTAGCAGGTCACGTTTCTCTGCTCAAGACTTTAAGTTGTGTTAACGTCAGGGTGTTTGTCAGGCAAAAAGCGTAATATTCTTGTTGTTAGCTGTGAAAAAAAAATACTACATGCTAAATGACCTAAAAATACAACCTGGTCGACGTTACATGAAGTGCAGGTGATGTTAGCGTGCTGGACAGATTGCAGTATAATATCTCCTCTGGAATCAAACTGTTAACACAAACCTCTCTGTGTTGTTAGTGTCAGTGTTTGATTTTAGTGAATTATGTGTCAAATATAGACATTAAAAAACATATTTTGCACTATTTTTTAACTTAATCTTCCTGCGCAGGAACTTCATTAACAAACACAACATCACCAAATACGACAAGCTAATCTTTAACGGCACATTAGCTGACTAACGTTTCATGTTAGCATGAAGTTGGAACATTTCACTCTTTGTGTCTTTCTTGGATTTTTATTTCACTTGCAGCAGATTTTACAAAGAAGATCCTGTTAGCGAATCATTCTGAGCCAAAAGGAGTTCAATTAAGTAGCCGCCTGTTTGATTTTATACTTCTGTGGCAGAAAAGGAAGTGACACAGCTCTACTCGCTTCCCATTGGCTCACAGACCTTTAGGATTCCAGACGTGAGATCTGCAGTTTCGGCGCCGCCTCTCAGCTTTGCTACCAATTTCTCCCAGTGGCCACTGCAACGAAAAGAAGCATTTTCCCTGTAGACCACCTTTTTAAAAGCCTGTAAAACTGTTGACACCTACAGCTACAAACAAGGTCAATTATCACCCTTTCTATTATGAATTTTAGCCTAGAAACACTATTGTTATGTGCGTGACATCAAAGTCTATGGACTGAAAGGTCAGCTCTATAAAAACGCTCAGACGTAAAACTGATAAGAGAAAATGCTGAAAAACAGAGGATCAAATGATTCTGTTGGTTAGCGTACTTTTATTAGGTGTTGTTGTTGATCAAATGATCTATGGAATATTAATTTTTATGATTAATTAGCTGCAGGTCTGTGTTTAAAATCAAACTTCACTCACGGCAAGAAATCCCAGAGAATATTCCCAGGAAGAAATGATTTTTAAAAATGCAGGACAGGTAAGTGTGTGCAGATGTGGACATGTGCAGGACTCTGCTACGGCCCTACGTCCATTCATAACAGAATACAACAGCACCACACGTTCTCTCCAACACACTCGCACCTGCCACAGGGCTGCAAAAGCCTGACTTTACCAGCTCGCACAAGTTTTTTTCCGATAGGTACAATTCAAGTCCTCAGGCGAGTTCACAGGAAACTCTCTCTCTCACAAATTCAAATTTTGACATCTCGTTCTACTTACACTTTGTTCTCTGTTCAGTTCTTCCAACTGTTTTTCTGTTGAGTGTCATCTACATAACTGCTCCAAATCTATTATTTTGTCAATGTATTTAATAGAACCTGTTAATTAGTCTTTGAGCTTCTTCGTCTTTGTTCTCCTTCTGGCTCATCTTCCTCTCCTCTCCTCTGTTTATCTGCGCTCTGCTGGGTTTAACTCCCTGCGGAGTGAGCCGGAGTTTGCAGTAAACACACAGGTAAAGCAAATGTTTACCGAGCAGCGTTTCCTTCTGACCTCTGAGGGATTCACGTTGGATTGACAGAATGCAAATCTGTTTTCATGTTTCTTCGAGAACTTTCAAGTGACATCTATAAAAGCATTTCACACTAACTAGGGTACGGGAGTTTCTCACAGCTATCAAAGCGGTTGCTAGGAAACAGATTCATCCTCTCTTTGAATGGTATACAAAATATATTCAACAACGATACCCGCTGGATGCGGTGTGGGGTAATCTCCGCATTTGGAAAGTTGGTAAGTGACATCTTTCAAGGAGCTCTTGTGACAATAAACACGAGGGAAGGAATTTAAGGCACAAAAACAGAAGAACATATTGAAAATATAGAAACATCACTGGTTGTACACTGAGTTTCACACAGTAAACCTTTTTGTAACACTGTAGTTGATGACCACTGCACACACTGCCGCAGCTACCACTGAGGTCTGCGACGTCTGGACCTCGGTTAGCCATCTGTGCCTGACGTCTCCGCTCTCTCTGCTGGACAAAGCCGACAGCTCTGCTTACATGTGCTCAAACTGGTCACTTATTTATAGAAATGACAACCGAGGACACAAACGGTCTTTGAGGCTTTTAATGGTGCTGCTGCTGCTGCACTGGGGAATGAGAGCTACAATTACTGCAATTACTCTCAAGAATCTTCTATGAAATGTCAAGATTTGTTGACAACTTATTTTTCTATCACCAGCACAGAGCACATTGACAGTAGTGAATTAAAATAACACAAATTTAAGTGCATGAACTTGTAAGTGGTAAAACATAACGTAACTCACTCTGGTTCCCACAAAGCAAAGAGTTCTGAGTTAACATTTCAACTGCAATACTGAGTTTCTGTGCACATGAATCATTTTCACTCGACAAAGGCTCTAACGCAGTGCGTGCTGACTGATAGTTATAGTACAGAGCAAACAAAGAGAAACCAAAACCAGTAAACCCAACAGTCTGACCCTGAACCTGTTCAGAAGTTTATCATCTGAAAGTTTAAGTCTGGTGATATTCTTTATTCTTATTGTCAACTTATTGTCATACCGTCTGACTTCCTGTCTGCGGCTCTCAGCTCCGAGCCCATTGGTTCCTGCTGAAGACGTAAATCTTTAAAAACACAGATCTATAGTTTCCTGTTTAAAAAGGCTCAGTAGTTTCCTCAAACAGCTGCTCGCTGTAGTTTCTATCAGACCAACAGGAGGAAACAGAGCATCTGTTGGGGACTATTTCCAGCGGTGGATGAATCCACATGTGGTGCTGTAGTGAGTGTTTGGGGCAGCAGGACGGTGTGTGTGGGGCTGAGTCAGAATAAACTACAGTGTGTGTGTTCATGGTGATGAAGGAACATGTCACCCAGTGCAACAGAGCGGCTCGCTGATGTGTTTTAATAGTTTTTGGACAACAGAGGAGGAAGAAGATCCATCAGGACACACAAAATACTTGTTAGCAGATACGTTCACTGCTGGTTTGAGTCAGAGATCTGTTGACAAGAAGAAAAACGTATATTATTACCAGACTTTAGGCCCAGTCACAGCAGCATTTAAAAAGGTGAAAATTTGCTGCAAAATTGTTGAAAAAGTTAAACTATGGTAGCTGACCTTTGAGTGGACGCAGAGCCACAGAGTCCAACATGGAGGAAGCTATCGTAGCTTATTAGCTGTGTGCCACCATCAGTTTTACTGAAGCTCCTCTGTCATTGGAAACTGCTCCACCGCAGAGACCTGGACGACGTCATGCTGAAACAGCTTTACAATAAAATGTGAACACTTATTTCCAAGTTAGCAAGCCAGCTAGCTTGTAGAGCTTTTTCCCCTCTTTAGTAACTCTAAATGTAATAATGAACAATCTGAGAACAAAATGTCGGGTGTGTAAATGGCCCCGTGCAGAGAAAATAGAAAGAAGCTCAGAGGTGTTGTGACTGACTAGCAGCATGTTCCCGGCTTGCTAGCGTGTAAGTCGTTAGCTCGCCAGCTACAGTCACCTAGCCCTGTGAGTCTTTGACTTGAAAGCCAGAGTTATTGTTTGGCGTATCGTTGCTTTCAGACGCTCTCACTTCTCTCTGAACTTTCAGGCCAAGGATCTGTCTAACCTCGCAGCGTTTCATGTCAGCTGTGGCCAACAGCACCAGGCTCTAACGCTGCTCCTTTGTTCACTACGTTACAGTCACTCAGCCGTCGTGCTCACTGCAGGGACCCTCCACTGCTCCACAGCGTCAGCGCACGAGAGCCCAGGAAACACTGGCTGCAGAAAATTACACTTTTCGAGTTTTATAGCAAGACTTCATACCACCTTTAGCTCTCTCAGGCAATTTCTATTTTTTCATTCCTGGAAATATGAGAGTAAATGGAGAGTTCATTCAAATGTGACAGCATGATGTGCAAGACCAGGGTTGATGGTGCTCCACATGAGACACCGAGGCTTTCTTTTTTTCCTTTAAACATTTCCTCTTCACCAGCTGCTTCACCGGGAGGTTATAACAGGACACGACTCATACTCCACCCCGACCAACCAGGAGGAGGCACTAGTGCGGCATCAAGGACCTGATCCCTCACTGGCTTCCCACCTGCAGACACTGGCAGACATGTTTGACGGAGCAAAAACTGTGTTCTTGTTAAACTCTACCTGTTTATGTTCCTGTGAGTGTCAAATCCTGTAAGAAGTGTAAGTTTAGATATAGACTCTTCTTTAAAAAACACATTAGAAAAGTTCCAATTAAATGTCTTTTGCCTCTTTCATTCGGTGCTCTGCTGATTGATTGGGTCAGAAAACATCACGGCAGCTCTTGTCTGTTGTTTTCGTAACAGAAATTCCTTTACAAGGCAGCGTAGTTAGCCCCCCGCTGGTGTGCTGTCCTTCGTCCTGCCCCTCACCTGAGACCAACAATACCTGGACTCCCACTGTCGTAGCTCTCCGGGTCTTTGAGCCTCTCCACTGTGAGGAGGTAACAGCACCAGGAGAAGCCGTCAGCAGGCAACCGGGCGAGAGGCAGCAGATCTCAACAACTCTTCATACTGTTTGTTAGTTTCATCTATAGCAATGGATCACATCCTGTAAGCTGGTTTCATGTTTATCTGAAAGTAATAACTGCAGCTGGCAGAGTGGAAGTAAAATAACATGGAAACACCTGGAAGTAAATCAAACTTAGAATGTAAATGTACTTAGTTACTTCCCACCGCTGCAGTCAGCTAATGCGAGCACTTATTTATTAGTCTGAACTAATGCAGGACTATGTGTAAACTTTTAAACATTTTCTGTTATTAAAGCATCAACTTTAGAGGATTTTGCCTCCTTGGCAGAAGGATGTTCTCTCTGAGTCCTTTCTAATTTTGTTTTGTTTTGCCCTTCAGTCTGGATTAATTTTAAGCCAGTGCAGTTATTTAACATTTTTCATGATCGTGAACCTTAAATATATATACAGTTATCTATAAGCACAGGCATTAGCACTAGGGGCCAAATACAACTATTACGAGATTATGAATGATGTGTTTTTACTGAATTGTGACTGTAAAGTTACTGGAATAAAACTGCACATGTGAGAAATGTATAATTACTTACTGAAGCCTTCGGCAAGACAACGGGATTCAGAACAAACAAGCCTCGTCTGCTGGGTGGATTATGTTCTGTGCTTTTGTAATGTCAGAATATCAAAGTAAATAACTGTTTACACTGATGAAATAAATCTGCTTTATGATGTGACAACACTGTGGTTAATGTTTGGTTAGGCTCAGGAGAAAGGTCATGGTTTTGTTATAGTTTGAGGGTTTTTCATTTCCTGTTTTATTTTGTAGTATTCTCCTTGCCTTCCATACCGCACCGCATGCGACAGGTTTGGGTTAAAATAAGTACTTCGCTAAGGTAACGCGGGCCTTTGTCATCACGGTTACAATAAGAACCACTTAAAGCCCTAAAAACTTTTTCAGTCAGCGCTGTCACCTAAACAAATGTTACAGGACATTCGCTGAAACAACTGATGCTGTCTTTTTTTTTTTGGCAGGACAGTCTCAAGAGGTCACAGTCCAAAAAGGTTGGAAACCACTGGTTTCATCTTTAACAATGGATTTTATTTCATAAACTGATCGTATGTTTTTTTCTGTAAAATCTCAATCTGTAAAGAGACCAGTAACTCCAGCTCTCAAATAAATGCGGTGCAGTAAAAAGTAAAATACTTCCCTCTGAAATGTAAAGGCATCTTGAGTAAACTTTGCTTTCCACCACTGCCCCTCCATGCCACATTGCCATCTCATGTTAAATGTGTGTTGTCGCTTGCTCCTACAGGCTAACATGCTAACAGACATGCAGGACGACCTTCCCGCCTCCCTCACCCTATCTGCATGTCAGTGACACTGAGAAAGAAAAGGATTTGTAAAAAGCTGCTGACTCAAATCCTTTTAAAATTCACCAGGTTGTCAACTTCTTTGTTTTGTACTTTGATTTCTGCTGAGTCACCTCTCCCAGAGGGGAGGTATTCTTCATTGTTTGGTGGGTGTCGCCTCAAGTTATGCTTTTATGAACTGAGGAACGCCTACCTCCAAATCCCCCGCCTCTGCCTTTAACAGGCGGCTGAGAGGAGAGACGCTTTGAACACAAAGACACACACAGACAGCACAAATAAACACATACACATCTTCCATTAACATGCAACAAACAGAGTAGTCACTTATTTTATGTATGACGCATTTAAATGTTCTGATGTCTGACTGCTGGCCTTTACGTCATGCATCAGTATTTATAGTATGTAAATACAAGCGTGTGCGAGAGCTGGAAGGTCAAACTGGGATCATCTTCTGCTTGAGGAAAGACTTGACGTGGAGGGAAAAGGCTAGTCTTGCGAAGGTAACGGAGTGTGTGTGTGTTCCTAATTTGAGTCAGTGGGGCGGTGGAAAGATGAAAGGAGAATGCTGCTTCCAATTTCCTCCTCATGCAGAGATCTCAACATGACAAAACACGAAGTGCGTGCTCAGAGAGACGCTCGCACAGTTGAAAGGATCGGGAGTCGATTTTTGTTTCTGTGTCTTTTTATTTCAGCTTTTAGAGGCTGAGGGCTGAATACGCGCAGTGTTTACACAGGAATGGGATCAAAGCTGCTTTGAATCAAGGGAGCCGTTAAAATCTGCCAATATGGCTTCAGTCACTGAGTCCACTGTAGGAATTATGATCTATATCTCATGTATAAATAAATATACTGCATGCTTGGAATAGCATACATTGCTAATGTGGGCTGTGATGGAGATGAAATCAAACACATCTATATAACACTTATTAACGGATAATGTTCGGAATATAACACAATAACTAAACAGACGTGGCAATATTGTTTTAAAACTTAAAGCTAAATCACATAGCCCACTTACATTTACTGTTTTACTTTTAGATAAAGAAAACGAGCACGCAGTGTTTTTCTCAGGTGATCTCAGCTGAAACTATCTTTTTCTTCACTGTTGTGTTTCTCCGTCTCTTGTCTCCTCTCCTCATCCCTCCATCGCTCTCAGTTTTCAGATGTAGTGACATGTAGTGCATGAAGCAGTACTTGAACTTAATTACAGCAGTTGTGGATTAACAACATACTGACATAACGTCACTGGCGAAGTGTCAGGAGGTGCGAGGGGCGCGGCTGCACCGGGACCCGGGACCGGGGGGGGGGGGCTGGGAGAGGGCACAGGTAAGCCGTGGTGTCCCTTTTACTATATTGTCGGCCATTTTTGTTAAATTGTCTGTTTTGCCCTCTTTTCTATTGGCACTCTCCAGGTATGAAGCATAGCGTTAGTTCAGGCAGAGCCGTATGCTTCACAGTGATTGGCTCATTCACAGCTGTGTGGCTGGTAACATCCAATCATATTCATGCAGGTGTACAGTGCTGTGGAAGCCAGGGGACTATATTAAAGTGATAATGTGAACTTGAAATTGAAAATGTAAATGTAAGATAGCATTATAATTTTCCATGTATGTCTGTGTTATTTGAGGAAAAATGAAAATGCAATAATCCAACTTGCATTTTCACAAACTCGTATGTGCGTTTTATGACTACATAAAAAGGAAAATGGAAAAGCTGTTTGACATTTAATTTTTAACCTGCTGTACAGTGGACAACAAGCGAAACAGCGCCCCCAGTCTGTGCATTTACACGCCACCGCGCTCTTTCGGTGTAAACGAACATTAATGACGCCTGTCAGTCCTCTCATCAAGGCGGGTCTTCAGTTTGTCGCTTCCTCGTCCAGAGACTTGGTTCATTAACATTTACAATTTCTACCTACCGACCTGAGCGCACATGGGAGAGGTTTGCCTTCCGGCTTTTCAATTTGTTGTTCCAGTATTAGTAAAATGGGTATTTATAATAATAATAATAAAACTTTATTTACAGAGCACTTATCAAAACAAAGTACAAAGTGCTTCACAACGGGAGAAACAAAACACCACAGTGAATGATGAAATATAAAGAAATAAAATACATAAAATACACAAAAGCAGTAAAATAAACAGCCAGTTCAGGTAAAATCAGGATCTGCTTTCAGATAAAATGTGTTTTGAGACGAGACTTAAAGAAGATGCTGACTCAGACAGCCTGATGTCTTCGGGCAGGTTGTTCCAGAGCCTCGGTTTCTGCATCACTTTATATCTTCAGCCATTTGATATTTATGCCACAATTGAACTGTACTTAATCCCCATTATTCTGTGATAATTACTGAACGCCTTTGTGTAAATGCTATGTCACAGTTGGAGAGGTGGGGGCGTTTTACGTGTGTTTACCCTCCACTGCAGCTCTAGTTGCAGATAAACATACCTTAGAAAAACGCCACAAACACATGCACATGCTGGTCGACCGAGCAGATTAACATCCCCAGGTAGACTAAACGGCAAAAAAGACGGAGACGGAATATAAAAACTATATTTTTCTGGATGGAAGGCTTCTCAACCTCTAGTTTGAGCTGTCTGAACAGTGCCCAGTGTTGTCAGGTGCTGTAATATGTGTTGTAACATGTGAGTGCAACATTCTCAGGCGTTATCATCATCAGACCTCTATCTGTGCATTCGGAGGGAAGGAAATGGGTGACATTATGCCAAAGACAGAGACGCGCGTTGAAATGTCCCAGGTTTAAACGAGGGTCGCCTCACACGACGCAGACTCTACCAGCAGCTATCTTCCTGCCATTTCCTAAAAGGAATGTAATTTCTGCAGGAATCAAAACAAAAGCCAAAACAAATCTCTTGTGAGGCAATTTTCAGCTATTTACTTGTCAGGCTGAGCTTTTAAAGATGCCAGACTGATCAGACTCAACCGCAGACAGCAGCTGACATTCACAGATGCAAACAAATTACAGACGGACACTTCAGCTGAAGAGAGAGCAAAGACAAAGACGAGTACAAAGTATTCAAATCCAATCACACACTCTGGGCCAGCGTTACGCGTATCGTTCAGCCACTGCACCGACAGATTCTTCTGGGATAAACGTCGCGTTCACGTCATGTCATTCAGATGGTAATTACAAGCAGGCGAGTGGGGAAGAAGCGTTTCCGTCGGCCTTCGAGTTGTAACACGACAGTTATGGTGGCGCCTGCTTGTTGAGAATGAGAACAGAAGTGTCCAAACTGGTGACAGAGAATGTATCGGGTTTCACTGCGGTGGAAGAAGTATTCAGATCATTTACTGGAGTAAAAGTAGAAGTGCCGCACCGTAAAAATGTGTGTGGAACAAAACACTGCCTTGACTGTAAAAACGTTGCTATTGAACTTCATTTCAACTGCAGCACCACCTCGCCATATTCAGAGCTAAACTCAGAAATTACTAGCAGCTAGATTTGAAAAAGGCAGGAATTAGCCTTGAAATGTTAATAATTTCCTAATAACTCTCTGATAAATGTAAAAATATTTCCTTCAAATTTAGATTTGAATCATGATTATTTCTAATGTATCTCTAGTGCAGTTTTAGAGTAACATGGAAATACATACTTGCTGGCGTCCTTCCAACGACACGCAAGATGTTGTAACAGCTGTTTGTGTTGTTTCCAGTAAATATAACTGTCAGTGAAATTATGCATAATTACTTGAGCATGGCCTGTAAAAAGTAAGGACACATGTAAGAAATGACACTGTGTTGGTTTGGAGCCGTAGAGTAATTTATATGCAAGGAAAGCAATGACACAAAAAACACACTTGGCATTTGTTCGTCTCGGGCGGTGCAGCCGACGGTCTCGAGAACAAAGCAGCTCTTTGGCTCGCTCTTCATACAATCTGACCTCCTGTAATTCGGCTTCAGATGTCAGAACAGCTGGCCGACGGCTCCGATCAAAACAAATAATTACCTAGCATTAGTCTCAGGCCGTGGCTCAGTGCCAGTGCATGCTCTCCTTCACTGACCTGAGAGCAGCCTTCACATTGTTCCTGACAGCCTGAGGGAACATTCAGAGACCTGTGCGTCTAACATTTTATTAATAAATATCCCAAAAGAAAATGATGACTGTTTTGGCTTCCTGTTGGTCTGTAAACATCCGGCTTTGTTAGTACGAGTTGTCTGTAGAGATGGAAAAGAGTTGGTCATGTGAGGGTTAAAATACTGTGCATGTAGGAATATGTAGCTCTATATCTTAAATTTGGGTTTAATGACCTTGAACGTCCACGTTTGTTTGGTTTTTAAGGCACTCCTGTATTATTGACAGAGGCACAGGAGTGGACCCAAGGCAACCAAGACACATTAAACTAAAACCCCAAACCATATCAGTCAGGCCTACAACTGACAGCAGGGCTAAAACCACGGACGTATCAGTGAGACACATAAACCAACTGGCCACGTTTCACAGCTTCACCCTGCGACGTATCATCAGGATGGGACAAATAAACCGAATCAAAGCGTGTCGTGCTCATGGATGTATGATAAGGGTGTGCCCTGTGCCTTTGCCCCGCGTGCTAGCCTACAACTAATGCTACGTTAAATTCAGTTTATGTCGTGCTACTAGCCGAGAGCCGGTTGTTTGGGAACAGAGACGTTACGAACCGTCATACCTGAGCGTGCCGTGCTAGCTAGCTTACAGCTAACGTCTGTACAGTTGGTTCCTCGGCCGTTTGTGCTGCCATCCCACTCGCCCTCCACTCTCGTCGGGTGGACTTCTCTCCTGCAGCCACACAGCCGGCCGATCACCACCACGAGACCGTCGTGCGGGTTTGGCCTCTGAAAGCCTTTCTGTTAAACACCAGGTGAGTCACGCACAGGTGCAGGCAGAAGGAGAGTCAACATAAATACATGCAAAACACACATGTAAAGAAAACACCACCAACCAAAATTAAGTAAAGCCTGCAATATAAGCAAATCATGTCAAACAATAAACCAAATAATAATCCAATATCCAATAACAATATCTGCTGTGTGACGTCTCCAGTTACATCTATGACTTGGATGATTAACGTTATTTACATGTCAGCAACTGGTAATTACGGTAACTTCAATATGACACGAACGCAGCATCAAACTCCAGCTGACGCGTTTGCTCTGCAGCGTTCAGCTCTACATTCTCCTGTCGTATGACAGCAGTGTTAATGTCCTGTGGAGCCTCTGAGCCAGTGACTGGGCTGTCTGATAAATGCCAGCAGCTTTCCACAGGGAAAGGTCAGTGGAAAGCTGCTGGAACTGGCTCTTGATGGGCTCTTGATGGTTCAGATGAGGTCAGGTTTGACACACCACTGCAGGAGGAGCTGGTCTGGGTCAACAGCGGCTTCGACCCACTTTGTGGCACCAACATGTTTGAAGCCTAATTATTTTTTTACCAATGTAAGAGCTGTTCAGAGAATCTAATGGACATGAGTGGATTATCAAATTCAGCTTGAGGCAGTGATGACTGGATTCATTAAATTAAGTAACTGTCACATATCAGGGCCTCATTTCCCAAACCTGCAAACCTCCTTAAGATTAAGAGGTGTTTCCCAAAAGCACGGTGACTTAATACGCTTTTAGAAATGATGGCAGATCAACGAGCGACTCCTGCGTGCTGTGGGAGGTGCAGAACCAAAAACTACATGTTTTATTCAAGTTTGTATTGTTTCTGTTCATTTTCATCACATCACAACGCATTTTATGGCGGATCTCTGAGTTTCTTTCCACAGGAAGAGTTGCTTGTCCTTCTGCTTCAAAAGTCAAAAATGTTGTTGCTAATTAATCTGATGCAAACACACTGACACCAACGTATCGGCCTGTTTGGGAACCAACATGACGACAGAAAACATTAAGGCTCATCAAATGTGCTGTTGTAACGTCAGCTATGGGGGGATGTTCTCTTTACAGATCAGTTTCTTTTTGGCCTATAATTATGAATTAAATCACCATTAAAAGTATCTGAATCAGCTGTTAGCAGTTCCTGTCTGCAGTGCACCCATGGGTGCGCAGACAGTAGCACTGGATTACTGTGATACTGTCTGAATGGGTCTTATGATGCATTCACTGCTGGGTTGAGTCCGAACATGAGATTTGATGACAAGAAGAAAGATATAAAATACCATCAGACTTGTGCTTTAAATAGCTCAGTTGGGTCCCAAAGACATAAAACAAATAAATATATGAAGTGTTTATTTGTGTTTTTTAAAATCTGCCATTAAGACACACAAACTGCTCCGTCACAGAGCCGTCTTCAGGAGCAGTTTGTGTTATTCCCCAGACAGCAGAAACAGCCCACATACTGTAGTCCTGTTTGCATGATGTCAGCCGACACACGGAAAGGCACAGCCGAATCATCGGAACAGATTTAATCATCCCACATCACCTGACACCTGACTGTAGTTTACATGTGGAAGATGTAAAATACAGCAGCTACATTTCCTCCTGAACAGAGCCGCTGTCGTTACTCAGCTTCTCTTCTGTCAGACTGACAAAGACTTCCTCCTCCTCCTCCTCCTCCTCCCTCATCTCGGCTGTGTGTCTCTGAGGAACACACTGAGTTTCTTCTGTCATCAGATGTTCAGGTGGAGGTGTCCTGGGGCAAAAGATGTTTGTAGTATACTTTAAAATGTGCTTTTCTCTTGGAACTCTAAATACACAGCCACTGCTGGAAAGTGACTCTTACATTCCCTCTTAAGGCGAAATGCCAGGAAGAGACTCTTCAAGTTCACTTTGTGACATATTTGCACAAAATGTGTTTACGCGTTCCTGTCGAGACATTCACTTAGGACTGCATTAACATTTTAAATAGAGCGAGGATGTGTATTAATCTAACACAGGCTCTCTCTCACACACACACACACACACACACACACACACACACACACCAACGCTGTAAACGATGAGAGGACTGACTCCACACATTCAATATTGTTGTTGAAGAAGTTGTGTCTTCACGTGTCTGTTTTTTAAAGAAACATTCGGATAGTAGAAAAATATCCACTAAGTGCTTACACCTTCCGTCGTTTCCCAAAGCATGCAGCCACGTTTCGGCTTCGGAAACATTTTGCTGAATTTTTACACTTTCTAAACGAAATGTTGAGGTGATAGGCCCACCTTAAACCAGCCAAAACACACGTCCGCATATATAACTCAGCGTAACTATGAATTCACTCATAAAACAACCTTTTATCCTCTAATTTCCACGGCGGAGGTATAAATGACTTCTGTGTAGTTCTGTGTTGGATCAGCTAGCAGGACAGATGTCCCGCCCACCAGTAGTTATGATTGGACAGACTGCTCTGTGACGCACACCGCGTTTCAGACCAGACCACTGTAGCAAAGAGCGATGAACAACTTTGTTAACTTGACTGATACCATTTAAATATCTGTCCTATGTGTGTGTATGAAGGGGCTGCGACTACAACCCCGTGTTATAAAGCGACGAATGAATGACCTTGACTGATGGTTCGTCACACATCGCTGCCTCGCTGTTACTCCTCCAACAGCGGCTCCAAAACGTCCCGTTCATGGCAGCCAAACACACAGTGCTGTGGATAGTGTAACTTGGTTAAAGCCACAGTTAATAGGCGAGTGAAGGCACAGGGGCTTCCATAAAGAGGCCACAACACCGCGGCAGAGCCAGGCCGTTTTCAATGGGGTGGGACAGAAATCACTATTATATGAACGAAATAATGCGTCCAACTAGAAAATACGGAGCTATGTAAGGCACCTACAACACATAACTCCACGTTATTTCATTAATTCAGCAGCTTAAGTTAACAAGGATGAGCTTGGATAAGTTCACACACAGTCTGGCTACGTTAAAGCTTTGAACGTCATCTTTGTTTGAACAAAATTACTTACAAGGCATCTGTCACAGGACTAGCAACTCACGTGCCCTGGGCATAGATCCTGGGGATGGGGGGGTCGTCCCCTCCAACTTCTGAAAAACATGAAGTTGTCCCCCCCAGTTAATTATCTCTGAATACATTTTGTATTTGAAAATATATATTTAATAGAAGCCGAATCCAGTTCTGAAATACTTCACACATAAACAACACTCGGTCTGAACCGTTGCGTGTACTCAGCTAAGTGGGAAGTTGGGAGATGAAGTTAAAGGTTTACTTCATCCTGATACCTTTGCTTGCTATTGGACTACATTTCCCAGATTCCATCTCTGTAACATCTCATGTAGCCCTCCACACATGTAGTGATCCGTCTCTTCTTACTCTGTGCTAACAAACAGCCTGCAGCAGCTCTCTTAAGCTCATACACCAGGGAGCGCAGCTCCACTTATCAGCCCAACGAAGACATCTGCTCTCCCACCACACTGTCAGGAGGATTTGCAAATCTGTGCGGGAGACAGTGTAATCATGAATGGCTGCAAGGACGTCGCCGGGTAAAAGCCACATCCACTACATTCCAAAAAAGGGAAATAAATGTCCGTCATGGCCGTCAAATTTTCAGCAACAGTATACATGAATAAACACATAACCTGCTAATAGCACTCTATCTGCCAAGATCTTTATACACACAGTCCACTCAGGCCCAGACTGTGTGCAAGGGCCCCCACTTTTACAGTTTCAAGTTGATTTTCTTATTAAAATCTCTCTGAGTATTGTCCTCTTGTCCTCGTCCAGCTGACAAAATCCAGATGAGAGAAGGGAAGAGTTGCTGAGTTGTTGATATACTCATCCCTTCAATTATTACGACAGTCTCGGAGCAGGACACTGGGCCCCATCAGAGCAGCCGAACCAGCAGACAGCAGCTCCTGTCTGCAGTGGACCCGTGGACGGACAGACGGCTGTCTCTGGATCACTGTGAGACTGAAGGAAACTTAGAAACAGGAGGTTTCTCAGGCAGGTTCTGCAGCTATAAGGAGCGTCTCTTTTCTGTGAGACGGTGTCGTCCCTCATTCGTCCAGGAGCGTTCTATCGTAGAAAAGGTTTCAGTCGTAGTCGTCTGGACGCTGTTTTCAGAATCAAGACGTTTCGGCTCCCATCCGGAAGTCATTCTCAATTGTGAAAAAATGGGACGGGAACTAGAAATTTAAGCTACTCTGTGTTACATAAGCCCCGCCCTCTGCCCAATGTCTATCACAGTGTATTAACACCGTGGTCAAGCCAATCACATGCTAATCAGGTACTTAACAGTGATGAGGGAGGTGCAGCCAGAAAACAATAGGCCTGATTACTGATTACTGGGCCAACATGGAAACTATTAGGTCAGTTTCAGGTGAAACTAGGCAGGTAATCAACAGACACTCAGGTAGACTCCTCCCTGAGGGCGGGGCTTAAGTAACACAGAGTAGCTTAAATTTCTAGTTCCTGTCCCATTTTTTCACAATTGAGAATGACTTCCGGATGGGAGCCAAAACGTCTTGATTCTGAAAACAGCGTCCAGACGACTACGACTGAAACCTTTTCTGTGAGTTGTAAGCAGATTTTTGGATGTTTCTACACGATGGACAACAGAGATAATGATATCCTCGGGAAGTGTGACCTACGCTGATTGTGTCTGGTTGTTCAGGTTCGACTGAGTCATGACTCTGAGAAGGAGTCTGATTTTTGACGTGTTTCTAAGCAGCTTAATCACCTCCATGAGACTTTTTAGTGCAGAATTCCCTCTTTGTGTTTCCCCGTTGAGCTGCAGTGGGAGGACAGTAACACAAAGAGGACATTTTGTACTAAAAAGACTGTAACTTAGGAAGACACCCACCTGTTTTGTCTTACTCAGACTGCTGAAGCCTCATATTAGCTTCAGTTAATCAAAGTGCTTTTGTTGCCTAAACTAAACCACAGGTGGGACTGAACCCAGGCGTCTGGTGTGAAAGTCCAGAACTTTGTACAAACACGCAGCACTTCCTTCACTCAGAAACGTCACTGCATGTGAAAACAATCCAGTGATTATATTTCCCATCACAGTGTAATTAAAGCAGTGTATATGCATCATCTCTAGGAGACGGTGCTGTTAATGGAAGCGTACTGACGCCTGTGTGCGAGAGAATAGAGCTATCGTAGCGCTGTGCAGTGGATCTCTGCCTCGGGTTGTGACACTGTGTCTGAGGTATGAGGGCAGACGGAGGGAGGCTGAGAGACGAGCTGTGCCGGCCTCTCTCAGGTCGGCGTCCTGCGGTGAGGCTATTAGAGTGCTTACAGCTTCCCTTCGGCATCTCGGCGTTCACACTGACTGCCTTTGTCTTCCTCGCTCCACTGCCCGACGCGTCACCCTGCCACTTCTCTGTCTCCATATTTTCTCCTCTCGTACCTTCTGCCTGTGATTATCTCTTCTCTGCTGACGTTTAGCATCTGAGAGCTGGATGTGTTTATAGCAGCAGCGCCGCCATCATCTGTCATGGGCCCCCCCCCCCGCGGCCCCGTGTTTAGACTCAGTGGGGGCTGCTCTTTGGTATTCAGTCGCGGTAACTTGAGAAGTTTGGTCGGTGGGCTGGCAGCCGCTGTCATTTCATCTCGGCCACGCTGCCTCTATGTGCTGCTCAGAAGCACTGACCGCGCGGACACACTGCCACAGCAAACCTGTGGTAGATCCATAATGTGTGTGTGTGTGTGTGTGTGTGTGTGTGTGTGTGTGTGCGTGTGCGCACGGAAACATGGTGCAAAACACAGAGTCATCTTCTGATTGGTTGTGTGTGTGTGGAGATGACAGCAGGCTCAGTGTTTGATGTGCAGCGAGCTCTGCCATCACAGCAGGAAGTAGAAAGGCATGCAGTGTTTGTTGTGTGTGTGTGTGTGTGTGTGTGTGTGATGACATTGAGGCAGGTGGAGACACTGGAGCGATGCAGTGAAAAGGTATATTTGATGTTACCATCATTCCTGTTGTACAGTAATCAGATTCCCGTTGACGCTGTGGTGGGAGACAGTCGTCTCTTCTTCTGCGACGCTTTAACGGCAGCGGCTGGAGGATCAGCTCCACCAATGAGCTCGTGGATGGAAACAAGCATTCATTCGCATTTTCTTTTGATGATTTTCTTGAAATTCTGTTAAAATTAAACTGAATTAACTAAATCTGGAGGGAATCGTGTTATTCTCTGTTCTTGAGACTGACAGCAATCACTGCGTTTCTCTCCAGTTTCAGACCTTGTCAGGATTTGAAACTCCGAGCTCAGCCTTTTCTGTTTAGATGCTGCCTCGACGCAAACAGCAGGACGTCTGCGGCTCAAAAAACTGATTTTTAAAACAGAAAAGTGAGATCAAAATTTGTTCCATGTGTAAATGAGCGACTGATATTTAAAAGGCAAACCCGCCTCCACTTGTGTGTTGGGGGGGTTGTTAGCTCCCACGTCATCCATCACATTAATGCAACAACTGGGTATTCTCCCTTACGTAACACACACATTTGCAGTGTGTGTGTTATTTTCTGTGGTGGAACGTAACAAAGTAAGTTTACTCAAGCCCTGTACTTCAGTACAAATTTAAGGAACTTAGTTGAGTCTTTTCTCCTCCGCCACTTTCTACTTTCTGCATCTCAGAGAGAAATACTGGACTTTCTACTCCACCACATTTATCTGACAGCCTTAGTTACTTTACAAATTAAGATTTTTACACAAATCATATGAAGAGTTTATAAAATCTGATGTTTTGTTATAAATGAAACAGTTTATACAAATACAGCTGAAACGATTAGTCTATTGACAGAAATTAATCAGCAGCTGTTTTGATGTTTGAAGTCGTTTCTCCTGTAAATCCCTTCCTGGCTGCAGCTCCTCAGATGTGCAGATCTGCTGCTTTTCCTCTGAACGACTGTAATAACTGTAATGTTTGTTAATAACGTCGAGCTTCGGACTGTCGGTCGGACACGACGACACGCTGAAGGCGTCGCTTTGGGCTCTGGGTCGTCGTGACGGCGTTTCACAAGTTTTCCAAACCGATCGATCGATGGATCGACGGAGAAAAGAATCAGCAGATGGATCCAGAATGAAAAGCATCATCAGCTGCAGTCCGATACAAACCGGTTCAACATGAGCTCCAGCTCCACCAGCTGCAGCAGCAACATCCTGCTTTACATTAATGCACGAGGAATAATAACCTGATGATAGAATATATAACAGCACAGCAGCCACAGGGACGCTGCACTGCTGATTACACTCAGTAACATTTTCACTGCAGGACTTATATATTTTATGTATTTTACAGTTTGGTGTGTATTAGTACCTTTACTGAAGTAAAGTCCTCCACCGCTGCTTATTTTAACAAAATATCATCATACTCCTCAGATGCTACTTCTACGGGGCGGTTCGAGGCTCTGATTGGACGTCAGTTAAGTCTGGGCTCATACAACCACAGATTAGCAAAGTGACACGTGCAGTGTGTGTGTTTACATGTAACCATGGTAACTGTAGGCAACACATCAAAGATGGCGACAGCTGAGTGTTTAGAATACATGATGAAAAATCTGACAAGACTTTACTGATAAAAACTAAAATGTCTTTTTAGTTTTTATTTGACTAAAACTACGAATCAAACGACGAACAAAAATGTGACTAAAACTAATAAACACTTTCATCACAAAACTAAATACGAAATCAAAATCAGACGCAGAACGTCCCAGAGCCAGCTGACTGAAGTCACCCAGTCGAGTCCTGCTGTTGGAGGCCGGACACTGCAGCGTGTGTGTTTGATTGTGAGTGCATGCGTTACTGTGTGTGCCTATAGCATTAAAGCCTCAGGGAGTTATATGAAGTCAACAGGATCAATATGGCGGGTTTTGCCTGCAGCTGCACAACTGCCCCACACTGTCAGTGTGTTTGTTCTCCACCAGCTTCCTCCGTTTTCTTACCTCGCAAACATATCTGCAAGCAAACACACCGTCGCTGTCCTGCCTGTTGATGAAAGGAAATAATGAATTGCTTTTGTGTACATTTTTAATTTCTTATTTGAGCCCAAAACAAAAACAGGCAGCCTGATGTTCTGGTGCAGTGAAGGCGTCCCGCCGGATTACAGCTACATGTGAAAATAAACATTTAAAAATCATTACGGCGAGTCGGATCATTTTTATCACAGTTAGATGAAAAGATTGCATTTTCTGTGTTGGTCTTTTTTTTGTCTCTCGGGATCATAAAACACATCAAATTCCTGTTTTTCTTTTTCTCAAGTTTGTAAAATCATTTTGGAGATACAAGATTTTCACCAAACATTTATTATTGCTTCAGAGTAAAAATGTTCCTGCAGGCTTTGCAGTCGAGATGTTCAGTTGTGTCTGTTGGCCTTGAAAGATTCAATAAAACATTCATCCTGACATAAAGCCAAAGCAAAAGTGTTGATTCTCGTGACTAAACATCCTTCTTCTGCACACAGAAACAGCACTTTGCTAAAACTCTGATTTGATAAACTCAGAGTGGCGAAGCTTTACCGATCCAGAGAGAACTCCACCTTCCTTTAATATCTTTTACGTTTACAGCAGGGCACAGTGGCGATACAGATTTTGATCCCAGGAGGCCTCAGGTGCAATTTCACTAAACACCATCTTGACTCTCCAAAATAAAGGTCTGAGAGCTCAGGACTGTGGTCTCAGGGAAGTCTCTCCAGTGACCTAGTTGATGTATTTTAAATATTCACAGATAAAAGCCACGGCGCAGCAATTGCTTTTATTCCCTTCCAGTGTCTGCCTCCCCTCTGTCAACTATAATTATATAGCAGTCATAGCATCGGTCCTGGGCTCTCAGAAACACATTTAAAAGCTGGACTGTATCCATAACTACCACCCGGACTGCCTGTGTCAGGAAATATTTATGTGTGTGCTTGTGTGCGAGTGAAATAGCTCCTGTCAGAACTGCGGGTCGAGATAAAGGTGAAAAATAATACGCATGTGAGGACGCGATGGATAGATGGGCAGACGGACTATCAATAAAGAAGACAGACAGGTAGACAGACGGGGGAGGCAGCGACAGGTAGACAGTCCTCGCAGGTCTCGCTTTGCATAAAAGCCGCAGGAACACAAGGGTTGTGTTAAAAAAGTTAAAAGAGAAAACCTAATTAATGTTATCTGACCGTCCCTGTGGAGGAGAGCTGAAAATAAATTAAATTAAATCACTGTCTGCTCGGCGGAGAGAGGGAGAAAGTCCTCATTTACAGCTTAGAGCTTTGTAACCTGACGAGCACGTCTCACATTGATACCGCCTCACAGGTGTGTTTGTTCCTATAGGTGTGTGTGAGAATATTATAAAACAGAAAGCCGAAGCAGGGAAGAAAAAAAATCAATCACCTTGTTGAGAAAAAGGGAATGCATTCTCTGCGTCGAAAAATTGTTATTGCTCACACATAATTATGGAAAAGGAGTGTGCTTGTGTAACTGTAACAACATGTGTTGTTTTGTGTGTGTGTGTGTGTGTGTGTGTGTGTGTGTGTAGTGCATACTGTGTGGAAAACAACGCTTCACGTTGCGAGCTTCTTGCCACTGGTGGGGTTATGATGAGCCAATCAATTCTCATTGGCAGCAAGTTCAAACCGCCTGAAGCGCCTCGATCAGTGCAGACGACCCCGGGTAACCCCTGGTAACCCACACACACACACACACACACACACACACACACACACAGAGGTCACAGCACCCTGAGACCTCTGAGGATGGACATGATAATGTTGTGAAAGCACAGTTTCTCAATACAGTAAATTCACTGGATCATTACAGTCAGTAGATGTAATTATGGCCACGGCTCAATTGTGTTTTTAATTTTTAGAAATAGTCTTTGCATGCTGCGGTGAACCTGCAGCTGGTTAATTGTAGGGGGGGTGAACAGTTGATATGAGAGCTGACATAAGAATCACAGCCCACTATGTCCAGGAATTATCTCTTACATATTTCACTTTAACAAATACAGGCAAGACAAGCTGACATGAGATACAAAGACCAAGAGCCTGCAGCCATGCTAGCAGCTCTGTGAGCCTGTACAAAGGCTCGTCGGTGCTAAATGCTAACATGCTAACAGTGACTATGCTGATATGTTGATGTTTAGCAGGTATAATGTTCACCATGTTTACCATCTTAGCTTAGCGTGTTAGCATGCTAACATTAGCTGATTAGCAGTAAACACAGAGTGCAGCTGAGGCTGATGGGAGCGCCAGCAGCTCTGCAGGTGTTTGGTCAGAAACCAAAGTGTCGGACACGTTAACATGTCGACCTGATGGTGGCGCTAGATGGAAAGTCAGAGGATCAGCAGAGTTACTACAGTTCATCCTGAGGGGAGCATGAACGATGAAGCACGTCTCATCACAGTCCAGCACTTCACTGAAGTCAGCAGGATTCATCATCTGGGAAGCATGAATGTTTGCACAATCCGTGATGCTGAAGTAATTCACTGGACAGGCGAAAACCTGCTGGAGGAAACGTCTGAGGATCACCAAAGTCAGCAGACTTCATCCTCTGAGGAACATGAATGTACAACATTTCATGACAAATCCATGTTCGCTGTTGCTGGTTGACAATGAAAGGGAGGTGTTCAGTCATGGCTGCAGATCCGGTGCGGTTTGGTTTCGGTTTAACGCTGAACATCGAGCTTTCTTTCGGCTTTTGGAAGGATGTGATGGGTCGATTACAAATATTGGGGGAGACAAATTTCCATATTTCATTTATTGTCCCCCACTGCAATTACACAGTTAAATCCCTCTAATAATTGAAAAACAGTGGGAGGAAGAACTTCATGATGATTGGCAGGAAACTTTCATTATAATTCATCAATATTAGAAATACTACTGAACACTTTGGTTTCTGACCAAACACCTGCAGAGCTGATGGCGCTCCCATCAGCCTCAGCTGCACTCTGTGTTCACTGCTAATCAGCTAATGTTAGCATGCTAACACGCTAAGCTAAGATGGTGAACATGGTAAACATTATACCTGCAGAACATCAGCATGTTAGCATTGTCATTGTGAGCTTGTTAGCATTTAGCTCAAAGCGCCGTTGTGGCTAAGTGCAGCCTCACAGAGCTGCTAGCGTGGCTGCAGACTCTTTAATTTATTAATCCGAACCATGATCTTTCCCCAACTTTCACCATACTGTAGTTGCCATGCACAGATATTGTAGAAAGCAATCAATCAGTTTAAAAAATGCCGGCATTGGAAATGAATTAGGTCATTGAACATAATCCAGGGTTTTGCAGAATCATCCAGTACTGACCGACTTCTTTGGTCCAGCAGAATAAAACTTCCAAACTACACCTCATATCTTTGGTCAAAATAGCATACAGTGGGGATTCAAATTTGATTTAACTTGATCTCAGATTTAATTTTAGATTTAATTTAAACAAGATTTGGCTAAGTCTGCGTGATATGACATGAGTGGATATTAGCCCTGCAGAGAACTCCCCAGCAGATGTCTGTATCTTCAGATAATTACATCTTTATTAAATGAACAAAGCTGTGTGTAACTGAAAATGACATTTACTGTAAAAAAACAAAAAACGTTTGAAGACACAGACATGAGTGTCACCTCTAGTCAGATCTACAATCGAGTCCCTGACCCTGACACGTGATACAGGTCTGTATGAATTAAGGAACTTGATAAGACAAAAGTGATGTGGAGCGCAGGCTTCCTTCAGCTCCGAGGCAGCTGAAAACTGTTCAGAGGGATGTAGAGTCTGTCTCTGCAGCAGCAAAGTGCCTCCAGCTGATTAAAGAAAATGCAACAGTCTGATTCCAGCTGGAAACATCATGCACTTAGATAATGCTTAAGTTTAATTAAGTCTTGTGCATCCAACACCAGGCTGCTGCAAAAAACACAAAAACAAAAGACACCTAAATGTCTGATATAAGCTGGAGACACACTGAAAACCCTGGTGACATGACAGGATGTGGTCTGTGACAGACATTCAGCAGGACAAAGAGTAAAGAGACTAAAGCCTCCTCAGGGGGGGCGCCAGAGAGCTGAAGGGGAGGCAACGAGACTGCAGGAGGTGGATTTGAGTCAAACAGTGCACTCCTTCTCAGAGTCCTAACTCAGTCAGATCTGAACTCACAGACATGAAACACTTATCGAATCGTTCAGTGTGACTCACACTTCCAGAGGAGATCATCGTCTCTGACGTCCGTCCACAATAAATCTCCAGAAATCCACTTAGACCCCAGAGAAGAAACCTGCAGAACCTGCCTGAGAATCCTCCTGTTTCTAAGTTTCCTTCAGTCTCACAGTGATCCAGAGACAGCTGTCTGTCCGTCCACGGGTCCACTGCAGACAGGAGCTGCTGACTGCTGGTTCGGCTGCTTTAATGGGACAGTTTGACTACATGTGAACACATACAGGCTAACAGATGTGTCTGTAGAGAGAACAGCAGCACCGACCTGCAGCTGACATCACATCTGATGAGCTGTTACAGGGTCTCGCTCTCCTGATGACTGATGACTCTCCTTTGACTTCCTCCATTTCCACACAAAAGTTAAATTTCACACTGAGCTGATAAAAAATTAAAAAAAGTAGAAGGACAAGCAGCTCTTCCAAGTAAATACAAGCACATTGCTCCAGACGGGATTAAAATCACTGATCAGCGCAAGGAACATTAAAATCACCGCATTTCCCCAAGAGACAGAAATCCAGTCTGAATGTAACGTTTGTCTACGTCGCTGAACTTCCTGACGTTCAACTGTTCCCACCAAGTTTTCTCATCTCAGAACAGCAGATAACCACGAGCACGGGCTGGGTCAGGGTCAGGGTCAGGATCAGGGTCAGGGTCAGGGTCAGGGTCAGGGTCAGGGTCAGTCCAGCTGTGAGCGTGTTCACATGAACGAGGGTTCATAATGACTATTCAATCAACAACATCCGCAGATCAACGGCAGCATATTTAACCTGAGAGGAAAGATGAACGTGTGGTGAGATGAGGTCACTGGAGAGTCTGAAAGTAATATTCAGCAATAAAAAGTCTAGAAACACGAAGAGATAGCGATAGTAAATGATAATGCATTGATCAAACAAAAGTAAATAAGAGTGGGAGTCACATATCGTATGTATTATTGACATTTGTGTTAAGATGAATAAACTAATGACTAAATAAAAGTGATACACAACATTAAATCAGATAACTCTTGCTAAATAATTTCTATCTGACTGAAAAGCTGTCCAGGGAATATTCTTATTATTTATAATTCTCACATCTGAGTATCTGAGCTGAGCTTTACTAAGTGGTATTACGAGACAGGACGGCTAGCTGGTTAGCATGCTAACTTCTCTCTGGAACACAATACATAGATGTCTTTGACATAACGTCAAAACTGTTATTTCTTCACAATCTGTTGATCATTTTAGGTTTTTTTTATGTTTTCAACTCTTAAATCTCTTAAATTCTTAGTGTCTGTAGCTTGGAACAAGAAATAAGCAGTTACTTTACTCAACTACTGTATTTTAGTACAATTTTGAGGTACTTGTACTTTACTTGAGAATTTCCTTCTTCTGCTACTTTCTACTTCTTTTTTCTACTTCTACTTGATGAACACATGAATGCATCAATAATTATAATCCAATAATATAATACATATTCTGTACTTTAAGTATATTTTGCTGATGATACTTTTGCACCTTTACTGAAGTCAAATTTTGAATGCAGGACTTTAACTTGTACCAGAGTATTTCTTCACTGTGGTGTTAGTAAGAGCACTCAACAATAAGGATTGCCCGGTTGCCCGGGGCAAGTAAAATGCCACGCCAGGCAAGTGCATCTAGCAACTCACTCGTCCGATCGGGCAGTGGGAATAAACACATCGTTTTTTCCAGAGCTGATGATGGAAGTAGCCGTCTCGCGTCCTTCTCCTCTCTGTGGAGAGTTGCACATGCACAGGACCGATCGGGCACCAGTGAGGAAAGGTGATGTGTCACGTTCCACATCATAAACTTCGACAAGTTAGTAAACAGTAGAAAGCAGCATGGAGGCTGTCAGTGACAACGTTTCCAGACGAGGGTCTTGTTTCTATCAGTGTTGCCAACTCTTTTCCAATGAAAGCAGCTAGCACTAGCTCCAAACGTCGCTGAAAGATGACATAAAGCCTAGTGCGGCGAGTGAGGGATCACCTGAGCTGAAGCCATGCAGACGGCAGACAGAGAAATGTTTGGCCAAATTATCCCAAACTCACTACAGGGACGAAAAAGTAAAAAAAAATAAAAAGACATAAAAAATCTACAAAGGGAGAAGATCAAACGAACGCTTTAATTATTTACTTGTTCTGATTCATTTACTTCATTAAAGATTAAACATGACAGTTAACTTCAGTCTTTGTTGTTGTTTGATAACCGCTAATAATAACCGCTATATATATATATATATATATATATATATATATATATATATATATATATATATATATATATATATATATATATATATATATATATATATATATACGCCTGTTCGTTCTGATAAAGAGGAGAAGAGTGCCGTTTAGCCGAACGTTAACCTCTGGCTTAACTTTCCTCACAACGAGCTCTGATTCCTCCTCTAACAACTGCGGGTGTAATTCAGTTCATTCTACAGCAGCGTAATTGTCCCTTCCTAATGTTGTCCAATCACTCTATCGCTGATGTATCCTCTGACTTCTCCTCATTAATCAGTGTTAATTATAATTGCCTTTTCTAGTGGTGGCTGTAATTGAATTAGTGCCAAGAGACCAAGGTAAAAGAGGTCAGTGTTGCAGGAAGTTCAGGTTTGTGCTGCTGTGAAAGAGAAAAAGAGGAGTGGAGAGAGAGAGCAGCAATCAGAGAGAGAGACGAAGTTTAAACGGGAAATGGTAATGAAAAGTGAACGTGTGGAGAGCGTGTAACAGGGAGGATGACGAGGAGGAAAATCATGACAGACTAATCCTGGAGCTGTCTGAGAGTTTGCTGTTCATTGTGTTGTAAAAGTGATTTCCCAGCAGACTGCATCTGGTTTGGGTTTTCTCTCCACTTCATTTTCACACTCAGGAACATTTTATTTTTAGCAGCCAAGATGTCCGCCTCTTTGTGAATTTCAGTCACAGATCAGTTTCTATTCAGAAATTTTAAAAAGTGTTTTTTTTTTTAGTCTCTCTCATTTACAAATGCACAAATAAGACTCAAAGCAGGTGCTGAGAGAACGTCAGTCTACATAACGATGTGGTTTTCGCATTAATTTGAAAGGTCAGGGTCATTTACATCTAAGAGTTATTAGCAACAGTTTACACCTGAGCTCTGAAAGTAAAAGTGAGCGATGATTTGATTGGTCGCCCCGCAGCTACGTATTCATAATGTGTGATGTAATATGTGTTCGGTCGAATGTTTTGTTTGTGTGTGAGAAACTGCGTACGTCTTCGGACGCGAGACAAATTTCACACAATAAAGTGAAACCAAATCAAAACTACAACAGACCGCGAACGTGAACGCCAGCGCGCTGTCCGTCAGAGCGGCCGCAGCGTCGACGCAGTCCAGAAGACTGAAGACCAGAAGACTGAAGTCCAGAAGACTGAAGTCCAGAAGACTGAAGTCCAGCCCGAGACCCGCAGAGCGACGAAGAGCAGCTCATCGTCCAGCAGCTCACAAAGATGCAGACGTTTCACACAGGAGACCGGCGCACGACGCGGACACCGACGTGCATTTAACCGCCGCTGGACCCGTCCACATGAGACAGCCGTCCCTCGGTTTGTGGCCCCCCCAACTTAGGGGGGAATAGATCATCAACAGCTTAAGTTAACAAGGATAAGCTCGGATAAGTTCACACACAGTCTGGCTACGTTGTTAAAGCTTTGAACGTCATCTTTGTTTGAACAAAATTACGTACAAGGCATCTGTCACAGGACTAGCCTATGGTCCAGGTCCCAGCAGTCACCAGTCTTTAGACTCGCTCACTGAAGACAGAGACGCTACATAGAGGCAATCTGGGAAATGTAGTCCAATAGCAAGCAAAGGTATCAGGATGAAGTAAACCTTTAACTTTATTTCCCAAATTCCCACTTAGCTGAGTACACGCGACGGTTCAGACCGAGTGTTGTTTATGTGTGAAGTATTTCACACGTATTTTTATTTATTTTATTTTATTTAGTTTTATGAGAACGGGTTGAGCCCACGGTTTTGCTGTGTGCTACTTAGGTTCCCACAACCACTTATTGTATGAGTATAAATCCACCGTAACACTTCACAACCGTGTTGCTTACCTCTCTGTGATTCCACTTTAAAAGCCTCCACCAGGTCCAGGTCCCCCTCCTGTCCCGCAGGGCCACCCCCGGGGCTAATCACTCACTTCTTCCCTTTACATAAGAACTGTCTCACTTTCAGCAAAGTCTGCTGGAGTTTATGTGGTTGTGTGACAAATCACTTTCCCATGATGAGATTCATATTTTGTGACAAGAAGGAAATGTTTGTTACAGGAAGTCAGTTAATTGCTATAATCCTCCCTCCAGGCTAAAGAGTGTCATTATAAATGCAGACTCTTCATGGTTAGATACGCGTCACCTGAGCTTCATTAAAACCAGGACAGCAGTTTCTAAAATCTGCTCTAATACATCTGACTAATATGTAAATAGACAGATAGACTGACAGGCGGACGGACGGACAAATAGACGAATACATGGACACAGACAGACGGACAGACAGACGGACAGGTAGTTGCTATGGACAGGTTTCTCTGGAGGACTGTGAGAAAGTGTTTTTGGTCTTCTTCCACGTAAATGAGTTTTATTTTTACCGCGGCTGACGCACAGCTCTGTGAGGGCCCGCTTCAACTCCTTTGATCTTTGTTGGCAAATTTGACATAATGAGGGGGCTGCGCGGTGCCCTTTGTTGCAATCTGGTGGCTGGATGAGAACATCTCAAACTGAACGTATCATGCAGTTTATTAGAAGGAGGAAGGACCCGCCGGGTCATGAGCTCATGCTTCATACTGCTAAATGCGTCCACATTTACATGCAGCGGATACTGAAGTGCGTCCAACCTTCCAGCCTGAAGCTTTACTCTGTAATACACGTGTTTTCTTTTACCTGATTGCCTGATCAGGGTTTCGCGAACCCTACGACTTCAGGAAACCCCAGTAGTTTATTCAGGTTTGGTCATGTGCCCAGTCAAAAACAACCACAGAAACTGTACCTTCTGGTTCTGTTGCGCCCACAGAAACAAGTGAAATATTCTGACTGAAATCAAAGTTACGTCTCAAACTGAATGTTCACATTTGCTCACAGTAGGAGGTTCAGAGTCTTAAGAAGCTCCTGAACCTGCAGGAAGAACCAAAAACTGTTTGTTCATTTTGAAGTCTGTACTTTCAACATGGACACTGATGTTCTCTGTGAAGTGACGTTTGGTGTAAAATGAGTGACAGTGTTTAAATTAGAAACTAACATATTGTTTAACGTCTCCTCTCGCTGTCACTTTCCTTTTTATTTATGGTGCGTGTGACATTATTATACAGCAGGTCTAATGCAGAAATTAAGTACTTCCATTTATTAGAATTGCTAGGATCATTTTTATTTTTCTTCCCCCCCAAATGAATCGCAGTTTTGAGGGGCTAAAGGTGCTCGAAAACTCACAAAACTTTGCACGCTTGTCAGAAGTAGCGAAACTTTCCGTACCGTATGGGTCTTGGGCCTGGGTGGGGCAAAATGGCTCCATAGCGCACCCTACAACGTTGAAAACAAGCAGCCTGCGGCCTGCGTTTCACCTACATGTACGAAATGGGGGGTACATGTAGGACCCAAAGACATACAAAAAAGCCTCTTGGAGTAACACCCGAAACCCAACAGGAAGTCAGCCATTTTGAATAGAATGTGCACTTTTAGGCCATTTTTCGCAATTTACCGGCTCTGTACTTTAACGAGCTCCTCCTAGAGAATTCATCGGATCGACTCCAAATTTTCGCAGTGTAATCTAAAGACGTTCGCCACTAAAAGTTGTGCTACGTGTGAGTTTTCGTTGAAGGGTGTGTCTGTGGCGTGGCGTCGAACTTTGATGTCCGCCATGAAACAGGAAGTTGCTGTAACTTGTACGTGTACGTGGTCAAATCTGCCCAAACTACCCCTGGAGACACCTACATGCCCATATTCAGTCACAGTCATAGCGCCACCTACTGGCAGCAGGAAGTTAGTCCTTATAGTCGTAACTACTCCTAGCAGATTAACCAGATCCACCTCAAATTTGTTAAGCAAAGTCTTAAGCCCTTGATGATGCTTCCATCAAACGTTGTTACCGTGGCGACGGATTATTCGCCATGAAAGAGGAAGTTGTTGTAACTTGAGTGTACAATGTCCAATCTGCCCGAAATTTCCTACCTTTGATAAGAGTCCCGACCTGAGGACATCTACATGCCAATTAGGAGTTGTAGTCATTGCGCCACCTACTGGTAACAGGAAGTAAGCCTTACGTGACAATCATCATTTGAGTTAGATGAAAATTTCGGGGTGTGGTGCACGCTCGATATGCTGGAACATGATGTATAATTAGTGGGAGTTCTCTAGCACCACAGAGCGGACACAGGAAGTGACATTTTACTCCTTCGTGCAGCGTCCAAAACACGTGCAAATTCAGAACTGCGTCGCGCAAACCCCCGGCAGCGACGCCGAGGCTGCGTCGCACCGCGACGCGGTCGACGTCAGGTGCGAGGGCCTGTTCGTCGCTGCTTGCAGCTTTAATTTTACTTTATACTTCTACTCCAATACATTTCAGAGGGAAGCATTGTACTTTTTACTCCCCTGCATGTGTCTGAAAGCTGGCGTTACTTGGCAGATTCAAACATATGATCATTTTATAAAATATAATTTATTCTAATACATTGTTGTTTAACAGTAACTTTACCTCCTAATGCTGCTTACACACTAAGAACAAAAGAAATAACAATCCAATATTGTATTATATAAAAATATAAAGCTAAGAGGATCCATTCTCCTGCACAATGACTTTGAATGCAGGATTTGAGTATTTGTACATTGCAGTATTGCTACTACAAAAATGCACTCAGGTGTTATTGAACCATATTAGGAAAGACTGACAGATAATTTACATAAAGACATTTATTTCTACGAACCCTGTGGGGAACTGCTCCAGATTTGATGGGCAAGCACTCTTTTTTTTAAACAGTGAATTAGTGTTATGATGTGAGAATATGTACATGCAGTAAATGCTTTGCCAGTGGAAGACAGATTCAGCCGCTGGCAGCATATTGCATTAGCTGAATGGGCAGCTTGTGTTCAGGTTCACCTGCTGACATGTCACCGGGGATTCAATAGCTAAATTAGCAATAATTTAAAAGCTAAAGATATGAATAGAGAATCAGCAGGACTGACTCTCCATTGACTCAGATTTGGTCTCGTTTTCAGTGTATAAGTTTGATGTGTGTGCTTATACATGAATCAGAGCCATGACTGAATAGTAAACGATCAATATTCATTTTAAAGATGAGGTTATTGACTACTCTTGCAGTGATAGAGAAGAGGTTGTCCTCATACTGAAATCTGCTTCCAGTTTCCAAATTTATTGATGCAACAATTAATTGTTTAAGTCGTTTTTTTAAACAAAAGTCTCATTTTAGCTTGTCTAATGTGAGCACTTGCTGCTTTTCTCTGTTTCATATGACAGGAAACTGAATATCTTTTGGTTTTTAACTGTTGGTCGGACATTGAAGACATCAGAAGACGTCACCTCGGGTGTGAGGAAATTGTGGTGGGAATTTTTCACCATTTTCTGATAATTATAGACGAAACGATTAAGCAAATAACTGAGAAAATAATCAGCAGAGTTATCGACCGTGAAAATAACTGCAAATTGCAGCTCTAGAGTAATCATTTGCTCTATAAAATGTCAGAAAATAGTGAAACATGATGACGTCTTTATGGAGCTGTGTGGAGTCTGCTAAATGTCCTCAAGTGATGTCACTCGAGTCGGCGTCGGGCGGGGCTGCAGACTGCAGGTTTGAAACTGTGGAGTCAGAAAGACGTGAGCTCAGCAGACCTCTGCAGCCCGCTGCTCGCCTCTGCTGCAGGCTGCATTAGCCGCTGCTAGCATAACGCACCACAACCTCACACCCAACTGTCAGAGGAAGAGTTGCACTGTGGGTAATGTAGGCGCCAGGTTTTTAGAACGTGTGGAATTTAAAAAAACGACATCTCTGGTTCTGCTGCATCGATTTAGATCCTTTTAAGAACCTGTCCATGCTGAGTCTGACAGAGTTACAGTGATCAGGAGCTGAAGGTGCAACAGGTGCTGTGCAGCATGTTGTGAGTGACCTGGGTTTCGCCTCTCAGGTTACATAAAGGCTGACCTACCTGTATGCAGCCTGAAAGGAATAGCCTACCTGCAGACATTACTCAGGACTGAAAAGAGTCACATTGCCAACTGCCTTCAGGGTGAAAACATTTTTTAATCTATATTTTCATTTACAGTTAATGTCCTGAAGAGATGCTAAGTGAACATCAGTCAAAAATAAATTACAACAGGAAACACAAGTGGTTTTAAGTGTTACAATGCACGCGTGTGTTCCTATCATTACAGAAAGCACAATAACAAATGTTATCATTTGTTATTTGCTAGATTTTTTTAAACTTCATTATGAAACCAAACCTGCGCCCGCAGCCGCACTGTAGCTCACAGCGTGGGAGCGCGCGCGCATTTAAGTGTGTTTGGGGTTGCTCGCTTTGATGCCGCCGCGCGCTGCATCACCCCGGGTCACTGCGGAGTCAGTGCACGCGCGTGGTGCTTGTTAGACACCCGGTGAGAGGAAGGTAACGGAGAGAGAGGGTTTCGGTTATAACTGTGCCTCCTACCGGACTGACACGCGCCTTGAGTGTGTATCTAACTGTGTGCGCGTGTGTTTGTGTTAGGGGAAGGAGGGAGTGAGGAGGAGGGGGCGGTTTCTAGGTTTTCCTTAGTGGTCGCACGCGCTAGGTTGGCTTAAGGAGACACGAGCGGACGCATATTACAGGAAGACGCGCGTGCCATTACGCATCAGGCTGCTCCGGTGTGGAGGACATCGATTTAACGAGCCCACACAGGCATATTGTTATTATTATTATTATTATTATTATTATTATTATTATTATTAATGTGAGCGGACAGAACCGGAGAAGGGGAGAGCGGAAGCGGCGGTGTGACGTCCTCCGTTTCTGAGTCCAAACTACGGGCACCGTCACACACCCACCACCGGGGAAAGTTGGAGTAACGCGGGCGGACGGTGAGAGCGGGAGCAGCTGGATGATTAACGCGCAGCAACCAGCAAAACAACAGCAAGGAAAAGTGTTTCTTTCGCCGTTCGTGGACCGACTTCTCCGGATAAACCGTGGATACTCCGACACGCGCTGCTTCACCGGAATATGCGGGGCTTAACGGACTGTGGGAACACTTCTCCCTCTGTGCTGGTCTGAGTCCACCGAGGGGGTCCAGGCTCCCCGTTAAGACGGTCCCCAGGGGTATTTGCTCGCTCCACCATGTCGGCGGCAGTTTTACGGGTTTCCAGCATAGAAAGAGAGAGAGCGCGTGAGTGAGAGACACCGGGAGAGAGGGAGACAGAGACGGGGGTGAACCGGACCGGACAGCGCGGGAGACCGAGCCTGTATTCCGTCTTCATGACTTGTGGGATTACTCCTGGACGCGACATGTTCCTGATTAATGTCATCACTTTGGTGTTTGTGTTGGGTGAGTAAACACCGACGTGCGCGCGCGCACACACACTGCATACACAGGTGAGGGCAAAGGGTCTGCAGCAGGTCCACGCGGGATCTCTAGCTTTCTCATTCAACCCTTCCGGTCCTCCGGGGATCACTGAGAGAGATGCCCCCCCTTCTCCTTGAACCCCCGCGTGCCCCCCTTTCTGTCATTCCGGTAAAGGTGCACGAATCAGATTGAAACCACATTCAGATGCTGGCGTGTGTCTATATATATATATATCATATATATATATATATATATATATATATATATATATATATATATATATACATACATACATATATATATATATATATATATATATATATATATATATATATATACATATATATATATATATACATATATATATACATATACATATATATATATATATATATATATATATATATATATATATATATAGGCTGTGTATACACTGTGTATGTATATTGTAATATTGGTTGTACTCTCAGTGCTGGAACAAGTACTCAGATCATTTAACTACTTAAGTAAAAGCAGCAACACCACAATGTAAAAATACTCCATTACAAGTAAAATCACAGAATAGTTACCAGTTAAATGCACTTTTAAAAGTACTCATTATGCAGAAAAAATGGCTCCTGACAGGTATTACTATCTACGTGTTCTATTATATTATTAAATTATTATTAGTGATTCATCAGTGTGTAATATAGCCCGACTGATACAGGACTGTCGAGGCCGATACAATAAATACATTTTTTTGATAAAGTTCTTTTTTTTTTAACAGCTGCGACCAAGAAATGTGCTGATCAGGACATTTACCAGTTGAAAAATAAACTCGTCACTGCTCTCTGGTGGACAAACTATAGAATGGAGACAGTGTTTCAAAGCACATGTCAGATATCTGGCATTTCTTCAGTTTCTTGTCATTTACTGGCTGACACCGATACCTCAGCAAGGAGCCAATATCGGCCCGTTTATCGGCCTGACTGATACATCAGTCGGGCTGCAGCGTTTCTATGTTGCAGCCGGTTGAGGTGGAGCTAGCTGTAATCTGTATACTGTTGGGTGGATTGATCTGTAACAAATGCATTGTGTTTTGTAAACTCATCAAGTTTTATATATAATAACTTCTACAAAGTAACCACAATAAATCTAAAGGAGGAAAATGGCCTCTGAGATGTAGTGGGGTAAAAGGACAAAGAAGAAATGGAAATACTAAGTACAAGTACCTCTAAAGGGTACTTAAGTACCTGAGTAAATGTACTTAGTTACATTCTACCAGTGTGTGTCTGTCAGTAAGCTGCTGTGGGTGCACTCAGGCCTCAGTACTGGTCTCCACAGGGAGCGCCTGATTTGTTCCTCAGGCCGTCCAGAGGGCTGTTTCAGAAAGGCTGGCTCGGAGAAGCAGCTCTTATTGTGAAAAGCCTGTCTTGGATGAGCCCAACAAAGTGAACCGGGATCAGTCTGTTTCATAAAGCTGGTTCGGGGCTGAGGAGAGCAGTCCGACTCACGCCTGGTTTATTTCGTGACTTTGAAACACAGACCCGAGACATCGAGCACTGATCACATCGACTCACAGAGAACAAACCGGACATGTAAAAGGAAAAACTGAGATGTCTGCAGCCGCAGAGAAACGCACATTAAACCCAGATCAGCTGACCTCTGTTAGCTCAGGCAGCTCCGCTAGTAATTATCACAGTATGGGCTGAAATCCTGCACGAGTGACGCGAACTTTCTGTGTGTAATATGTTCCGAAAGCTAACGTATAGATGTAGATAAAGAAGATGCAACATGCTATTGAACGACTCTGAAGTATCACACACGACCCCAGACGGCTCATTTATTTAACTGCAAGACAATAAGATCATTTTTTAGAAACTACAAGTTATCTATCAGTTGGCTTAGGTTACTTGGTTTGTACAAGTGACAGAGCAGCCTCCATTCGGTGGACATATTGTTTAAATACCTTCAGATTCGCTGTCTGCCACTTTCTGCATACTGATGATGATTACTGTGGTGTCTGCATTTTTAACAAATTGATTTCTGGCACTTCACTAATTTGATTTTGTGACATTTAAAGAGAGAAGAAATGGAGAAGATGTTTCTTACAGCCACGAGTCAGAGTTGATCATTAGCTGTATTTTAATATTTTAACTGCAGTGCGTTAATAAGCACATGTTCTGACTGGAACACTGTGCAGATGTTTCTGAATGGAAACGATATGAGCTCAGATTTTAACTACATGTAAATACGTTCACAGTGAAGAGGAACCTTCAGGGGGGAACCTTTGGGAGAACGCTGTGTTTCAGTCTGGCAGACTGACTGCAACACTGGTTCAGCCGGAGGTGAATCCAGCCTGAAAACTAACCTGACCAGGATCAGGTTGGTCTGGAGGGACCAGTTTCCATGGTAACTGAGGTCTTATGTAAACCCCTGACTTACTGACTTAAGCCTGGTTTAACCGGTCACCAGTCTTAGTGAAACACCCCTCTGGTTTCCCGTTAAATACACTGTAAAAACAAAGCCCGCTTGTCGTGTGGAGGGTGTCCAGTACATGTTTGTCGGGGTTTGCTCCTGATTAGGTCACGGTGGCGAAAGCGTGACTGGATCTGAGTTTTGGTGACCAAACGCTGTGCCGTGGATTTATTACTGGATGGATTTATTTCATAAGGAGTCAGAGTTTGTTCTGACGGTATAATTGCGTTTGTTTCCGCAAACAGAAGCCTTAAAGGGGAACTCCTGTGATTGTCCCACATCAGTGTGTGTTTCAGGTGTTGGCGAGTACTACTGCATATGTGTCGTCAGTGATGTCATTGTGATGTCACTCGAGTCAGCGTCGGGCGGGGCTGCAGACTGCAGGTTTGAAACTGTGGAGTTAGAAAGAAGTGAGCTCAGCAGACCTCTGCTGCAGGCTGCAGGCTACATTAGCTGCTGCTAGCATAACACACCCCAATCTCTGACTGAACCGTTGCATTGTGGGTAATGTAGGCGGCAGGTTTTTAGAATGTGTGGAATAAAAAAGACGATATCTCCGTTTCTGCTGCATCGATTTAGGTCCTTTTTTTAAAATTGTCCATCGTGAGTCTGATAATGTTACAGAAGTGTAATGATAAATCAGTGGAGGACTCTTTTAACAAGATATACATTAAAGTAAACATACCTTGAAACTAATAATTAGCCTACATACCAATCTTTATTTTTTTTTGGCCACTTGGGGGCAGCAGAAACAAGCTGTAACGCCACATCTGACATATTGTCACCTGATAAAGTTGGTAAATAAATAAAAATGTGGGTTTGTTTTTTCAACCCATAAAGGGACTTAATCCTTACATTTATCTGCAACTAATGATTAATGTCATTATCGAGTAATCTGATTATTTTCTCGGTTTGGTCTGTACAAGTTAGCAAAGTGTGAAAAGTTATTCGATTAGTCACTCAAGCTAAAATGTCAACCGTTCTCTCAGCGTCTCAGATGTGAGGATCTGCTGCTTTTCTTTGTCTTCTGTGACAATAAATAGAACGCCTTTGAGTTTTTTTGGACAAAACAGGCAAGGCAAGCTTATGTATATAGCACATTTCAGCAATAAGGCGATTCAAAGTGCTTCACACAAAACATCAAAAGCATTGCGACAAAGTGCAAAAGAAGCACACCACAAAAGGACATTAGGTACAATTAAAGACAGTCTCTTCCAAGGAAAGTGATGGACATCTTTCACTATTTCCTGACATTTTAGACCAAAGTATTCAATATATTATGAAATAATCGCCCCAGCTGCCTCTCACCTCGTCACAGAGCTGTCAGCACTCAGCTGTAGGTAAACATTCACGTCAGACCCGGCAAAGTGTCCTTATCTTGTCCCTGTGACGCTCAGTTAATTGGACTCCACCTGCATGCTATTGTCACTACAGTACTGGGAGCCGTTGAACCGGCTGCCAAAGGCCACCCTCGCACACAGAGGCTGCAGCTGATTCAGGGCCGTCTGAGATGACATTTGTTTTTGTTGGTCATCAGTTTTCAGCCACTGTGCGTAATATATTACTCGTCATAGTAACGGAAGAAGAGCAGCGAACGATTCACTGCTGTATCTATAACCTTCCACCAGGGGAAACCGCCCGAATGGTACAAAAAGTAGACACCCCCCAATACTTGGTTTAACCCGTGACATCATCGATGATGCAGGTACCAAGCGTTTGGTCGCCGCCCCCTTTAGCTCCTGGAAAGCATGGAGAGCAAAGAAACCAAAAACCCCTGACCTGAAACAGAACTTCTGTGTTTTCATTTAAGTAGAAAATATTGATGCGACAAAAATAATGCCAAACACAGACAAACCCAGGACCGGCAGTGTTTGCAGTGCTACAGAATAAAGATGGAGCCTTGGCCAAACAAATAAGACCCGTGCTTATACATTTGAGAGGTGTAAATGTACTGCGAGGGAAGGTCCACTTAAGCCTCCCTGGGACTGTGTTTGTGACTGTGCCAGGTGTGGGGATGTTAGCACTACTGCCACAGTCCTGTCATTTAAAGCCCGTCCTTGTCTTTTAAAGTGGATCTCTGAGTTTCGTCCGTGGGAAGAGCTGCTTGTTCTGATTTATTTTTATCAGCTCGGTGTGAAATGTGTCCTGCAGGAGACCCGCTGTTCTGCATGAGTCCTCGTTTCCCCGAGTCACCACAGCGGAGGTGGCGAGTGCAGAGTTATTAATGGCAAATATACCAGGTTGAAGTAAACCAGAAGTATCCTTTAAAGTTTGGGTGATAAAGGATTGATTGCTTTGCACATGGTAACATTGTCTTCAGATGTGTGGTGTGATAACAGTTTGTATATTGTGTGCTCAGAGCGACTGAGAATAAGCTTCTGACACCATATTTCTTCTTATGATTGTGGAGTGGCGGAGTGTGTTGGTGCAGCCTCATTATTCCTTCTTTAAGGAGAGCTCCGATACGTGACCATTAAATTGGTTCGGGCTGCGAGCTTTAAGCAGCGTGGCAGTGATGGCTTCTCTTGTGGAGAAAGACACTGAGAGTTTCTAGAAGCCAAATGAAAGAAGGAGCTGCTGACAGGGAAGTCCCACGGTTCAGTGTGAAGGAGCTCCACATAAACCGCAATTACAGCACTTTATGATGGATTTGGTGCAATTTTTTTTTACAACAGTTTAAATCTGCAAAGTGCCAAACTGACGTGCTGTATTTTTAAACGCTCTCCTACAGAGTCCAGGGCTCGAATTCACAAAGGATCTGATCACATCACTAGCGGTCCTGCTAAAGTGTGCTAAGAGTTTCCAAAAGAGTTTCCTCTTACGAGCTTTTCACAAAGCTGCTCGGACGCTTGACTAAAGAACTGCGAGAAGAGGGCTGGCCCTGTTACTGTGGGTGACATCACGTGTCATGAATGAACGCACTCACTACGTCTACAGCGATTGGTTGACACGTGACCAGTCTGATTTTGTGAATGATAAATGTAATATTCATCAATACACAGGAGCACGAGGAACAAATTAAATTAGACTTCATAAACTATTTGAGATATTTTATAAAATGCATCACAGCACTCGTCAACTATATTGTATCTGGAATCAAATACCATCAGTGTGATATTTTTTCCAGCTGACAAAACAAATCATCAGACTTTGATGTGATAATTTGACATAAAGCAGCAATTTGACTGGTTAATCCAGCGATGGAAATGTTTTTATTGCAGCTGATTATTTAATGTGCACTTGATGGTCTGAAGAGAATTTCTGGTTTGATGAATAATTCTGTCAGACAGCTGCGGCTGAGATCATCAGCTTAGAGTTACAAACTGTCATCTCAGGTGGTGTTTCCACTTGTTGGTGAGCCGACTGAATCCCTATTAAATGGCTGCCATCAAAATCTGGATTTAAAAGTTCTGATTGTATTTACGCTGACGCGATGAGACTCATGACCTGCAGCAGCTGACTGACTGACTGCGACTCCGGACTCCTCTGGACTCCTCTGGACCTCCAGGTCCTCTCAGACTGACCAGATACTTTTACAGCTGAAATGCTTTGTGAATCACTCTCAGATCTGAGGAGTCTTAAAGAGGACCTCCAGCTCCTTTTTGTGAGTACGGCCCCGGGACACTCCTCAGAATATAAACGCCTCTTATCAGTTTGAATGTTTATTACTGAACATACAGATCACTGAAGGTTTTCGAGCTGTAAGACGCCTGAAAGGAAGACCTGCAGACACTATAAAGGGCTGCAAAAGGTTCTCCAAACATTTAATATACTGGATGTTTCCAGGGTTACATAGCATTTTTTTAAACACCACAATAACCAGTTTTTAAGCTAATTATATATAAATATGATAATATTATAGTTACTATAGTAAAATCCTGTGAAACCTCTCACACATGAACTTGGCCACGAACACATATCGAAACTTGTTAGAGGTATAATCTCTCATTCCTATTTGTCTTTCCCCCCTCCAGATGTGTGTGTGTGTGATTCAGAGCTGGGCCCCCCCGGGTGGAGGGAACCTCTGGACTGCGTCCGAGCCTCTGAGCTGTGCAACCAGAACGGCCAGTGCAGCTCACGTTACCGGATCATGCGTCAGTGCCTCTCTGGCGGGGACAAGGAGCGCAGCGCCATGCTGGCCTCCAAGGAGTGCCAGGGGGCGCTGGAGGTGCTGCAGGACTCGCCGCTGTACGACTGCCGCTGCAAGAGAGGCATGAAGAAGGAGCTGCAGTGTCTGCAGAACTACTGGAGCATCCACATGGGTCTGACTGAGGGTAAGCCGCCAACACAGAGCCGTGCCGAGAGTTAATTAAGCCTCCTGCTGCCTGTTGATTTCTCCTAGTGTTTTGAGCTGTGAGCTGGCAGATGAAACAGAGCAACTTCTTGGAGTTTTTGTGAGAACTTCACATATAGAGATCGAAGCGGGCTCTGCATCGATTGTTGGGTGGGGTTCATGTTTGAACTTTTCCCGAAGTGCCAAGAGGAACAAAGAAGTGGAGAAAAGAAGGAATATGTTGCTGTTGTTTTTACTCTAATTTAAAGTTGAACTCCAGCCATTTTCCACCTCAGCGTGTGTTTCCGGGTGCTGGGGAGTTCTACTGCACATGTGATAAAGTAGCATAAAGCCTTTAGCGTGAAGTCTGCTAAATGTCCTCAAGTGATGTCACTCGAGTCGGCGTCGGGCGGGGCTGCAGACTGCAGGTTTGAAACTGTGGAGTTAGAAAGAGGTGAGCTCAGCAGACCTCTGCAGCCCGCTGCTCGCCTCTGCTGCAGGCTGCATTAGCCGCTGCTAGCATAACACACCACAATCTCCCACCCAACTGTCAGAGGAAGAGTTGCATTGTGGGTAATGTAGGCGCCTCTCTGGTTCTGCTGCATCGATTTAGATCCTTATTTATTTTTTTATTTAAAAGCTGAGTTCGACAATGTTACAGGAGTGAAACAACAACCTGTGTTGTTGTTGTGGTTGTAGTGTGCTGTGGGAATTTTAATAGAACAAACAAGCAAAATCACATGAAACATTCTCTCACTGCAGAGCTGCTGTGCTTTGAGTCACCCCAGACACCTGGTTAACGTCTTTGGTTGGTACAGGTCCCAGTGCTGGTCCTGCACTGTGTTCTGTGTGAGTCAGCACACACACACACACACACACACACACACACACACACACACACACACACACACACACGGTCTGTTGGCTGGCCTAGTTTGGGTCTCAGCAGTGGCAGAGCTCATTAAGAGCCTCTCTCTTTGTTCTCCATTCCACTAAGGATGTTTCCGTAGTGCCAGAAATGCTCGCAAAGCCTTGCATCACACACACACTTGGCGGCCACACACAGGACATACATTTAAGCCAGACAAAGTTGCGATGTACAGATGTACAGAAACACAAAACGCATTGACTCAGACATTTGTAACACTCAAGGACATGCAGCGTGGTGTGTTTGTGGTGCGTTTGAGTGTTGGAGTTGTTAGTACAGAGAATCACAGCGATTAGACAGAAGCTGATTTGTTGTGTGGAAAGTGTTTAGAGGAGAGAAGAACGACATGTTAAAAGTATAAATGTCTTGGCTCATTAACTCTGTACACAACAGGACGCTGTGTGAAGACCTCCTCGTGTGAGCTCACTTTATTATGAGTTTTGTTTTTTTTTACTGTATCAATTATTGGAGAAGGCCTGCAGGTTGCAGACATTGATTATCAACTTACCACAGGACAATACTACTAAGATTGTCATTATAAACACAGAATGCTTTATGTTGTATATTTCTCAGACGCACGTGAAGGAACCGTAAAGTGTTCAATGACTCAGTCTCATATCTGCAGCAACAAACAGTCCTGCATTGTTGTTTATTGTTGTATCGGTTGTAGAGCTGAAGTGATTAGTTGATTAATCGATAAGTGGATCTGCCGAATATTAATCAGCAACTATTTTCATAATCGAATCAATCATTTAAGTCATTTCTTAAACAAAAACACCAAACATTGTCTTGTTCCAGCTTCTAAAATGTGAATATTTGCTGGTTTTCTCAGTATTCCCTGATATCAAACTAAATATTTTTTGGTTTTGTTGGTCGGACAAAACAAGACATTTCAAGACGTCAGTTTGCGTTTTGCTCAATGCTTCGGCCTGTTCTGAATCTGTTTTTGTCTTCCTGCTTATAGACGTATTTGGGTGATGCCTTCACAAATGTGTTAGCATGTTAAATGTAGCTATTCTAGAGACATGTTACCTGATTTGGGTTGAACAATGTCGATCACACGTTATGTCTGATCTATACTGTTTGTCTGGTGTTGCTGTAGCTTCCAAGGAAAAAGCTCTAAATGATCTTGTGGGCCACCTGCTGCCCCCATGTTCCTGCTCGACAACTGCTACTACAGTTGTTGTTATTGGCTCTGTTACTGATGCTGACATTATTCTTCCTATAGCTGTCATTCCTATTATTACTAATTTATTAATATTAACACTACAATTACTATTCTACTATATTAAAAAAAAAATTCTACGTGGTATTTGCATTGTACCTCCCTAACCCTATCCCCCCCCTCAAAACCTAACACGGTAGCGGCGGATGGCCGCCCACCATTGAGTCTGTCCAAGGTTTCTGCCTGTTAAAAGGAAGTTTTTCCTTGCCACTGTCGCCAAATGCTTGCTCATGGTGGGATTTGTTGGGTCTCTGTAATTAATATTATAAAGAGTTCGCTCTAGACCTGCTCTATAGGAAAAGCGCAATGAGATAACTTCTGTTATGAATTGGCGCAATATAAATAAAATTGAATTGAATCTGGGAGTTAACCTGACTAAAATCTAAAATACCTAACTGTAATTTGTCTGACCATTATTGTGATTTAAATCTATAAATCAAACTGCAAGCAATTGTGGTCTACATAGTATTAAACCAGATATGTTTTTACCAAGCATTAACACAAACATATCTTGATTCTACATGAAAAGAATCAGCATCAAGGTTGTAATCAACTTCTACATAAACTTGTTTTCTGTAGAAAAAGCCACAGGCTTTATGTTGTAGCAGTGGCACCAAGACATTACTTGACCTGTGCCTGTAGGTTTTCTGAGCCGATGATTAGAACCTCTGTTTGTTTGTTTTTAATTTAATTGAAGAAAATATGCGGACCAATCTTTCACATCTGATGACATTTAACCAGACAGGCTATGGGGCTTCATGGGGAGATATATCTGGGTATCATCTGTATAACAATGAAATGCAACACCATGTCTTCATATAATGTGACAGAGGGTAAACTATATAAAGAAAATAAGACTGGTCCTAGAATTGAACCCTGGGGAACTCCACATGTTGTTGTTACAATACAAGCGTTTTGGGGTTTGGAATTTATGTTGTGCACATGCAGAGACATACAATATAATAAAGGTTTTTTACTAAACAGTTGCACCCTATTGGAAGAACGCTGTTTATCCCTCCAGTGCACTGAAGCTGTTCTGGAGGCTCGTGGTGGAACAACACCTCACTAACACTGCATGTTGGCTTTACTTTCATTTGTCACCTATCTGTATATCTATATCCATATATTATGGCAGGCTGTTCGTGAAATAATTCCTGAGAATATATGGTGGAAACCTGAGAAAATAGAATGAAACCATCAGACACTAAAAGCAAACCTCCACTGACACAACGGTCAGTGGTATTAAGAGAAGAGACGATCACTGCTCATACAGATTTCTAATTGGAGGGCTGCATTTTGCTCCAAACCCTTGAACAGAATGATAATTTGGAGATCAGTCAAATCTGAAATGTTTCTGATGGATGGCAGTGGGCAATACCAGCAGAAAGCTGAATAAATTAACCCTAAGAAAAAATAGTTAGTGTTTTAAGTGTTTCTGAGCACTTTAGTGGGCAGAATTTCAAGGGCACAGGTAAATGGGTTCATGTTGGATACAGCCTTGAGTCATGAGTCTTAACACATCAAACAAATAATTCAAACACTGCATCAATCTGTGTGCAGATATGTGCTCTCAGCAGCAGTTTGATTACAAAGAAGCTTAAAAAATCTCAGAGGAAGGTTGATCTGCTGCATAGTTAATTACATTAGATGGTTTCATATAAGTCTGATAGAAATTGTGCTCTTGTGATTTCCAGCTATATTTTTTCTTTCATGTGACAATGAACAAAAGAGTTTTTCCTGCACTGCTTTTCTGCTGTCTCTCATTCATGCATGAATATTTAACAAGGCAGAAGAGGATTTGTTGGCTTTTCAGCTTAAAACTTATAATAGAATCCAGAGAGGAAGAACAGGTGAGAATTTCTCTACGTCCAAGGTTAGGGATCTGTTCGAGCGGAGGAGGCGAAACAGCACAGTTTGGATTTAGAAGAAGGATTAAAAATTCAAGAAGGACAAAGTTATGGTCAGTATTAGAAAGCATATCAACTATAAGTAGACTTAAATGTTAGCACTTTTACCCAGTAATAATATTAGTTTATTTAAGTAGCACTTGTTACAACCAGCACCTTACAAAAGGGCTTTACATAAAACAAACAATAAAAACAAAGATAAAAGCAGGAAGTCAACAGATCAGAAACCAGTGAATCAGACATTCATAAAAATGTAAAATGTGTTAAGCATACAAGACAGAAACAAATTGTGACTTAAAAGAAGCAAATTTTTTGTTGAGCTCCTCAGGGAGGTCGATCCAGACCCGGGGAGCAAAGTAGGGTCCCCTCTAGTCTTAAATCTAGACACGGGAGCAGCTAGTAGGTTCTTGTCTGTGGATCTCAGGTTAAACACAGGTTGGTGAGGGCAGAGCAAGTCTGAAATATAATCTGGAGCCTTAAAAGTAATCAATAAAGTCCTAAAACAACTTGTTGAAAGTCTAGCAGCTGCATTTTGTCCTAGTTGGAGCCTGTTGAGTGATTTCTGGTTTAGAGCTGTTGAAAGACCTCTGCAGTCGTCCAGTCTGGAGGTAAAAAAGGCATCTCTAACAACTTCCGTATCTTTGAAACTTAAATCTGGTCGAATCTTTGAGATATTTTTTAAGATGATTAAAAAAGGATTGTACGAACTGGTTGATATGATTATCTTTACAGTTCCAGACGCTGTAATGAAACTGACATTTCTCAGATTTTGACAATAAATGTCAGTTTGGAAACCAGTCTATAGTTATTTTGGACGGAAGGCTTGCGGACAGGGTTTTTGAGAAGAAGCTGGACACAGACCTTTTCTTGCACATATAAACCTCGAGACCACTAAGACAAAGTTATGAAATACCTAAAAACTCTGTGCTGAAGAAGGAAAGTGTACCAATTAGTGGTTCATTATGTCTCATTAGCCTGAAACGTGTCTTCAAATTAAAATGTCACAGAAATAGAGTGCAATAAAGACAATAAACAGTAACTATTAATTAAGCTATTATATATTATAATAACTATTACCATATTCATTATTCTTAAGTAGTTAACTAAGATGACATTAAGAGTTGTGAGACAATATAACACTCAAACTATAAAATTGAGACAAAAAAGACTAATCCTGATGTACAGTATGTGTGGTTCTCTGCTGTGATGCCACGACTGCAACAGATTTACACTGACAGCGAAAGCAGAAACGCTCGGGGGAATCACAGTCAATGAAGTCTGTGTGGATCTGGAAGTTATTCAGTCCAAAAAAAATCTAGTGTAAAACTGGTTCTGATACAGGCGTTTGGGATTATCGTAGGCATACCGCTTCTGTCCAGCCTCCACAGTCTGGATGTGAAAGTGCTGCGTGACCCTGGTTGGCATTAAGTCGGAGTCGTGCTCCTCCGGGTGGCACTCAGAACAAACGTACAGAGGTGTCATTCGGACACGTGGTGTGTACCTTTTATACTTCTACAGATTGGTGGTATAACGTACGTGTCCACTAGGAATCAGTGCCACATTTAGCCAGCGGTGGAAGAATGACTTAGATCCTCTTACTTCAGTAAGAAATAACAATCAACTAACAATTAACAATGAAATAAAGTAGATACTAGAGTACAGTTATCTAACCCAGTTATCTCAACACATGCCAACCGCTACATGTTACTTCATGTGCTCTTCTCTGACAACAACCTTAGTGGTATTGCGGGATGATGGCCCAGTATTATTATTATTATTATTATTATTCCACAACTGAGGCCAAATAGATCATTGAAGAGATGAAGTTCACCTGAGATGAGGACAGTTTGTTGTAAAAGGAGTTCACGCGTCGAGACTTTAAACAGAAGCAGACTGACCTCGGTTGGTTGTAGTCACATGTTGTATGATGTCACGTCTCACCTCAGAGAATCGGCAGGTTAATTAAGGGAGCCGTGATTGACGGCAGCATCCAGGTTTCACACAGTGGAGTTTCCATCTGTGATTGCCTAGCAGATCCTCAGAGAGCAGTTTAGAAGGTGTTGAAGGGGAGGGTGGAGGTGACGAACGAGCTGAGGGACAGGAAGTTGGTTGTGGGTGGAGAGAGCCGAGTGGAGATGGAGAACTGGAGTCGTTCGTGCAAACCTTTCTTTCTTTCTTTCTTTCTTTTTATTATTCTTTCTTTGAGGGCCGCCGCTCCCAGCCTGAGACACAGGAGTGGGAATACTCCAGCCGAAACAGAGTGAAACTCATTAAGTTTCCATCCACCTGTTTTTATGCGCTCCCTGTAATTGTGATCGGCACAACGGGCTGTGGTGGAAAAGTTGGCGGACTTTGAGGGCAGAGAGGCAGAGCTATTTATTGATACAGTTTCATATTAGAATATTTAAAGTTGTTTATTTGGAGTTCGTGTATTTCACTGAATAAACCATGTCACTATTAATAATGTACAGTTTATTATTGCCAAGAACCAGACTGAAGATGTTCAGCCATTGTTGTTGCGTCCAGCTTTCGACTGTCAGGAGAGCTTCCTCATCGCTGTTCAAGAGACAGCTTTTCATTCTGCTCCTAATTCTGGATTCATCACCTCCTGTGTGCCAAAAAGATTTTCCACCCTTCTGCAGTACATCCTCAGCAGCAGACTTTCATTTAGGTAAACAGGGGGAATCAATGACATCTCAATTAGGAGGCGTGAGACGAACGGCTCTCCTCTCTGCTGCCCTAGTTTATACTTCAGCCTGATAAAATGGCTCTTTTTAAATATAAATCTCGTCTTATCCAGCTGTATGTCCCGATGCCTGAAAGCTCACCATCCATCCTAATTTCTGCTGTGCTTGGATCATCTCAATATTTTCAAACATTATTCAGCAGCCTGCAGGTGACCGTAAGACCACAGAGAGGCCACCGAGAACAGAAAAGCAATATTCTACAGAACTCATCGATGGTGTGTTATTCATCATTTCGTACCACCTGCAATGCAGATCGCCCAAAGTTGCGAGCCAAGTCTCAGGAGCAACACCTAAACAGCCCGGGAACCAGCAGATAAACAGTACAAGGTGAACCTGAGAGGAATAAACCTCACACCAGTGCAAACAAACTACGACAGAAACTATAAAAATCTTTTATCTGAACTACCCTATTTAGCATTTATAAGCAGATTATAAACAGTTAACAAATGTTTATGACACACTATAACTGTTGTAAGCATTTAGAAGGACATCTGAAGTGCTTAATAACGGATTTGTCAACAAACTATAACCCCATAACTGAGTAGTTAACGTTACTGAACGCTTGAGAACACGGCATTACATTGTTATATTATATTATATGAAATCACGTCTTCAGTGCGTTTTAAACCTGCCTCTAAATGACTTCTACACAAACACTGGTTTGAATGCTTATAACAAACTGCAAGACTGTAATTGTAACATACCCTAATAATTGGTTGTTAATGAATTTATGATGAATCATTAACCTTATGCTTTTATTAATTATGTATGTGTTCGCACCAAAGCCCTTCGGTCGATGCTGTTTTTTAAATGTGCTCTGTGAATAAACAGATTTAACAGGTAAGGCAGATGAGTTATCGTCACGAGGTGCTTCCGTGTCACTGGCAGCTGCAGGATGTGTAGTGTTGAACCCCAACAAGAAAGGTTTTTTTGTCAAGAGCTACCCGTGTGTTGTGCTGGCGGGCTGCGGTGCCATATTCTGTCTGCAAACTGCTAATATATATTTCTGCTGCTGGCCAGAGGAGGTATTTTTTTAAATTTGTTGGCCAGTGTTGGTGTCAGCCCAGGCTATGTAAGCACATCACTTAGTGTTGAGGAATAACATAAATATGGCCTCCAGTCGGGTCCTAAAGGTCTCCGTTTTAATTTGTAACGTGTGTAATAAAGCAGTAAATGCTTTACACTATGCTGTGTAGTGCTATATGCTATAAAATTGCTGTATGCATTTATAATAGGTTTTATTTAGATTTATTCATATTTAGAAACAATTCAAACCCTAACGACTAACTCATGAATCCTCTGTGCTTTAGAGCTGACTCTGCCTGTGCATTTATTACACTAGCACGTGCACTAATTACGTGCTAAGATAACTGTTATACAGAATCAAGTAGGTTTTCACATTAATTACTATGTTTATACTTTTATCAATTGTTTATTAACTGTTTATACACAGTTACAAATACATTAATAACCACTTTAAAATGGCCTCATACCTGCTTCCAACTACATTATAAACTATTCGTTAATTGCTAATATACTGCTGATAAATGCTAAATGGGTGGCTGGTTAAAATAACGTGTTGCGAGTGTTTCTGACGACAGAGTAATCACCTCAGTTATCTGCAGCCATTCGCTTTGAAAGAGTCTGCAGGCTGTTTGAAAGAAACAAGACGCTGATTAAACAACGGTGTTTGTCAGAGGGACGGAGGAGCCGAGGGGAACACGGGAGGATCAGTGCAGATAAAAGAGGCACATCCAGGGAATTAGATGAAAGTATGATGGCGGCAGATGACGAAGAAGCCATTTGAGGACGAGGAACGGGAAAAGGAGGAAATGGAGTACAGCAGGGAGAGATCAGACAGATGAGATTAGATGGATGAGAGGCCACTGAGAGGGGACGCGGGATCAAACCTCCATTTATCTGTTTTCTGATACACTTCCTACGTATTAAAGGACGGAGGAGAGTGTCTCGGACGGAGGTTAAACCAGTGTCTTTCTGTTTAAATAGCCCATTATTTGTTGTCGTGTTGGAGGTTTAAACTCACGTCTGGAAAACTTTCGACTTTCGATTGTAAAGTTTTACGGTCTGTTTGGTGGCAGAAACAGTGAAACGGTCAATGAATCACTGTCTGACTCTTTCATTACGGCCCATTGACGTGCTGCTGAACACATCTGAGGAGATGTATGGAGATTTTATTTTTGATTGCCCCACAGTGATCCATCACGCTGCCACTGATGTGTGCTGTTTGCCTGGTGTACGGTGTGATGTTTGTTGTTTGCCGGTCCATTAAACCACGCTTGAGAATGGCGATCATTACCCTATTAAGTGTTAGACTGTGTGTGTGTGTGTGTTTGTGCCTCAAGCATTAACAGAGAGGCAGGCGGGGACAATAGTAATAGAGACTAGTTATTTCTCAAAGGAGAAGAAAACTATTTTAAGCAAAGACAGATACAGTATAGAACACGCTTTAGAAATGATTCATATTTAATGCAAATATTTATATTTATGTCAATATTCTGCAGGTATGCTAGCAGCAAAGTCACGCTGCTCACTCACACAGATCAGTCAGTGGTTGAACTGATCAGGGATCAGATTGTATTTGATTCCTTGCTGCTTTAATGAGAACAAACGGCTCACATCGGGCATTTCGGTGAAACTTTAGCTGCTGTCGTCGCGAGGACAGAGGAGATCGACTGTGGCTGTATTAAGAACATCAGGCAGTGAGTGGAGGTTTCCACACACTGCTTACTGACGTAGTTACACTGTGGGAGGAGCAAAGATGCTCCACATTTACACCTTTTCAACATCTGGCTGGAATGAGTCTCAGGCCTCCTCCAGCGGCGGTTTGAACAGATTTACACGTTGCTTTTTATAGATCAGATATCTGATCTGCCCAAGACGCATGAAGTGACTCTGTGCGACGCACTCTGCCCTCGACTCGTGCAGCATATTCATCAAACGGGCACACCACGGTCCCTTGTAACCTGCTTATTGGCTCAGTCAATGTCTTTGCTCAAGTTCAACTTTGGTGAACTTTGACCTGCCAGTTCACTCCGTCCTGACAGTGCTGACGTTTGAGATGATGGAGAGCTGGACAGTCCAAAGTGGAGGAGGAAGATATTGAAGCTATTGAAGCTTATTAGCTGTGTGTCAACATTCATTTTCCTTGAACCAGGATAAACAGTTGGACAACAGAGACGTGGTTCACACACAGTTAGAGACAGGAGTCGATGGTAGAAATACATCTTTTGAATAAACTGAACTTTTTGTCCTGTTATTTTCAATAAAGGCGTGTAATAGTGAACAAGATGCCAGGGGGGAGGAAACAGAACAGTAGAGAGAAAATAGAGAGAATCTCTAGGAGATATAGTGACTGACTAGCGCTAGCCCAGCTGGCTAGCATGTTAGCGGTTAAGACGCGTGGACTGATGGCTGTGGGACGTTCGGGTGTGACCGGGCCTTCAAACTTTGTCTTTAGACTAAATTAGAAAATGTCATCAGTGTGTATTTCAGCAATAAATACATTTTAATTGGCTATGGGTGTCATTTCCATTCTGTAACAGTGAAGCTTCAAATCAGTCATTGTCTCTTGGCGGCGAACTGGTTTGGTATCCTGGCTGTTTTTGCTCAGTTACGTGGGAGGAAAAGAGGAAAGTGAGAGAAATGAGGAGACATTTAAGGCAAATGGCTTCTTTCCTGAGTCGCTATTCTTCAGAGATGTTCAGGGCAAAAACATTTCTCTGCATGAATAGTTTCTTTTATAGAAAATATATGTAGCAAATGACAGCAATAGAAGCAGACAAGGCAGATTAAGAGAAGTGGGGACAGTAAAAAAAAAAAAAAGTAGATTACCGACTTTATCACAAAATAAATGCACTCAAGACAGACTGATGACATGAAACTATGTAAAAGTACCAACAAGAAACCTCTAGGAAAACATCCTCACATATAACTTTTGAACAAATAGCTTTTTAAAGTGTGAATCAGCAGTTCTCTCCACTGCTGCCTGCCTTATCGAGACGCAGCAGATCAGACAGCAGATCGGGGTGAAGGCTGTTTCAGCGTGTCGCCTGGCCTTTCGCCTAACTCTTGGAGAGCAGAGAGATACAGGTGAAAGATGGCTAAAAGAAGGGTGAGGAGAAGATAATTCATCTCCTCTTAAATCGATTTGATACCCTCATGAAAAGCTTTGATAAATAACAGTTTTCATTGATTTTTAATCCCTTTTGAGATACTGAATTTTGGGACAAAAGCAGTCAAATTGAAACGGTTTGCCACATCAAAGCACGACAGATGATCAGACTGCACACGTTTGTTCTCAGAAAAATAAACCCTTTGTGAGGCTATAAGGCAACACAAACTGTATAATTATTGGTTTATCTGAAGGAGAAGTCTGGCTGTGACTTGAGGGAGGATGGAGTGCGAAGGCTTTGGAGTAATCTGCACAGGGATTGGTCTAAGCTGTCCCTGGAGGGAGTCACATACAAGAGGGCAGGCTGCAGGCAGCAGCATTAGTCATGGGTAGCTCTCTGCATGGCTAGCTGATTTCTTCACCTCTGCTCTGAGCTCCTGGTGGGACCAAAGCACACGAACGCCCCGGCCAGTGAAATGGCTCTATCGCCTGCTGTTACTGCTGCCGCCGTGGATACTAAAAAGTGCAACGCTCGCCACACAGAGAGAGCAGAGGGCTGTCAGGTGACTCGGCCTCTGGGGGCCACAGCGGAGAGTCAGAGGAAGCAGCAGAGGAAGAACTGAGCGCTTCTCTAAACATGAAAGTTCACATCAGGAATGTGTTTTTTTGCTATTTAATTTGTTCATTTATGTGCTGCTTTTGACTGGGAACAGATTTTATTAGCCACAGTAGCAGCGGAGGGCGGGCAGCAGCTCCTGATTGGTTAGAATTGTAATATTGATGAGCTCGTGCAGCAGTTGGTGCTGCTGTCGGTATTTTAATGTCATTCATTCAACATCCGGCACTTTCAGCTTGCCTACTGTTAAAACTTTTTTCCCTACATGTAGCCCTCTATAATAATGATAATAATAATAATAATATTATTCGCTTGGTGGTGCGGCTGTTACTCTTATACTTGTATGTTGGACATTTCTGCCTCCCAACAGCAGTTTAATCAAGCACTCAGCTTTCTTGGGCAGGGCCGCACAACGTGGTCTGGGAGGTGTACGTGCTTCTGCAGCCTACGATTACTCACAACACCTTTCTTACAGAGACATTTATGTGTATCTGAACAGAGGCATAATTCCAGCTGAACACCGGCAAACTAATTATTATTATTATTATTATTATTATACATATATGATATACACATGAGCTTCTGTCTGGGGAAGGCTGTTAGTTCTTCCTGTAGGTCAAACATGTAAAAGCTTTACAGCTGGTCACCGGACGGGCATATTGGTGCCTCTACTACTAAAATTAAGGAGGAGTATTGCTAAGAGCACTGCTAAGGAATGATAGCATTAGGAGTACTGGTAGCAGCGTGGCTGTAGGGTTTTCAGTATCGGTCGAACATTCATGTTCCCCTGATGATGAATCCCAATGACTCTGAGGATCCTCTGACTTCTCCTCCAGCAGTGAGGAGGCCATTTTTGGTTTTGAGTGAAATATCTCAGCAGCTGTTGGATGGATTGTCATGAAATGTGGTTCAGACATTCAGAATTGTGATAACTTTGTGATGATTTCAAAGTGGACCATTCTGACTCGAGGAAATATAATCCTCAAACAATTTATGATTACAAATGTGACATCTACACAACTTCTTCAGACATCACTGGTTTTCTGCCCTGCTTGTTATGTATTTAGGCACACAGACAGTCGTCTAATGGACCTCAACTGCTAAATGTGTCCTCTGGGAAACCTCTGCCTCGTCTGCAACGACTCCGAAAATGTTGTTTTACCGTCACGTCGCTCATTTCTCTTCGTCATGTTGAGAGTTTGGACCTTACAACTACGATCATCCAAGTTTACATCGAAATGCAATTATACAGTCATGAAGACGGTAATGTGGGGAAGTCAGAGCTCAAGTAAACAACTTACTCCAATTATGTTAATGTGATCGACTTCTCATCAGAGTAAACAAACACTGTATCGTATGTGGAGTTTAATGATCATAGTTTCACCAACAGACCCCAGTTGAAATAATTGGACGTCCTTATGTTCAGAACTGTTTCTTTCAACTGGTAGCTGTTAAAAATGTATTGTTTCAGGTTGATTTTCTCTTTGAACATTAATCGATGATCAAATTGATACATTTTCTGTAGATCAACTAATCGACAAATCGCTTCAGTTCAACTGCAGATACATTCCTTAAAACGTTTCCTTAATATGTTGATAGAAAACACATAATCTGGGCGGCACAGTGTTTCTCCTAAAACTATTTAATTTTGCATACTAGTTATATTCAAATGTATTTTGAGGAGACAGAGTTTAAATAATCAGGCCATGTGGGGATTAACAAAAAAGGACACAATCCAGAGACCGATGAATGCATGGTGAGAGTTATGTGTTGAAACACTGGCACAGTGTTGAATAAAACATAAGTGACACACAGTTTTAAATCATCATTTTAGATAAAGGGTTGCAGTTTTTTTTTAGATTTTCTGAATTTCATTCCATGCAGACTATAAGAATAAACTGTATTCATGTACCTCTGCCTCCAGAAGACAATGATATTCAGAATTACAATGCTGTTCTGTGTTGGAATAGATTTAAATGTGACCATCAGGGATTGCTGGAGGTCCAGAGCAGTGATTTCCAACCAGGAGTACTTTTACCCCAGGGGGCTCTGCTATAGTTTCCAGGGGGTTTTGGAGTAGCTCAGCCAATTTGAAAAAATAGAAATTTTGATTTTATTAGGAAAAATCAATCACATATTTGTGTTTAGAAGGACAATAACCATTCAAATAAGCCTTAAAGCCATGTGCTGCCGTTGAAAGTGCATGAAAACTAGTTATCAAGCTAGCAGAGAAGTCGAAATAGTTCAAAGTAATAGATAAATGATTTAAATGGTTAGCTAGGAGATTAGGGAAACATGTTAGCCCAGGTGGTAGTAGTAGGAATGCAGACTTGACCTGAAATTGTAACAATATCCACTTTTTGTAGCGTTACTTAACATTGACTTTAAAATCAGTTGCAATGAACAGAACTGGAACATAACAGGTGGAGTCGAAGTCGGGGAACATTAGACAAAAAAGGGAACCACTGCTCTGAAGTTTCACGTTTAGCACCACACCTGCGGCTGCCCGCGGTTCCTCACAGGTGAAGGTAATTCAAGGTGCTCTTTCCTAGCTTTTCTACGAGCTCACCCACTCCATGTCCACCTCTGCAGACACCTGCTGTCTGATTGCTTCCAGCTGCTGTTTGTTAACAGACACATGTGGCGTGCCAACAAACACGAGCGTATGGAGGAAGAATCGGACAGCATGACCAACATGCTATCAGACAGAGAATTATCTGAGGCTTTCTGTGCTGAGGAGGCAGCTTCGACTCAGGTCTGTAATGTGCTGTGCCTGTTATCAACTCTGGAGCCACAAAGTCGACATAAAAACGTGCACACAAGCGCAGGCTCTGCCATACTTGGAACATGTTTTCAGCATGGCGTACGGCGCTCTCGACACTCGCTAGAAAACGCGAAACAAAACACAAGTATACAATATAACAAGGGCTCACAGCTGTACATATCAAGACAACATACAACACCGTGAATCACATTTTAACAGCACCATATGACGTGTCAGCCAAGGAAGGGTACTTTAATAACCAGGATTAAGGTTGAATACCATGAATTGAGATTCCCCCCGAATCTGGTCCCATTTCTCAGGACAGGTTCCTGCGGGATCCTGGGGTTTTAGTGTGTGCTTGTGTGTCTATGTGTCTGAAGAATATCATATGTGCTGACACAGTGATGCCTCCTCCAAACCTCATACATGCTACCACACAACTGTCGTAGATCTATATAGCCCAAACCTTGAATTAGTGATATAGCAGCGATATATTAGTGACACAACTGGATCTACTGTTCAGCTGTAAACAGCAGTTTACAGTTCTTCTGTGTGGTTAAATATTTTTTAGATGAAGAGAACAAAGAGAGCAAATCTGTAAATGTAAACGGTTCAACAAGTGGCTTCATCAGACCCGCAGACCTCCATCCTGAATCAGAGCAGTAGGGCTGATTGCAGAGCAGCATTCAGCAGGTGGAACACCGAGGATTGCCCGAACTCTGCGATGTCTAAGAAAAATTCTCCTTCTACCAAAAAAAATTATACCACATAATCAAATCTGGTAATCAGAAACTGTATTTTATCAGCGGCAGTTCTGTGTTTATAATCACATTTCATTTATTGTGAGAAATCACAGGAATCCTGGAAAAAGAGTATTTTGTTCATGCTGGAGAGGCTGACTGGATCTGCTCCACAGCAGATCAACACAGACACAATGCTGAAGGACACGTTACAAAAAGCATCAGGAAGGCTCACATAGTAATAAAAACAGATCGGGGACCAGAGGAGGTGAGGTGTAATCAGTGTTTGAATTACCATGTGGGAAGGGGTGGGGGGGTGTGACCTACTCAGGACTGGAGAATTTGTTAAATTTGCTACTTGCATAAGGGAAAGAAACAGGACAAAAGGGAAACAGAACCAAGAAGGAACGGTGTCTCCATCCCTTATGTACCTGGACTGTCTGAAAAACTAGAAAGGATCTTTAGACAGCACGATGTTCCTGTTTCCTTTAAACCAGGCAACACTTTAAGACAGAAACTCGTTCACCCTAAGGACAAGATGCCCACACAAAAACAGAGCAATGTAGTTTACTCCATTCAGTGCAGTGAGGAAAACTGCAAAGAACGGTACACAGGTGAGACCAAACAGCCACTTCACAAAAGACTTCATCAGCACAGACGACACGCTGACTCGGGATCGCAGAGTGCCGTGCGTTTGCATCTAAAAGCTACAAACCACACATTTGAAGACAGCGAGGTGAAGATTCTTAGTAGAGAGAAGAGTTGGTTTGAAAGAGGAGTCAAGGAAGCCATTTTTGTGAAAAAAGAAAACCCCTCTTTGAACAGAAATGGTGGTCTGAGATTCAATCTGCCCAAAGTCTACCACAGTGTATTAACACCGTGGTCAAGCCAATCATATGCTAATCAGGTACTTAACAGTGATGAGGGAGGTGCAGCCAGAAAACAACAGGCCTGATTACTGATTACTGGGCCATCATGGAAACTATTAGGTCAGTTTCAGGTGAAACTAGCTATTAACAGATACTCAGGTAGACTCCTCCCTGAGGGCGGGGCTTATGTAACGCAGAGTAGCTTAAATTTCTGAGTTCTCAGACCATTTTCACAATTGAGATTGACTTCTGGATGGGAGCCGAAACGTCTTGATTCTGAAAACAGCGTCCAGATGACTACGACTGAAACCTTTTCTACGATGGAGCACTGCTGGACGAATGAGGGACTACACCGTCTTACTTGCATAAGATAAATATATAGCAAATGCAACAACAACAAAGGTAATATATAGTATTTGATTCAAGTTTAAAAGTAAAGTTTGGTGTTCAGCTGTGAACTAACCGCAGACGCTCGACTGTCCCGCTGTCCTCACAGACACGTGAACTAACCGCAGACGCTCGACTGTCCCGCTGTCATCGCAGACACGTGAACTAACCGCAGACGCTCTCCCTCATGGAGTCGCCTCTTCTGTGACGTTTAACCCATGACGGTCTGTGTGCTTATGGGAAATGGTGTTCGTTAAAAACAGAAACATTAAATAAACCACAAGATAAGAATGTCTTTTAAAAACGATTATCCTTTTCTAAACATGTAGAGTTAACCACACAACATACTGTTGAGATAAGCCTTGATATTTAGTTATTGGCAAATGTCAATGGACCTGGAAGTTCTGGTTTCACTTCGGCTCTCTATAGGCGTCCAAACAAATCAACATGAAAGGTCACATTTGCAATACATAAAAACACCCTGCACATGTCCAGATCGACCATGTTACTGACAGAAGACGAAGTCAGCAGCACTGACGCATTTAAAACTACCGAACTGATGGGACAGGCAGGTTCATTTGATGTTTGATTTTTTATAAAATACAAGAACTTGTTGTTTTCAGGGGAACTCAAGTTTCTATGAGGGGAGCTAAGTAATTCAGACATTGGGTGTAATGTGACAGAAAGAACCTTGCAACAATAGAAACATAGCGTACCTCAGCTACCTGGGACTGGTGCTGCAGGACCCCCACCCCCTCTACCTCCCACAGCTTTAGGCGGAGCTGCTGAGAGTGCAGAATGTATAAACTGTGGTTCAGGCACACAGTGACCAGTCAGTGTTTTAAGTAATTGCTTGGACTAGATTTCCAAATCCTTTAGCTAATAGATCAGGGCACTTAGTATTGACCGGAGCTATTTAGCATGCATGCTAATATTTCAGGCTTTAAGCATTCTGTCCAGGAACTGGCCCGTGCAAGCACCTAATCACAGAGGTGCTTAGAGTTCAGCCTGCTAAATTACACATTTAACACTGACATTGGTATTTAGCATGCAGTCAAATAAATGGCTAATTTACGAGCCTGACTAATGACTGATGTGTTTAGCATGCAGGCTAATGAGCGGGGTATTTAGCATGCAGGCTAATGAGTGAGCTGGAGGCTGATTAGTATTGCTCCACAGAGAGACCACTGTTCGCTGTTTACTCATCTCATTCTCAGCTGCCTGACAGATGCACACACAGAAACAGTCACTGGGAGTCTGGCGAGTGTCAGCAGAGCATGCATAGAAACGTGGACAGCATGTGGTTTTTTTGGGGGTTTTTTTATGTGAGAGTGTGAATAAGAGCGTTTGTAGAAGACAGTTCCAGAAAAACTAAATTCAGAATCAGATGTCGTACTGTCACGGCCCATTTATTTCTCTCAAATTGGAAGTTTTTGACGCTAGAAAGACTTTCCCTTCTCCAACCCCTCTGTGGATAAATGGCTGTCTAGAATTACATGTGGAAAGGATTTTTTATTTCTTATTTATTCTCTCTCATGAGTTCACTGTAGAGCAGAGTTTTCCCCTCTCCCCATTTTTAAATAGTTTAGCTTTTGTCTGTGTGTCCATAGGTTTTCATCACACAGTGTATAAGGACCATGTTAATCTGACATTTTGAGCTGCATCAAAAAAATAATGAAAAAAGTTCATAATAATTTTTCTTTGTCTTACTTCTGTTTGGAGGATAATCACGCTGTCATTTGGAACTACACTTCCCATAATTTTGGGGGCTTTAGGGGATGTAAACAGGAAGTACTATTTATATTATTACATTGTATTATTATACCGTACATACTTATCATCAACCGGTAAATCCACTTTGTACTTTACACTTATTTTAATTTTATACTTATATCCACTTGGTACCTAATTTATCTGACCTGTGTTATAGTGTGTTATATTTGATTTGCTCAGTACTTCTATCCCTGTTGTGCACTGACGTAAAGGCGAGCTGCTGTAACGAAAGAGTTTGTTACAGATCAATAAAGTATTTCTGATTCTGATTTAATGTTGCCATGGAGTCAGTGAGTTAGCTAGCTGTTAGCAACAGCTTAAACCCCTTTTTTAAAGCCTGTATTAGTTTCCATTCAGTCAAACTGTCCCATCAGAGCAGCCGAACCAGCAGTCAGCAGCTCCTGTCTGCAGTGGACCCGTGGACGGACAGACAGCTGTCTCTGGATCACTGCGAGACTGAAGGAAACTTAGAAACAGGAGGTTTCTCTTTTCTTCTCTGGTGTCTAATAGGATTTATGCATGTTTATTCACAATGGACATTAGAGCTCATGATGTGTAAGTCACACTGAATCTAAAGATATGTGTTTGATGCCTGTGTGTTCAGGTCTGGAGGCGGCCATGCTGTGTGTGAATCTGCCAAAACAAGGAACCAATAAGCTTTCAGCCGAAACAAGTTGCACAGTCGGGTGTTGTGCAGTAACAGTTACTCTTTCACATACAGGAAGTCATTCAGAGATCTATCCAAAGTATTGCTTAGTGGACCTTTAAATGTAACCGGCAGAGTTGTTTAAAAGCTAACTCCTAGTGAGACTAATGCTAATACTGCTCTGTACTTTACTCATTATGTCTAAATGCCCAGTGTCTAATACTACACACACGCATGCACACGCATGCACGCACATGCAAAAAGCCTTATCGTTAAGCCCTCTGGGCCACAGTAGTGATATTGATTATGTGGAAGCAGACAAACTTAAACACAGGAATTTGGCCACTTATCGGCTAATTTTGGATACTGCTGACTGCACAGCTCTCAGGATATACAAATTGTGTGTGTGCGAGTTTCAAACCGCTCCACCTAGTTTAGAAGATGGTCAGATGTGCTACACGCAGGTTTGTGTGTTGGTGCGTGATGATGGTTGGGTCTGAGACGCATATCACATCGCAACATCGATAATTGTGAAATTTTAAAGGTGCCGAGTGGCGTTTACTTTCAGTGTTTGCTTCACTAAAACACATGAGGTCTAACCAACGTGTTGCATGAATGTTCTTCCTCATAAAACAAAGCAGATTGTTAATGTGTTTTGAATCCTGCATTGTTTTCGTCCATGTTTGCTGGCTTGCAGTCTTCTTCTTTGCCTTTGCTGGCTTCTTTTGTGTGTTATCGCCACCTACTGTTGATCAGCGGAGTAGCGTAAAACTACAAACAAAATGAGGAATCAGAAATGCTTTATTGATCCCCGAGGGGAAACTCTTTGTCACAGCTGCTCACTGTCACGTCACACAGGAGAAGAAGTACTAATAGAATAGAAATAGACATAATAATAAAGTCGTAGTCGTCTGGACGCTGTTTTCAGAATCAAGACGTTTCGGCTCCCATCCGGAAGTCATTCTCAATTGTGAAAATGGTCTGAGAACTCAGAAATTTAAGCTACTCTGTGTTGCTTAAGCCCCGCCCTCAGGGAGGAGTCTACCTGAGTATCTGTTAATAGCTAGTTTCACCTGAAACTGACCTAATAGTTTCCATTGGAAACTATTGAAAAAATTTGGAAACTATTAGGTCACGTACGTCACAACAGGCGCTCCATATAAACGTTTTGTGCTCTATCGGTCTGAAACAACAACGCCGAGCTCTGCTGCCTCCACCTCCTCAGTCTCCTCAGTCTCCCCAGCCTCCTCCACCTCCTCAGCCTCCTCCACCTCCTGCTGTATTAGCATTTAGCTGTACGTGATTTTTGAATCTTTCGAACATGTGTTCATTAAACGTTGTGCATCTCAGGCTCTGCCGGGGGTTTGTGAGCTCAGGGACAGCCCCCCAATCTAAATGCATTTTATTGCATATATAAATATTTAAAACCGTGACATGAGAGTCCTAAACGAACTGAATATTTTAATGTTGAAATTTAAATGACAATAAAAGGTATGGCATCGAGATATTTTAATTTGAAAACCGTAATCTGTCTGACTTTTTGTGATCAATTTTCATCTTTGCAACTTCAAACCTTATTTTTTTCTGGTTCACAAATTAAAATGGTAAATTCCAGGTTTCAGGTCGCTAATCTGAACTCCTCTCTGTTGGGTCATGTGACTGACAGAGCGTAACCTGATTGGACAGAAGTCTGAGTGATTCCAATCAGGCACGATTATCTTCGGTAGCACAGGCGTTCAGAATTTCACCAATTCCAGTTTAGTAACTTGATTGTTTGACTTGAACATTTTGATTTTGAAATGACCAACTGGAGCAAATTAAAGGTACCGAATGCTGTAATTAACTGTCAGGCTGAACTTGAGTATAATATTTTTTAAATATTGAACACAGAATTTGTGATGCTTAAAATAAACTTTTTGAAAAGTGCAAGCGTGTTCAAACTACAAAGTCAGAAAGCATTTCCATTCCAACATTAAGTATGATTCAACTTCCCAGTTAGGTATTCAGTTTCAATTCCTTTACGGACTTTATTTATATATTTCCCGTCTGTCTCGGCTGCAAACTGTCAAAAAAAGACGAAATGCTAAAAAATAAGAAAAGCAGAGGACGATGGTTTGTGAACATCATGAGATTTATGCAGATGAGAAGCGCCTTTATGTAATGAGCTCTCTTGGTTCATATGGCATGTATTTTATGTAAAGTAAGGCTACTTCTCTCACACACACACACACACACACACACGCTAATTACAGTGATCAGGGATAAAATTATTCTCAGTTTCTTCTTTGGCGATGCTCAGCTGAGTATGTGTGTACTCATTAAGGATAAAGAAAACAAATCTGTTTTCCCGTCTCTCTCTCAGCCCCGCATTACTCACACACACACACACACACACACACACACACACACACACACACACACACACACCAGGAATAATGACGGTTTAGCCTCTGTGGCTTCACGAGAGTCAGATACGTTGCCCTCATGAAACTTTTCATCCTGAAAAGCAGCACAGGCGTAACTTCCATGGGGTCATCGTTGATGTTAACTGAGACGAAGAACGGAGGAATAAACTGAAAGCAGTGGAGAGAATAAAAGAAGAGAAAAAGACAGGAGAGACGCTAGAATCAAATCAGGATTTGTTTTAGTTTTTTTTGGGGACCAGTATTGTGATTTAAATGGCAAACTTTCTAAAGTTAGTGGTGGATTAATCTGTTAGGGGCCCCGGGGCAAGAATTTGCTGTTGGGCCCCTACCTACCCCTCAACTACCCCCTGTGTGTCTGTATGTACCCTGTAACTCCAAGTTTCCATTTAGTGCTAGCCCTGCTGCTGGAATAGTAATTATTTGTCCTATTTCGCTGTAATTTGATAACTTTATTAGAACACGCGTCTTGTGAACACTGTCTCAAAATCAAGTGTTAAGAGCTTCATGATTTTAAATGACACTCTGTGAGCCAGAGTAGTAGATATTATATTTCAGTGGAGCAAATTCCCTAACAAATTTTGAAATAATCAAATTTACAAAAAATAATTAACACGGTACACCTGGGGCTTTGGGGGCCCCTTGGAGTCCAGCCTCTGGTGATCTACATGGTATCAAACTGTTTACAGAGCATAATCATAAACTTATTGTTTCAGAAAAATGTCAAATTGCAAGTAAACTTGGATTTAGCTCACATTTAGTGATAAGATATTATATTAGTTGCTGATGTCAGAACACAATCTAGGCAGGAATTCCTTCAAAACGTCTGGCAAAACAAATCAGAAATATATAAATGTAGATTCAGGGAGACAGAGTTGTAACAGGAGAAAGTTAGTTAAACCTGCAGTCCACTGGTTTTCAGCAGAAACAGAAGATGGTGATATGTCATGTTGTGTTCACTATGTTGAACTTGTTAGCAAACAGTTGCTTATCACATCCAGCAGCTACAGAGCAACATGATCATCATCATCATCTTCATCAGGAGGCGTGTCTGTGTCTCCTGATGGACGTCAGTCCAGTCTTCTCTCTGTCAGCTCTGTGTTTGGTCTCCAGCAGCTGCTGAGGGAAACTTCTGGCTCTTTAGCTGCTAGATGCTCCGCTATGTTCAGCAGCTGCTGAGATCTGCTCTTTAGCTGCGAGATGCTCCAGCAGCAGCAGCTGCTGAGGGAAACTTCTGGCTCTTTAGCTGCTAGATGCTCCGCTATGTCCAGCAGCTGCTGAGGGAAACATCTGGCTCTTTAGCTGCTAGATGCTCCGCTATGTCCAGCAGCTGCTGAGGGAAACATCTGGCTCTTTAGCTGCTAGATGCTCCGCTATGTTCAGCAGCTGCTGTCTGACTGCGTCTGGCTGCCGTCTGCTGCCGAGCAGCTCGAGTTCAGAGAGTTTTTACAGCTTCTTCTTCTCTGGAGGCGACGCTCTGAGAGCTGAGAGCGAACCAGGACAGCAGCAGACAAACAACAAGCTGAAAGTAAAGCCGAGCTGCAGGTTCAACGGATACGAGCGAACCCTTTCGCTTTGTCTCATTGTTTTAACATTGTTATATGATGTATTGTTATTATAAAGCTATCGATTATAGCTGCTTTAAGGACAAAAGATGAAGCAAGAGAGTAGAAAAGACGAGAGAAAAAGTGCGAGGAGAAGTCTGCAGTTGCAGAGCGTTTCGGAGGGTGGACGCACTCTCCTCTGCCAGTAATAATTAAAAGGGAGTGAAAGCTGAGAGGAGCACCAGGGAGGAGTGCAACTAAGCACTTTGTGATTTCTCAAATTCAGCTTATTACACACACCTTGACACAAATACACACACTTTCTACATGCAAGCAGGCAAAATGCATGTATGCAGATTTGAGTGGTGGAGAAGACGCAGTGCAGCACAGCTTCCTCTCACCAGCTGCTTCATCGTGCCACCGGCTCATCCTTTCATCAGTCTGTAACGTCACAGAGTAGGTGTTAGGTGCTGTAATGGCCTCGCAGTTCAATGGGTGTGTATCTCAAAGCAGCTGTAGTCCTGATTTCTTTTAACAAATATCTTTGGGATGTGTTTGCTGCCTAGATGTTAACTTGCAATGTTTTTCCAGTCCAGGAAGTTTAACAGGCGTAAAGTAGGAGGTCAGGATGGACAGTTTAAATCTCAGGACTTTGTCTCAGAGACTTGTGTCTGCATCCTGCAGCACACCTGTTGGTAGGTTTGGGAAACTAAAACACTTAAGATTAGGGAGAGATTGTGGTTTTGGTTAAATATTCAAAATGTCCCGCCTCGAGGTTCAAGTCGGCGTTGACTTTTTTGTTGACGAAAGGTAGATTAGTTATATATGAACATCATTTTTAGGAAACAGCACAGCATACCTCTATATCTTAATACTTTTATTCATGTCCACAAACCAGAAGACCTCTTTCTGAGTATTTTATGATGGTTTGAGCACAACAAGTCTGCGTACCTACAGTATGCCTGCTCCTACGGGTAAAGTCTGGTTGTTATTTCAGGTCATGTTTTGCCTTTATTAGAGATTAAACAGCAGACAGATGACAGGAAATGATGGAAGAGAGAGATGGGGAATAGCGTGCAAGACAGGTCCTCAGTCGGACTCGAACAAGGGATATTATGGTTCATGGTCAGCCCCTTAAACCCAGGGCACCCTGGACAGGTCTGGTTAAGTTAACAAGAACTAACTACCTACTCGGTTAAGGTTTGGGAAAGATTATGGTTATGGAAGTTTAAAAGATGTTACAAGTAAAGTACTGTTGTTAGGAGACAGGACCCAAACCCAGAGTTTATTTAGCAAAACACATTTTCTCCATAGACGATGTTGGACGTCTCACAGTTCTCAAAGGTGCATGATAATAACAATAATAATAAAGCATATTTTTTACAATGCTTTTACTTGTAACAGAGTATTGCCACTTTTACTGAAGTCTTCCACCACCAGGCTAACCATTGTGACAGGGATTCAGCTTCAGGTTCGTGTGTGATGCAAACACTGAGGAGTAAACTGTGTCAGGAAACATAACGTTAACGTGGAGGGACTTCTAGACGTGTTGATGAGCTGAAGGATGAAGAGTTTCCTTCATGTGCTGAGGAAACTCTCCTCCTCCTGAAGCTGAATAAACCCTTTAACCCCCCCTCGGATCAGCTGGGAAACGCATCGTCACAAAGACTTTTTAGAGATACGTGGTTCTCACAGGACATCGACGCTGCAAACATATGATGCTCTTATAGACCATGATGCATTGCTGCAGATGAAACTCAGCAACAGTATATAAAGCAGTTAAAATGAGCTCAACCTGAAACATCTGCAGCAGTAAAATGCAACACGCACATGAATGCAGCAGGAATATGAATCCAGAAACATCAGATATAATAAAACACTGACAGGAAGCGTTTTACTGCACAGGGACGACTCTCACTGTCACACTTTAAGTACATTTAGCTGATAATACTCGCATACTTTTACTGCAGTAAGGTTTTGAATGCAGGACTTTTACTTGTAGTGTTTTCAGTGTGGTGTTAGTACTAGTAGTAAAGGATCTGAATACTTCTTCCACCGCTGAGTGTATCACAGCTTTATCAGCCACACTGATTTAGTTGTGAAGATCTGAGCGGTGTAGTGTGTTCATTCTTCACACTTACTGGCTCCATCTGGGGCCGATATAACACAGGCTGAAACATTGTGTAAATACTTAGAGGAGTCAATAACTGCAATAAGAAATGCCCCCAGCAGAAATTATACAAGAGTAATTCATGACATTCTGCACATTTGCATTCGACCTGCGCAGTGTGTTGCCAGGTGTGTGTAGAGCCTCAGTAAGCAGAGCAGAGTGTGTGTCCATGCCTGCAGGTAAAATCACTGTAACAGCTTCATACATAAACATCTGCACTGTTTATCAGAACTACTGCCTCACCTCCACCCCTCACTCCACCTTCAGGCTGGATTACCAGTCTAACACAGCATCTCTCTCAACTGCCTTATTATTTAAACACACACACACACACACACACACGTAGATACACACTCTCCTCTCCGGCAGCCACGCTCTCTGGTTTCAAGGTGGCTCATAATTCAAGAACATGTCTCTGATAATTAACCTTCAGGTGAAACAGTGAGCGTCTTATCATTAAACGTATGACTGAGCAGAAAATTTAAATGAGTACATACTCCAGAATGAGTCACATTTGTCTCGTGTGCAGAAACTCAAAGTCAGTTTAATCTTATTGCACCTATTTGTTTTTCCCTCTAAGGTCATTGCATTTATGTATGGATTTTTATTTATGCTCTCTTGCATCCCTCTTTACGGGGTCGGTTCACCCAAATGACCCGCTGTCTCTACCCCAGAAACAATGGAGGTGAATGGAATTTTGTTCTGTTAAAAAACAGCGACGTCTCTTTCCAGGAACCGTTTTCCTGTTTCTGAGGATCGTTGGTTCCCGGCCCCCACGCCACAGAGCATGTGCTGCTGGGTCACAAGGAAACAAAGCAGAGTGATTATTATAGAACCATATCAACATCAATTGATCGTATATCAATATCAGTCTGCATGGTGCGCTACTGACTGGACAACGCCATCCTGTATAGAATACAGGTGTTTGCTTTCCCTTGTGTGTACTGCAGCTATCAACCAGTAGTGGTTTACTCTGTCACGCTGAACGTTAAGGAGGACACATCATGCTGTTAAGTTTGTATTCCGCTTGGAAAGTGGAAGCTAGCAAGCTACGCCCACGTTAGCACTATTTCCCACTTGACGTTACTTTGTTTATGTCAGCGCCGCGCCGTCGTCAGCGCTGTGATCATCCTGCTTTATAGAAGCGCCTTTCTGTCACGGGCCAGATGTGGTGACGGCAGACTGTCCCGATTGTCCTGAAACCTCAGCACTCTGCACGTCACAGTGTTATCTAAGAGCAGCATGGAGTAATGTAACATATGGAGTCACTGCCATACGGAGTAATGTACAGAATAACGTACGCAGGCGTGTATTTAGTCGTGGGGTAACGTATGGAGTCACGGAGTACAAAGTAACGTACGGGTTCCTGGAGCAACGGAGCGATGTAGGGAGGAAAGGCTGGAGCGTGCTTCTCTGGGCTGTACGTTGGCAAATGTACGCAGTATTTTGCCAATATGTTTGTGTCTTTTATTTTCCCTTTCAAACCGGCAGGGTTTGTTGAGATTTGGGAGGTGTCTCTGCAACACCTTTTGTCTACATGAGCTCACAGAGAGGTGAATCTTTGCCGAAGCATAATTCACGGTAACAGAGGGAGTGCTCTAATCACAGATGGGACTCAGCAACAGATAATATCAATCCCCAGCTGGTTAACTGCCTGTGTGTCAACTTGGAACTGAAGTGATGTCCCGCCTTCACAAGTATTGGACCAATCAAATTACAGTATCATCATTGTCAGTCTGAATTTAAAACTTGCCACCCACTGGAGAACATGAGTCTAGGGGGCGCTGTCCCTGCAGAATAATATAAAAAATTAAAACGTCTTCTTTTTGGGAATTGTAATTTTGACCAAATAAGCACACAAGTTAATAAAAGACATTATTTGCAGGTCTGTGACGGGGACGTAAACTCTGGTCTCCTGCATGAAAGTCAAACCTGTCTAGAACGGGGGTGTCCTCACACCTCTGAATTGCTGCTCACATCTCAGATTTGTTCACGGCTGTTTTCTCTGTTTGGGGAAACAAACCTGCATGACAGTCAGACTTGCTACACGTCCATCCACCACCCCGACCTCCACACCTTTCCCTTCCACATCTCTACGTAAAGGTCACACCACTTCCTGCATCGGCACTGAAATGCAGAATCATCCAATATGGCCGTAATTCTCGGGATGCTGGGCTGTGTCTGCCAGTAATTGCAGACACAGAGCAGCACTTTTGCCAATACCTCCGCCTTTTTTTTTTTTGTAGCATTCCTTTCATCTAGCCTCAGCACCAATCTGTGGACATTACTCCGACTGCCAAACTACACACAAGCAGTCTGCACTCATGTCCAGCATTTATTTAGAGAGGTTGCTATTTTGAAACCTTGATAAGAAGTCCTTCCTCTAGAGAAGTCTTTTTCTTTTGTTTCCCAATAAACACAATCAATATCTGGTGTCTTCGCTGCAACACATGAGGAGATAATGAACATGGCAGGTGTAACGCAGGAGTGCAGTAAATTGTCTATAGTCGATCTATTTATTTGTTGCTCCACTTGTCTGCAGCAGCCTCGTTTGTCTCTCATGAAGTATTATTTCACTCTTACGGAGTAAATTAGCTGAAGCTCCCCGGGATATGATGATCTCAAGTCTGTAACTATAGGCAGGAGCCGTGCCAGTCGAGCAGCGGGGGGGGCGCATCCCTGCTCAATGCCAGACAAATGCTCACGGGTGGCAAATGATTGCAGAGAAATTTAGGGCAGTGTTGAAACAGCACTGTAGTAAATCAGCAGCTGAGTTCGCTGGCATGATAATGTGTGGCGCAAAGATTAAAGACAAAACACCAAGTGAACAGAAGTCGTTAGTTTGGAGATCCTGGCACAGCACACAGTGTTCCCGGAGATGCCAGGGAAAATGTCCCGCCGCCTCTGAATGCAGTGTGAATAAGCTACTCTCTGCTGAGTGTTCACCTGAAGGATAAACGGAAATGGTGGCTGTTGGGAGCAATCTACCGTAATCCTCGGTCCATTTCCTGTTAAAGGTAAAAAGAAAACAAGCTCTTTGATCAGCTGCTGTTGAGGCGACGCTAAGCTCATGAGTCAAGGCCACATTTAGTCTGGAGTTACTTTCCAGAGGCAGACTTTTGTTAGAATAAACGTCAACTTTAACTCCCCCTGTTTAGCATTTAGGGGCCGTACATAAACATGACAAACTGTGACTCCTCCATAAACAGATAACACACGACGATATAGAAACACAGCTGTAATAATATAAAATGTGTCTTCATAGGAGAAGTTATACTTTTTTGACAAATACTGTACATTAATAAACACTTATTATAAACACATCTGCTTACACACATCAGTGTGCTATAAACCATTTATCATCACTTATAAACACTAAATGGGCGGACTCAAAGCAAAGCGTTGTACACAGTTAGCAAAATCATGAAATACAATCATTAGAATGGGAAACAATATAAATGTTTATGTAACAAAATCATCGAAGCTAAAGAGCTTTCAACCACATCTTACTGTCTTCACTAAGCAAACCAAAGACCGTGAGATGTGGCTGAAAGCTCTGAAAGCTAGTAAGTGGACCTTTGAGCTTAGATTATTGTACAGGTATAATTCATTTCATGAAAATTCCCCTGTGGAGCTTTTGACCACAAGTAGCTGTGATACAAACACAGCACGCTGAAATGATACGTGTTCAGCATCACAGCTGATAGTGTAAATGAAAAGGCAACATCAGTGTGAAAACATACAGTTTAAGTCCTTTCTGAGGCTTTTTCCTTAGTTTTAAATGATCAGCCTGACATCTGCACCGAGATATCAGACACATCTGAGGAGTTTAAAATAACATTCATGTTAGAGACAGCTGCTCCTGTGGAGAAGATGTCTGACGGAGCGACACGTTATTTCTTAGCAGTCAGTTTTTAGATGAATTAGTCTCGAAACAAACTGAATTTGGGACTGACTGAGCCCGTTCCCCCGTAGGACCGTCAGATATGGCACAAATCCATCCACCAAATTTAAATAACTTTTAAAAAATCGAGGTAATCTGGGGCCCCTGCACACGTGGGGCCCCTCCTGCACGCGCAGTACACTTTCCTGCCGCCAGCGGTGTGCTTTTCCGCTGATGGACAGTCGGTAACAAAGATATAACAACGTGCCAACAAAAGGCAGGAAAGAGCGAGTGTTAATGTAGGTTAACGCTGAGCGGCCTCACACAATGACTTCTCTCAAGTTACAAGTTGTTAGTTTATTATAAACTCCACAACATCATCACGTAATGTGTCAGAGGCAACAGACTGTTGTGGCTATCCTCACACACACACACACACACACACACACACACACACACACACAGCCGTGTTTCCATTACTTCAGAGGACATTACATTGACTCTCATTGATTTCCTGGAGACTCACCCTAAACATAAATATAGAAATACTGCTAACGCGTGCAGTACGTGACCGTAAGATGTGACACCTTCAGTCCCACTGAGTGTAACTTTACTGGTCCCATTTTATAGTCTTCATTCCAACAGAAGTTATTTTCCTTCTTTTCCAGAGAAAATCCAGTAATTCTGTCCTCTCGACCCCAAAAGCTTCAGATGCACTTCTTTTGTCATGAATTTGTGAAGGGGGGGCGTGTTCAAGCTGTTAAACTGATCTGTTCATCTGTACATTCAACATTATTTGCTTTCTTATCACGAGTCAGACATTCAGGTTGATACCGCTGTCACGTCTGTACGGTAAATATGCAGCTACAGCCAGCAGCTGGTTAGCTTAGCTTAGCATAAAGACTGGAAACTGGGGGAAACAGCTAGCCTGGCTCTGTCCAAAGGAAACACAATCCACCTGCCTTCCACGTTATGTCTTATTTGTTTAATCTGTATAAAAACCAAAGGCTACTTCTACCACTGCTGCCGGACAGAGCCAGGCCTTTAATGCAACGTTACAACCCTCCAGAAGTCTGTGCGGAGTTCATTTTGATTTCCTGGGTGGAGGGAGATTAAAGGAGCCTCTGGATGACTCTGTGCTTGTTTATTGTTAATGTCGCTGCAGTAGAAACAGAGTGAAGTTGATGATAAGCTCCCTGCCGTCTCCTTCTGGTGCAGTATTGTCCTGAAGTGACATTCAGCCATTTCTGCTTGCTGTTTGTCTTCTCGCTGCAACAGGACTCCGGCCTGTGCAGTGACACAGTACTGGCAAAGCAGAAGACAGCGTTTAATGTGCAGAGGTTATACATATTAGAGCAGAGACAGTATTTGTTCAGTGTGGGGTCTTTATGTGTCGTTGCATGTGTTGTTGTGGAGGTCTTCTTCAACTTTCAGTTCCTTTTTTTAAATCGAGGCTGAAAACAGTTTCTGTTTGCCACAGCCTTTTACATTTTGGACTATTTATTCATTTATCTCTCACTACACTGTCATGTTTATTGTCCTGTCTAATCTGTTTCGTTCAGTTGAATATTATTTTAACTTCCTAATTTATTTTCTTTTTTAAGAAAATAAAGTTTATACGTGTCTTTTATATTCCCTTGTGTTTCTTCTACATCTTGTCTGAATATCTTTTTATGTCTTGTGTGAAGCACTTTGAATTGCCTTGTTGTTGAAAGGTGCTAATTAACCTGCCTTGCCTCTGAAATATCAGTCTAATTCTGACTGCAGCTCACGTTCACAGGAACTCGTATCTCACTAATGCGAGTTATAATCGTCTGATAGCAACATGATATTCACGAAAGACCAATAGAGAACTGTTTCTTTTTTTATTTTACAGAAAAACATGATTTGAAGAAAGGCACAGCTCAGACAGAAACATAATGCAAATCACATCAAGTGACGTGTGATGTCTGCAGAATCAGTCAAATTGAGCTCATTTAATTCTTGCGACTGTTTCACTCAGTGCTCTTAGTTCTGTTTCTCTCAGTGATTTACAGTCGCAGCACTCTGCGGCTTTTGTTTGTTGTCCTTGATGCATTACAGAAGAGAGTACACGATGTTTTCTGGCAGCCAAACAGAAACTTCTAGTGGGTGAAGCTTTGAAAACATGAGAAATGGCGAAGGCCGGGTCTCACGCAGGCCTTGGCTCAGTGTGGATGATGGTTAAAAGACAAATTACTTTCTGAATGATCGCACTGGGACTCTTTTGAGATCACAGTGTCGACATGATCAAAACTGTCAGATGGTGACACCTTTTTTATTTTTTTATTTTTATTTTTTACAACAAGCTACAGCTGTCACAACACATTGTCACATCAAATGACGTTTCTGGTCCCCTAATGGCACAAAACGGGTATGAAAAGAGAAATCTGATGTTAGTGAATTTTGTGTTGGTAAAACAATAAAATCCAAAATGTAGTGTAATAGATGTATAAAGTAGCATACAATGAAAATACTCAAGTAAAGTACCAGTAAATGTACATTGGCTGGTACACTGGTTATTAGTGAATGACTCAAACCTTCAGTACAGTAAAGTTCGCTGTGTTATAAACAGTTGGCCTGTAATATAATGTAAGTTCAGCATCACACGCTGCCACGTTTTGTCCTCTGAACATAATTTTTTACTATGAACGCTCAGAATATGTATACACATGACACTCAACTGTCTTGAACTGTTAACAACAAACCTGCTTTTGTTTCTGGTGTTTGAAGTGTATTTGACGTCAGCTCTCCGGCCCGATAAAGCTGCAGTGTGTGACTCACATGGTGTCAGGTCATTTTACTATATATTTCTTAGCACTAATAGTAGTATTTCTGAAAGGTTCGATGAATATCGTGATCACACTGTTCATCGTGATGTTTTTTACCGCAATAATTGCGGTGTGAAAGTTTGATATGGGCACATCCCTAGTGGTGATATCTGTTCATGTCACCACAGAGAGAGAGGCGTGCTGCTGTTGTATTTAATGGCCCTGCGACCGATCTCATACGTATCAGGCTGTAACGGGGTTTCTAAGTTGTAGCTCCCTTCACGCCACACACGCAGAACATATATACAAATATTTAAAATTAGAACAGAGTAAAAATAAGAACAATATATACAATTACTTTCTACACGTATGCTATACAAAAGGTGGTGGTATGGTAATGTGCAAAAGCAGCATAACAGAAAGTTCCTTGTCATTGTTGATGGTGGAGTGCGGAGGATGAGGTGGAGGAGAGGGGTCTCTCGGCCTGAGGGAAGAAGCTGCTCTGTAGTCTGGTGGTGCGGCGGCGGCAGGCGGCAGCAGGGTGAGCAGGCTGTGGCTGGGTGGCTCACCTCACCCAGATCACTGATGCTCGCTAGGTGGGTACCAGTGATCTTCTGAGCGGTTTTAATCACCCGCTGCAGAGAGCTCCGGTCCTGGGCCGATCCAGCAGTAGGTTGTTCTCTGCGCACCATCGTTGATTTCCTCCTGATATGACGTCTCATCGTTGTTTGTAATGGTGTCGTCTGCAAACTTCACAACAGAGTTGTCTCCATGTCGGGGGCTGCAGTCGTGGGTGTACAGCGTGAACAGGAGGGGGCAGAGCACACAGCCCTGGGGGGCTCCAGTGTTGAAAGTAGCGTGGAGGAGGTGTGACCGCCAATCCTGACTGTCTGGGGTCTGTTTGTGATGAAGTCCAATATCCTAGTTGCAGTGTGTGGTACTCAAGCCCAGAGTTTTCCAGTCAGTCAGTTTCATGGGGGAGACTGTGTTGAATGCTGAGCTGAAATCAACAAACAGCATCTTGATGTAGGTGCTGTTGCTCTCGAGGTGTGTGAAGGCTGAGTGGCGGGCAGTGGAGATGGCGTCCTCTGTGGATCTGTCGGTTCTGAACGCAAACACGAGATGAACGCTTTTCTGTTTTCTGTTGTTTTTCAGGAGAAGAGTTTTACGAGACGTCTCCCTATGAGCCGATCCATTTCTCAGAGGAATTTCGACATGCCTCTATCATCTCAGGTAAGGCTAGTGTGTGTGTGTGTGTGTGTGTGTGTGTGTTTGAGCAGATTGAACAGACTGACACACACTTATCAAGGTTGCAGCAGCAGTGAGTGATAGTCTCTGGGATGTGTTGGGGGGATTACCAAGAAGAATACAAATCTGTGCGGCTCCCCCGCTGATTAAGATGAAGTGAGCAGCTCTCCCCAGCGCTCGCTCCATCTGTGAATGTGTGAATGAATGCATGTCTTTGTAATTACAACCGTGTGTGTGTGTGTGTGTGTGTGTGTGTGTGTGTGTGAGAGAGAGACTCACACTGAAGCGGCCCTTTCAGGAAAACCTATTTTCCTTCCAAAATTCTTATGTGCCACAACACATTTCTCATTATTTAAAGGGCAGAGAGATAACCTTTGTTTATTTTTCATTATATATTTATATCCAGGTCCATATTATCGACTGATTTTAGCTTGTCACATATCGGTCTCAGACTATGAACTCCACCAATTTTACACATAAAGGTCAGTTTACCAGTCGTGGTTAGTCCTACTCAGTCTGTGAAAACAGTTCAATAATGTCTTTTGTGGCTCTGGAGGTGAAAATAACCCAGATGATGTCATCGGGGTTATCTTGGCTGGGGCTCGAGGCTTGACATTTTTAAACATGTGGCATTTAGGAGGCGTGGAGGTTCTACTGAAGTGACCCTGTACAGTAGAGTTGCATTGTGGGAAATGGGACTAAAACTCTTCCTATATTTTTTTCACAAGTTTAAAATGTTTTCTGTTAGTTGAGCTGTAAACGTGAGACTCGGACTTGAGTCAAACTTAAGTCACATGAATGAGGACTTGAGACTTGTATTTGCTCCAACAGAGGTTAAAAAACAACAGCAGCTCTGGCTCTTAGTATTATGCTTTTGAAATGTTTATTTTTCCACTGTGAAATGTGAAATTAAGGGATTCTTAATTCTTAAAAAACATAATCAACAAATCCCGGATTATTTATCGTTATCAGATCTCAAATTACGATAATGGCAAGGGTGTCCTTTCAAATGGGAGTGGGAGGACATGTCTCCTTCACTTTTCAAGATCCTATTTTCACTGGTTTGGTGTCCTTAACAGTTCTTCTGACTGTCCAGCTGCCAAAATCCACATTTTATTCATATATTTGATTTTACAGTTAATATTCTCCTAAAAAAGATGTTAGATTTGAATATCAACCAAAGATAAAGCACTATTGGACGTCAGTGCCGTCCATATAAACACAGGACGGCATTTTAACTCATTCAGCAGGACACAGACTAAAGAGACTAAAGCCTCCTCGGGGGGGGGCGCCGCAGAGCTGAAGGAGAGGCAACGACACTGCAGGAGGTGGATTTGAGTCAAACGGCGCTCTCCTTCTCAGAGTCCTAACTCAGTCGAACACAAATACCTGAAACTCACATCGAATCGTTCGGTGCGACTCACACTTCCAGAGGAGATCATCGTCTCTGACGTCCGTCCAGAATAAACCTCCAGAAACCAGCTGAGACCCCAGAGAAGAAACCTGCAGAACCTGCCTGAGAATCCTGCTGTTTCTAAGTTTCCTTCAGTCTCACAGTGATCCAGAGACAGCTGTCTGTCCGTCCACGGGTCCACTGCAGACAGGAGCTGCTGACTGCTGGTTCGGCTGCTCTAATGAGACAGTTTGACTACATGAAACAAATATAGTTACAAATATACGTAACTGTATTATAGGCTCAAAAGAGAATACCAGCACCTACCTGAAGCTGATATTACGACAGACCATTTGTTAAGCTCTTACTGTCCTGATGCCTTTTTCTGTTGTCATATTTGTTCCCAAATAGGCCTCTATGCTGGCGTTACTTATCAGATTAGCAAAAATATTTTCCATTTTAACACAAAAGTCAAATTTCATACTGAATTGATAAAAAATAAAGTAGGAGGACAAGCAGCTCAGACATCCACTTTAAAACACAAGGACGCCGCTCTGGACAGGATTAAAAGCACTGACCAGTTAAAAAATGTCACCTCCCCTCGAGACTTAATCCAGTCTGAATGGAGCTTTAGTCTATTAATAACACAGCCATTCACACAGCATTTCTTTTTTTTTGACAACCATTAATTTGGACAGTGCAATAACCAATTTCCTAATAATGTATTACTTGCTACATTGATATACATGTAGACCGTGCAGGATGAAACCAAAGCTACACCCTCTGATAACGGCACGGTATTAAACATGCACATATAACACGCGGACAGACATATTCCTTTTGATACAAGATAAAGAAGAAACAAACAAAAACATGGAAATACTTAAGTGATGTATTTTTTAAAACCTGAACTTGTTTCCCTTTCACTCGTTCACCCATCTTGTCGTCACCTTCCATCACTCTATCAGCACTCCAGTGATTGGTCATACTGCATTAGACCTGCTGCACAACACACTCTCTTTCTGCGACCGTGTGTCCGCTTCACACACGTTTCTGAGGAGTGTTTAAATGTCAGAAGCCCCGAGCAATACATCGTCATTTACACTTTCTCTGGGTGTGTGTGTGTGTGTGGTCAAACAGCTGTGAAATAGACTCGCAGCTCTTTAAATTGGGTTCTGCTCTCTCAGATTAACACAACACAAGTACAAACATGGTCAAAGCAGGAGAGCTGCAACCAATGCAACTTCAAAAGCACTTTCTTTCTCACACACACACACACACAAGCAGAAAGTGCAGCAGTGCAGGGGGGAGTGTAACATTTCAGTTATTTCCAGTGTCCGATCTATAACACGGCTGGAAAACATGACATCAGACCACACGTATGCTCAAACATGTGCAGGAGCGGGTGGATGTGCGTGGTGGTGTCCAGCAGGCGGTGGGGCTCTGCAGGGCCGTTTGTTAAAGCCGTTTGCAAATCACCTGTCTACTGGAATCTGAAAGCATGATGTGAAGATCCACAGTCAGAGAGCCGAGGAATGCTCAAAGCAGATAAAGAGGAAACAAGGAGGAGGGAGGGAGAGATAAGAGGATAATACACAAGTGTGTTAAATAGCAGTGGCAGAAGAAAGAGCGCTGGAACATTAAAGTATGTTTCAGACAAGAGTGGCACAAATTGATTGGAGGGAAAGGCTAGGCGTGACAGAGTGTTTGTGAATATGGAGCTGGATGTGTGTGTGTGTTTGTGAGTGTGTTTTTATGACAAAGGGAGTTCCAGAAGTAGTGAACTTGTTTGCACACTTGAAAGGAACAGCAGTGAGAATATTTAACTTATCAGTGAGTGCAAATAAGAGCCGTAGTAATTAGAATCCTATAACCAGCTGAATACCTACTTGTGACTTTTAACCAGCAGTGAATACGTAAGGCAGCTATGATCGATATTTATATACTAACAATGTGACACTTTGAGTTATCAGCTGAACCTGCAGCTCCTCTCGGCTTTACGGAGCTTTAAAGTGAGTTTCAGCTCGTGGTTTATCTGTCCGGCCGCTCCTTTCCTGTTTTGGTTCACTGTATTTTATTCCTTCACGTCACGGGCAGTATGTGATCTGCTTAATCCGGTGGTTCTCAAACTGCGGGGCGGACGAAGCTGAACGATCATGATTTATGTAGGGAAATAAAAAAACAAGCGTTTGCTGATGCCGTCAAGCTGACCCGAATCATTAGTTTTATTTTCAGTTCAGTAATCAGCTGGGCTCCGTTTGTATTTGTTGCTCCCCAAATATTGTTAATGATCTATAAGACTTAAATCCGCTAACGTGTGATGGGGGGGGGGGGCCATGAACTTTTTTCGGCTTCTGAAGGGGGGCGTGACAGAAACAGTTTGAGAACCACTGTCTTAATCAGGTCAGTATTGGCCCAAATACCAATCTGTATCGCAGCGGTGCACCCCCACCTGCAAAAAGACTGCAGCGGTCAAATCTGTGCAGATAAACTGAGGTGAAAATGTTCAGTGAGAACACACCGCAAGCTAAAATCATTAGCGTGATGTTTGTGTCCTCCAGCACTTCTGTATTGCATGGTTCTTAATCAGACACAGTCACTTTACAGTTAATGACCGGGCTCATCTCCTCCCCGCTCTGAAGAAATGTCTCTTCTCAGTCTTCATCTTTTTAAAGCTCGATCAAATCTGCATCCGTCAGATACCTCGGTGTGTTTTCAGCCTTCTGCAGAGACGATGTCTCTCTGACTATCTCGTTTCATTCAGTTGTCCATCCAACACTGGGAGCCTGTCTACAGATGGCTTTTACCATCCTCTCTTAAATTTCTGCTCCGACATGATCAAATGAGTGTCTGTCTGTAAGATGAGGAGAGGAAACAAGGAGAGGAGAGGACACAAGGAGAGGAGAGGAAACAAGGAGAGGAGAGGAAACAAGGAGAGGAGAGGACACAAGGAGAGGAGAGGAAACAAGGAGAGGAGAGGACACAAGGAGAGGAGAGGAAACAAGGAGAGGAGAGGAAGCAAGGAGAGGAGAGGACACGAGATGAGGAGAGGAAACAAGGAGAGGAGAGGACACAAGATGAGGAGAGGAAACAAGGAGAGGAGAGGACACAAGATGAGGAGAGGAAACAAGGAGAGGAGAGGACACGAGATGAGGAGAGGAAGCAAGGAGAGGGAGAGAGGACAGAGGAGAGGAAACAAGGAGAGGAGGAAAGGAAGCAAGGAGAGGAGGAGAGGAGAGGACACGAGGTGAGGAGAGGAAACAAGGAGAGGGAGAGAGGAGAGGAAGGAAGGAGAGGAAAAAGGAGAGGAGGAGAGAGGAGAGGACACGAGATGAGGAGAGGAAACAAGGAGAGGGAGAGAGGAGAGGAAGCAAGGAGAGGAGAGGAAGCAAGGAGAGGAGAGGACACGAGATGAGGAGAGGAAACAAGGAGAGGAGAGGACACAAGATGAGGAGAGGAAACAAGGAGAGGAGAGGACACGAGATGAGGAGAGGAAGCAAGGAGAGGGAGAGAGGACAGAGGAGAGGAAACAAGGAGAGGAGGAAAGGAAGCAAGGAGAGGAGGAGAGGAGAGGACACGAGGTGAGGAGAGGAAACAAGGAGAGGGAGAGAGGAGAGGAAGGAAGGAGAGGAAAAAGGAGAGGAGGAGAGAGGAGAGGACACGAGATGAGGAGAGGAAACAAGGAGAGGGAGAGAGGAGAGGAAGCAAGGAGAGGAGAGGAAGCAAGGAGAGGAGAGGACACGAGATGAGGAGAGGAAACAAGGAGAGGAGAGGACACAAGATGAGGAGAGGAAACAAGGAGAGGAGAGGACACAAGATGAGGAGAGGAAGCGAGGAGAGGAGAGGACACGAGATGAGGAGAGGAAACAAGGAGAGGAGGAGGAGAGGGGAGAGGAAACAAGGAGAGGAGAGGACACAAGATGAGGAGAGGAAACAAGGAGAGGGAGAGAGGAGAGGAAGCAAGGAGAGGAGGAGAGGAGAGGACAAGAGATGAGGAGAGGAAACAAGGAGAGGAGAGGACACAAGGAGAGGAGAGGACACAAGATGAGGAGAGGAAGCAAGGAGAGGAGAGGACACGAGATGAGGAGAGGAAGCAAGGAGAGGAGAGGACACAAGATGAGGAGAGGAAACAAGGAGAGGAGAGGACACAAGATGAGGAGAGGAAGCGAGGAGAGGAGAGGACACGAGATGAGGAAAGGAAACAAGGAGAGGAGAGGACACAAGATGAGGAGAGGAAACAAGGAGAGGAGAGGACACAAGATGAGGAGAGGAAACAAGGAGAGGAGGAGGACAAGGAGAGGAGAGGACACAAGATGAGGAGAGGAAACAAGGAGGAGAGGAGAGGACACGAGATGAGGAGAGGAAACAAGGAGAGGAGAGGACACGAGATGAGGAGAGGAAACAAGGAGAGGAGAGGACACGAGATGAGGAGAGGAAACAAGGAGAGGAGGAGAGAGGAGAGGAAACAAGATAGGCAATGAAGAGAGAAGAGGGGGGGAGGAGACGAGAAGAAGAGGAAAACAGAAAGATGAAGAGACAAGGACAGAAGAAGAGTGGAGGAGGAGTTGAGAGGCGACAACATAGAACAGGGGAGGAGACAAGGAGAGAAGAGGAGAAGAAAGAAGAGGAGACAAGGAAAGGACACAAGAGGGAAGGACACAAGAGGAGATGAGGAGACAAAACAAGAAAAGAGAAGAAAGGGGAAGAGGAAATGTGAGATGAAAGCTTGTAAAAGCAGAGTAGATGAATCTATCCACAGTAAGACGTTTCCTACTGACACAGCTTCACCTGTGTGTGTGTGTGTGTGTGTCGTACTGTAGATTCTGAGAAAACCCCATTAAGATTTATTTGTGTTAACATCACAGAAGCTGCAATTTTTTGATAAAGGTAAAATGTCTAAAAAAAACCCCCAGCTTTCTAACGAAGTGCTGCAGAGACGCCCGGACTGCACATCTGGTTCTCCAGATGGAAGAAAACATGTTTGTTTGTTTGGTGCCGACCCCAACAAATGTCACATCATCGTGATTTTAATAGTTTTTCCAGTGAAAATGAAAATTGTGATGCAAAAATGATCATTCGCGAATCACATCGCCGTCGTAATATCTGTCAAAATAATTGCAATATGATTTATTTATTTTTTTTACCATATCGTGCAGCCCTACTCGGGGTCGCAGAGAGACTTCTTTGCTGCTGCTTTTTCAAAGTCATAATGAAATGAAACATTACTTTCAACTGTGCCAGTATTGTGTACACTTTAGTTTACATCGCTAAATAAAACATTTTAAATAACTGACATCTTAACAGTGCTTACATACCAAAGGACACTTCAACTGCTTACATTGTATTCACCTGAACTGTCTTCAGCACAAATTTCGTCTAATTCCACCACTTACTCTTCAGCTAACATTTCAACTGTTTTCAGCGCTTACACTTCTTACATCTGTTACTCTTCAAATGACACTGCGACTGCTTTCATGTCGTGCTGTTCAACCGGGGGTCACCTGACCTGAACTGCTTCCCTCGTCTGTTCCTCTCCTCCCGCCTGAGCACCACGATGCCACACAAACAGGTGGGAGGTTCATTCAGATGAGGCAAAGCGAGTTGTTGGTATTGTGGTGGAAATTAGGCGTTCTCTAGACTTTTTTTAGTCTCTTTATCTTTTATCAATAAGAGCAAACTAAATAGAATAGAAAATACTTTTTGTCTACCTTTTTTACGTGCAAAAGGTTGAAATTTGTCTTTGCTTGTATGTGCAGAAATCTGCTTTTAAAAGGGTACATTAAAACACAACATATCACATCCGGACGGGACACATTAAAACACATTTACATAAAAACACAAGAGAAGCTCCATTTATGGAGCACCAAGTACTCGATGGTGAGGACTGAATCAGGGTAAAGAAAGAAAAGAAAAGAGGTAGCAGGCTGGCTTCAAAAAGTGGCTGTTCCTACTGATTAAGATATTTTATGGCAACGGGGACGAATGATTTTCTCCAGATGTTGTTCGTTGCACAGGGAACTCTGTACCTTTGGCCTGAGGGCAGTAGCTGAAAGTGGTGATTGAAGTGAAGTCTGTGGCCGTCTTAGATTTTGGCACTTAAGCGTTGGACTGCTTTGCCATGGTGACAGGACAGTTGGGTTTGTTTGCAGCCTGTAATTGTACTTCCCAGTTTAAATACTTGGAGCAAATGTGCAGAAATACCGCAATAATACTTAAAATGTAAATGTAATGATAAAATGAAACACTCCTCAACTGGTAGATGTGTTTTAAAGAGCATTAAAAGAAGTAGTATCTGTTGTCCACAGCTGCTTTTATACTGCATGAAAAGCTTCTCCTTCACTTCATTAAATCCCTGCAGCCATCTGAAGGCAGCAGCACACAAACCACCTCTGACTGGAGAAGTGCCGTGTCAGCGTGCAGTGTCATTACGCATGGCCGCCCACTGTTTACCTTCGTTAAATCAACTGCAAATGACACCAGGCGGCTACAGAATAGCCACACACACCTCTACACACATCAGACCGGTCCGTCATGACTCGTAAACTGCCTGTTTATGCGGGAGACACCAGACTGATCCTATGCATCACAGCGTCCTTTCCAACTTTTTAAAAAATCGTTCAGCGATTCGCGTTTTATTCCTTAAATGCATTACGAAGCAAGCACTGCTGTATCACATTTTAAGATATGGTGTAACTATTTACAAGGTGAAATACAGTAGAATTATGACTCATAGCATTGGACTGATGCAATCACATAAACAGCTCCACCAAACACATTTTTAATTATTGGTCATCATCATTGTACTCCGCACCATCTGCCTCTGGCCGCAGATTTGTGGAGCTGTGTGTTGACATCGTGCCACTCGGCAAAATCCAGACAACGACACGAGTCCCTGGAGAAGCAGATTCTTCATTCATGTCACTTGTCACTGTGATTGGCTCAGCTGTTTCAGGGCGATGCGACCAGTGATGTGATTGGCTGAAATGTATTAACCACCACACCCTCTGATCTATATTCAGCCAGCAGTTTGCTCTGCTGCACTGTCTGTGATTAAAATATGGCCCTTCAACTGAGAGTCAGATTGATTTCACCACTTAGATGTCTACTGACATTTCACCTGCTTTCATCTCTTACTCGCACGACAGTCCCACAGCTTTAATCTTTCACTTCGACTGACATTTCACCTGCTTTCATCTCTTATTCTTCAACTGACAAGTGATTTTGCTTTCAGTGCCCACACATCAACTGACAGTTCCACTGCTTTCATCTGGGCTCAGACTCAAAATGACACTTCAGCTTCGTTCAGTGCTTAGACAAACTGCTGTTTCAGCTTCTTTGAGTAATTGTATTTCGACTAACACCTCTTTCAACTGCTTTCATTTCTTACAGTGATTACGTTTCAACTGACACCTCAACTCCTCCATTTTAACTGACACTTCAAAACCTTTCAGGTCTTCAACTTTGAACAAAAAAAAGACAAGACAAAAGTTTGAGTTTCTTTAACTGCCAGCACTTTCTTTTTAACTGCCATTTCAACTTCTTTCAGTAATAGTATTTTGACTGCCACTTCAATTTCTGTCAGCATTTCAACTATTTCAAATATTTCGACTGCTAATTCTCAGCAGTGAGCACATGCACATTTACTCCATAAATTTTTAGCTTTTTCTAGCTTTATATATTTCTTTAACTTGAGGGTTTGTCAGAATGAAATGAAAACATTACTTTTAATTTAGCTAATTTTGTGTGAGAATACACTTTAGGCTCTTTGGGGATTAACAGTGAGTTAAAAACTTAAATCAATCCTAAATTTTCCTGGCAGCCATTGAAGACAGGCTAAAATGAGAGTAATGAGTTGTCCTCTGTAAAGAGTTTAGCTGCAGCTTTTGGGACTCGGTGTAATCAGGAGATAGTTTGCAGGTGTATAGACATAGACAGTGTAGCAGACTACAGAAGATAAATAAGTGCTATACAAATGTGAGTAAGAGTCTCTTAAAATCTTTAATGTTTCCAAGTTTTCAAAGCTGAAAGATCCTCAACTCCGCCACTGATTTAACGTGTTTTTTTAAAATTTACACAATGCTGCAATATGTACAGTCTGAGGTCAGATCTTGAGACAACAGTACGCACTTATGGAAAAATGTGAAAAGCAAGATTTTCTCTAAAAGCTATTTGATTTTGACTTTAATGGGCTAGATTAGGATTAGCACTTGGATTAGGATTTGGATTAGTATTTGGATTAGGATTAGCCTGGTGCTACACGGTGCTGCTTGAATGCAGTTTCAGCTTCATGCAATTGTGTTGTCTTTCTTAGGAGACCATCTAATAAAAAACCACGAATGTGGTTTGCATAATAATTTGAAATCGTCATGCATTTGAGGAAAAAAAGAAAAAGTTCTAGGCAACAAACTTACTTAAAAAAGTTTTCAGTTAGGCGATTTAACTTTGTTTCTGGAGTTTAGTTTGAGTTTTACTTTTATTTTGTTCTGTATAACTCAAACATTAAGGAAGGAAGTGTCTGAAATGCATTCAAAATAAAAACAATGCAAACTATGATGAAGATGGGTCTTCATTATAGTTGCTCACCTGCAGCTCACCTGTGTGTCTCTGTGCTGCAGGCTGAAGCTGAGCAGATTCTCCTGATAAAATGATACATGGCTAATTGACCCAGTGTCCATAATACAGCCTAATGAACCATACAAATATAACTCCTGATCCAGTCGTGAAAAAGTGATGGGGGTGGCGTTAGTTCATTAAATATTAATCTTACACATCACAGATGATAAATGTTTGGATTGATTATCGAACACCTCAGCTGTTACTGACACTTTGGTTCTTCTTTAAAGTTCTTTAACTCGTTATATGCAGGTATTTTAGCCAAATAATAAAGTTGTTTGAGAAAAATGTCTGAGCAATGATCACAAGCTTGCCAACACCGTATGCCTAAAATTTAAATATAACATTAGTTGACTGATGTTAGTTATATCAAGCAAAGACATTTTTAATTCTGCGATGTCTGAAACGTTTAAATACTACATTTTCATATGTAATTCTGTGCTAAACTTGCAGCAAGCAGACAAAGTGTAGGACAGCGGGTTGCCAGATCAGCTCAGATATCCCCCCATATCTCACTCTTTCACTCTTCATCTGAATAGCCCACTTTTTGCAGATAACCGACAAACCTGACAGCGCTGCATAGATATTACCAGTAACAAAATGTGAAGGTCAATGGCAAGATCGTTTTGAGGTCTGGGAAGTTATTGCTCGGGACAAAAGGCTTTGTACAACTTTTCTCACATATGCAGTAGTACTCCCCAACACTGTGCAGTTGTCCTTTACATTACTGCTCAGCATCTCCAGAAGCCCACAGAAACGTATAGGGTCGTTTTCAAAGAGGAGGCCGCCGCAGAAAGCTTGTCCCCGGTACCGTACAGAGTGAGCTGTCCTTCTGGACTGCAGCACTACAGTTTCCAGTGTGCTGCTAACCAGAGAGAGCGTCTTGCCCTCCTTCAGTGCCTTCGGTTGTTCTTCATGTCTTCCTTCGTTCGTTTCATTTTCTCTCTCTGTCACAACCCGGCCTCTTTTCCTCGTCTCCGATTCTCTCTCTCTCAAGCCCACTTCCTCCCTCCAGTTCTGCTTTTGACCTTGTTAGATTATGTCTCAATGGTGTGTGTGTGTGTGTGTGTGTGTATATATATATATATATATATATATATATATATATATATATATATATATATATATATATATATATATATATATATATGTATGTGTGTGTGTGTGTGTGTTTGTATAAGTGTGTGATGGAGAACGGACATTGGAGCACACTGTGTTTCAATAATTCAATCATTATGTGAGTGAGTGGTTTGTATGTACAGTGTGTGTGTGTGTGTGTGTGTGTGTGTGTGTGTGTGTTGTGCGTACACTCCAGGGCAGGGCTTTGTGTTCATCCTGTTGAGGTTGTGTGTGAGAAAGATAACAGGACAACCTAGGGCAACTCTCTAATTGGCCCGCACTCCTGCCCCGGATACTTGCTCTCTTTCTCTCTATATATATCTGTTCCCTTTCAAACACTGCTCTGCTATTGCTTCTTCTTCTTCTTGTACTCTCTGCGCAGAGAGCGATGCTAATGAAAATGGAAATATCACACTGAAAATAGGAATTGAAGACAGTTATGTATCCAGCTTGTGTCTGTCAACACACAATTAGTGCTTCTTTTCAACACTGTGGGTTAAATGTGCTGCTGAATGAAGAACAGTGAAGAAGGATTTGGATGTTGTTATGGAGTCCGGGTTGTTTCAGAGGTCTCTCTTATTGTCTTTTGTCTATTGTTTGTTCACAGCTGATGTTCAAGTGCACAATTATATCAAATTAAAGAGTAACTTAACACTTTTTATTTTAGAGTTAATAAATGACATGCACAGTCACTTTATTACACTATGTATTGACGCTGTACTCACTTTAGTGTTTATAGAGAACCAAATGAAACCGAACTTCCAGGTTCTGATGCAGAAGTAAGAAAACCTCACTCTGGCATTTGTAACAACAATAATAACTAAAAATCCAGCCTTGGAACAGAGCCCGTCTCTGCAGCATGTCCTGTGGCTCGCTTCATATGTTTAGATCAGGACAGTAGTGGCTTTAACGAACACCATTTCCCAGAAGACCTTAGACGTTCGCAGGCTCACGGCTTGACAGAAGAGCCAAGTCCAGTGTGTGCGGTTAGTTCACGTGTCTGTAATAACAGCGGGACAGTCGAGCGTCTGCGGTTTCAGATTGATGGCCGTCCGACGTTGCACACAGCTACATCTTGTAGCGCCGTGTGTCAGCGTGAACGCCAGCACATCGAAGGTTTCTATGACAACTGGAGGCTACTGGAGCAGCTCAAACAGCAGCCGAATAAAGGAAATCAGACATGTCAAACATCTGGTCATTTCATGTACTGCATTAGATAATGTCTTTGGATACCTTGATGTTATCGTATTTACAATAGTACATTTACTTGGCAGAGTGCATTAGAGCTGGGTATCGCCACTGATTTCCTGAATTAATATGATTTTTGATTCAGTATCGGTTAGGGAAATTTTAGTATCAATACCAATTTTGCTTGGTGAAAGAGATTCCCGATCTAATGCTGTAAATTGTACAAGGAACCCTCTAACCTGGTGCATTATTAAAAACATTAATGTTTACATTAAGAATCGACCCTTTAAATCACCTGTATATTATAAATATATCGATATTAAGAAAAACATTTAAGGTTGAAATAATGTCCCTTAATCATCAAGTATTGCATTTCTAAATGTTGTGCTGTTATTTCCGCGTTAAAAGAAAAAAGATAGATTAAAGATAGAAAGATTAGAGATACATTTTTGTTTGATGACTGCTAATAATATAAAGAGTACGGTCCAGACCCGCTCTACAGGAAAAGTGCAATGAGAGAACTTCTGTTATGAACTGGCGCTGTATAAATAAAATTGAATTGAATTGCTCGCTCAGTCAGGTGAGCCCGGGAAGCTGTATACCTGAGTGGCAGATTTTCACTCAATTCACAAACCCTCCGTGATACATGTGAGTTAGCATAATATGTTGTAGAATTTTAGTGTCATTCACATTTATGTATCAACATCTATACGCACTATTTGTGAACTTCCTTCTCCTCACATTCGGCACGTCTATGTGCTGTTTTAGCTCAGAGAAAGACTTCATCAAGCTAGCAGCACAACACGTGGAAAGCAGCCAAATCTGTGAAGTCATTAACACATGCCTCAAACTGGAACTCTACAGAGCCGCACGGAGCATTAAGCCAAGTGGGCTTCCAGCGGTGAAAGCCTGTTTCATTTCACGCAATCAATAAACTTGGATGTGAGGATGTGTGAGCTGCTCCTCAGAGACCAAACATGCTCATTTAGCGGACTGCAGTAAGGCAGAAAACACTGAAGTGGCTGGAGAGTTTATTTATGGGCTGGAAGAACATGTTTCCTGTCTGCCCCTGAACACATCGTCAAATGTTCTGCATAACAAGTACTTCACAACCCTCTGTGGTACCGAGCGCCCTTCATTTAGATTTCTGGACATATGCAGTTAAATCCTTGTGCATGTTCTCCCGCTGTATTGTCCGACTTTAAAGTCTGCTCTGTTTAGATGTGGAGAATAAGAATATAAGTCCATTGTTACTTTCTTTGCCTTCTGTCAGGAATGAAGACGTGTAGATATTCCACCAGATTTGGCTGAAAGTGAATGACCCAGAACAGTATATCAGATCTGGAAATGAAACAAATCCAGGCAATTGTTCTGCTGCTGAGATCTTTCTGAGAGAGTTTGTGGGGAAACTTGGGCCTCATGCAAGAAAGAACAGATGTAGTCTTAAGTGGCACGTATGATTGAGTTAAGAGAACTTGTCACATTTACTTTCCCATTTATCATCTTGTATTTTGAATTTTCTTTTCCAAAACTAATCTCACGAGTGGTTCGGGTCTGTCGTACGGGTCTCAACAATTATCTTGGCTTAATCTAAATTCATGTGGAAGTTACTGAAATCATCTGAAATAGAAATACAAACATAAAATGTACAGAAAACTTACATTACATTTTAATGTATGTTCAGTGTTTATTGGCATGATTATTTTACAGTTAAGTTTATATACTGCTAATTTATTCTGCAGGTCTGTGTCCAGGTGAACATCCTGACACATGACCCGTGGTACTTGGTGACATAGTGACTACTCGCAGGGCTGGTTGGTGAACTACTGGAGCTAACGGCTAACACACTAGCAAGCCCAGAACCCTGCTAGTCAGTCACAATCAGTCACAATACCTCTCAGAGCAAGCTAGCTTGTTAACTGACAGTTAGTAGGCTTACTGGCTAGTTCGCTAACGGGACAATAAGTGTCCACAGTGTATTAACAGCTGTATCAGCATGACGTCCTCCGGTCTCCTGACTGGGTGTGAACCGGGTCTCTGTGGTGGAGCAGTTTCTAATGACAGAGGAGCTTCAGTAAAACTGGACTGGGCACACAGCTAATAAACTACGATAGCTTCCTCCATATTGGACTAAATTCAGTTCAGGTGGCTTTATGTATTGTATGACTGCATACAATACAACGTTGCCAAAGCACATTAACACAAACTATACCATCATAATTAACATAAATAAAAAATAACAATACAAAATGTCATGGGGAACAAGAGGGGCTATGGAAGGTATTATAAGATATAAACATACAACTAATTAATTATTAATTAATAAACATTAATTATTAGCCATGTGGCACAGAGCTGTGGAGCTCATGGCAGGCTGCTACATATCCAGTCTACAGCAGTCCTCCTCTCTCCCAGTAGGATTTTACGTTTGTAAAATGTTGATCTCTGAGATTTTGACGTTGGTTGCAGAGAGTTAGGAAGCGCAGCTCTGTCTGTTCCCTGGTCACAGTAAGATCCGTCTGTGCCGGCCTACCTCCACTGCCAGGCTGTGCTCGCTCAGTCTGTATCAGACTGTGGTCCAGTAGGCCGCCACAGTGTGCTGTCTGCTTAGGGCTACATGTGTTTCCATTTTGCTCTGGGATTTAGTTTGTTCTGTCCAGTAATCTCTGCATGTTTCTTTTTCTTTCATCATCATTTGGCTAGGTCTAATGTTCTGAGTGCTTATGTCCTAAAGCTGAGGTGGTCATGGTGTAATGACCTGAGTGGTTGACGGTTCGGACCAGGAGGCAGAGAAGACTCCTTTGTGGATTCAACTCCTGCCAGCATAGGGCTGAGAGAGTGGGTCACTTGTTTTAATGATTCCAGAAATGTAGGGCTCGTATTTGAATATTTAACAGTAGAGGCTGAGGCCTAATTCAGCTCTGCAGAGTTGGGAGCTCTTCTCTGCACCTGGAGGGTACTTTTGCAGAAGTCTGCATGCAGGAATTCAATGATTTCAATCTTTGTCAAGACTTGCTAATGGTCAACAGCAGATCAACAGATATACTTCACCCCCACATGCGAATACACTGATTGCGATGATTCACTTGAGTTTAATTGATTTTGTCGTGAAATTTCGCCGTTTTAAATGCTCTTGTGACCGGGCTAAAGCTCTCTTTCTTGCTACTTTGAGATGGTCTGTAGGAGCAAGCTGAGAATCGCTCAAATGGAGATGTTAGCTTTTTATTAGCTCTGTGATTGTACATAATAATATTAAGTTGTCTATTGGCACTATAGACTCAGAAAGGCAGGGTATTATTATTTGTAACGGTTTCTTATCTGTAAATGATGATAAAAAGAGAGAATATACAAATGACTCAAAACCATCAGCCCTTTCTCTCTCCATTTTATAGAGCTCGCAAAGCACGGATAACACGATGACTACGACAATCTGAAGCCAGTAAAGAAAAGTTGAAAACTTGAACGCACCTTTAACCTGTTAAAGTATTTTCATAACTTTTTGTTAAGTTAAAACTTACTTACTGTTCATACGTACTGAAATTGTGTGGGCTCAGTTTTACTGTGCAGTGAGGGGTCCTTACTGACGTTATTATAACTAAAAATGATGGCCAGAACTACAAAAATAAGACCCAAGTTGCAACTGGAATTATTATTTAATTAAAATCAACAATGGCCAGCTTCAACATACTTGATGACTTCAGGGAGCTCTAAAACATCAACAACACTGTAGACTAAATGAGCCGGCAAAGTCAGCTCACTATGTGCACCCAAAAATATGATTGAAGTTTACTGTTTGTGACTAAACAAATTATAGCTCATATTTCCTCTCTGCAGATAGGATTTACTTCTGACTCTTCTGTCTCTTCCTCCTCTCTGTCTGCCTGTCTGTCAAACGTTTTCTGCACTGTTGGATAAAGTGAAAAGTTTTTTAATAGTCAACAGTGTATGACTCCAACATCAGGCACACGGCCCAAACTCTCCTGCCACTTCCAGGCTCCTCTCTCCATGGAAATGAGGGATAGAGACATTCATTTTGCTCTTCATGAAATCCACTAGACACTTCTGTTATAAAACCCAAGTATACTGTAGATAATATAACATTAGAACATTAATAGTCCACCTACTGTACAGAAATAAACACTATATGCAGAAAAAGGGTCAAAACATGCTGACTTTTAAATCAGATCATGATTAGTTTGTTGCATAATTTATATCATTTAATAAGTTAGTCTCATTGAAATCAAGATCTCAAAGATAGAAAGAAAAACAAACCAGACAAGCAAAAGCACAACATAAAAAGAATATAGCCAGACATAACCAAAGCACACACAGCATCAGAGACAAAAAAAAATGTTGCAATGTTTAAGTAGTTTTCAGAATCAGAAATACTTTATTGATCCCCGAGGGGAAACTCTTTTGCTACAGCAGCTCACTGTCACATCACTGCACACAGGAATAGAAGTACTAAGCAAAAAATATAATACACTATAATACAGGTCAGAAAATAAATTAAGTACCAAGTGGGTATAAGTATAAAATAAAATAAGTGTGAAGTACAAAGTGGGTTTACCAGTTGATGATAATAATACGGCATAAGGTAATAGTGCATGAACTGTCAAGTTAAATATAGCTTCACTTACTTGTATTTGTATTTTTAACTGCAAGTTATTATTATTATTATTATTATTATTTATTAAAATAATTGCTATATTATCATATCTGTATATATTCTAATAGCACATTTTTTCTGGTTGTTTTTATTCCACACTTGCTTTGGCGATGTTAACATCTGTGCCATCCATGCCAATAAAGCCCAACTGAATTGAATTGACAACCACAGACATTAATTAGACATTAAAATCAGCCAGTGGTATGAGACATTCAAGTTTTGAAATCCTCTGTAACTCCTTCCATTTATAAAGGTGCAAAGTAGTGGAAGGCAGTTTCCCCAAGTTCGGTTTACTTGAGGGGTAACTAGAGTTTAACAGACCTGAGATCTGTTCTGCTGAGCAGTGGTTTTAAATGTGAGGAGATGATAGTGAAGGCAGCTTTTGCAGGAGACCTTTATAAATACAAATGATAGGATGTATTTCTCTTCTTGTTGACAATATTTATCTCTTGTAATGGTACAATGATAAACTGCACCAAGCGAGAATAAAGGATTTCTCCATAGTCACAGACATGATGGCTGATTGTACAATAACTTTTCCTCAAGATACAAACGTGCTTTATTCTGATATAAGAAACCCATTTATATCTTTAGTTTCTGTTCCAGTGGCTCCACATGCTGTTTAAAGGTGAGACTGCCCTCTAGCCAAATTCCCAGGTACTTATAAGATTGGACAATTTCAATTTCAGTACCATTAAGTGTGTGGATGGCAGGGAGATGCCAAAAGGAATTATGGGTTCTTGAGGATAAAACCCACTTTGTCTTGTCAGCATTCAGTACGAGCTGAGATTCAGCAGAGACGTCTGAAGAACGTTAAATGCAGATTGTAATCTTGAGCTAAAGAGAAGCCAAGTGTATACAAGACTGTGTCATCTGCATAAAAATGGATATTATAATTATTATATTATAAGTCTGTGTTGGAGTGATAATATTGTGTATGTAGAGTGTAAATAATAAATGACCCAGTACAGACCCTTGTGGTACCCCCTTATTTATCCCAAAGGAGTTTGTTTTGAGACCATCAGTACAGATCACTTGTGTTCTATCAGATGAATATGCATGAAACCACTTCTGAGCAAAAACATCCAAACCAAGACAGTGTAGTTTATGTAAAATGTAGTGGTCAATGGAAAGATCCACAAACAGTGCAGTTTGCCTTGCCTCATCCTGCACATTTTCAAAACATCAGCTTGTAAAAGACATCCAGTCCTGTTGACTGGTCTCCTCGATGGTCTGGCAGAAACCAAAGCTGCTCCATACTACATACTAACTCTGAGCAGGTTTTGAGTCTGTAGTGTTTTCACATTGTAAGAGTGACAAAATTAACAACCACACTAGTAGATCTGTGAAGTTGTAATCTTCATTGTAAAGAAAACTAAACCGAAAAATGGATAAAAGTTAACTCCTAAAGTTTGCTTTCGACCCTCAGCTTTCACGGTGAAGTAAAGGTAAACATGATAGTGGTTCTTTTCAGTGGCGGGGCCATAAATATTGTGTCTTGTACATTATTGGGTAGCAACTTTTAAGTTAAATCATTAGTAGAAGGCTTCACGGTGCAAGACGGTTGGTCACCATCCGTTTTCATCTATGAGTTTGACTTTTGCTTACTAGCTAAGAGTGCGCCCTCTACTGGTGCCCTTTGAGTTAACACTTTGTCTCTCATAAACTGTAAAAGTAATTTTGACCTGATGATGGCATTGTAGTAGTAGAGTATCACCAAAGTTATTATTAATCCTGCTGAGGGGAACATGAATGTCGGCACCAGATTTAATGGCAATCCATCCAATAGATGTCGAGCTCTTTCACTGTGACCCAAAACGTCAACCTCAGGGTGGTGCGAGAGGAACAATCACCAGTCTTTAGGATTAACCTACAGTATATCTGGCAACCATGAATGTCTTTACAAAATTTTGTACCAAAAGAAATCGTATTAAAAAATAAGAGAGAAAGTTTAGTTTGTTCGATAAACCAAGCGTGTTAAAGTGACAGTGATGATGAAAGACCTGTGGACGACTTGTCCGCGTTGAACTACTTCATAAGGACTCGACAGTACAGTACTGACTCCATCAAAAGAGGGGAAAAAGGCTGAGTGTGTCAGCCATTTTTACATTCAGTCACCAGAGGAGTATTTGGTTTCATTCTGTAGCAACACCTCAATACGAAATCAGCCTTTCCTGGAAACACACAGCTACACTACTGTTAATCTATACAGCAGGGCCGTGTGTGTGTGTGTGTGTGTGTGTGTGTGTGTGTGTCGTAAACTGCCAGTAGATGTTTGAGTTTCAAGTTCCATTAGAGGAGACTTTGTCAGTGAAAATACTCTAAAGCACTAAGTACTTCCCATCTTGTAAACTCCTACATACAGAGTACACAGAGAGACTGTGTGTGTGTGTGTGTGTGTGTGTGTGTGTGTGTGTGTGTGTTGTCACTGTTAGCGTTCAGATGAGCACCAAGGTTATCTGCAGGGGAAGCAACATCATGTGAAGCTCTAACTGAACACACTGATACTGCAGACAAACACCATGATGCCTGCAAACACACACACACACGTTAATTGTGGCCATATTCATATTTAATTATATCGGACATCACAGACGGAGGTGATGACAGCTCACAGTGGAGGCCTCTCTGTCACCTCTCTCTCTCTCTCTCTCTCCCTCTCTCAATTCAGTTCAGTTCTTTATTGGCATGGGAAACAGATGTTAACATTGCCAAAGCAAGTGTGAAATAAAAACATACAACAACGATGATGTTCAAATGTGCTATTAGAAGATATACAGATAAATAAGATGGGATACTAATACTAATAAATTGTAGACTTGCAGTTAAAATACAAATACAAAAAGTGAAAACTAAACAGTGGGGGGCATTCACTGTCCCTCAGGTTGTGGCATGTTGATCATGTTGATACATACTGGGCAGCAGGATCTGCCCTCTGGAAATGGAAATGTTTTTAATCATCGAATTCAGAACGCGTCTATAGATTATATGTGCGTGCTGCTTCCTGCCTGTGGACGTGTATCACGACCCGAACATGTCCTGATCGTACCGCGGACGGGGCCGGCAGTCCCTGAACTAACAACTGCAGGGAGAGAGTGTATTTTCAGAGCAACGGGCGCTTTTTTCCGGGATAACGGGCTGTCGGAGAAATGGTCTTTCGATCCAGTTGGGGCATTTTTTGGACTATTAGGCCCTCGGAACAATGGGCAGTCCCCAAATCCTCATGTTTTTAAGTTCTCTTCAGAATCAAAGTAATCCAGAGACAGCTGTCTGTACGTCCATGGGTCCACTGCAGACAGGAGCTGCTGACAGCTGATTCAGCTGCTGTTAATGGAGACAGTTTACCAAAATGGAAACAAATATATAGGCTAAAAAAAAACGTGGCATCACAGCAGACCATCTGATGAGCTGTTACAGGGTCTCACTCTCCTGATGGCTTTCATTTTTTCTGTCGTCATGTTGGTTCACAAATAGGCCGATATGTTGATGTTAGCTGCATTTTCACACAAAAGTTAAATTTAACACTAACCTGATAAAAATTATTAAAGCAGAAGGAGAGCTGGGGACACAAGATCAGGTAATGCAGGATCCACCTTAGTTGATATTGTACTTTGGGTGGTGGTGCAAATTCCTAACCAAGTTTGCAGTTTATCAAATTACATATAACTAATGGACACACAGTAACCCTGGGGCTTTGATCCATCCAGCTCCGTGATTCCTGTTAAACAGTGAAACTACCTCCTTTCTCACCTGATATGAAGCTCTGTCATCTTCCTGTTTCAAAAGATGTCCAAAACTGAAGCTTTGGTATGACTGTGTGTATTTCAACATTTTATTTGTATGTTAGAACTGGATTAACACGGAGTTGTCACCTTCAGTGTGAAATTCTATCACTTTTCTAACAATGTAATTTTAATTCAGCTTAACAGTGCCCAGTTTTTGCTGTACAGGAAACACTGAATTTCTCTGCCTACAGGAGACATTTCCCTACAGTCTGTTTTACTGATTAAAAATGTGTAATAATGCTGGACGAGACGGCAGCTTTGACTCAGGGAAATGTCATCATGCCACACTTTAAAGGGCTTTCCTAGGCCAAGGTCACAGTTGTCTTTTCCATTAGACTTGTGTAATTGGATGTGTTGGATTGGAATTTACTGGTGTCCACATATGTGTGTTCACACTTGACACCAGGATGTGACATTCACACATGTGATCAGATCTCACTGTAACTCTGCAACACCTAAGCAAAGATGGCACTTGGTGCACCGAGGAGTCTTTTTCCTTTCTGTAGATTCTGACTCGCCTGTAAAGGTGGCAGACATCATCTCAGGTGTGCTGAGGGAAAAGCAGCAGAGACGCCGTGCTCCTTAGTTGTTTCTGCTGCTGTTGAGGCTTCAGAGCGCAGTCAGCATCAGCTGAGCCTCTGATGTACAGTAGTGTTAATGTTTGCATGTGGAATCGAAACATTAATATTTGCGGGCGGCTTCAAGATCATTTCAAGCACTAACACACTTTGCGTTGGCCATCCAAGCTTGTGCCAAAATCTGCAGTGCTTTGCCACAGGGCAACCTCATCTCCTACAAAATATGTTCATACAGAAATCATTTGCTTTGCCAAATACATTCTGGAGAAAATATAATTGCTTCCTGGGTTGTTTTTTTTTGCTCCACTCTGTAACGCCACTGTACAATCAGAGTGGACTGTAGTTCCAACAAATCCAACAGAGTGAGAGGTCTTCTCTCTAACTGATCTCACGTCAGTTTCAGGAGTCACATCCTCCAGTTGAACTTTCATTCGTATCAGATCAATAATTCAACAGGACCTTCGGTGTCTGGATCAAGTAGCGCGTGAATAAAAGGTGTCTAGCATCTGCAGCTGTCCTGCTCTCTCAGGTTTGAACAGTGATGTTTCCCCCAGAGGAGACGGCTTCATACTTCACATATCTCCACAATCACAGGAAGCGCATGAACTGAACAGAAATGCTCTGACTTGTTAGTTGACCATCTGTCCCTGTAATGTATTTTACCCAACGAGCAGAGATCTATTACACACTTTCATCAGTTCTCTGTCAGTTTATTTCAGCCCACTTAAGCTCCGCTTAAGATTTTATCGGCTCATAGTCCCACCAGCCTGTTATCAGTAAACACTGCTATCACATGTCCACAGCGTCACTGACTCAGGGTCAGCTGTTCTGGCAGTGTCTGCGTGACGCGTCGCTTTCCTCTCAGGCGCTTACGGAGTGATGGTATCTCTGGTAATATCTATTATATTTAACAGCTGTGCACGTCAGCCAAGTCACATCATGCTTTACGCTTTACATTAATATGATGACTGCACTGCGAACATTATGACATTATAAATGTATTCCACATGTAACCTTGGTTCACTAGTGCGCTGAACGATAGGCCACAGGCTTGTGTACGCCAGTCTACCAGGGCCGCTGATAAAAGAGACAGCGATCACTCAGCAGCAGTAGGGGAGGGAATAAATGTGAATACGTGATTCAGGTATGAGCAGACAATGTGCTCTGAACAGAAGTGAAGGGCATCTGAGTTTGTCCAGTAGCATTCGTTTTCCCCCTCTAATTTAGTCAGCTGATGCACAGAGTCTGCCTCAAACGTGCACCACTTAGTCTCAGATGTGTAACTGAGCTCAGGCTCTGAAGCTCTGCTGTGTCGAGGGGTGCGTCTATTTCTGTGCTGCCGTTTATTGTCTAGACGGGAACCAAATAGATGTACTGGCAGAGACAGACTGGAGACAACGGGCCCCTGGGCACAGACATGTAAAAGGCCTTTTTAGTCTCTTCGTAGTCATTTTAAGTCTGTAGTCGTTTTGTGTCTCTTTGTGGTTGTTCTGAGTCTCTTTCTTTGTTGTCATTAACAACTAGACCTTTTAAAAATGGGATACGGTTTAAATACAAGGTCGAGTTCCCCCGTGGCTCCAAAACATCCAGGACTGTGCCGCCGCAGATGTCCGAGGCAGGCGCAGTTTGTGTTGCTACAGTTCTTTTCTGTCGCGTTACACTAGGGCTGCACAATGAATCGAAATATTGTTGAAATCACAAGTAAAATGAAAAGAAAAACATCATCATAATGAAGAACTGTGGTGCTGCAGAGATGCCCTGATACAAACCTGGTTCTCCAGATGGAAGAAAACATGTTTGTTTGGCACAGACCCCAACAAATGGTACATCATCGTGATTTTTCAGTGAATCATATCGTAATATCTGTCAGATATCTGATGCGATATATTTTTTGTTGCTTGGTTGTTGTTATTTAATCATCGAAGCAGTGTGGGCTTTCCTTAATGTTTTTTGGTATACGGAAATATATATAAAAATTTGCCTATGCCACTTGTAAATTAAAATATGATTAAATTATTTATTATTTTCCCCAAAAACATGCAGAGGAATTTCTGTAGTCTTTTCAGCCCTGAGTAATTTCTGCAGGTCTTCCTCCTAATAACCTCCAGCAATCACGGGAAAGGGGCAGTCTGTATGTAGCCTGGGAGGCAAAACCCAGGGCAAAATAAGTCCAGGGAGGAAGGCAGTCTGCTTCCCATGATGCTGCTGTTATCAGGCTTTTTCTATATTTATATTTATATTTTCTATATTGATTTTCAAAGTAGTTCCAGATTCAACTCCAAAAACAACTGTATGTATCCCTGCAAGGGCAACTGTGTGCACTGACCTGCCAAAACAACAGATAGACACAATAAATAGGAGAGGAGAAAAAAACACAAAGCTAATAAAGGCTAGACGCTATAAACAATATGTGGGATTGGTAATAAATACATAATAATAAATAGCCAAAAAATATTTGAAAACTTACACACAAAGGAATGAAGTCGTACTAATTCATAGTAATTGTAGCTTCAGTGATTATAAAACTGTATTTAATATCTAACACCAGTAGAACAGTGTACCAGGTCACCTCATCCACTGAGCTCAATTATATTCAACACAAAGTTTAATTTCATCAGTTGCAAAACACAGTAAATGTGCTTTAATCTTCTCGTATCTCTTTGTTCAGATTCATCGTTGTCGAAGATGAGCCCCTGCTCCGAAGCGGGGAAACCCTGTAACCCCTGTCTGGACGCAGCGAAGGCTTGTAACCTCAATGAGACGTGTAAACGCCTACGATCTGCCTACAACTCCATCTGCAGCAAGGCCACGCCCCCTCAGCCCTCTCTGGCCAATCAGGAGCCGTGCAGCCGGAAAAGATGTCAGAAAGTGGGTGCAGAACTGTCCATATTTAATTATTGATTATTTATATTTGCTTTAATGTTAAAAACTAAAGGGTTTGTTCACTGAACCTATTTGTAAACGTATTTCAGCCACACGCTCTTGACACAGGAAGGACGTTTATATAAATCAAATAATGTTAAATAATGCTGGCACCTCAACAAAGCATGTTGGAGGAAAACGTGTGCCTCCTCTGACAAGATTACTGCTGTAAAGGGATTAAATAAATCCACTAAGTGTATGATTGGCTGATTCAGTCATGTTGCACTGCTGTGAGAAGAGAAAAACAAAAAATACAGAAGTTGAAGTGAGCTGAGGAACAGAATAATCATTTAGCAAATACTGTTAGTGCAAAGCTTTAGCTTCCAACGAACAAAACCTGCTCCAAGTCTTTAGTGAAGTGATCTCTACGACAGCAGCTGACTGTCCTCTTCTAGTACTTACTTACTTATCCTTTAAATCTCTGTGACACCTTGTTATTCCCAAAACTGGTCCAAAATAATACACTGCAATACGATCACAATCCTTCCAGTGTTCGCAGTCTGAGGATTACAGCATTGCGACATTAAGCACAGGTTTGCATAAAGTGGAAAATAAAGTAAGTAACAAATCAATAAGACACCAAACCAGCTTCTCTTTTTACTACATTATTATTCATTACATTTCCCCAAGGTTCAATTTACAACTTATAATAGTTACTCAACAGAAATATGATTAAATGTATGTATATGCATATGTTTATGCTACATTTATGCAAATATACACACATACCTTTGTACATATGCGCACACATGTAGGCTACAGTATACATACACACATAACAAGTATAGATTACATACTTTTCCATTTGAGATTAATTATGTGGAATGGGTTTTTACAGCTTTTTAACTACCAAAAGCAACAAACGGAGAGCATGAATAAAAGTTTCACTAAAGGCTAGGCTATAAGAATATTTCTGAGGAACTAAGAATGGTTCCCCATTTCACCTGGCACTTCTGCCTATCTGTTCATATGTGGTTCACATCGACTATCATCGTTATGCAGACGATCTCCCGCTCGCATGACGGCTGTTTGAATCCATTCACAAAGCATCGAAGGGGTTTAGAGTAGAATAATCTCTTAGCATAAAGACACGGGCACTAGGAAACATCCTGACCAACAACCACAAGGATAAAACCATCAATCGAAATCCTGGATTTTGACACAATTCAATAATACATGAATTCATGTATTTAAGCTTCATGATAGTCTGGAGGGAATCCACTGAACTCTGACGATGCTGAAGCGTGTTAACATCGTACAGTGACATATTTGATCTGCACAAATATGAGGGCAATATAATGCACTCTACTCTTTGTTTCCACATCTGTTGTGCACATATATGCCTTTATGCTTGTATGTGTACACATGTATGTTTCTTTTGTGAAGCACTTTGGTGCAAAACCTGTTTGCTTTTTAAAGTGCTGTATAAATGAAAGAAACTGAAACTACAAACTGATCCTTGACCTTTAGAGTCTTTTGTCATGAGATCAAGAGCACGGTGCAATAACTTCATAACACTAACACTGATACTGTAAGGCTGCTACATCTGTAAAAACTAGAAGCTTATTTAAGTCTAAAAGGTTATTAACATTTCATTTTCTGCTCCCTCTCCCCATTTCTACTGAGTCAACGTTTAAGCTGTTACTGTGGCTGCTAACAGCTAAATGTAATTTCTCTTCCTCGCCTTTATTTTTACATAAACCATCCTCTGGTCACAGGAATATAGATATTTAAGTTCTGACGTTTGCACAGCTCCTGGTAATTTCTTGTGACATTTAGCTCTAACTGTAGAATATTAATGAGTGATAAAAAGGATGACAATTAACTCTAAACGTGTTACCGCTCTGTGTGTCTCAGGCCCTGCGTCAGTTCTTCGAGCGGGTATCATGGGAGTTGAGCTACCCTCTGCTGTTTTGCTCGTGCCCGGATCAGGCGTGCGCCGAGCGCCGGCGCCGCACCATCGTTCCCTCCTGCTCCCACCAGGAGAGGCACAGACCCACCTGCCTGGAGCTCAGACGCACCTGCCGCTCCGACGCTCTCTGCAGGTGAGACGTGTGGCCTTCAGCCGGTCAGGTGTGATCAGGTCTGCCGTTTTTTTTCCTTTCACACACACTCAGGAAGACTTTTCAGCTTGATGCAGCTTGTTTCACTGATTATTATCAAGCAGGAGGAGAAAATAATCAGTGAAATCAGCTGCTGAAGTGTTTAATTGGAAAGAAATCTAGCACACACTTGGGTCAAAATTGCACGTTTGATTGATGACTACTGGCTTTAAAAGGTTAGAGAAGCTTGATGTGGGGGAAGTGAAAGAGCACTCACCCCCCCCCCGGTGACTACAGTCGAGGTGCCCTTGAGAAAGGAGTAGCGCCGGAAAAAGCACATGCATGATTGGTTGACTTTCCCTGGATAAATATACGATGAATGCAGTGATGGAGGCAGGAAGGGAAGGTTTCCGAGGGGGGAGCTCATATGAGGGTTACTGTAGAAGCAGGAGGAATGTGTGAAATAGGGGCCCCTTATTAACACCTAGAGCCCCCTGGAAACCAAGGAATCGAATTTTTGTGGGAGTATCAAAAAGAAGGCTAATTAGCTATACTGTGAAGTTGAAAGGCGATGAGCAGCACAGAAAACACGACTGTCAGCGAACAGCTGCTGTATAAACTATCCACCATATTCCCAGCCCTGTCACACCTTGCATGAATTATGGGTGCGACTCGGGTTGTTCCTTTTCCTGAAGCAGCGTCTGAGAGAGTTAGCGGTGTGCTACAGGTGTCTTCCCTTTTCTCAGAGTTTTTTGGGGGGAAGTAACACAGCCTGCCACACCTTAAACATCCGTGAGTGGCAGTGACGGATAACGTATAGTAGCATATTAAGCTACTTGGTTGATTCTGTTGCTACTGACGGTGAAGCGATGAACAATGTGAAAGCTCTGATGCTGATCAGTACTTCCACGTTTTGTCAAATGAGGTGGAACAGAACTTTGTGGATTGTAGAAACAGAGTCGCTAACTAACGCTAAGCTAACTAAGTTGTTACTGCTATCAGAGGCCACACCTTCAGGTCGGAAACAGCTCTGTCCAAAGGCAACAAAATCCACCAAGCAGACGCTCTAAAGCTCACTGATTAATGTGTTATATCTCAACAAAGTCAACAGTGGGAACCAATGGGCTTGAGGCTGAGAATGAATTGCTTCCGGCCTCTAAAAGGCGAGGATTTCATGCTTTTCTTTGTCATGTATGATATTAAACTGAATGTCTTTAGGTTTTGGACTGTTGGTCAGTCAAAACAAGACATTTGTCACCTTGAGTCACTATTTTCTGACATTTTACAGACAAAATGATTGATTAAGAAAATAATCTGCAGATTAATCGACAATGAAAATAGTCGTTAGCGGCCGGCCTAATTGTGGCTAGAGGTTAGCCTGTGGAGGATGTTTCACGCACAGAAGAGGACTGAGCAGGTAGAAAGCTGAAAAAGCAAACAAAGTGTGATCAGGCTGAACTGTGCTGGGCATGCAGCCTCCTCTCATTCATTCAGTCTGTAGTTCACATCGGATCATTTCCATTCACTCGCTCAGTCGTTGGTGCGATGCTGTTTTTCTGCTGCACACTTGCAGGATTTTCATCTGTGCTGTCTCATGGTCAAGGCCGAGGTGACAGGACTGTTTCAGTTCTGTCTTTTTCTAAAGCACGAGTGTTTTCAGCAATTAGAGAGCTAAATGTGAATAATGATTCTTTCTTCCCTCGCAGCGTACGGTAATTCTTCTGAGAGTTTCTGGCACCTTGAGAGAAAACGTGTGAGCGTGTGTCTGTAATGGCACAGAAGCACAAAAGATTGCTTTAATTGATTTCTTTCAAAACTCCGAGGTATACATCAGCATGTAAAAGCCTACATGCTCTGAGTGCGTGGGTGTCAGGGTCAAACTGTACGAGTCGACGTCTCTTGCAGGTTTATTCTGAGGACTTTAGAGAGTGTGTGTGTGTGTGTGTCAGTTTCATGTTCTTATATCCCAGTGGGGACTCCTGAACGCACACTAACCCTCGGGGACTTGTGTCACTGTGGGGACAAGAATCGAGGCCCCCGCAGGGAGAGACGGCTTTTTGAGGGTTCAGACTTGGTTTCAGGGTTCAGGTTACAGTTAGGCTAAGGTTAGAGTAAGGGGCTAGGGTAAGCATTATGTCAATGACTGTCCCCCAAGGGTATAGTGAAACAAGTGTGTGTGTCTGTGTGTGTGTTAAACGAGTTAACCTCAAGACTGAACCTCAAAATGGGCTTAAAGGGAAATTCTGGCTCTTATTTTCAGTAATAATGATCAGTGTGCAGCAGTGAGATGACTTTGTTCGGGAACGAGTACGGGGGTTACAATTTCTAATTCAGTAATTACTACCACAGTTTGTGGTGGAGTCACGGGAGCTAACGGAGGCCTCCACAGATTATTGTTACTATTGTGTTTCATGACCATGGGGAGAGCTCCAAATACAATATAATAATAATAATAATATAATAAAAGTATTTTATTTATTATCTTTAATTACAAATATTGTAAAAATATATCAGATTTTTAATTTAATGAACCAAAGGTTGATAAAAAAAATATCTGCTTCACATTACTGCCGATTTAGACAAATGATTTCTAATGTAATTGGTTGTTTTTAATAACATATTCCAATTTTTAATTATATGTTGTCTGCAAGTGTTTTGGAACCTGGTTGTTGCACACTGTGCTTTCTGTGTACTGCACCTACAGTGTGTGTTTTGTCAGACTTTGTCTTTCATGTGTCAGGCTCAGTCCCTCGTGCTGCTTGAACATGCTCAGAGATAAACTTGTAAACACTGACACATGTAAACAACAAAGCTCCGCTGCTGTGTGAGCTGGTTTTGGCTCCAGACAACAAAGACCGAGAGGAGAGTGAGCGAAGTGAAGCCGGGACGAGGCTGAGCTCCCGTACACTGATTCCCTCCCATCACTCTGGCTTTCTGAGGCTTAGCTACCTGTTGCTGCAGCACCAATCACCTCACCGCGCATACGTACAGTACATGTACAACTCAGCGCTCACGGGTTTTACAGATTCTCGCCAAAAAAGACGCAGATTTATCAAAGTGGCTGATGTTAACCTGGATTTTATGTCCCCGCACATGCAGAAGTTGTTTTCTGCTGTACAGAGAGGCTCATCGCCACATTTACAGTAAAGAACGTCCTCTTATAAATAGCACGGCTCAGAAAATGTTTCCAGAAACAGAAAGTGAGAGAAATGGAGAAAAAATGAAAAGAGCTGCTCATTATGCACCAGAGCTGCTTAAAGTCATTTTAAAAACTAATGGCTCAACTACAGTGTTTTGCTTTTTTAAAAATCTGATTCTTACCCAGATTTTTTGTGTAGCAAATATATTATTATTATTATTATTATTATCATCATCACCTGAGATTTCGCTTCAGTGACTCAGTGGAGTCCTTTGGATTTTGAAAAGTCTGACAGAAACAGGAAACAGCTGGCGGTGAAACACTGAGCAGATATCGATTGAGGGCTAAAAGTTCATGTTTTTCAGGTCTGCAGCCATGCTAGCAGCTCTGTGAGGCTGCACTCAGGCCCAGCTTTGCTTTTAGCTAAATGCTAACATGCTGATGTTTAGCAGCTATAATGTTCACCATCTTAGTTTAGCGTGTTAGCATGCTAACATTTGCTAATTAGCACTAAATACAAAGTGCACTTGAGGCTGAGCTAACCACAGTCACCTGACTTGTCCGAGGCATCGTCGTGACATTTCACCCACAATGGTCAGTGGGCTTATGGGAAATGGTGTTCATTAAAGGCCACTACAAAACAGAATTGTTGATTAAACAGCAATTTCTGGATCATTTAAAAAAAAAAGACACAGCATTAGAGTCTCTTAATGTAACAGAAACATGCACACTTGTCTTTTATCTTACCAGGAACTGCACTTTATGTAGCTCTATATATTTGCTGTTGGTCTTAATCTTTTCTTTTTTTTAGTGATTTATATTTCTTTAATATTCTCTTTATTTTGTTTCATACGTAGTGTATGTTTTACTGCTTTCATGTCCTTTACTGTTGATTGTTGCTGGTCATTGTCATCAGTGTGTTCCTGTATGTAAATGCCTGCCTGCAAACCAAATATCCTCCGGGAAAATAATGAAGTTGAAGTATTGAAGTGCTATTTAAACATAAGAAGTGAACCGCACGGCATACTGTTGAGTAAGGTTCGTTCTGTATTTTCATATGCACAACAATTACAGTGAAGCAGTCGTTGGCAATGAAATTCTTTGTTCTCCCTCAAGTGGAACAAAATCGCAGCAGCTAAAATATAGGAATATAATAAAAAACATACTACTGTGGTAGCCAGGTGAGTAACGGTTTAATGTATAAACTGTCATGTAAACAGGCTGTGCAGTAATGTAATAGATGTATATGCATAAAGGCAACACAGATAAGCAGCTTTTAAACAGGTGGTAATAAATATGTATGCTAAGATGTAAACAGATTGTAAACAGTCTACAGTTATGTTCCAAGGCTGGGGTTTAAGTTATTTTCTGTTTTAAGTTCTCCACTACTGGAACAGAACCTGGAAATTCTGGTTTCACTGCAGCTCTCTGTTTCCACATTGAGCCAAACCCAGAATCCTTTGGACGTTGGCGTTGGGTACAGTATGTGTGTGTCCCGATCTCCCTCCTGTCTCAGCACAAAGGAGGCAGAAAGCAGGATAAGACTATCCTGAAAGAGCTGCCCTTCAGAGGATTCACACACACACACACACACACACACACACACAGCTGTTGTAAAGGCTTTGCAGGCTCCTTGTTTGTGATTTGCTGGTGGTGTACGAGCTGTGTTCAGTGTGTGATGTTGCTCTGTGTTTCTTGCACTGAGTAGGTGTCTCTTAGAGCGAACATGTGTGACTTACAGAACAGAAGAGAGCAGCACGGATAAATCAATATCTGTAACAGGGAATACGGCAGAAGAACAGCACTGCAGAGCCTACAGGCCACCGCCGACCAACCAAAAAATCCTAACGAGCTCTGTCCCAGATTCCCCCCAAACCCACGCTATTTACCTCCCACCCTTAGTTAGACAACAATACACTCTGTGGCAGGTACGGCTTCACCCCACTACCGTGGATAGAGCATGAATCACGTTTGATTGCCTGTAAAAAGGAATCCAACGTAGGCTTTTCGTTGTAGCCTCCATTACCCTCAGATGGAGAGCAGAGAGCTGCATAATCACAGGGATCCCGCAGGTCCTTTGGGTCTTGACGGCCTCGGAGGGGGTCTCGCCCCCATGCTGTGAGTCTGAGCGGGCAGGAGGAAGTGACTGCTCGGGGACCGCTCTGATTGACAGAAAGTGTAATTAAATATGGTCTTTGCCACAAGTAATGCATGAGAACTCTAAAAGGTTTTTGGACCGAGGCTCTTTATTTAAAGAAAAATCCAAAAAAAAAAAATTCTCTTTGCATTTCAAATAAGAATGCAGTCACACCTTTAATTCACAGTTCATTTGCAGTGAAGAGGAAATGTTCACGTTGTAAGAGTGTGAAAGTTCACTCTAAAGCTACACGATAATTAGAGATTAGAATTTGAAGTCAAATAGACTCAAGAACCGCAGTGAAAGATGTTCCCTCCATATCCTGCATTAAAACTTCTGCATATGTTTTTACAAATCTACTGCAGGTAACAATGTAATTAACAGGCTTGTGTAAATCCCAATAAACACGACCTTGTAACGACATACAATCAATGATTAGCATCTCTAACGCAAATAAGAAGCGCTGATAAAGGCGTTTCTAAGGCAACAATAAGAACAGGTCACTGTCACTGAGTGTGGACAACAAATCCATTACAAGTCTCGCAGTGCAACATGAAGCCTATAGTGTGTACGTGAGTCATTTATTGCCAAATGAGTTTTACAGTAACATAAGATGCTGTAACACCGGTAGCGCTCACTAGCTAATGAGAAAAATAGACATCTGCACTTAGAGACAATAACAAAACGAGTATTAAAGTGCCAAAAGGCCAGAATGAAACTTGCCTGTTGTCTGGTTAATGAGCTCTCTACAAGCCGGAGTCTGTCCTGACCAAAGATCATGTGCGAGGTTAAAAACAAAACGGACTCTTCTCTGTTGAATCGATCAGCTGATCACGTCAGTGTCAGGAGGAAGAAGTTCCCATTAAAATTATAGTTTCACATCGATATTTTAAGCTGATCAACTTCACAGTTGTGAATCGGAACCGGCAGTTTTGGATCAAGTAGTTTGTGGAAAACAAGGTGTAAAAGTCAGCAGGCTCCAACTCTAATTTCAGTGTGTCAGTTACTCATTTATTAACATTTCAACATTGATTAAGCTGATACTGTTGCTGCCAACAGAAAGTTCACATCTCAAAGTTTTAGTTATTTTTATTTTTGTTAAAATATTAAATGTCTTTTGTTCAAAGTAGTTAAACGTTGAAAGCTGAACCCAAATGGATTTGATAAGGGATTCGAAAAGATTCATGGTCGATAAAATGCCGGTGGCCGACCCTTTTGCCAATGAGGTGCCAAGAAATGCAACAATGTGCCAGTAAAAGCTGAGGAAGAAGACTGGAAACAATGTTTTATGAGGAAGGAAAAGCATTCAGCACATTTATTAGGCCTCAAGGATGCAGACATCTGTCGGTGTGAAACACTGAATGTGAACATTAACTGTTTGTTTACATGAGAGCTCCACAGGGGGGGCTTTAAGTGGAAGCTGCTGTATGGGAGTAACCAGGTCGAAGCTTAGACGCTGAACATTCATGTTAACAGAACTGTTCTGTGTGTAGTGATTACAACAAACCCTGGTTTGTTCAACACAAGTGCTCCTTCACTGGCAGAAAGTCATTTCTGTAGAATCGGGCAGTGGAGAGTGTGTGTAGCGCAGTGGACAAATAAACTCCAGCAGTAAAACCACGTCATTGTTAGAAATAAAACTGTATTTATTGAGTTTAAAGGCTCATTACTGACACAGAAAATAGTTTGAAGTTTTTGTCAAACATTTTTTATATAACATATTTTACCTTTTATATATTTAACACCTCTATTACTGCTGTGCAGTATCCTCCGTCTCATTATAAATCAGCTACACTTGACAGTTCATGCCGTATTATTATCATCAACCGGTAAACCCACTTTGTACTTTACACTTATTTTATTTTATACCCACTTGTACTTAATTTATTTTCTGACCTGTATTATAGTGTATTATATATTTGCTTAGTACTTCTGTTCCTGTGTGCGCTGACGTGACGGTGAGCTGCTGGAACGAAAGAGTTTCCCCTCGAGGATCAATGAAGTATTTCTGATTCTGATATTTATCAAAAAGTATCAGGTCGCTATCGAGAAAGATATTATTGGGTTAGTACATTATAATGCAGCATGTGGCTATTTAGGTATACTAACATTATTATTGAAAGCATGATATTCAATTTAATCATGATTTATTATTTGCTAGATGATATACATTTGTATTACTTGTATGGGCTTGCTTCTTGTGTGTTTGTGTTGTTTCTGAAACCAAACGCAGCCCTTGTGACGAGCGATTCGGAGCGTCTCTGGGGCTTTTAAGGACGATGACTTTGGACAGTAGCAATACATTTATCTTATTCTTGTTTTCGGTGCTGGAAGAGGTAGAAGTGCAGCTTGTCGCTCAGCGAGGCGCAGGGGACGGACAGAACATGGCTGAAATCTACTCGTGTGTTGAGGCAAAGGCGTTACAAATCACCACTGTAAAACTAAAACTGCGTTCTGCTCTGACACCACCGTGGCCACGGCTTGGTTATGTTTAGGCACAAAAACTACTTTTTTAGGATCGGGTAGAGGACTTGTTTTTGTTTGATTGTTTTACTTTGTTCAGTTTGTCACAAGAGTCCACGCAGCTACAGCTGAGGTCTGATTACTTTTAATGTATTTCTGCTGCCCAGCCCTTTAATTATCTAGAGACTATTAGAGGCCCAGAGAGGTTTCTCTGCTTCTGATTGACGTACAGCAAGTGCTTCTTTTCTGAGCTCTGCTGGAATGAGAATTGTCGCTCGTAAATTACTGAGAGAGTCATTTAGTGTAGCACAGCATGTGAGAGAATCTGAATTTACTTTCGACCCATAATTATCACAGCCCCCGGTCTTTTTTAGTGGGCTTGAATAGTTGGATGCCCGAGACGTCCTTTACCAAAATAAACATGTGATATCCACAATAGTTGTCCATCATTGCTGTCAAACCAGCACAGAGGGCTGGATGTTAGTTAGTGAGTCAGTGTTGCAGATGTGATGACACAAACTGTAGTTTTCAGTTTCCATCCAGATGTTAAACAGTCTGCATTAAGAGCTGGGACTGTCTCCTCCTCTGCAACAGTTCAGCTGACACAATCTGACAGCCAGCGGCTAGAAATGAGACGCTGAATCCAAAGACCTACAGGAATCAGACTTTTGAATTTTGGTGGATTTTAATGGTAAATCTGCCACCGTTCTCATTGTGAACTGTGTCTGTGCCGTACTAAAGTGGAAAGCTTGACAGGTGTAGCAACAGTAAAGAGCTCCTCTTCTGTTGGAAATGTCCTAATAATTAAAAGATGAAAGAAACGGAAACAGATTCACTGCTGTAACACGACTACAGCAGTTGTCATTTAAAGTTTTGTGCTGAAAGGAGAAACATAAAAAAGAAAGATACAGTCGTGCATGTTGTGAATTAGTTTTCTTTCCTGGCTGTTAACAAATGGATTTACTTTCTCAGCTTGTAGTCTGGCAGCAAACAGCACATCACACTACATGGACATTAGAGTTTTACATTAAAGCATTAAGCTGACTTTATTCTATTGTTTTCTTGCTGTCATCGAATCTCATGTTCAGACTCAAACCAGCAACATGTTCAGTCCGTCTGTCAATACCGTCTGACTTCCTGTCTGCGGTTCTCAGCTGCGAGCCCATTGGTTCCTGCTGAAGATCTTTAAAACACCTCACAGATCTGTAGTTTCCTGTTTAAAAAGGCTCAGTAGTTTCCTCAAACAGCTGCTCGCTGTAGTTTCTATCAGACCAACAGGAGGAAACAGAGCATCTGTTGGGGACTATTTCCAGCGGCGGATGAATCCACATGTGGTGCTGTAGTGAGTGTTTGAGGCAGCAGGACGGTGTGTGTGGGCCTGTATGTGAGGTTTTAAACATATTTTCATTATTTTTATATTTATTTCTAATCTTTGTGAGGTGGACGTAAGACTATTACCTGGTTTCAACAGATGTCAAGGGTTAGTTCACCCCCGGTAAAAACAGGGTCAGACAAAGAACACAAAACTCAACTTCTAATAGACTCGTTAGAGGTCTCCATCAGGACACATCTGGCGGGTGTGAAGATTTATGTGTATCAGGTTCCTTATGACCCCCATCAAACTGAGAACACTTCACTAATGACAGTGGTATGTATGCAAACACACACGCCCGTGCACTGAGGCGTGGTGAGCTAAACTGCTTTTCCAAAGCCGGCAGCAGCAGCTGAGTGGTGTTTTAAGTCGAGGAAGCCAATCTAGCGACTGCATCGCTCCATTACTCGGTCAGTGAGGTGAGGTGGTGGCGAGATGGAAATAGCTGTCTCTTTTCTGTAGGTCACCGAGGACGCCGGCAATGCAACAGGCCCTCTCACTTACTCTCATTGTGCCTCTGTGTGTGTGTGTGTTTACACAAAAGCATTCCCTGATTCATCTCATTTCCTCTGTGCTCGTCTGAATGTGGCCGGTTGGTTTACAGGACTGTCGAGGCGATATAGAGAAAGAGATATAACCAGAGGTGTGACCAAAGGCAATCTCTCCTGATGCTGATCCAGAGCGGCAACCGGCAGCTCATAACCTATGCAAATATGCAAATGAGCAGTCCCACTTAGGGACTGTTAATTAAAAAGAACATCAAGACAAAACAAATCAGCAGCCTCTGGTGATGCTCAAACACAGAAACAAATGTGTGTTGTATCACACACACACACACACACACACACACACTCCACAAAAACTTAGAAGGCAGAAAGTGCTGCAGATGCTGTTTAGATTTTAGTGCTGCTTCAACAGGAATCCATGCACTCTTGATCTTTTGTTAAAAGCGCCCACAGATTTATCATCTCACTCCTGTAACATTATCACACTCACGATGGACAGTTTAAAAGTAGGATCAAAAATCGATGCAGCAGAACCAGAGATATCTTTTTTTATTCCACGCATTCTTCTTTGTCAAAACCTGGCGCCTACATTACCCACAATGCAACCCGACCGCAGACAGTTCAGCCAGAGATTGGGGTTTGTTATGCTAGCAGCAGCTAATGTAGCCTGCAGTCTGCAGCAGAGGTCTGCTGAGCTCACCTCTTTCTAACTCCACAGTTTCAAACCTGCAGTCTGCAGCCCCGCCCGACGCCGACTCGAGTGACATCACCTTAGCTTTAAGCAGTCCAGGTGGTTCCACGAACCCGTATATACTCGACCTGACACGACTCGGCTGCTGCTGACACCAGCTCTCGGATGTATAATAAGACCTGGATACGGCTCCGCCGCTTAGCCTTGCTCCCCCTGCGGCCCAAAAAGCGTTTTCCCACAGGCCACCATTATAAAAGAGACGTCTTATGACTCTTTCTATTAAGAATTTTTGATCCATGGAGGTTTTATATGTGTAAAACTTTGCTTGAGCCGAGAAAAATCCATGACGTCATCACAATGTAAGTCTATGGGCCGAGCGGGAACTCGTGGGCGGGGCCAGCGGGAGAAACACTACTGCGCATATTCAGAGCGCCGCAGAACCCGGAAGTAAACCTGGAAGCTAGAAATGTTTTTGCCGAATGTGCCAGGTGAGCAAGTCTCATTGGACTGAATAGGCGCCATCTGATTTCATAAGTTCTACTCTTTATTTAGCCTACTGCGCCATATTTTGAGAGGTGCAACACCAAATACTCAAACTCGAAATACTCCATAAATAGACGTCTGCACCCGGATATAATGAGGCAACATAACACTTGAACTTCCCCGCACTACATCAAGGTGCAGTATACTGTTTATAAATACTAAATAATGCTAAATGTTCATTTTATGGTTATAGGGGTGGGTTTTTAAAAAAAAGGACTTGACTCAAAAATATATTTAGGTCCTTTCACAGACAGAATGAGTGTGTGTGTGTGTGTGTGTGAGGTAGGTGTGTGTGTTTTGTTTATCCCCGTTAATGCAGACATGATAATTGAATAACACTCGAGGGATCTCTGAGTCCGTTACACCATGACTGACAAGTCAGGGTCAAAGGGAGAGAGAGCGAGATGCATCTCTGACAGCAAACCAGCCCTCATGCATAAATCCGTGAGAGTGAATAGAAGCTATTATAAAGTATAATGTAGGTTTAAATGTGTGTTTCCATTGGAGATAATTGTATGTGTTCGTTCCGGCAGTATGTATGCGTGTCCCTGTCATTCTGAATGTGTAGTGCCGCCTGACAGTCAGTAGCCTAATAAGGCCATTTGGTCTCACTCAGTCTCGGTGTAATTCGATTTTAATATTCTTCACCTTCCCTTGCACACACAGCGACTACACAGGCATAATTGAGAGCATCACATGCTGCACAGAGACCATTTCACACACATGGAACTGTCATGAGAGCAAGTAGCTCGGTGTGGGAGGAGGTTTAATCAGACGACTGCTTCCCCATGCCTTTACTTGGCTGGCGATTCCCTTTGTTGCTGTTTAACTGACTTACAGTAAACGCTACCTTCTCCAAAGTGAGTCTCGAGGTGTTGTGGTCTGCGGCATATGATGAGGCCGTGCAGTATGATGCAGTCATTCATGGTTTTTTTTAATAGTTTGAAGAAAGTCTTAATTTACCCAGAATTCCAAGCAAGTTAGTCCTACCTAAAATATCCAGAACTAGACAGCTATGTGGGGCCGGTTTCACAAACAGACTCCGATACAGTCAGACTTCAGAGAGACATCTAAATCAGTCTTACACAGCTGTCTAGTTCCTGACCGTCTTAAGCAGGACAAATTTTCCATGAATTCTGGGTAAACTTAAGACTTTTGACCAAGCAACTGCGGCAAACTGCCCAGCTCTGTTCACTGCAGCTGAAAATGTTTGCCTTCTGGAAGAATTAATGTTACATGACATTTTACTGTGACGACTGTAACAACACGAGGCAATGTGGCAGGACTCAGTCGAGAGCGGGATGGTTTCCAAATTAAAACGATGGTGGAATGGAACTAAGTACATTCACTCAAGCGCTGTACTTAAGTACACATTTCAGGGACTTAAGTATTTTCTTCTCATGCTACTTCCTACTTCCACTCCGCCACACCTCAGAGGGAAATGTTGGACTTTTTACTCCACTACATTTATCTGACAGCTTCAGTTACTTTACAAACTAATTTTTACATGAAGAGTTTATAAAATCTGATGTTTTGTTATAAATTAAACTCCCCAACAGTTTATACAAGTACAGCTGAAACGATTAGTCGATTCAAGTGACAGAAATTAAGTAACTATTAGGTAACTATTTTGATATTTGTTAGTCATTTTTCATGTAAAAACATTTCCTGGTTCCATCTTCACAAATGCGAAGATCTGCTGCTTTCTGATTCTGATCATTTTGAGTCTTTTACCTTGTTGTCCCTGTCTGTTTGTCTATTTCTGGAACACTGATTCCTTGTATGTGTTCACGGTGAAAAGCGATCCTGACTTTGGGCTCTGGACTGTCGGCCGTGGACGGTGAAGGCGTTTTGGGCTCTGGGTCGTCGTGGACTGTTTTCACCAGTTTTCCAAACCGATGGATCGATGGATCGATGGAGAAAAGAATCAGCAGATGGATCCAGAATGAAAAGCATCATCAGCTGCAGTCCGATACAAACCGGTTCAACATGAGCTCCAGCTCCACCAGCTGCAGCAGCAACATCCTGCTTTACATTAATGCACGAGGAATAATAACCTGATGATAGAATATATAACAGCACAGCAGCCACAGGGACGCTGCACTGCACCGAGTACTTTTACTCCGTATTGGCGCTGATACTGACCAGATGTCAGCCAGATGTGACTGATACACATTAAATACAGTTTTCCGCTCTGTTGATTTGCTGTTGTGAGCTAATGATCCATAAAGCTAATACTGATACTAACCATCGTTTCCTGCATGTGTTTCGCCATGAATGCATTTTAATGTAAAATGAGTTGACGATCCGCAGTTACTAACTAATGTTACCACAGTGAGAGTAAAAGTAGTTTTAGACATGTTCTTCTTTGTCGGGAAGTTGTTTTAAATGTTTGCATGGATGAAATACGATGTGTCTTTAGTTATGAGGACGATGCATCTTAATGATGCAATTTCACAAGCCTCATAAACAATATAAATATAATTTACACAGTAAATCTAATCAAAATGAACACGTCTAAGGATGTTGGTGTATGAACTTCTCCACTGATTGTTCAGAAGTGACGTTACTTAAAAATCCTCACGTTCATCAGTGCATTCCCAGTAACAGTGACACAGAGTCAGTTACACAGCAATATCTATCTAAAGTTAGCTAACATTAGCCACAATAAGCACAATAATAAGGACTTTTTCCTGATTACACTCTCAGACTTTTACTGCAGTAACATTTTCACTGCAGGACTTTTACTTGTAAACTGCTGCTGTATATAACAGGCCACTGCGCTCTCTAAAAACTCCCTGCTCGTCACTCGCTCCACAACATTAACAAATCACAAATCCACGTTTTGCTTGTTTTTGTCATACGGTGCCACTGGTCGCAGGTGTCACCGATTGTCACCATGGAAACACAGGTCAACAAGTGTCTATGATTGTTACCATGGAGACTTGGCTCTTAGTTCTGAGTTCGCTTGGGGGGTAGGCTGGCTTAAAACAAGCCGGTCTTTATTTTAGTGAAACTGTCTAACTTTATTAGATCAGAGGTTTTCAAACTGAGGGGGGCCTCCGGGGCACAGATGGCGAGACACGAGGAAAAGATGCTGTGTGAGATGAAAGGCACAGACGCATGCAGGTGTTCTAAACACAACAGGAAGTTATTGTAGTTTGACGGCTCGGTGACAGCCAGCAGGTGGAGCTGCAGCAGTGACACGCAGCTCATGGAGGAGATTAAGGTTCTTTAAAACACTTAGCGCTTAATTGCCACAATTTACGTCAAATCATACTCCTCCTCCGAGTCATAACTCCGATATCACTATCTCCGATGGCCATTGCCAATAAACGTCCGTGTTATAGAGCGTATATCTACATTTCTGGAGTTTTAAAACATTACCACTAATAAAAAAACCCGATCCCTAATTGTTTAAACAATGCACTTTAATTGTCTGAGAACCAGTTAGTACCAGTGACAAATGGAGGTCAGAGAGAGATGATGGCAGAGCCCGAGACAGCAGGAGAGTCAGAGCAGAGACAACCGAGTGGTTCGGTTTGCCGCCTCTGAAACCACTTGATCAAATCCTGCCTGAGCTTTCTCATTTCCCCACAGCGCTCATTAAAGATGCATCTGAACTAATCATCAACCGAGAGAGAGAGAGGGAGGGAGAGTGTACTGTACTTTCTCTGACCTAAGATGTTTCCTCTGAACTAGATTCCAGACTCTCATGATAAGACGTCTTTGGACCAAACTACATGAAAAAATAAACATATTTAAATAAGAAATAACTGAAGGTTTTACAGCAAGCAAAGGGCTCAGAGGTTATTTCAAAAAGCAGAAATTTACAGAGCAAGTGTGAACACAAAGGGGACATTGATGCATGCATATGATCGCTGCACGGTCCATTTAAAGGACTATACAGTGTTTTTGCATATTTTAGAGCAGGCGAACTGTCCCCATTAAAAGCAGCCGAAGCAGCTGTCAGCAGCTCCTGTCTGCAGTGGACCCGTGGACGGACAGACGGCTGTCTCTGGATCACTGTGAGACTGAAGGAAACTTAGAAACAGGAGGATTCTCAGGCAGGTTCTGCAGAGATAAGGAGCATTTTTTAATGATTTCTAAGTGGATTTATTCACGATGGACATCGGAGATGGTGAATAAATAGTGATAACCTCGGAAAAAAGTAATTCACACTGAATGTAAAAACATGTATCTTGTCTGTGATCAGATTTGAGTCATGACTCATATCCTTGGGACAGTTTGAAAACCTGTGTTTCAGCCCATTCACTATATCTGCAGGTTAAATTGCTACATTACAAACTATTTTCCAAATCACGTCTGAACCGATTTCCTCTACATTTAAAAATAGAACATAATAATAATATTTAACCAATTGTTAGATAGTTTAAGACAGATACATTTTGCAGTGTGTTGTGAACAAATTACCAAAAAACAAACAAAACAGTTACTTACTGTTCGTAGTATCTTTGCTTAACTTTGTGACCTCTGAATCTTACAGGATCTAAAGGGTTCTGACTCATGTAGTCCAATTTCAACATGCATTCTGGAGGCTAATGACTCCCCTTGTTTGGCTACGATGAAAACGGACGAGACGGGAGTGAAAAGACGGACATGACCAAAAATAAAATAAAACAAAAATGTATCCGTATGCAACTTGCGCTAACTGCACTTAAAAAAAACAAAAAACAACCCAACTTGTCCAATAGCAGGACAGACTGGTGGAGCACAAGGCTCAATAAGTATCCAATAAAACACACTCCAAAGCACATTCTACATTAACTCTAATATGTATATTAAATATTTTAAATGGCACAACACAATAATGGTCCAGCAGCTGTGTAAGTCACAATATTTACAGCAGTTGTTCAAGTGAAAGCACGAGGACAGGCTCAGAGTGCAGGTCTGCCTGTGGGCGTCTCCACCTGTTGATTATTAGATGCACTCTCAGATCACATCACCGTAAACCACTTCTCGCTTCACTTCGTTCTGACTCCACACCAACAGGTTTGTTTCATTTTCAAACCCGCAGTCTGCAGCCCCGCCCGACGCCGACTCAAGTGACATCACCTGAGGACATTTATCAGCCTTCACACGGCTCCCTCCGAGACACTGAAGGCTTCATACTTTACCACATGTGCAGTAAAACTCCCCAACACCTGGAGACACGCCGAGGTGGGAAATCACTGGAGTCTCTTGCCAGGTTTCATGACTCTTGAATGCAGTACTATAGGGCAGGTGTCATATATTGTCTCACAGCACACAAATGCACCATAATGGCAGACATTTGAGCTTTCAGCTGCTTTAACACGCACTTTAAAGCAACTCTGATGACAATAAAAGCTAACATGATGTTCTCTGAAACAGCTTCTCTCAAGTCTGAAGGTTGACTGTCATACCATAAAGAGATAAGGTCTGGAATGAAAGGAAAATAAATGTATGTATGTAACTCTAAAAATCAGTGTTAAGCTTTGAAAATGGCTGACATTGGGGCTGCTAGATGCGAACATGGCAGCATTGTCCTTTAAGCTCTCAGTCCCACGCGTCTGAAAACACTCGCCGCCGTGTTCCTTTGAAATAAACGGCTGCCAAACACGAACACAACTCCACAGCGGTCAGCTCTTCAACCATCTGAGTCACTCCCTCACTGCAATCTGCCCTGACAAGCCAAGGATGAAGGTGTCACCGTGTGTGTGGTGTGTGTGTGTGTGTGTGTGTGCACGTGTGTGTGTGTGTGTGTGTCATGTAGAGAAACAGAAAGTGAGAGAGAGACTGCAGGAAAGTGTGTGTTTGTCAGTGTGGATAATGGTTGTGTCTTTTGTCTAGAGATGACATCGTTGGCAGATTTACTTAAGCAGGCCAACTCCACACACACACACACACACACACACACACACACACACACACACAGACCTCTGTGTGAAAGTCAAATGCACAGCACTCAGGCCTGTCAAACTATATCATACTCTGCAGCAGACAGACAGACAGACAGACGAGCAAACGCAAACACTGTCACGTGTGAGTGAGTTGCACTCACACACACACACACACACACACACACACAGAGTTGGACTGCGTCTATCATTCGGTATCAAATAGCAACGGGATCACGCGTTTTTGTCACCCTGCTGATCCGACCGTACGACATCTTTCGACTTACTTCCGCTTGTTTTCTCCCTCTGTCTCTCCAACATTACTTTCGTCAGGACGAGAAGAATCGTGTGAGAAAAGCGAAGCAGCAGAGAGGCTCAGGACTTAAAGGGGAGAGAGAGACAAAGGAAGAAGAGACAGGATGCTGAAACACAAATCTAGGCCAGGCAGTAGATTAAGCTCAGCAGCTGTACAGTTATTGCCTGTGACAGTTTCTCGTGTGTTAACATATGCATGATGTAGTGGATACTGCAGGACACGCGGACTGGAAATGCAGAGACAATCTCCCAAACTACTGTATGAATCAGCCTTTTATTTCCACAGGGATTTTCAGCTTTCAGCCCGTCTGTTTGATCTGTTGTAGTTCATTTTGTGATTGCATTTCAGAAGGACTTTACACAACAATAATGCAAAGTTACAGTGCTTCAATACGTGGTGTGAACGGGTGGTAAACCAGAAGAAAAGAAAAAAACAAACGCATTAGAAATATGTTAGAGTATATGACATCAGCGGCCCAGTGAATAAGATGTTAGCATGCTCCAGACTGGCTAGCATGTTAACAGTTAGCTGTTCACCAACTTGCCCTGCGAGTCGTCAATACCAAGCTACTAAGAACAAATATTTCTCAAAGACACACAAGACACACTTTCGCTGTGCCACTTTCTACCGGGACCGGGCCTTTCGGGCTTCAACCAATGACCATTTTCACCATCGATTCAATCTGCACATTATCTTTTCAATTAAACAACTAATCGTTTGGTCAGTAAATTCCCGAATGTGACGCGATGCTGACAGATGTGTTGTTACTGTGTTGCTGTAGGTCTCGGCTCGCCGATTTCCACATGAACTGCCAAATGACGTCTCACACTGTCACCAGCTGCCCCCACGATAACTACCACGGCTGCCTCATGTCCTACGTCGGCCTCATCGGTAAGTTTAGTAATCAGTTACATATTTATTAGGATGTCACTGTAAGTTCTCATTTGTTAACCTCAACAGCTGAGAGAATTTTCAAAGTGATTCATATTAGAGAGAGTAATTTCCCGTTTTATAATGTATATCTGATCATATTTTAGTAAGAAGCCTCCCTGTTTTCTGATCTGCTCCTGTTTCAATTTACTTCCTCCATGTTTAGCTGTTGTCCTGATAAATTCAGCATAATGCACTAGTCATCAGCACTAGGACTGAAGACATTTTAAAATGACTACTTTCAGGGAAATCACTCTCCCTTTTCTGGCATTACCGGGATTTCTCACCATAAATGAAATGTGAATTTAACCCCAGAACTGCTGGACATTTGAAGCTGTAACAGATGTGAAATTGTAGGGAAATGTGAAAGCACAGGTACATGACAGGTGTTTTGTGATTCTGCGTGTGCGCCTCCATCAGTGATAGCCATGAAAACTTGTTTTTGCTCTCTGTGGTTTTATGGGCCGATGTCGGTGCTAAAATGGCAAGAAAAGCTTGGTCAGACGTTGTTCGGTGTGCAGAGGTAACTAACTCACCAAGAAGTGGCTTCGTCACTTCCTGTCATCTGCTGTGAGATGTGTATGGGCAGACTGACAGCGAGAGGCAGAGCCTGAAAGCGGGTGTTTAGGTTTCAGTTACATACAGGACATCATGCTAACAGACTGAGGCTAAAGCTAACAGGTCCCAGGTAAAAAGTCATCATCCTCACCAGCTGATGATCCATGTATGGAAATAAAGAAACAGCACTGTTCTTGCACTGCAGTGTAGAGGCAGTTAGTCCTGGTAGGCCCATTACATTACAGTATGCAACATCAGACTGTGACTTTACTTTGGATGCTAACTGTAGAAAAACATACCTGACGAGCAACACAGAGGTCTTTATTTTATATTTTATAAAGCTTTGAGAATGAGACCTAACCAGTGTAACACTATCTTGGGTAATGTTGGCCAGAATTGCTGGAGTGTAAACTTTTCTCAAATCCAAAAAAAGAGCAGGACAGAGCTGCTAACGTTAGCCTAATCTACAGATGTAGTAGCATCTTGGCTAGTGGATGTGTCAGTCCTAAACGGGGCTTTTTGTAATGTAATCTATAAAAACAAAAAAAATGTAATTAGTTAATGTAACTCTTGGCCTTGGAAGTAACACTATATTAGCACTACACTGTAGGCAGTAAGCTAGTTAACACACATTTTCATCCGTTCCTTACACTTTAGCGATTGCGTTTTTGGTTCCCCTCCAAACTCGTTGCCTACAGAGTATCTGTGTGACTACAGCTCCATGTACACAGCGTCAACATGTGGAGACACACCGACACACCTGCTGTTAAGCTATGATTGGTCAATCACTGTTCGGAGGAAGGGTTCACCAATTAGAGAGTGAAAGTTAGAATTAGTTTTGTTAAAAAATTCAGACAAGCAGAGTGGTGGGTAGATAACACAACTCTCTTCTTGTCCTGATGGACTTAATCCTGTGGAAATTACATTATACATTATACTGAATTTACCATGGTTACTCTGTTATAGTAAAGATAATTCTACCAACCCTCAATGTATTTCACTCTGTCCTTATTATTTTAGACTGGATCATTATTTGAATACCATCTTTTATTTGAGAATTTACAGTAGATGCTGTTGTTCTGTAAGCAGTGTGTCTTTGTCAGAGAAACACGTTGCAGATGACTCACTTCCTCGCTGGAAATCATCCAGCGATTCAATTCCCAATTTGCAAAAATCCTCTTTACCTTTCTTTCTAGCTAAGCTCCATCCTAATTCTTATTCCTCCCCAACATTAACTCCATCCCCCTCTCTCTGCCTCTCTCTCTCTCTCAGGCTCAGATGTAACGCCTAACTACAGCGACAGCAGTCCTTCCAACATCACCATCAGCCTGTGGTGCACCTGCAGGGGCACTGGCAATCAGGAGCCAGAGTGTGACGCTTTCCACCGGGACTTCACACACAACACCTGCCTCAGTGAGTCCTCAGTGTGTGTGTTGCTTCCAGATTTAAGAGGACCAACTTTAGACACAAAGCTATTAAGCTTTGTATATATATATATATATATATATATATATATATATATATATATATATATACACATATATATATATATATAGAAAAAAATCCTTCAAAGTTGCTCATCAGTGGTTTGACAGTAAGATAAGATTTATGTTAGGGTTGCATTGCAATTAACGATTATTTTTCTTTATTAAAGTGCAGATTTTTTTCTCGATTAATTGACTAATCGTTTGGTTTATTAAACTGAAAAATGTCCATCACAATTTCCTAGAGCCCAAGTTGACGTCTTCAGACGTTTTAGGAAATTCTCACATTTGAGAAGCTGGAACCATCAAATGATTGACATTTTAGCTTTAAAAATGACTTCTGTGATTAATCAACTAATTGATCAGCTCTAATTCAGTTTACAATGACATAAAGAAGAGAAAAGCAGAAAAATATTCTCATTTAAGAAGATGCTTGAAAAGTGACTCAAATTGATTATCAATACTTGCCGCTTCATTTTCTGTGATCAACTAAATGATTAATCAATTAATCAACAAATCATTTCAGCTCAAGTTGCATTTGTGGAGGTTTTTGTAGAGTGGTGTTAGGAGTGAGGAGTGGATTAAATGGACAGGCAAGGTCCTCACAAGTAGAGCAACATGAAAGTGTGTGTGCGTGAAGTGTATACAGCAGTATACATAAGTGGAAAAACGAAGTGTGAGCGAGTCTGATAACTGAGGAGAAAGGTTAGACGGAGGAGGGAGACTGCGAGACGATGTGTGGAAGATCCCAAGATACTTTCTTTAAATAACACGAACCCAGCTACAATATCACCTCTGCACCTCCTCCGTCAAACAAACACCATCTCCTCCTCTCTTAATGTGAACAAATACATGCGTATCCACATGTGAAATGTGCCTGTGGCAAAGAATAACCACATCAGTATATTGTATAATCAGAGCTTTATTTGATCTTGTATTAATAAACATGATCAGAATTTAATTAACGGGCCACAGAGTCTATGAAGACTGTATCTCATCAGAGATGTAGGTGTTCTTGGCCATTTCTTTTTGTTTTTTTACCATTAAACATTACGTTTAGGCACAAAACCGCTTGGTTAATGTTAGTGAAAAAATCGTGGTTTGGTTAAAATATCCACTTTGTTATGATTACGAGCCTTTGTAGTCATGATTAAAAGAAACCAATGTTGTCTGTTGGTAGAAAACAGGAAACAAAATCACATAACAGTCACAAGTCAGTGACGCTATAAAACTTGCTAAACAGCGTCCACTGTGGCCGTGAGCGTCAGTTACAGGATGATGAATGCTAAAACATTGTGTAACAGTAGAGAGTGGTGGAATGTAACGACGTACATTTACTCAAGTACTGTACTTAAGTACAAATTTGAGGTACTTGTACTAGTGTTTTCTCTTCATGCTACTTTCTACTTCAACTCCACTTTAAAGGCAAATATTGTACGTTTTACTTCACTATATTTATCTGACAGCTTTAGTTACTAATTAAATTAAGGTTTTTACAAAGAAAACGTATGAAGAGTTTACAAAATATGATGCTTTGTTATAAATTTAATTTACAAGTACAGCTGAAACGATTAGTCAATTAATCAATTAGTTGATGGACAGAAATTAATCAGCAGCTGTTTTGATGTTTGAAGTCGTTTCTCCTGTAAATCCCTTCCTGGCTGCAGCTCCTCAGATGTGCAGATCTGCTGCTTTTCCTCTGAACGACTGTAATAACTGTAATGTTTGTTAATAACGTCGAGCTTTGGACTGTCGGTCGGACACGACGACACGGTGAAGGCGTCGCTTTGGGCTCTGGGTCGTCGTGACGGCGTTTCACCAGTTTTCCAAACCGATCGATCGATCGACGGAGAAAAGAATCAGCAGATGGATCCAGAATGAAAAGCATCATCAGCTGCAGTCCGATACAAACCGGTTCAACATGAGCTCCAGCTCCACCAGCTGCAGCAGCAACATCCTGCTTTACATTAATGCACGAGGAATAATAACCTGATGATAGAATATATAACAGCACAGCAGCCACAGGGACGCTGCACTGCACCGAGTACTTTTACTCCGTATTGGCGCTGATACTGACCAGATGTCAGCCAGATGTGACTGATACACATTAAATACAGTTTTCTGTTCCTGTCTGTTGATTTGCTGTTGTGAGCTAATGATCCATAAAGCTAATACTGATACTAACCATCGTTTCCTGCATGTGTTTCACCATGAATGCATTTTAATGTAAAATGAGTTAAGTGTTGACGATCCGCAGTTACTAACTAATGTTACCACAGTGAGAGTAAAAGTAGTTTTATACTTTGTCGGGAAGTTGTTTTAAAAGTTTGCATGGATGAAATACGATGTGTCTTTAGTTATGAGGGCGATGCATTTTAATGATGCAATTTCACAAGCCTCATAAACAATATAAATATAATTTACACAGTAAATCTAATCAAAATGAACACGTCTAAAGAGGATGTTGGTGTATGAACTTCTCCACTGATTGTTCAGAAGTTACTTAAAGCCTCACGTTCATCAGTGCATTCCCAGTAACAGTGACACAGAGTCAGTTACACAGCAATATCTATCTAAAGTTAGCTAACATTAGCCACAATAAGCTAGTGGTCACAGCAGACCAAGTAATACTGCAGCAACAAAAGCCCCGAGTGTATTGAGCAGTGTGTTCTATTGCTTATGAATTCAACGTTTCATCTGTAAGTGGAAGAATGTGGCATTTCTTTTTCAAAAGTTACAGAGACAGAAACCAGCAGCTTGGACAGAAACACTACATTCACGTGGAAAAACAAGTGTTACGGTTACGATGCAACAGTAACCTTCAGTTAAACACTCCACAGACGCAGAGAAACAGCCTTCGCTTCACGTTGAGTGATGATCACAAACCTTCCGATGCAAACCAATCATTCACCAAACACACAGAGGGGATTATACTACCTGCAGTATACCACTATCCCCTGCCAAGAATTTCTAATGACTCCACTGACGTATTTTTGTTGAATGTGTTGGACATAAGGTTTGTTTGTTCGTTCATTAGCCTTGCTACTGTTTCAGCACGGTTCTAAATGTACTGTATGTGTAGGCTTATACATACTCTTTATTCTTTATTCGGATCTCCATTAGCTTCCACAAAGTGGCCGCTAGTTTTCCTGGGGTCAACACATACAACCATCTGTTTGTTTGTCGAATTTCTGACCTTTTCAAAAGATTGATTTTGGCACATGTCCAAGGCCAGTGGATCCCCTGAATATTATAACGCTTTTTAAAAAGACAGGACCACTGTGGTGAAGAGGGAGCTGAGCCGGAGTCGATCTACCTGCAGCCCTCACCTATGGTCATGAGCTTTAGGAAGTGACTGAAAGAATGAGATCGCGGATACAAGCGACCGAACGGAGTTTGCTCCGCAGGGTATCTGGACTCAGGGTGAGGAGCTGAGACATCCGGAGGGAGCTCGGAGTAGAGCTGGTGGTCCTTCTGATCCTCCTGGGCGCCTTCCTTTGGAGGTTTTCTGGGCTCGTCCAACTGGTAGGAGGCCCCTGGGTAGACCCAGAACATGCTGGAGCAATTATATATCTCATCTGGATCCCCCAGGAGGAGCTGGACAGCGTTGCTGGGGAGAGGGACGTCTGGACTACTGTCGTGGTGACGGCAGGGCAGGGTAAGAGGCTCCGGATAAGGCAGGAAATGGATGGATGGACTTTAACACACCAAAACAAACCTGTCAAAACTGGATTGTCAGAATGCAATATTCAGATACGAACAGACGAACTGCTAGAAGATGAAGCAGCAACAAAACATAAACCAACAGTCTGTAGCTAAAAACACGGACGTGTTTTAGGTTCAGTATTCAGACATTCAGTTTGCTGTTCAGCGCAGGATGAAGCTTGATGTTGAACAGGTGTTCTTTTCACCTCATGATCAGTAGGCGGGAAAATGATGAGTTGAAGTTAAGGACCGTCTCAAAAGGTCATGCACAATGGCCAAGAGAGCTTTTCAGATTTTTGTCAATATCTTTTTAATATTCTTTTTTCATAGACACTTCAGACCAACTTTACATCCGTCTGGACCTCCTCCCGTTATATACACAACCTCCAGTTTTTAAAGACAAATGATGCAATATGGCCCAGTGCAATTCAGACTTGTATTTACACTGTTAAAACCCACTTTGGCAGTGTTGCCCTTGTTCATTTCCACCTTTGACTAAGTTACATAGCTTCTATTTAAACTCCATTTAGACATGCTTCTTTTGATTTTGATTAATGTAGCTACATGGTTAAACAATTGTATTTTGCATATTTTGTGTGTGCAGCAAAACTTAATATGAAAATCAGAAATGGAAGTAGAAAAAATACAACTTCCAGAGTAGGCCACTTTGGGTATGAATACAAATACAGATATTTTTGTGTATTAAACTGATTCAGATACAGATTACGCCTCTAGTAAACATTAAGACAGGAAGTAAAATGAGTGACTGTGTCTCTGTAAGCAAACAATGATCTTGCTGTCACTGTGTAATTTGTAAAATAGCAGGTGTGAAGAGGACGTAATATAACCATTCCCCCTCTGCATCTGCCTCTGTCTCACGTTTACGCTCTCTGCTCTGCTTTCTTTATCTCCCGGCACAGAAAACGCCATCCAGTCGTTTGGTTACGGCTCCGAGGGAGGGACTCTTCTTGTAACCGAGCAGTCATCCACCTTCTTACCCCCCGCCCAGCCGCCAATCATCTCCAAACCCGCTCCCTCTCTACACAGCAATGCAATCAAACCCATGGACAGTGCTTGTATGTTTTCCACATGTGCCAACCTGCAGGTGAGTTTCCCTAGTATTCTTTGCAAGAAAAAAAGGCAGTATTTCACCGTAAAGTACGTTATTATAAGGACAACATTTCATTCTGACATGACGGTGTTTGGATGCAAAACAGTACGTTTCACTTTTACAAGAGCAAAGGCTTTGAGGAAGAGGACTAACCGATGTGTGTGACAAACGTAACACTATCTCGTAACTCCAGCTAGGTTACCACTGTAAGTAGTAGTTAGCTGGACATGCTAATGTTGGCAGCTTACGTTACAGCACACAAACAGTGTTTAATCCATTCCTTACACTTTTGCGTTTTAGGTTTTTGAAATGCTTAAAATAAAGACACAACCCTCCAAACTCTTTAGATATGGAACATCTCTCAGACTACAGCTCCATGGACACCGAGTGTCCTCACAATCGCTGTCTGGGGTTCATTCAAGCAATTTGGTGGTGTTAAGCTACCTTTAAATCACAGATTTTACATCCATGTATTATATTGATTTCAATAGACATAAATACATTTAATTTCTATGAACTATGGACTGTAAAAATCACAACTTTTATTTTCATAAGCAAAACTAGTGAAAGGAGAATAAATCTAGTTTGTAGGCTGTTTTCACCTCGCATTTCCTGAATATTGTCCAGAAGCAGAGTGCATTATCAGCATTTTTTCAGGTATTATGTAAGATTTTGCCAGTAATTTCTTTGGGTAAAATAAATCAAGGCATTACAACTTCTCTGTCACAGTTTCCTAGCCAAACTGAAAAGCTTTTTTCCTCAGCCTCTGTAGTTACTGTATCAATAAAAATCGTTTTGTCTTGTATTTGTCGGAAACTGAGGATGTGTCCGACTGACTACAGAAACAGGAAGACAGTACGTATCCAGACATGACTGAGGAGGTCTGAGCAGAATAGATTTATGTGGTTTGCTCTTCTTCACCTTCACACATTAGCGTCATCCTGCCTCTATCCAGGGAAAGTGGAAACCCATCCATTATGTACAGGGAAGAGGTGTAAGGCTAATATAAATTGCTATCCATTATGCAAAAGATTTAAAGCATGAATTATAGAATACCTCGACATATAATGTGACTGGATGTAGATGTATTTTACTCAACTGCTTCATTTTTCTCACTTAGATAAACATACTGTGTTGTGGAGATTAATTCAGTTGCTCGATTAGCTAATATTTATACTTGTAAAGCTAAAATACAAGATGAAGGATAATGAAAACTATATGAAGGGGTACTACACATCTACTTATTTCTGTTGGAAACAAACTGGTTTATAGCTGGAGCTGGAGTCAGGACATGGTTAGCCTAGCTTAGCATCAAGACTGGAAGCGGAGGGAAACAGCTAGCCTGGCTAGCTCCAAAGAAAATACACCTACAACAGATCTAAAGGCCACTTCTTAACATGTTCAACCTGTACACAAACAAAAATGATAAAAAAATCACAGTTTGTAGTTTTAGGAGGAGTTAGGTGCTGTGCAGTCGGTGCAGTGACTGTGTGACGTTATTATACAGCGACACAATCCACAGAGGGAGGAGGTCGGGGGGGACTTTAACACGGGAGGCTGCGTTTCCAACCGCGAGCCAGCGTTGTTGTTTTAAAGCATGATCACGATCGTTCCCTACCCGTAACCTTAATATTTTTATTGCCTAACCAAGTCGTTTTTGTGCCTCAGCCTAAACCTTTACCACAGCGTTGACACGTCATAAAACAGATGTATGTAATTAACAGTGATTTGTAACAGTTTTGAAGACAAACGACGTGGTCCTGCTGATCGGGGGGGTCAGATCTTGTCATAATGTTTTTTATGCCATTACTATTCATTTATGGCAGCGCCTGCTTCGGCTGTGCAGAACAGAGCTGGAGCTGTCCCTCTTCCCCTCCCACAGCTCATATCTCCAGCCAGGCTTCAGGGGCGATGGCGTTTCCCTTTGTCGAGCCTGCAGACGTCCTTGTGGCACAGGGATGGTGTCTGGTGCCAGTGGCTCGCTCAGTATACAGCTGACATGACTGAGCTGGTGCAGATGTTACTAAGTGTGCATAGATTCAGTGGGAGGGCACTCGGTGCTTTCATTTGAGGTCCAGGACTCTCCTGAGACAGCAAAGACGGAGGCGTCAAGGCAACAGAAAGACCTGTGAACCTTTAGCTTTGTGCTGGTGGTGCACACACGTCCTCACCCACATTTTAAAATGGTTTTATTGTTAATATTAATGGAGTATTCTTTGTCCTGCTTTTATTTGTGGGATAAAAGGTCTCCCAACTCCTCTGCATTATCGGGTAAAAAAGCTGTTTTTATTTACAGATTATTCTCCTAAAAAACGTGCGAACTGATCATCAGTTTCAGAAGTAATGCAGTAAACGACAGAACTGTTTGTAGTAAAAATAGATATAAAACTTTATTTATTCAGTTTAAACATTCATATTAATTAATTTTTACAAACCATTTTTCATATAACATAATTTTTATCACAAAGTATCTCTACCTCTATCAATTATAGGCTTTTTTGGTATACTAAAATTATGGAAAGCAATTTAATCACAATTTATTATTAGGTTATACGATACAAATTTATATAAATAAAGAAAATAACATTTTTATATACATATATATAAATTATACTTTTGCTGTTGTTTACGGCATTGACTATAGGAGCATTGTGTGGGAGCCACTTTGGGTCGGGACCTACAGTTTAAGAAACACTGAGTTCGATGACTACACCTGGACACAATTTAACCTACAACCCGATTTCACCCAGCAGCACCTGCAAACTGCAGTCTGTCAGCACTTTCAAAAACCATTTCTAAACACCTGGAATGTCAGCGTGTGCATTTCCAGTAACTGTGAAAGCTCCATGGTCACACAGCAGAGATGAAGTTACATCTGACGGACAGTGAAACAGACAGGAAACAGATAGAGACTAGGAGAGGCCGAGCACAGAGTCCCTCTGGATGCTGTATACTACCTCATGCATGCTGCTGTTTATTTGTTTTCTGAATTGTATCATTTTCCCAAAGCACATGAATATAGCTATCATTTTCCTGCAAGCTCTGCTGAGCAGTCAGTTTATAGGAAGCAGACCTGCAAAGGCGTTCAGTGTCAGAGGAGGTTACTGCAGCAATAGTCAGTATGATAATGATTCATTTAATGATCTCTATAACAGCCCGGTGAATGTGCACATGGATGCACATCTGTGGATTTGCACATGCATATTTCAGAGGAAATGATAATGATCCAGCGTGCAGCGTTTCCAGACTTCTTTTTCTGCTCTCGATGATTTCCCGTCACTGAAAAGAGTTTTCTTCGAGCGATAAGATCTGATTGGCTCTCCCACCCAGGTACCGGGAGGAGATATGCTAATGAAGCGCTGACAAAGAGGCTAATGGAAGATGGAGATAAATGCTGCTCTGTGTGTGTGTGTGTGTGTGTGTGTGTGTGTGTGTGTGTGTTACCGCTCTGCATTTCAATGACAGTGAAGTGACTGAGCTCTCCTTAACAATCACAAGACACTGAAGCGACAGGCCTTCCTCAGCAGAGCAGCGAAGTGTGCAGAGCTGCTGGTTCCCTTCTTTTAACCATCATACAGGTTTATGTTCTGGCCTTCAGTTTGAATTATTTCAACTTAACTTCTGAGAAATCAGGGTTTTTCCTGACAGTTTGGCGGACGGCTCTAAATACTGCACTAAGTGGGACAGCAGATTGGTTGTAAGTGAGAAAGTACGAGTGTTCAGCCAATCACAGACACTGTCATCAATGATGCCATAATTATTTCGTGGATTAGCCTGCCCAGGGACTGCTGATGAAATTTAGCTATCTAGCTAACTCTGGGACAGTCAGTGACAATAAACAAATAAAAGAAAGTTTCGCTGGTTGGTTAGAGAACACCCTGCTATTATATTATTATATTATATTGTTAGAGTAACAACGCTTCTTTGAATGAAGTCAGTCGTCCTGAGTGGGCAGACGACGAGGAACATGAAGCTACGGAGCAGGGATTGTGTGTTTCTGGTGTTTTCTCATAACGACTTCTTGTGTTACAGGATGGAGGCCAAAAGTGCATCCCCTCTGATGAGTTTGAGTGCGAGGAGGTGAGGAGCTTTGATCACACACCTGAGTGTTTTGACAGACTAATTATGGAAGTAACAGGTTGTTTAAAAATTGCATGCATTCGTAACATCCACTGTCTGTCTGCCTCCATCACACACACACACACACACACACACACACACACACACACACACACACACACACACACACATTTCCTGTGTCTCCTGTGTGGATTTTATTTTTGCTGGTATTTTTGTTTTTGCAGCAATCACTTAATGTGGTGAGGTGGTCAGGTTCGGTTCTTTCTAACAAACAACAGATTATTATTATCGGTTAAAAACAGAGGTTACATCTTCGTTTTTATCGTACAGTATAATGGCGGTCGGTAAATAACTCCACTGTCTAATACACTTTTTAACAATTCTACTTCTATTGAGAGAACAGCAGCAGCTTTATACAGTTTGCATCTAGCTCTTATATTGGCTGTTCCCTCTTTTTCTAAAGTGAACATACACGTCATCAAGAACAGAGAAGCAGGTAAAAAACAAATCAACAGAGTGAGACAAAAAGAACGTCCCAAATATACAACATACTACGTCTATACAGCATGCACTTCATACTAATCGTCACAGCGTACTGTTTGAGCAGTTAGTATAGAAAAATATCAACATCGCCATTTTATACCAACAGGAAGTGACACAATACGTACGTTGACAATCACACTGCGACTTTAGAATGACACTACGCCAATTAAACTTCACAAACTGACATCAGAATGTTTTTCTAAAGATGTTTGTTTTCCAAGATTTGTTTCTTTTTTTGCTGTTTCACCACCATGCACAATTTATTTTTATGTTTTCCAGTGTGTGCATTGCATTGTGGGAGAATAGTATCAATCAACAGCACACTTCAAACTGTGTTTAATCCGCATACTGTCTGCTTTGAGTCAACTGAACACTCTTTATACTAAAACCTGTTTGGATTTGGGCCAGGCTAGCTGCTCGGAGCTAAATGCTAACACATCTTAGTTTAGTGTGTTAGCATGCTAATATTTGCTAATTAGCAGTAAACACACAGCTAACATGGCGATCATATAAACTAAATAACGTTGCGATTTCTGTGTCTGGTTGAATCGATTCACTGAATTATCGTGATTCTTTTTTTAAAGAGTTTTGATCAAATGTTTGATTCCTGAATCTATTTTTTTATTATTAATTTATTAGAATAGTATATATTATTATTAATTAATCATGTTATGTAATAATCCATATTTAATATTTTTTTATTTTAATTCCTGAATTCTTATTGCGCTAGCTTCATGAGCAGTTTACTTCAAAAAGTATTGTATTTACCACTTTTATATGCAGTATAGCAATGATGAGGTGAAATAAAACACTGACGTGTGATGTGCATTGTTTTTGGAAATATGACTTAAGAATCGCAATACATGTCGAAGCACCCAAATATCGTGATATCGGGAGATGAGCATATCGTCCCAGCCTTAGTGTCTAGACTGTGGGGGATGTGTAAGGACTTTTCAAGGCGCTAAATACATTTAAGAGGAAAGAAAAAAGGCTCCGCTGAAGACGTTTAGCCTCATGCAGTTTGTGCTGTTCCTGTTTAAAGGCGCAAAATATGAGAGGAAAGAATGGAAATGTATACAAACAGCTACTGAATCTGATTTCTCAGCACTGACTGACCACTGCGGCGGAGAAACTGTGTCTAATATGTAATGTCTGGGAAAAGCAGATTTAAATTCTGCACAAGGGGGGAGAGAGACTATAGCAGATAAGCAAAGAGAGAGAGAGAGAGGCAGTAATAAGGTTTTAACAGTTCTTCATCACCAGAACAGTAAAGAATATTGTCAAATTAAAAGATGCATGATACAATTATTTTACTAGAGCACATTTTATAAAGCCATTATAACATGATTATATAGAACAGGTTCAGCTTTTTCACTTTGATTTCAAGCTGAATGTTTTATTATCTGCTCAAACTCAACTCACACACACGAAACTAAATTATAAGCTGTAAAAGTTCAGCTGCAACTAAAACATACGCCACCTTATTGTTTGCATAGGTTATACTTCATAAGTGGACATCTTTCACCACACAAGAAAAACTCTCCTCCTGACAAACATGACTCAGTTCACCTCCCAGCAGCCACCTCTGCAGCCTGCTGTGCATGTCTTCTCCATGCCATGTGTGCTGGGGGTGCTGAGGGTGCTCGGGGTGCTGGGGGTGCTGGGGGAGCTGGGGGTGCTGGGGGTGCTGGGGGTGCTGGGGAGCTGGGGTGCTGGGGAGCTGGGGTGCTGGGGTGCTGAGGGTGCTGGGGTGCTGGGGGAGCTGGGGTGCTGAGGGTGCTGGGGGTGCTGGGGAGCTGGGGTGCTGAGGGTGCTGGGGAGCTGGGGTGCTGGGGCTGGGGTGCTGGGGTGCTGGGGTGCTGGGGTGCTGGGGTGCTGGGGGTGCTGGGGGAGCTGGGGAGCTGGGGGTGCTGGGGCTGGGAGCTGGGGGTGCTGGGGTGCTGGGGAGGGGTGCTGGGGGTGCTGGGGTGCTGGGGGCTGGGGAAGGCCAATGTTTTTGCGATGCTGTAAAATATTTATTCAAAGGGCCGGCAAAGTCAGCAGACTTCTAATTCTACACATAAGGGCTTTAAAATAGCCGCAAAATAAATAAATAAATAATAATTTGTGCAGGACTTGATACCCGAGGTTTAGGACTTAATGCCAACACTGGTAAAGCTGTGTTTACTTTAACCCCACCAACTACTAATACTGATACTAAAAAACTGTGCCTGTTGAGAAACCAGTCCAGTTGTAGCGGGGGGGACTAACCTGTGATAACAGTACACCACGTTGGAATAAACGAGGGTTTCCTTGTGTATTCTTCTCTACATAACTCCATTTCAGAATCAGAATCAGAAATACTGAAACTCTTTTGTTCCAGCAGCTCGCCTTTCCGTCAGAGCACGATCCTGTCGATATCAGAATACTCCTCGATGTCCGAACAACAGCTCAAGCCAGTGTAGTGGCACTTTTCGGTTTGGTGTGAAAGCGGGTTACGTGTGACAAAACTTGGTCACACCTCTGACAACTACAGTGTCAAGTCTCATTTGGTGCTATTGTCGCACGGGGTTTGTGCTGTATCTACAGAGATATCTGCTGGGTTACTTCACTCACACTTTCCTTTTTCACTCTTCATGTGTTCCCCTTCAGAACAACTACAGGAACAACATCTTGTATTTAATCTATTTTACACTAAAGGGGCGATCACACAGAGGCGCACCGCTACAGGCGCAGCCGCTTCGAAAGCGCCAAAACAGCTGGTGCGCCTGAGGAGCGGGGCTGGGTGTCCAACAGTTAGCCTATTTACCGGCATAGTAAACGGCATTATACTCCCCAGGCTGCTCAAGCAACAGGAACAGCGGCAAAGTAGTAACGCCCGCCTCTTGCTTGATTTGATTGGCTGCCCGGGCCAAGTTTTACAGTGACGAGCGCTGCGACTCCGCGCCTTGCGCTGTCGAAGTCGTCGAAAAACGCAACGCGTGGCGCAAGAGAGGAGCGCGTGCCAGGCACGGCGTACCAGAGGAAAACAATGCTTTTGCTGGCGACACGTTTCTAGCAGCGCATCTCTGTGTGATCGCTCCTTAATGCTCTTACCTTTTCCTATCCCTCACCCTTCCTCCTCCATCACTTCTCCCTTGTTTCTCCACCTCTCCCCCCCCCCCACCCCCACCCCCCACCCCTCTCTGTCCAGGCTCTGTTGGCCCAGGGGTCAATAGACTCTCAGGACTCTGCAGGGCCCAAGAGCAGCAGCCGGCAATCAGCTCCACTCCTCCACCACTTCTCTGTGACTGTGTGTGTGTCCGTCCTGCCGACGTTTCTACTCTTTGTCTCATAAACACGAACTCACACACACACGCCGTACACACACCCACACACTCACATACACACACATAATTGGCAAGACCCAGAGAAAGTCATGTGACCCGACGCCCTTCGCTACGGGGAAATGTCAACCAACAGACATCCAAACATCAACACCGGCCTTTTGAGGAGGGAAACTGTTCTGGAGGACTTTCAGATTAGCCGTCTCTCTCCACCACACACACACGCACACACACACACACACACATACACACACACACACACACTATGAAGGAGAAGAAACTGGACTGTGTATTTTGTGAGAGAGAGGGCGAGAAACAACAAAGGCAGAGAGACTCTTGGGATTTTGGATCACAGTGACTTCATTTCCAATGCTCCGTGTCTGGAGGGTTTGTGTGCTTTTTGTGCAGCCCGTCTCTGACTCACTCCCTCCAGCTTTTTTGGATCTGAGACAGCTGGGCTGAAAACACAGGAACACACACACACACACACACACACACACACACTCGGACAACAAGTCTTAAAATCGTCAGCGTGAGAGAGATGACCGGCTTTCTAGGCTGGACAGATGGGACAGCTCCTTCCACGGTGTTTGTCAGCTCAATTTATCACTCCCCTGGACCTCTCTTGTGGCAAGAAATCTATACCGCATACATACAAAGCACACACACACACACACACACACACACACACACACACACACACACACACACACACACACACTGTCGCCCTCCCCTTAGACCTCATAAGCTGGCAAACAGGGTCCCCACACGGACACAAACACTCATGCTGTACACCAGTGTGCTTTTTGCGGGTCTTTATCTTAATTTTGTTGTCGACATTCTGTACAAACTTCATTTAATGTGGAATATGAAAAACATCCATCCAATGGAGTGTATATTTCACATACTGTACGTGTATAGTAGTGTGAGTGCAAAGTGTGTGTGTCTTTCTTTACGTGAGTGTGTTTGTTGGGGAGTGTGTGTGTGTGTTTCTGCGTTGGCTGTGTGTGGATGCTCAATGTGTATGGCAGCAAAGACAGGCTGTAAGGTTTCAAATCTTATAAGCAACTGAATATTGTATCACTACTGAATACTTACTGTTGACATTTAAATACCACTTAATTGATGACTTTGAAATATTTACTTTCGAGGGTCATTTTTAAGTGGTGAACATTCAAAAACCGGAGTTTATAGAGCAACTTACAGGTTAAATGTCTTAGCGAATGTTTTTAGATGTGAAAGACACCAAAAAGAGCTTTAAACCCCCAAATAATTCCCATTCAGGAGAGGGGCCCCCTTCAGTCTTCTGTATGAGCTCTTTTTAAATCTAACAGAGAACATTATTTAAAAAATAAACGGTTATATGAACAGATGTAACAGCTTTTACAGTTTTGTTTTTTTTATCACAGAGCGATGGCCGCTTTGAAGAGGAAAAACAGGTTTCAATCTAAGTGCAATGAACTGAAATGCCATTTGGTTTTGTCGGTTATCAGTTATTGCGTATCAAGACGAGTCGACTGAACTCAATCTCGATCATACTCAGATGAGACGAGGGACAGATTAACTGGAATATAGCCTAACTTTTTGTCGGGTGAAATCACCCAAATGGTGCAACAAAAAAAAATAGCCCAAAACTATTTTTAATTGCCCAATTAGATAATGGTAGCCCAGGTGAGAGGAACATGACCGAATGTCTCTTATCTCCTCTTTGTCACTCTCTCTTTCTCCCCTGTAGTGAGTTTTGCCTGGAAATGTGAGCTACTGTATGACTGACCTAACAAGCTGATCCTGTTTCTGTTGTAAGTGTCAATACTCGTGTATTAGTTACAACACTGTAACAACAGTGTTAGGTTAGCTGTTCACTCACCAGGACACCTGCCCAGCTCTCTGGTTCGCTTCGCACCACAATTTAATTCCTCATCAGTGTCAGAACTCGCATTGGGATCCATATTTACTGTTGTTATGAAACATGAAAACTGCCTTATAAAACAAATCCAGATGTCTTCATTCATGTCATCATTTTCCCAAACATTAATTAACTAGGGGTGCCAAGATGAAGATGAAAAATTCAAACTTGAACAAGTCAAGCCTGATCAGACTTCTGTCCAATCAGGTTACGTTCTGTCGGTTACATGATCCAAGAAATTCAAGGTCAGATAAGCGACTGGAAACCTTGGACACTTGAATTTTCAATATCAATTTTTGAACCAAAAAAAAAAAAGTTTTAAATTCCAAAACTTGAAATGACCTCATAAATTCATGTCAAGTAAAATCTTTAATGCTATACATTCAGCGGTATTTACAATTCTGCATTCAGTAGTGCTTAAATTTCACAATTAGGCATTCAGTTGTTTATAACATTCGAATAATTACGTCCTTTTTATTTTTGCTTCCATAAATGTGTTGGTCGTCTGTGTGTGTGTGTGTGTGGGTTCTTCAGTGTGTACTTTACCTCTGGCCACTCTGTGGGGTATTTTTTATGTTTCATAGAAGCTACCAGGATGTGGAACAGGAACAAAGGCCTGTTGTGCTGTAAGACGGCCCCCAGGTCAGTGTCTCGAGCGGGTCGTCACCTCGTGCCCTCCGTCAGCTGGAAGTAAAAGAGAGATCAGTTTCTGTGACTATGGTGTGGCCTTACTTTACTGTTCTTTCTTACATACTTGAAAGAGGAAGAATGATTATTATTGCCCTGCTAGCAGTCGGGAAAAGGAATCACAATGTCCAACGCTTTGGTCCAGAGCAAAATTGTCCAAACTAGCCAGAGTGCCATTAAATTAGGTGTGAGTATTCGTGGTCGCCAGAGGATTAATTCTTATGATTTTGTCAATCCCCTAAGCATTTCAATAGCTCCACCATCAGGTCAAATTTTGATTTTGACCAACACTTGGTAAGAAACCTTAAACTCAATCAACAGTTGATATTCATAGTCCCCAGAGGAGAAATCCAAATGTTTATGGTGACCCCTAACCTTCCTCTAGTGCCATCATCAGGCTAAAATTTCAATATAAAATATAAAAATCTAATTGGAAGATTGGAAGAAAAATTACTAAGCTCATTCATACTCCCCAGAGAATGAACCATTTCCAGTTAGGACACTCCATAAACTTATCTTTTGCACCACCTGTAGGCTAAAATCGGACGTATGCAAAACATGATGGCCAAATATGGCCTGTAATTGTGGGATTTCCACGAAATTTGCTTTAAACGTTCATATTCTGTTTGGGACAACTTTTATATTGCACCAACTGTAGGCAAAATGTGATCCTTGTATTTAAAATGTTAAAATGTTATTATCAAGCTCCACAGAGGATGATTCTCCTCCTTACCTTTCGTCTAGTGCCACCATGAGGCTAATTTTCAGTAGTACACAAGAAATTTAAAAACATGATGTGCAGATTGGTATGAAATATACTGAGCACATTCATGCAGCCCACAGGATGAGCCCTTTCCATTTTTTGGGCACTACATGAACTTTCCTCTAGCACCATATTTAGGACAATTTACAAATTAGGACAATAGGAAGCCAGTCTTCTGATCATGCTCCCCATGACCTTTATGTTAGAACAGTGGTTCCCAACCTTTTTCGGCTTGTGACGCCTTAAAATGAAGCAATGCCTATTTGTGGACCCTTGTCACAGGTCGCATATGTCTGAGTTGTGACCATTTAGCCAAACAGTAATTTTCAAAGATTAAATTTTCCTTCTCAGATTGATTCATCAGAATTCTTTTTAGAGGCACGCAAAGGTAAAATTATTGAATTTGTTTGGGAAGATGTGTTTAATTGATAGGCACCAAATCCAGCTGCTACACAGATGTAGGTTAAATACATGTTAGATATATATTTATATCGGAAAGGATAGAAAGAATATTCAAACCCCATCTGGTCCAGCAACTAAATGTCGCAAGTCTGGCAAATCTGTTTTGTAAAGAAATATTGCAACATATGATACGAGTAAAGTAAGCTGTAATAGAGTCAACAAACATTTGCGATTAACCAAACAACTTGTTTTATTGATCATACTAATCAATTTCGTTATCTTACTGCATATTAAATTAATGATTTTTCCAACTTTAACAAATTATTATTAAGGAATTTATATCTAATGAAAAGGCAAGAATTAGATTTAGAATAACTTCTTTTTGGCAGTAAATATCATGAAATTAAATGTATTGACATTTAAAGAGTTTCTTCAAATTAAACCATTTATAAATTTTATCTAATTCGGATTTGCAAAACAGTAAGTGTTTGTGAAAGAAACAAGCTAGTATCATCAGCAAAAAATAACGAATGAGGATTCAGTTGACCAGTCATTAATGTAATGAGGAATAAAAGGGGTCCAGCAATAGATCCCTGTGGGACACCACAAGTGACTCGTGCCAAATCAGAACTCAATCCATTTACAAAGTGCTTCTGATTAGTAATATAATTTGAAAGACATTTGTCAGTCAGTCCATTGAAGCTATAATATGATATCTTAATAAGCATAACATTATGCTTGATGAGTGGTTGGGAACCATTACTCTAGTGCCACCCTCTGGACAAACATTACATTTTAATCCTTTAAATACTGTTAAAGCTAAATTATCAGTGTATTCTTCTGCCCAAAACTTTAATTCTGTTGGTTGTATTGAGGGGTCGCTAGCAGGGCTTTACACTTTATGATTATGTGGAGGGAAGGAAAAATAAGTAGATGAGTGGAGGAAAAAGTTGAAAATAAGGTTGTAAATTTGCTGATATATTTGTAAACTTTAACAGCGCTACAGCAGTGTAACTGAAATATGTGTCTGGAGATCTAAATAAAAGTAACATCTGTAACGACCGCTGTTGACTTTTCTGTGTGTGCTTGTGCATTTTCTCTGCTAGCAGCAGAAGAGTGGCTAGAACTACATTCAAACATGCACACTGATTACATCCCAACCACATCCACAGTAGAGGGATGGAAATGAGCAGCCCCTCCTTACAGTAGTACAGTCCTACATTGACTTGGTAATGCATAGCACATATCCTGCTGAATTTCAACAAGGAGAAGAAAAAGTGAAAGGACATTGTTAAGAAACTGTGTTAAAAAGACAAACCTACTGGAGCAGAATGGAGTGCACTAAAATAAGAGATATATTCCTGCAGGTGTGCAGTAGTGCAGTAGTGCAAATGGTTAAGTTGTCAAAATTAGGTGCAATTTAGGCAGTTAGCAGTCAACAACAAGATCTCATCAAGTCAAACTCGATGAGAAAGACTGTGATGAAGCTTACTGACTTATGTAAATATTAAAAACAGTCCGCAAACTCCCTGTACAGAAGGTGAAACAGAGCACATTATATAATATTTTCAAGAGACAGCACTACGAAGATAATGAGGAGCTTTTTTTTTTTGAGGCCAGACAGTTCTTACTGCAGACTCCAAACTGACAAACCAAGCTACACAGCGAAGAGGCAGAAGTTTCCAGCCCCACTTACAGAACTGAGCCTGGCTCACCTGCTACCCAAGTCTTTAATGCCGTCGCATCTGATCCGCTCCAGGTGGTGCCCCTATAAACAAACTCCCGCTGGTAAGTACACTCACCTGTCAGCACAAATTGAGGTCATTCCGTACTACACAATCAGTTATTGATGTAATACACTGTATATAGATACCGAAATAAAAAGTTACACTTCTGTGGAGCAACGCTGCAGATGACCAGCGCATGTTATGGGATTATAGTAGACGACATTAAACTGAGAACATCTAACACTTATTTAGGTTTTTGACATCAACATGATTCAACTACTGAGAAATGATCATACTGCCCACGACGAGGTGCAACGTCTGTTCTCTACCATTAGCAGGATCACAACAGGGCATCCATGTTGACAAGTCATCTCAACTGTTTGTCATTTCCAACACACAGATTATTTAACTTTAGGACATAAGAGAGTGTTTTTGTCTCCCTGGCTTACCTCAGGCCTTTAAATGTAGTTATGTACAAGACCCACCCTCACAGTCATTCTGGCTACGTCACTGGTCCAAAATTGATATAATTGACATAATTTTATTGTGACATTTTAAAACACACTAAAGGCTTTCTCACATTATCGTTTTATCATTAGCTGTCCATCATAGCATCACACTGTATCCAATAAATTGATTAGATTAAATTGAGTTAAAATGGCTCAATTTCATCTTCAAAATGTACAAAAATTAGTAAACTAGTAAATGAGGATTTTAGTGAATGATCACATGGTGAAGAGGGGGGCTAAATCAGCAGTCGGATGGAGGTCGGGCTGGTCTTATGACCTGTGTGCTTCTATAATCGTCAGGTTTACACTTCTGTGGGGATTTAATGTTAGTTTTGCAGCCACAGAGCAGTCAGCCCAGTGCGTTTCAGAACAGTATATATTATATTATTGGATTCTAAATTATGATACATTATGTGTAAACATCACTTTAATGTTGCAGCTGGTAAAGGTGGATCTGATTTGAACTCCTTTATATGCTGCTGGGTAGTTTAGTAATCCATAATATGACATCATAATTTATTAGTTGATTATATTTTGTATTAACAATCAGAATCTGGAAAGTAAATTGTAAAAAAAAAATCAAATAAATCTACTGGAGTAAAAAGTATAAAGAAATATAAATTGGAAATAGTCAAGTAAAGAACAAGTACCTCAAAACTGTACTTGAGCACAGTCTTTAGGTTACAGGCCGTGAAGGATTTTAGTTGTTTTATCAGAAACTAGAAGTTTTTAGTTGATTTTTCGGTCGAGTGTCGTGTTTTTGTCAGATTCGGGGTCTTACTGCGTCCTCAGCAACCTTTTCCCAATTTAGTTGGACCACTCTGCATTGTTTAACTCCCGGACATAAAGTGAGACCCCCCTCCTCCACTAATGTGCTCACAAAACTGAGTAAGAGGCTTTTAAATGTGACCTCTGACTGGACTTTGTTTTGTTCCGTATGTTTTTCCCTGCATAACTGAGAGCGCTGAATAAGTTAGGAGTGATTCATAACTCTTCTGCAGCAGCCAGGAGACAAGCTGCTGATACTGACGATGATCCACTGTAGTGCTGATTAAAACCTGCATGTACTCACACACTGACTCAAACAGATTAGAGCAGAGACAGTATGGAAGCAAATTAGGGTCATTAATATTTTGAGCTTGTGAAATGATGCTCACGAATAATTTCGCAGCCTGCAGTTGGATTTCACCTTTTGTGTGCATGTGAAAAATAATTAGCATGCACGTTTCTGAATGTGCGACTTTGTAAAGAAGTTTTGCAGCTGTAGAAACATTTTATGTATGTCTGATTAAAATATGTGCAGGGATATTTTTAACAGTGAGGTTTCACACACTTGACTGTGAATAAGTGTTCAGCATGCTTAGACTTCATTATGTGCCGTGCTGTAAAAACTGTTGCATATCCTCAAGTCCTACGAGGCAGTAAGATATTGCAGGGATTTAATTTTGCCTTGTTGACACCAAAGTCAGTATTATCACACAACCAAGTTTCTTAAATAAATTAATTTAAGTTGCTTAAGAGATTTTAACTTCCTGGAAAGTTCTGAATCTTGAATGAGCCTTTGATAATAAATAAGGACAAACTGTCCTCCCTGAAAAGGATTTAAATGAGCTGTGAGGCTGTTTTTTTCTGACGTGAAATGAAAATCTCTCTCTCTCCCATCACCCCCATCACCTCCATCACCCTCCTCCTTCCTGTCTCTAACTGCACACCATCACTGCTGGTGACTCTGTGGCGACTCAGCAGTACGTTCACACACATGAATGAAATGTTGGGCTGAAGTACGGCAGCGTGCCCTGAAGACTTCTTACACTCAGTTAACAAAGTGGGAGTGAAACACAGAGACAGCCCCACTGAGTAGAAACAGTTCATGACTCCAGTGTGTGTCACATAAATCTGGCAACAACTGGAAATGCGGTATTAATCGGGGTATTTGGTGGTGATTATGATTTTACACTCTGTTCATGTAAAGACATTAAAAGCAGACACCTTTAATGCCATTTTAGCTTCAGGTAGAAGTTGCTTAATTTGATTTCTTATGTTGAAACAACTGTCTAATGTCTGTTTCCGTTTTGTCCTACAGGTGTCCCACTGTCCATCAGCTCTATCACAGTGGCTCTCTGTCTTTGGAAGTTTGAAAACTTTGCTGAGTGTAAACAAGTGTCAAAGTAATACCACTGCACACACTGGATTCATTCTCCCCGATTCACATAGAATCGTACCTAATCTGTAAGCATTCACATTGTTTGAATCAATAAGTGTATTTAAGTGCTGTGTTGATTAAACCTTTATAGACTGTAATAAATCAGCCACCAGCTGTAAGGACAAACTGTCCTTTGATTCTGATTTTTATACAGAAACCTGAATATATTAAGACGGTTTAAGAAACTGAATTCAGGCTCCTGTCGCTGACATTAAAGTTACTGTATTACAAACACTAAAATATACAAATACCACAGTTTTTGTCAGTTAAATACAACATTTGAGCATCAGTATAATGCTTTAAACAGACTTCCTGTCCGTCCCGTATCTGAGATTGGACAAATAGAAAATCGTTAGTTGTCGACTCTTAGTTGTGCATTTAAATCTGTAAGTAACGGTCGCATTGAAATAGTACAAACATATATAATATCGGCCTTTCTGGTGTACCTTAAACTTTTGTTTTACCTTAAATATCTATAATATCTTCACAGGCTTGACAAAAATCAATTGAATAGTTTTGAAACATATAAACATGATCTCTTCTGTGTTAATTCACCATTCCTAAGTGCGTTTGATTACTAAAAGCATCCATCTTCTCATCCTGCTGCGTTAACAGTAATCTTTTATCGTTAATATTGTGTTCAATATATTGGCTGTGCACAATAAAACATTACATTCATGTCAAGGACGGAGGTCAGCAGGATGCATCATGGGTACCACAGGTATCACATGCTGACATTACAGAGAGGACTTCACAGTGAAGATCTAGAAGATCACAATAACCGTCATGTTCTGAAAATGAAAGATTATTATTTATATAATTTAATTTATCTTCTGGGTTGATTAGCAGGAACATGCCAGTAAAGTTTTACATCGTAATTAACTAAATATTATAAAGACAGCTGTGCGTGCAGCCCGGAGTTACTTTATTTGCATATTAGCTCATGTGTTAGCCAGCTGCAGTCTGCTGGCTAACGTTTGTCGTATGTTAGGACACGTAACGTTAATATTAAGGCTCTTCTGCAACCGGTGCTTCAAGACGTAACGCTGCGGGCATTTCAGTCGGCTGGAGGTCCAGACGGTTCAGGTTCCGATCCAACTTGTACATGTTCACGTCAGCTGGGAAATAAACCAGGTGAACGGGAAAGTAACTCATAATAAAGGCTAATAATGCAATCTTCAAAGCTAAAAGGGGACAGCAGTGAACGGCCATACACCTTCAGCTGGGGCCGGAATTCGTGCTAATAACTCGCAGCTTGCAGCTTCAGTGTCGCATCTCAGACTGCGTGAAACCTCACTGTTAAAGATATTCCCGCACATTTTAATCACACATACACAGAATGTTTCTACAGCTGCAAAACTTTACCAAGTCACACATTCAGATACGCGCATGCACACAAAAGGTGATATACAACTGCAGGCTGTGGAATATCTGAACATCATTTCACAAGCTCAAATATTAATGACCCTAATTTGCTTCCATAAGACAGGAAGACAGGCGGGATGGTTTTTGACAATCGGGCATCAAAAGGACGATTAAATAAAACAAATAAAACAATCTCCCGACCGTACGTGTGTGTGTGTGGGTGTGTGTGTGTGTTTTTGCATTTCACAGCTCTTATCTTATTTCACACGGCTCTGTCACTCTGTCGCTCCTTTACATCTCCTCCTCAGCATCACTCTGCTAATCCGTGCACTTATTCTCTCAGTGTGATTCAGACGCCGCTGATCGTACTCCATCCATCCATCTCCATTTCCACACTGACTCCCTCCGTCACATCTGCTTCCTCCTCCGTCACATCTCCATTGATGCGATCCATCTGCTGCACCTTTCCTTCACTACCTTCTTTGACTATTTCTTTTCCAGGGAGTAGAGGTGTAACGCAAACTGTCGGTTTCTGTTAAAGTCACTAAAATATCTGCATTTGTATCTGCATATGGGTTCATACCAGATGTGGCTGTTAGAAAAGATCTAGATGGCTTCATTTTCTATGTTAAAATAGTTTTCTACTGCCAGTTACACTCCTCATACATTTATCTAGAAGTTAAGCTAACAACAAAATAATATATTTAAACAATGTAACTTCATTAATCAAATAATAAAACATTATTCGTATTTGAACCCCACCTTTAAAAATAAAAGCTGCGTGACTGTTTATGGTTCAGCTGGGAAACAGATTAGTGGATCTGTCAGACTTGCATTGGGCCCACCAGTGTGCATATACATTTGTCCTCAGTTATTGTTATTTATTCATTCATTATTATGACTTTTATTATTATTTCAGTTTATCTGCACTTTAATTTTTTTGCCTTTTCCTCTTAGAATTTTTAAGTGACAGTGAGTCTCGTTATCAGGAATGTTAATGATGATTTGGTTTTTAAATGTTGTTAAATAAGAAATGAAAAGATTAAAAAGAGAGACAAGAGAAGAGAAAAGATGGAGAGAATCACACACTGCGTTAAAGTCCCACGAGTCAGACTGCCTGCGAGTACTGATGCTGTTTGGATGGTAGTGAATCACGGAGGAAGTGTAACACTTTGCACAATGAGTACTTTTACTTTTGATACTTTAAGTACAATTTGCTGCTAATGCTTGTGTATTTTTACTTCTAACACTTTGAATGCAGGACATTGCCACTTAAAGAAAAGGTATGTTCACGATGGGTCCTAATGATGCGATTAGGATTGCTCGCCCAGTTTTGATTGATTTGTATGGATAAATACAAGTATGGCAAAACTGAACTTGAGTAAATATACTTTCCACCATTGCTCTTCTTTAGTTTTATCCACCCATCGAGAATATTTTGCTCTGTGGGTAAGAGCCCCCAAGATCTCTGCTGTCTTTTCTTTATTTTTATTTTTCTTTTCCTTGACTTTACTTTGCTCTCCTCTCCTCTCCTCTCCTGCAGGACAGAGCAGGTCGGTGCTAAGCAAGGCAGGAGTCTAACTGTGTCGGACGTTTACTGTAATGATTAATGTCAGCTGGGCTTGCAGCGACAGTGTTACTGCTCCACCTTGTTTCCATCAGGACACAGTGGCCAGAGAGGGACTGGGGAAGAAGCCATAATCAGCCACCAGATGAGGTTAGGTGAGTGCGGGCGAGGCTGCAGGCAGGAAGTCCGGGCTGTGGTTAACGAGAGCTGACACACCCGACAAACGGCCCGCCTCCAAACAGAATAATGAAGTTTAAATCTGTGTGAAAAGAGAGTCAGCGCTGGTAAAGATCTCTCCACTGACTCATGTAGTGACTATCCGAGCCCTGCAGCCCGGCTGATAGCCTTTAGCTTTCACACATTTAAGCATGTTTATTTGTGTGTGTGTGTGTGTGTGTGTGTGTGTGTGTGTGTGTGTGTGTGTGCGTGCATGATTATGTGACTCTGTGCTTGTGTTAAAGAGGCCTTTAAAAAATTATTTTAGAAAGCAAATCCCTGTTTAAAATGTCAGTGTGCCTCTGCAGTCACACTCCTCGGTGTGTTTTCTGCGGGACTTCTGTCCTTGTGAGAACCAAACTGAACTGTAGACCTGCAGAGTGAGGACACTTTCTCTATAACGTAGCATTTCGGACGGTAAGGTGGCGTAAATCGAAAATGCGCATGAAAGCAGGTTGATAGAAATGCTCTTTGTGACTGGAATGTAGCTAATGCTAACAGATGAGAGGCACAAACTGGGGCTAATGAAGACCCATTGTATTGAACTTTGTCTTACAGCTCGTGGCTCTGAGACTCCAAACTGAGGTAATGTGCCAGTTTCTGCAGCAGACTTCTGAAACGTGTTCAAAATGTTTAGAAGCACGTCTCATAAAATTAGGAAAAGTTATTAAGTGCTAATAAACATTAGCATTTAATTTAACAGTTTCAAATCGTAAGTATCTCTGTATAACACTGAATATTCACATATGGACATACATCATACAGACATCACTTTTTCCCAACTGAGAGCCTTCGATTTCAAACCAGTGAGAAAAGCCACCTACTATGCTAGCAGCAAAATCTCCAGTATGCATCGTCGTGTTGTTTTCTTCTTCTGACAGCTCGCTAAGGCTAACGTTGCTGTCTTCGTGATATCAAACGTTAGCTTAGCAGGCTCGACTCAAACGCTATGGCTTTGTTATGGGTAACGTTAGCGGGACAAATGCAGCGACGCGTCCGTTACAGACAGGCTGCGGCCTTGTTCTCCTGACACAAGATTAAATCCGAAAAAACGTTAGAAGTGGTATTTACATTTGTATTCCACCTATTGTTTACTTCCGCTTTCCAAACCGGCTAAGCCTGGCCTAGCATACTGCGAAACATACTGATTGAACAGTTTCATTCTGCGTACTACTGTGGAAAGCAGTAAGCAGCATGTAGTACACACTGCGTTGGTCTGTAGTATGTAGTAGGCGGTTCCGAATACAGCCCTCTGTCTCTGCCTGTCACTATAGCAACAAGTGTGTGTGGGGGGGTGGGGGTGAGGGGGGGTGTAATTACGAAACAACCCTGAGAGAGGGGGGGCAGAGGTGCTCGGAGAGGCAGACAGGATGGGAAAGGAGAGCGACACGGCAGGCATGGAAAGAGAATATTTAAACGCTTCTGCCTCATTAATTCTCAGTGCGATGGTTCAGTCTGTCCATCTGTTTGCAGCGTCCTCTGTGTTCTACACGGTGCGATGTGCCAATCACAGAGGCAATCAAAAACTGGAAATGCAAATATGCAGAAAATGAAGATGTGAAACCTACACAAACACCAGGTAAATATAGACTCATATGAAGGTGCGTTAAATGTGTCATTTTCAGGCTGTTGAAGGAAAGATTTTTGTCCTGTTATTGGATGGATGTAAAGGAGTTGGCCAATCATTCGGTCTGTCTCTCCAGCACAGACCTCCTCAGCTATTGGCCAGATTGTTAATAAATTAGTTTTGGACATTTATGTTGCCGTACAAAGCCAAAATATTTGGTCAAAATTGAGTCAAGACCATCAAAATGAAAACACAGCACAAGTTTTCTCCAGTACACCATGTTCAAACCCAAGACGGTTAAACGAGGAACTGGACTTTAAGCCTTTTCTGCAGCGTCGACTGAATTATATTTGTTCTACAGGAACAGGACATTTTGTTAAAAAATGTGTTTTAATCAACCGCAGATTGACCTTCAAATTAGTTTGGATTATGAACTAAAGATCAGAGATCTGAAGACTGTTGGTGTGGAAGAACGGGCCAAAATCCCACTTCAGCAATGCATGCGGCTCGTTTCTGCACACAGGAGGCGTCCTGAAGCCGCCGTTACCAACAGAGGCTTTTGTACGAAGGATTAAATGAATTTCAGTACTTTTCGCTGTCATTTAACATTATTATACATAACTTAATTTATGGACATCTGTGGTGGGATTTCTTTGCATGTGTGGATTGCATGGGTTGTTACCAACATCTGGTGAACATTTCATGTCAATAGCACCTTTAGAAATATATTTACTGACAAAAATGGTGACGCGTTCAAAACTTATTTTACCTGCTGCATTCAAAGACCTTGGGGGATTATTTTAAAACTTCACTAAATCAGCTTTTGTAGCTCAGTAATCTTCCACTTTATATAAAGGTAAATACTGTACATTTATTTAGAGATGTTCATGTCAATTGTTTGTGCTGTTATGGTTACTGAAAATTACACTTATTCACTCGCTCCTACACTGCTGCCACTTTTCTTGAAAAAGAGCTGAATCCTGTCTGCTTCACCCAAACATTTTAAAGGGCTGAAATTCACAGAAAAAGATGATATCCACAATGCAAATGAGTTTAGAGAACATAGATAATGAAGCCAGAGAGAGAGAATATAAAACAATGCTCATAACTACATATTATAAAAAACTGTTCACTAACACGTGCCCTCAGCTGGAACCTGGATATAAAATGCTCATAACTACATATTATAAAAAAAAAAAACACGTGCCCCAGCTGGAGTGGGCGTGACGCCACCGGGTGAGAGTGAACTAAAACGGTAAAGTTGGGACAGATAAACAACGAGCACCACCAGACACACCAACACACTGTCAGCAAATTCATTGTTATTATAAAAATATTAATTATAGTCTATAGCTTTAAGTCCAGTTGAATGAGAATGGTGTCCGCACTCATAAGGACGTCGTGATTCGTAACGACCTCATGACCTGTCCCGTAGCGCCACCATCAGGCCGAAAATTCCACTTGACCAGCACTTCGATCTGTGACGATCTTAAGATCAAGTGGACAGATTCAAATCTGATGAACAGGTCGCTACAGGTCACTCTCAGCTTTACCTCTGAGAACATCACATGTGCGTTCATGTATTGCAACAGCATGCGGCTGCTGTTGACACTGTGAAATTGGAAGGGAGGAAGTGAGAGGTGGCAGAGGGGATTAACAGGTTGGAAATAGCAGCTAGACAAGAAGGAGGTGATGGGAGGTGGAAACATTCCTAAACATTAAAATTACACAAACAAACAGAAACACACTAACTGCAGGAACTGATGACCTGAGCAAAGATGAGGCAATCAAACACAGAGCTGTCAGACTGATGATCAGAAGCAAGACACACAGAAAGGCAGTCTGGGAGATATTTACTGTATGCAGCGATATTCAACACACACACACACACACACACACACACACACACACACACAGGTGAAGTGACGGGGCTATGAAAGCACTTTGAGAATGTCAGCAGCAATCACCACAGCCACAGTGACAGATTCACACACATGTATATATACACACACACACACACACACACACACACACACACATGCAGCCAAAGCAGCCACTCGTTCTCTCATTTCAGCTGACACGCCACTCATCGCACCAAAAGGCGAAACGCGGCGGGAGGAAGGTCATTTATGTATCTGAAAAAGCACGAGCGAGGATGTGTGCATGAGAGTGACATTACCCACGGAGCACTTTCACTCCCTCAGTGTGAAATGTGGTGTGGGAGCAGCACCTAAAAATAACCAGAATAAATGAAACCCTTGAAATATAAAATACGATAAACAAACGGAGCGAGGCGTGCGTGTTGCAGAGCGCTGAGCCCGGAGGGGAGACAGGAAGCTGTAATCACTGCTGAGTGCGTTCGTCTCTGCGTGGCAGAGGCCGAGGCCTGTGGAATTAGTCGGGTGTTAATGAGACACACCAGGATCCTCAGGAGGTGACCGGTGTTAACATACAGCGCCGGGCCCAGATCCTGCGTCTGAAGGGCGGCGCAGGAACTGTGAAGTAGCTGTGACACAGGCAGCTGCAGAGGGGGGGGGAGTCCGTGTAGAAATACACTTCAGTAGGCTTAAAGCAGGGCTGTTCAATTTCAAATTCAATTGGGCCAGAGTTTAAAACCAGGAAATGTTTTTGGTGACGACAAATTTGAAACAAATGCAAATGAATGTAATAAAAAATAGCAGGCGTTTGGAGACGGCGGTAAAACAAACAGACACTTGCCAGTCCAGGCAGCGAACTGACGGCTTTCACTGTCAGATTTGCGTTTCAGCGTTGGCGGAAGCAGAGCACTTCCTGCTCGTGTCTGCCGACAGCCAGATGTGTTGAAAAGCTGCTCCGCTGGTCGGAGCTCACGTGAGGAAACGTCGATTTGTGAAAGATATGATCGGCGGCGGCACTACATCCGTAAACGTCCTGCCGATCGGTGCTGAGCATGTGCAGCTGTCAGCAGAGATGAGAAGGAAGCGAGACGGCTCACTCGTTAGCTGCTTCCACACACTGTATTTACTGTTTACTTATTTTGTCATATCTCAGGTTTACGTATGCTGGGCCACTCGGAGGTGATGAGATGTGGCCCGCGGGCCGCCAACTGAACTGGCCTGGCTTAAAGGACCGGTATGTTTCGTGCCGTGTTTCCCATAAACGTGTCCATTATTACTCTATGGGTCGTGCTTGACTACCTCAGTAAAGATTCAGGAGAACAAGGACGCGCAAATACATTTTTACATGAATAATTTCAAATGAAACCAAACACAGAAAGTAGCCGTCTGGAACGGACATTACTGCGTAGAGATCTACTTGTAGGTCGACCTAATCACCCTGCATATTCATCCGCGCACCCTGGTTTGTTTCCATCTGATTTTCTCTGAGGTTATACTGTCTTCTATCGAAACTCAAAAAGCTCAGTACAATGGCGGATTATCGGGAGGACGATCACGGGTCATTCCACTGTGATGGTCGACCGAATTTATTCGAACCAGAGTTCACAGACGAGGAGCTAAATCAAACAAATAAATGGAAGAGGAAAGATGGAGAATGGCGGCAGAAAGACAACGCAGGTCAGGAAACTGGTGGTGTTCCTGCGCTCGCTGATTTCACGATTTCAGCACGTAAAACGCTTTCTTATGTGAGGGATTACAATATGTGTGACCCATCAGCAATCAACAGGAGCAACATTTTCTTTGACCCACTACGATCCGACATTACACTGGTAATGTTAGCTGAGAGAAAAAGCCGGCAACTTGACCCAGATGTAGATCCCTATGCAGTTAGCCAACATGGCTAATCCAGGGAGCTACTTCCTGTCTATTTTTGGTCTTCTCAACCATTTGTTAGAGCCGTTATATCTGATAATTTTATAGTTCTAATTAGTTGCACCGAACTCAAATTGATTGAGGCGTCTCTATCATTCTGTCGAAGTATATTAGGCCCAATAATATTCCCAGATATAAACCTCAGGTGGCTTCCCTCCAGGAAGTGAGGAGCAGATAAATCACTCTTAGCATTTGTCCTGTTAATGGTGAAGTTTTCATAAGAATTAAAAAAAAAAAATTGTTTAGTTTTAGAGGGCTGACTGAACAGAAAGGTAAATGTACATTGCATTGTGTATGTGTTGAAATTATTATGTCAACATGAGTTTTAGGGAGTTTTTTCTAGAATTTTTTAATGAAAATACAGGCACTAATCAAGTAAATACAGGGCGATACTGAAAATGGTGGTAATGGTAATGATTCAACAAAGCCAAATTCTGCACTATGACATTCATTTTTCTGTCGTTTTTCTTCCGGGTGGGACCACTGAAGGGTTGAAGGCACTCTGCAGAGGTTTAGTAGCGCTGTAGCGCATCGTTTTGATGAATAGTTCCCTGTACTCTTTGTTTTATACACAGCCAACTTTTCCTAGAAATACGTTCATATTGGACGATTCTGCAACTGCGATTTACATCCAGTGCCAATGTTCCATTGAAAAAGTCCTCCAAATTCAGCGACAAAATGACCCATCATCCAGTGTGGGTCCTTAGGCAAGACCCTTCACGCTGCTGCCTACCTCATGATGATGAGTGACAATGAAATGATTGACATGCCGGCTCAGGCGTCGCCCGGCCAAACAAGGTCTGCGTCAGGTGTTGGGGAACCAGGGCATCGAGGGAACAAATGGGCTACTGGAACAAGATAGATGGGCGAGATCGATAATAAGGCTCTGTTGGAATGCTACTACTCCAGTAACCCTAGTCAGAGGGGTTACATGCACAGGATGTGGGATGAATGGTTACTTCGAAACCCACAATCAAGGGGGGCAGTGACCCCCAAACTGGAGGAGTGGCTACAGCAGATCCCTGGAAGAACACCAGACATCTCGGTCCAGAAGAGTGCAGTACTAGGAACAGCAAAGATACTGCGCAGAACCCTCAAGCTCCCGGGCCTCTGGTAGAGGACCAGAGCTCGAAGGACGAGACCACCCGCGGAGGGTGAAGGACAAAGTTGTTTTTTTTTTTATATCTATATATATATATATATCTATATCTATATATATATCTATATCTATATATATATATATATATATATATATAGATATTTATTTATATAAAAGTGTTTTGTGATCGACTGATCTGAGCGACACGTAGTAGTTTTACAGGAGTTATGTGCAGGACTATTTCTTGGCTGGGAGCAACCAGCAGAGACTGCAGGAAGTCACACTAGTGGCTTTGTGACATTGTACTTAATTAGCTAAATGCTAAATCTGCATGCTAACAACGCACAATGACAATGCTAACATGTTCACCATGTTAAGTTTAGCATGTTAGCATGCTAACATTAGCTGATTAGCAGTAAACGCAGAGCGCAGCTGAGGCTGATGGGAGCGCCATCAGCTCTGCAGGTGTTTGGTCAGAAACCAAAGTGTCGGACACGTTAACGTGTCGACCTGATGGTGGCGCTAGATGGAAAGTCAGAGGATCAGCAGAGTTATTATAGTTCATCCTGAGGGGAGCATGAACGATGAAGCACGTCTCATCACAGTCCAGCAGCTGCTGATGTTTCAGTCTGGACCGAGGTGGTAGAGCCGCGGCGTGATGTACGTCGTCATCACCTTCCTGCTAGAACGTTTGCTTCATGCAGGAAATTTTTCGATCCTGTTGGAAACAGAACACGTGCAACCTGCAGCAGCTCTTAGACTCTGAAGATTCAGCTTGATCTTGCAGGAGCGATTTGTTCTTTTTTTGGCTGTTTAAATATTTGGAAGGAAATATCCAGAACCACCTCCAGCAGCATTTTTAATCCATACATTCAATTTATTTTCTTGGAAGCTGCAGGCTTTGGTTTCTGATACTGAAAAATAAAAATCAACTGTACATGTGTGTGTTTGCCAAGTGAATGTGTTTGTCTCCTCATTGCTCTCAGCTGTGTGTGAAGCAGCGTGTTCAGTAGGTTCAGCTGGTCATTGATCAGAGCTGCGAGTGTGTGGATGTAACAAATCCAATGCTTCCCTCTCTCTATCGATACAGACACACTCCACTGACCGCAATCATTATTCGGGGGAAGAAGAAAGTTTGTGGCTTGCGGGGGCTGAGGCTGCACTTATTACTACTAGCTGAGTGGATGAGTGTGTGAAACAGCAACGCTCTTCTTTCATTTCTTCCCTCCTTGGTTCTTTTTCATCTTCCTACCTTTTTTCTCCTCTTTGGCTGTAAACATCAAGGCCGGCTTTATACTTTACATTGCCTTTGCTTCAGGACAGGTAAACATCTTTGTGTTGTTTTAAGGTGACAGAAAAATACTGTTGCTTTGACTTTGTTGTCGTCCAGCGCGCTGATAATTTTTCTTTTTTGGTTGTTTCTGGAGGTGTAATCTGTCTCTCTCTCTCTCTTTCTACATGCAAAGTGCAGCTTGTTGCTCTTTGAGCGGTGTTATCGGTGTGATAAGTTGCTATGTTTAAAAGGTGCCAGTATCAGCTAAATCTGTAGTACCGGAAGAAAGAATAAGAGCATCTGTCACCCACATGATACATATCTGCTGAATAAGAGCAGAGTGAAGCGAGGGAAGGACGACACAGAGACAGTATGGGGAAGAAACAGGTGGGGAGGAGAAAAGGTGATATTTTACACAAAAAACACAAAATCTACCATGGATGTCGATACCACACCTCAGCGTAGGTTTTTCTAAATTAAGACCATATTTGTCACGAAGCCCACTGCTGCCTGTCATAACGTGAATGTTGTCCCTGCCCTGCCTTCCAGATGTCACGCCACATGTTTTTGGATTAGCTAAAGACGATGAAGATGTTCCAGCTGAGTCTGTATGTGTTTCACTCAACACCATCTGCCACTGAAGGAAACTTTTTAACTCTACGTACCCAGCGAGAACAGAGGGGTTTCCTCTTGGTTTGTGCTGTAAAGCGATATCACAAATCTTTATTCAAAGAGAAGCAACATTTCCTACAGATGTCGGCCTGTCAGTCCACCAATCCAGGAGACTCTCGAGGGACTGCTACGATCGGCAAGGGGAGTGTCACGTGACCAAAGGGCGCTAACACTACTGCTAGCGAGCTAATCTGTTAGCATGTTTCCTGCGGGTTAGCTAATGTTATCTATTAGACCACACTTTTTATTTTAAAAAATGCTGCAATGACAAGGACATTACATTTGTTGTCTGATAAATTACATTGAGCTTCATTATCTGATATTTCTATGGACATTTTAAACAGAGCTACTTAGCTTAGCAACAGACCCACACAATAAAGAGTTTGAGGGAAAATTCTATGTTAAAACTGTAATACAGAAATTGAAAAGTAACTTATTTTGAGGGGATCCTTAAATGTGGTTTTCAAAACCTGAAAGTCATGCAGAATGGATATAATGTCATGTTTTGGAGGGAGGTTTGCTGCTTCAAGCTTTAGTTTGTTTCTCTCATCATCATCGTTTTTCAAGTTTAAACATTTTTGCATTGTTCAAATCAAAAATTGTCAAAACTCAATAGAGGTGAAAGCATAAAGAAACGTGGCAGGTTGATTAACAACTTACTGCACTTTCCCCTTGGTGAAGTTGACTAATTTTCCAAGGACAGTTATGTTATGTTCAGTATAAGTTCACAAGCTAGCAAGGCTACGGAAAACTAGCCTACTAATGCCTTCGGCTGTCTGCGTCGATCACGTGACCCTCGGCGTAGCAGTCCGTCGAGTCTCCCGTTGGCGATCGTGGAAACATTAACTGCTAAACGTCAGCATGTTAGCATTGTCACTGTGAGCATGTTAGCATGCTGAAGTTCGGCACAGTGGTGCTTTGAGCTAAATGCTAAGTACAGCAACATTACGCAGTATTTTCTCGTGAATTACTTGAAGTCGCATGTATGTATGCAGATGCTTTTCTTAATAATAATCCACTCATCAAAATTATTTTAAAAATGTATTTATAATTGTCCACAAAATGTGTGCATGCGCCAACGTGCATGCTGCCTGTTGCCGTAGCTTATACCGTACATACTTATCAACCGGTAAATCCACTTTGTACCTTATACTTATTTTAATTTTATACTTATATCCAGTTCGTACTTAATTTATCTGACCTGTATTATAGTGTATTATATATTTTTTTTGCTTAGTACTTCTATTCCTGTGTGCACTGACGTGACAGCGAGCTGCTGTAACAAAAGAGTTTCCCCTCGGGGATCAATAAAGTATTTCTGATTCTGAAATCATTCAATCAAGTTAAAAACACGTTTGACAAACTGCAACAACGTCAAAACGCGGTATCAGATTTTTTCATCTTCCCATAGAGAGCTGATTGATTAGATTCTGCATTAGATAAACAAACATCCTTCATATCCAGAATAATATCTGAGGGAAGAGGTGAGCAGGAGAGAGCGAGCGGAGGAGAAAGAGAGGAGACGGTACAGGAGGAGAAAGGCAAAGAAAGACGAGACGAGAGGTTGTGACAGAGTGTGTTTACTCTGCGAACAACATTAGACTTCTGCTCCTGTTTCAGGAAATGAACAGAGAGAACAATTCCTCTAAGCCACTTTATCTGATCCCCCCACCCCCCTACACACACACAGAAAATGGATTTTCACTAGTTTCCCAAACATCCCTTCCTCCTGCTTTAAATAGCTGACTCCAGTACGCCTGCACAGAGTTATGTACATCACACAGATATTCCTCAAAACTCAGAGTGAGTGTTTGTGTGTGTGTACTGGGGGTGTTTATCACTCCCTCTCCATTCAATATACAGTATATCTACGTAGACCGTCCACGATCAGATCTTCAGTGACGCAGCTGTGATTCAACACTGACCGAGCTCAGATTCGGTTTTTTAATTTGTTCATTAATTAAAGTGTAGTTTTGACCGGTAGAAAAGAAATTCAAAAAAAGAAACATCAATATGTTCGGTACACATGGCCGAAGTGGCATCACATATTCAGTTTAATAATAATTTAATCATCATCATCAGACAAAAACTCTAAAAATACTCACATACCATTTATACTACTGTCTATACTGTATATATCTGATCTATAGTGTATACAGCACATCATAGTGCCAGCTGTCTATTCTGTATATATTATTCTATATATATTCTGTGTACATAATGTATCACTATTGCCATTACTTGTACTTAAACCTGCACTGTATATCTTCTGTTTATATCTTAGTGTATTCATATCTACCCCTTACTGTTTATTTCTATACACATGTACATTACTCTGCTCTTTGCTTCTGGTTAGATGCTAAGCTGCGTTTCATCAGTTTCACAGTTCATTCACATAATGTTGCTTATGAGGAACAACTCTGCCTCTTTCACGTGAACACACTCCAGAGCTGGACAGGAAAACCTGAATTATCGTCCCAGTCTGCTGGTGACTATGTGACACATTATTTGGGACTGACATACTGTCTGCAACTGTCGTCCACCCTTCACTTCCTGGAGGCTCTCAGGTGAGTAAATGTACAGAGAACACGCAAACAGATCCAGGCTTTCGCATCAAGACAAATGACTAAATGTGGTGAAACGGCAGCAACATCTGTCGGCGCTGCGGCTGCCGCTCGTTTACGGAGTTTGTTTCTTTTTCTCTTCAGACTCTTCAGTCATTTGCAGCCTCGCAGGCTCTGTGGTTCGGTTAAATTATCCCGATAAAAATGGCTGTAGATCTGCTAAAAAAAGTCACCTGTCAAAACTGAACGAGCAGTCATACAAAGGACTGCAGTGGCATCCATTTTCCCCAGATTGGACAGTGCGTTTATCCTGCAGTGTGCTGCATGATTTTACACACAGTTCATCTGGAGGCAGAGCAGCAGGAGCAGGAACGCAAACACTGCGCGATAACTTCCTCCCCTCCGGCGGTGTTTCTTTCTTTCAGCCACAGTGTCTCTCTGCTGTGTTTCCCAGCTTTAATCTGATACCAGTCTAAAACAATGAAGTACATCTTATGTCTACAGCTGCTTTATATAATGGGTTTAGTGCTAAACTCAACACTCGCTGTGTTACCAAGAAAATGCTCATAAACAGTACATTTACTCAAGTGGTGTACTTACAGTGAGTACAGATGGAAATATTGTACTTTTGGCTCCACTAGTTCTTTTGAGATGAATATTTTTGGTAATAATATTCTATATTTTTCTTCTGGTCAGGGTTCGGGGGACAGGGAGCCTCGGAGGGCAGGGAAGTGAGAAAGTACCGAGAGGCGGACATACATATCGCTGGTTTGAATCTTTTCATGGGATTCGTTGACAATAAGAAAAATTAAAGATGAGGCGTGGTTTCAGCATACACAGCCAAACTATTTATAGTCTTGTTTAATTTAAGGGCAGCCACTTTACAGATAAACAGCACCACACAAACAGGCCAGAGGATGTTCATTAGCTATTTTTAAACTGGCTTCTTTTTCAGGGGTTCATTTTTGATAATAACAGGAAGTTTCCAGTAGAAGCGTGTCCCCTATGTCAGCTGGTGCTGAGACTAACTGCCCCCCCTCAGACACTGACCAGTCTCACAACAGCACTGCTTTCCAAACACCAATCAGAGGAAACCAAATTACCACAGGTTGTAAAGAAACCTAAACCTGGAACACTGGACAGAAGAAACTAAAAGCCAAAGTAGATCAGAAAGTTATCTGGGCCTAAAGAGAGACGATGAACTGGCAGAATCTGTCTGCTGTCAGAGACAGACAGCAGAGACAGATCCTGACCACATACAGGCTCAGTGTCCACAGACTGGACATCCAGACAGGAAGACACAAACAATCCTGGCAGCCAGAAGAAACCAGAACATGTGGTCGCTGTTGGACAGGTGAGGTGAGACAGGTCAGGTGAGACAGGTGAGACAGAGATCCTCCGCCCACAATGTACAACATTGACTGAAATAAGGAACGTTTACTTCAACAAGCTCAACTCTGTGATCTCAGATTTCAAAGAGCTCAACATTAAAAATACTCCGAGGAGACGGAGACAGACAGATCCTGCTGATCAATATGTTTCAACACAACCCGAGGACACACACACACACGTTAAAAAAAATGTTGCAATGTTTATGTAGTTTTCACTTATTTGTATTTGGATTAACTGCAAGTCTACAATTTGTTTATTATTATTATTATTATTATTATTATTATTATTATTATTATTATCTTATCTTACCTATCTGTATATATTTTAATAGCACACGTGTCTTCTGTTTATGTATATGTTTTTATTTGGTTTCACACATGCTTTGGCAATGTTAACGTCTGTTTCCCATGCCAATAAAGCCCCGCTCAAGTGAACTGAACTGAGTCCAGTAAAGGAAAGCTAAAGAACAGGGCGCTTAAAGAAGGTTGACATTTCTGGCTCTCAGTGAAATGTCTGAACAACTATCAGATGGATTTTAAAAAAAATACAGAAATGAAATAGAATATATATTATATATATATATATATAAAGTAGAATAAAATAAAAAATATATAAAAATATAATACAAAATAAATAAATAAATACTGTGGTAGACTGGTGTACAGTAGTGATAAAATGATTAAGCTGTAATGTTGACAGGTTGTGCAGTAATGTAGTAAATGTATATAAATGTATATGCGTAATGAGAACAGGATGTAGACAGGTAATGCACACACACACACACACACACACACAGTATACTGTTGTGGTGGTCCAGACTGAAGCATCAGCAGCTGCTGGACTGTGATGAGACGTGCTTCATCGTTCATGCTCCCCTCAGGATGAACTGTAATAACTCTGCTGATCCTCTGACTTTCCATCTAGCGCCACCATCAGGTCGACACGTTAACGTGTCCGACACTTTGGTTTCTGACCAAACACCTGCAGAGCTGCTGACGCTCCCATCAGCCTCAGCTGCACTCTGTGTTTACTGCTAACTAGCTAATGTTAGCATGCTAACACGCTAAGCTAAATGGTGAACATGGTAAACATTATACTGTCTTGGCATCAGCAGGATTACATTGTTATTATGAGCATGTTAGCGTGCTGATGTTAGCTCAGCAAAGAACTGCATGCTAAATGCTAAGTTAGATCAGTTTATGTTAAACATGGTCAGGTGTTGAGAAACATGACATCACTAAAAGCACCCACTGTGTTGCTGTATTACTGCGTGCCTTTCATGCACGGCTCTCTTGCAACTCGCTCTGCATCCGGCGTTTTTTTTCCGCTGCAGATAAAAGTTTTAATATTTTTTACTTTTTGGTACAAGGACCCGAGTTGCAGCACTTGTCAGTGTCACCTTCAGGTCAGACCACTGCAGACGCCCACACAGGACGCTGCTGGCACAATAAAACCTTTAGGTTCCTTGCCAGAGGATGTTTGTGTTCGCTGGAGATGGTGCGACCCTCGTGCTGCTCACATTGGGTTGAAATCTGATCTGACTGCTGATGATGTCCGCCAGCATCCATGATTAACATGAATTATGTCACAGAGTGTATCCCGGCCGTGCCTGACATTAATCATACAATGTGTGTGTTTAAGTTCTGTGTCCATGGATGGCCCAGAGCAGCCCAAAAGACTGTATCAAGATGGATGACATGACAGCTCCCCAAAAGTGAAGCCAAAGCATCTCGATCGCCCCCTGGTGGCCGGCTGCAGAACAGGTCATAAACCCCGCCCCCTCCATGTTGGAGGACGGGACATGAGCCAAACTAAAAAAGTGAACTTTCTGTCATTTTAGGTAGTTCTTCTCACACTGATGTAAGTGTTGATTTTTCTTCTAAGTTTGGTTTTAATGAGTTATTTGATGCTATGAAAAGGGGGGTTTCACGTCATGATTGACAGCTGAGCACTGCTCGCGGTTGAGTCGGCCGGGTGCGGTAAGCGATTTGAGGGGGGATGAGGGGGGATGCCATCCCCCCTGTTAATCTGCTCAAAAGACGCTCTGTGCTTTGTCTCGTAGTGGCGCTTCACATTGCCGCCTTATAAACGCCTAATAATCGCCACGATCTGGGAGCATATGAGACACGCTGGTTTTCTGGGAAGATGAAACATGAAAGAGTCCACTCCGGATTACAAGCTCTGTTTCCGCTGTCTGCTTTTCTCTTTTTAGAGCACGCCGGGTGAAATTATTTCTCTGACTCGTCTCATCTCTGCTCTCCCTGTATGTGTGTGTCTCACTCACTGACTCGACTTGCAGTCCTTATCAGAATGCACTGATTTGATTGGCTGAGTAGCATCACATGAGATGATTTACAACGCACGCAATTGGTCTGCGAGTTTCCCGGGCCGCTAAACCAGTGCCGTAAAGGCTGGAAAAGCTGCGCCGGTTAAAATAGCAACGCTTCGTCAAAATGTTCTCCGATCCCCGCTGTTAAAAATGAACTACTGGCCGGGGGTGTGGGCGGGACCTCGACACTGCTGCTCCACCTCCATCACTACTGCACAGACTCTGGCTCCAAATGACATCACCAGCGCAAGATGGCAGCGCGCGTATCCGGATATTTTGGCGTCATTTTTGTAGAGCGGGAGGAAGTGGAGACGCGTCTATCTTTACACACAGTCTATGAGCCCAACACATGCAGCACCAGTACTATGCAGTGCAGGGTTGTCATGATGCAATAGTTTTAGAGCTGAAACGATTAGTCAGTAAAATCAATTGGAAAAAAAGAATCGGCAACAGTTTAAATAATAAATGAATAATTTTTCATGCACAAAAAGTAAAAAAAAATAAAAAAAATAAATGCATTTTCTGGTTGCCACTTCTCCAATGTGAGAATTTGCTGCTTTTCGTTGATCACCTGGGCTGCTGGCCTGGGAAGTCTTTACTCCTGGCCGGCTCAGCTCCCCTCCATCCATGCACACAGCTACATTACTGATGTCACTGTTTTTTCACATAACTGCTTTATTTATGTAAATAGTTTAATACTTTAATAAATTATTTTCACTTCTGATTCAAACCACATGTTTGATCTGTGTCCGGATTCATCAGTTCATCTCTGCATGTTTTCGTTTCTCCTCTCCCAGTAACGGAAGCGCTGCCCGTCCTCAGCCTGCTGAACATCAGGTTCGACTGTTTCTCGCCTGAATCTCCCGTCTCGTCACTGGAGCTTCAGTATCCTTTATGCTAAGCAGAACGCTAACCTTTTAAAAAGAACTTGCACTTTTGATGTCTCTGGCGTTTGCTTTTACTGGGAGACGACTCTCTGATGTGGAGCCTCAAAGGCACAACACAACGAAGGGGGGCGGGGGGTCTGCACCAAAACCCACCACTGGGTAGGGCTTTTAAACTCCTTTCTAAATCCTCCCTCTCCTTCCTGCTAACCACACTCCCTCCCATCTCTGTCCTCGGGGCAACATGCTGCATCACTGTTTTGTTTCTGGGCTATTTCAGGAACAGCAGCGTCATATTACTGCGCTTTTACTTCCCAACAGCAGCCTTCAATAGGACACATGCTTTATTTGAGGCACACTGAGTATTTAATAGGACACCGGGCACAGCGGGCTGGTAATCTGGCCCTGCAGCACCGTCATCCAGCTCTGATCACGCTGATATCTGCAACAGTCCTCTCCAGAGCGACTCAAAGGGCGGCTCCGCGCAGACACCACGTCAACAGCCTTTAACACAGTTTGGAGTTTAATTTCACACCGATTATCACATAACTGTGTTTTAAACAACACGCTCCACAACAAATAAGTAGAAATTCAGTCAGCAAACCATGCACACACACACACACACACTAGTAGAAACTTGTACAATTAATTTCATTCACTGTCATGGCTAAGTGAGGTTGATTGTGCTGAATACAGAAGAGATGTTCGTGTTGCCTCACAGCCTCCACAACTCCATCAGCAGAATACAGACACATGAATCCAAAGTCAGTTCAACATTTCCATCTACGACCGCACTGCTTCCAGTTCAGCAGATTTACAGATTTCCAGTGCTACAGCTTTATACAATATTTACAATGTTTAGCTAATAAATTACAGGCCCATGTCAACGAGACCGAGGCTGACTGTGTCTTCAGCCAGCGGACACTCGCTATACTGGCTGTTTGGGGTGAATAAACACAAACAGTCCAAATTCACACAAATGCCGTGAACACACCTTCAGAGTGTACTGCCATGCTCAGCCCTGGGAGGTTGTGCTTAGGCACAGCGGTGCTTTGAGCTAAATGCTAACATGCTGCTATTTAGCAGGTATGATGTTTGTATTTGGTCATAAACCAAGATGAAAAGTCAGAGGAGCGAAGTGGCGGGCCGACCGACAGACAGAGCAGCATTACCGTCCCTAGAGCCACGCTACGCCCCGCGGCATGGCTAAAAACACACTTTCTGGGTTTGAGGACTAAAACCAGACATTTGGAGACACACGCTGGACACTAAAACACACAACGCAGCAGAAACTAATACATTATGATGGGAGGGTTGTAACAAGAGCAAAAACTGAGCTCAAGGTTGGGTTCGGCGTGGCCAGTATACAGTGCCTGTGTGCACCTTCACTATGATACAAATAGCTTCAGAAAACAGAGTCTGTTTAAGTTAAGATAATAAATGACCAACTGCAGAAGAACAGACAGTGGGTGAAGAGGGAGCTGAGGCTGACTGTAATCTGTACAAAATAAATTGGTCGTGTCTAGCTGAATACTGAGACAGTCTGACATTCTGACACTGGTAAGTAGGTTGCTCTAAAACTAGTGGGCCCTAAAGGAAAACAGCTCTGCTCCCTGCTGTTCTCCGTCTGAGGGAGGAAACGAGGGAGGTCCAGGGAGACCGTCGAGGAGAAGCTGAACCTAATTGGCCGACTGGTGGTTTTTATTATAGAATTGAGAAAGCCCATGTGTGAAGTGAGACGGAACACATGCTGATCAGATATAACTGGGCCTTTAGTAGAAATGCTTTCTTTTTCTTTACAACACCCTTTGAGAGACTGAAAATAAAGACTTCCGCAGACAGAAACACGCTGTGTACAAAGATAAACACGCCCCTTTTAGAGGAGATTGTTCACTGCGTATCTACAGTATGGAAAAATCTAATTATCAACATTACGTCCCACATTGTCATCTGATGTGGAATCTGTGAAATCCTGAGGAGTCCTTAGAGAACAATTAGGGCTGGAGGAAACTCAAAATCATGAATTTGTAATTTAATAGGTGCTAATTGTTAATTGGTGGTCTTGCCAACAGTTACTATAAATGTCATCAGTTACTGTTTCTTTCAGTCTGGTGGCTTTATTTTCATCCATCGCTCACGGGGCCCAAATGATGTATTCTGATGACTTTGGTGATCTTCTGACTTTTCATAGCGCCACAAGCAGGTCAGAGTTTTCACTTATCCTGTGAAATATATAAACCATCTACAGGATGGATCGGCATGAATTGTTTTCCAGACATTTATGGAGGATGCTAGCATTTGCTAATTAGCACTAAAGTCCAGCTGATGGCGCTCCCATCAGCTCTGCAGGTGTTTGGTCAGAAACCAAAGTGTCGGACACGTTAACATGTCGACCTGATGGTGGCGCTAGATGGAAAGTCAGAGGATCAGCAGAGTTATTACAGTTCATCCTGAGGGGAGCATGAACGATGAAGCACGTCTCATCACAGTCCGTCCAACACTTCTCATCTAGCATCATCATCAGGTCAGTTTTACTACACTGTGGTATCACTACGTTTACTTAAGCAAACAATCTGAGTACTTCTTCCACCACTGACCAGCTGGAACTTAGTTTACCAAGAAGCAGATTTGGTGAAATATTATCATTCAAGTCTGCTGGTTATTCTCCACACTGCTCCTCTTCCTCAGATGACGTCTCACTCTGAGCCAGATGAAGACTCTCCACAGTCCTCTTGTAAGGCTTTAAGAGGGCTTCATGAAGAGAAGATGGGGATTTACAATCTCCAGCCTTCATCGTGAATGCTCACTTCAAGCTTCTCTTGCACACTCCATTAGCGTTAGCAGCTTCTCGGGCCCAGGGGACCTCATCACATGCAGTCAGGTCATGTGACCACGAAATGAGAAGTATTCACATGGAGGAGGTTTGGTCTGGTCATATGGCGAGGTCGTCAGCATACCTGCCAACACTTTTCCCGGACTCCTGCCGTATGTCTCCTGTATTTCAGGGCCATCTCCCGACGCCTCCCCGTTTCGTTGTTTCGCCCGGGAAATTCCTGTAATTCACATGGCCCTCAAACTTTATTATACACGGATCCAAGTTTTGTTTGAAGTTTGTCTGACGTCACCCAAGTTGCCAGGTCGTCTATGAAACACAGTCTACACACTGCATACAATTTCAACCCATCTGTCACCGCAACCTGGCAACCCACACCCTGATCCAAAGGGCGTGTGCCACCCCCGCAGAAAAAAACACATTCTGAAACCTAAATGTTGGCAGGTCTGGTCGTCGGTGTAGAGTGATTTAATTGCATATACAGTGAAAGGGCAGAGTGACGGACAGAGTTTCAACTTCAATTACTCATTTCTGTGTATTTAACATGAAACTGTCCTGCTGTTTCCTGCTTCACATGCAGGAGCTTTGATGATAAACGCAGCTCATTACTGGTTTACATGGCACAGATCTCTCACTACATTCAACTGGAAGCTAGAAATATGATGTCAGCTCTAAATCCGTGAGTGTGAACATCTGTTATTATATTTTCAACAAACCCTTTTTAATTTAAAGACGTCATTAAGGGTCATTGGGTGGTTCACAGTTACTCATCACTTGAAGGTCTCCTGTGGAGTTTTCTTGTAAACTGATCCAGGAAGCAGTCCTACGCCATCCTTGATTTTACATCCTGTATTGACGTTAATGGAGCAGACCTTTCTACGGTGGCCCTGAGAGCTCAACGCACTGCAGCTTATGAAAACACATGCAAATCTAGAAAACATCTTCACCAATTTGACAACACACGTGCAGCATTTAGGGGAAAAAAAGGGGAGAAAACAACCAAATACAACAAGACAACAACAGAAATGTGTGATGAGCACGCTTGTAGTTCGAGTTATTGAAGTCGGCTCTCTGTGAGTGTAAATGTGAGTTTGTTTGCTTGGTTTTAACATTCTGATCGCAGCGGGTTTCTGTATTTGGTTGTTTTCCCACTTTGCAGCGTATTCTACAAATACTTTTCTTTGCATTTGCATGTGTTTTCTTGAGTTGCAGTACGTTGAGCTCTCAGGGCCACCGTACCTTTCTCTATGAAATCAATCATGTTTTTTGTTACTTTACAGCTGTAGTGACATCGTTTTTTCCCAGCTTAGGTCACTAAGCAGATTTCCTGCCCTCCGCTGAGTTTGTATTTTCACATTCTTCACATAAATGAAGCATAACGTTAGTTCAGGCAGAGCACTGAAGATGTGTTTTTATTGGCTGATTGGCATCAGCTGTTTGCGATGTGCTTCACAATGACTCACAGCTGTGTGGCTCGTAGCATCCAATCATATTCATGCAGATCTTCAGCGTGGACATTATAACCCGACATCGCTGTCACTGCGATGATCGGGCTCATGTTGACGCCGTTTGCTGCCGCAGCTCCTCCACCCCCCCGACCCCCGACCCCCTCCTTATGTGGCATAACTGTACTGTATCCCTGCTCTGTAAGTATGACTAACAATAGCAGAGGTCAACCGCAGCCTGATGCTTCTCATAGATTAGTTAAATAACAGCAGAATGACCTCTACTGAGATGCTAACATCCCGATTCCTCAGATTTTTCTTTGCTCCAACTGCTGATACATCCAGTCTGCCAAGCCTCCACCTGCTATAACAGGATCTGACCATGGCTGTTAAAGTGATCATATGGCACAGAGACGCTGCCCTGGCTCTGCTCTGTATGTATACACCGGGGGGGATTTGATTCCTTCGGCATGCTTGCTGGGTAAGCAGGGAGCAGCTTGATGCAGAGCCATGAATGCCAAACATGACCGTATAACCATTTGTTGCTATAAATGGTTTTATCTTGTAACACAGTGTTCCTCACTGAAATAATCAAATAAATGACACCTTCCACTGTATTATTTTTGTAATTTTCATCATCCGTCTATAGTGCGTGTTAGTGTAACTGCAGATATTTGTCTTTAACTGAGTGTGGATCCTTTTGCACAGTGAACATGGTGACAAGATCTGCACTTGAAATGTGGTTTCTGCCTTAAAATGACATTAATGACATTAAATCTACCAGTGGAAGCTGCAATATCACAGGCTGCTGTATCCTTGTAAAAACAAGTGGAAACAGTTTTATGCTAAGTTTCATTTTGAGAATGCAATGCATGTTCATACAGTTACGATATATTTCACTCTGAGTTTGTCTCTCAGTGCTGCTACTGTCTCAGGCAATAAGGAAGGGATCAGGTAATAAAACTTGATTCCACAACCACGTCTGCCAGAAATTACATTTATATACACCGTTCATTTGCGTACATAAAACGAATAATTTTACTTTGGATAATTTACATTTTCCAATGTACATACAATACAATACAATTACATACAGTACATTTTGCTGACTTTTGTTGACTTTTACTCAAGTAAAAACTTGAATGCAGAACTTTTACTTACAAAGAAGTATGTTTACGTTGTTCTTTGGGACTTTTACTTACGAAGTGAACTATCTGAGTATTTCTTCCACCACTAAAGGACTCTTTTTCCATGCTAGCAGAAACGATTTCTTCCTCTACAGTGACCTGTGTGTGTGTGTGTGTGTGTACACAGAGTGAGCTAATGACGGGCAAGCAGCTGAGACTACTGAACAAGTTATGCTGACCATCTGCAGAGCGGCACCCTGGGAAATTAAGTAAGCAAATTGTTAATTAGTGGAAGATGTTTATGAATAAAAATCATTTACTGGTGATAACTGCATGTGTGTATTACTGCAGAGGTGGAAGAAGCACTCAGATCCTTTCCTTGTAAAAATATAAATGTAAAAATACTCCATTACAAGTGAAAGTCCTGCATTTAACTTGAGTAAAAGTACACAAGTATTATCAGCTTCATGTAAAAAGTAGAATATTTCCCTCTGAAATGTAATGGACTAGAAGTGTAAAGTAGCATAAAATGGAAATACTCAAGTACAAGTACCTCAAAATTGTACTTGAGTAAATGTACTTAATTGCCTCCATCACTTGTGTGTAACACGTGAGTAATCATCTTTATGGTAACTATTACCACGTTTTCTTTTTTTTAACCAATTAACTCCAGTCCTGACATTTCCTGGACATGCTCCGTCGCTCTCTGCCATGAAAATCCCTCCATACTATATTAATCTAATTCTTCAGTCTTTTTCTTCACACCAACCTGTATATTGTCTCCTTTATCAGACCGAAAAACCAGCACAAAATGTATTCCACGGAGCCAAATATTAAAATGCAAATGGTGCAGAGGTAAATTAGACGACTATCGAATGAGGTTCGGAACGACAGCCACACAGTTATACCCTCAACATGTGGACAGGTAACTGCCTCCATAACTCGATTACGGCAGCTCACACATGATTTTATGACTTTTTTTAAAAGTAGAAACATCCGATTTCAGGCCTCCAACACTGCTCTCTCTGCAGATGATGACTTTACCATCCATCCTGACCCAGACACACCACCAACTCTATGACAGTCTATTCCCCCTTTTCCATTTCAAGAAAATATTCCAGCTCTCTCCGCCATCTGAACTCGCTCCCTGCCTTCACTCACTTTCGTATGCTGAGGTCACACAAAAAACCCAGACTCATTTTGAGAATGCAATGCATGTTCATACAGTTATGATATATTTCACTATGAGTTTGTCTCTCAGTGCTGCTACTGTCTCAGGCAATAAGGAAGGGATCAGGTAATAAAACTTGATTCCACAACCACGTCTGCCAGAAATTACATTTAATTACACCGTTCATTTGCAAATGCAAATACAGCTGAGAGAAACGTAATGCCGTCTGAATTTAGTTTTTTTATCAATTAGGAACTGTTGTTATTGAACGTCTGCAAGGCTGCAAAATGTTGACAGCTGACAACATGATTCATTAGTTGTCCTACAGTATCCTTTTGTAGCAACTAATGTTTTTATGTTCTTGTTTAAGGTTCAGTAAAGATGGTGGTCTTTGCTAAATACTGAAAAAGTCAACAGTGACTTGAATTAACACTTACTTACTTTATTAACATTTTACTGAAGCCACCATCTTTCTCTATCCTTAAAAGGAATAGTTCTGACATTTCAGGAAATCCTCTTCTTCTCTTTCTTGCTGATGTTCAGATTGATACCACACGCAGCTGGTTAGCTTAGCTTAGCATACAGACTGGAAACAGTTAGCCTGGCTCCGTCCAAAGGTAACAAAATCCACATACCAGCACCTGTAAAGCTCACTGATTAACGTGTTAAATCTGATTTGTTTATACTGTACAAAAAGTGAAGTGGAAAATCGACAATTCGCCATTTTACGAGGGGGGTTTCCTGGCTGGGAGCAGTAACTTCCTGGAGCCTCCACTGGTTGCCTGGCAACAGCACAGAGCAAAGAAATAGACCAGCACATAACATCCCACGGACTACAAACCACATTTTGTTGGGACAAGATGGGAGTTCATGTTTGTAAGTTAGATAAGAAGGAGACTTCTGCAGGAAGCTAACGCTGTATAAAGGCAGCTAACACAGGAAGCTAACGCTGTATAAAGGAAGCTAACGCTTGTATAAAGGAAGCTAACACTTGTATAAAGGAAGCTAACGCTGTATAAAGGAAGCTAACACAAGAAGCTAATGCTTGTATAAAGGAAGCTAACACTTGTATAAAGGAAGCTAACGCTGTATAAAGGAAGCTAACACAAGAAGCTCATGCTTGTATAAAGGAAGTTCACTTGTATAAAGGAAGCTAACACAAGAAGCTAATGCTTGTATAAAGGAAGCTAACACTTGTATAAAGGAAGCTAACACAAGAAGCTAATGCTTGTATAAAGGAAGCTAACGCTTGTATAGAGGAAGCTAACACAGGAAGCTAACGCTTGTATAGAGGAAGCTAACACATGAAGCTAACGCTTGTATAAAGCAGTAACGTCAGCTGAATTTGCGATGTGAAGGTCTCCACCTTCGCAGACGGAGAGTTAACGGTATTCTGAGGACGGTGTAGTATTCTAGTATTCTAGTATTGTAGTATTGTAGTATTGTAGTATAATGGTATTCTGAGGAATTAAGGCAGAACTAGTGGTAATGAAACAATAAAACAGAAATATAAATGTCTCCCTTTTGGTTTCTGATTCTCAAAGGAGAACTTGTGATTTATAGAACAGGTATTTATGCTGTAGCAGCTGAAGCCATTCGCCTTCAGCTCTGGATAAACTGCTGCTGTAAGTTCAACGTTGAACTGGTTCACTATCGGCTAAGTGAAGTCTCCCCTCACGCAAACATGAAGGGAAACTCTGGGCCAAAAAAAGAAATTCTGTAAACTCTTATCATTCTGCTTTTTCAGGCTTTCTGAAATGAATGGACGGTCAATGGAAGATTGTTTTTTTGTCTCCTGGATGACATCATGTATTAATACAGCTTTTACAGCTGCTGTTCAACACCGGCTTTCAGAGCGTAAAGCCAGCATTTCAAAGCTAAAGCCCGGACGGCGCTTGTATGTCTGTTAGTGTGTAGATGTTTGTGTGTGTGTGTGTGTGTGTTTTCCAGGGGAAAGATGCTACGCCTCAGCAGAAAAAATGGCTGAGAGATGAATGTTGCTCCTGACCTGAAAGTCTCTGTGGACTAATACCCAAACAGTTAATACACACTTTCTGTACACACAGGCTCTTTTTCTCCCACACAGAGACAGGTCCGGGTATTTCTACCAGACACACTTGTACAAATGTGTTTAAGCTCCGTCTCTGCTGTCAGATCATTGTGATGTACGGTCACAAGATCTGGGGGTGTGAGCTGTTTTGTTTGAACAGCAGTTTAATTGCAAGCTTGTCTCCTATAGAAATTGCATGACTATTCCACTGATTTGTTTTGCCAAGTGCTGTATGTTGTGAGCGAAATGTAATTGCTGCGTGGATTACGTTCAGTGTTTCAAGTCGGATTCACCAAACTCCCGTAACTAATCATCAGAAGAATAGTCGCATCGTCCAGTGGAGATAAATAAAGGACTGGACACGATGTTTTGACTGTGAGCTAAACCTGTGTGTGTCCATCCCCGTATTTAACTTGTCGTCATTTATGTTTTCTCCCTTCACTGCTTTCATAGTTACATAGAATGGTGTGGGAGGAGTTATTTCAGGCTGGTTCCTGTAATAACGGTCCCATTTATTGTCTCAGACGCTGTTTGTGACTCACAGTAATCTCTCTTCAAGTGTTGGATGGACGTGAACTCTCACTGTGTTAGAAAATATCTGTTTCTTTGATAAAAAGTCAAAAGGTACAAGAAGCCTGAGGACATAAAAACTGAGGGAGAGAAGTAAACTACGACTCCCAAGGTGCATTTTGGCAAGAAAAATCCAATCACAGAGCTTTAAATTTTGTTACATGCACCGTCGAGGAGATCATTAAAAGAAAACACAGCGCTCCAAAGTCTAAACGTCAGCTACAGTTTGCCGACACTCGCAAGAGAATTTTAAATTTAGTGATTTGATGTTTCTTGCCAACATGCATCTTGGGAGTCGGAGTCTACTTCTCTACAGTTTTTATGTCCACAGGCTTCTTGCAGCTGTCAAGACAGTTGAACAGTTGTTCATCTTTTGTACTGATGATTCAACCAGGAGAGTTTCGTGTCCATCCAACATTTGAAGAACTCCAACTGAGTCACTAAAAGTCACCAATGATCAAATGAACTGACTGTTACTGCAGAAACCTTGGACTCGGGACTGCAGTCCTGCACAAGCCTAAAACTACAACAAGCCTAAAACTAAATACTTGCGAGATAGCAGAGTGCAGCTCGAAGCTTTCAGCTGAAGGCGACCTTCCAGATTTTCCTAAAAAGGCCTCCAACAAAGTTACGATGTGCCACTCCAGGTGCTTATCTCTAGTTAGCAGCAGGGTCAGCTAACATGTGCTACCGCGCTAGCATCACAATGCGGGCCGCGGCCTACCGCAGCTTGGGTCAAAACAGGCAATCAGCCGAGATGAGCTCGGAGTGGACTACCGACCACTGTCGGCTGTTTGCTCTATTATAACTGTCCAACTGCTGTCACTAAGCTATACAGCAGGAGGGGGCAGTAGTGGTCACTGCTTTCGAAACAGTACAGCTGAATAGGCCATGCCGAAAAAGTAGCTAAGCGCAGCTAGCCACTAGCACTGTACAGTTGTAACAAAAGAATGGGAAATGTTAACTAGAGGCTGCGACATCCCCCCCGCCACCCACTGAAGAACTGCTGAGAAACAACTGGGGAAAGAGGCGTGGGTATGGAACTCATAAAATGTTGTACATAGTGTAATTGGACGATATTAATGTACAGAGAAATGATAAATGATTGTTTTTCATTGTCTGATCTGAAGTCAACCGAAGCTCTGAGCTGATGCACAAGCCCGGCGCCTCCTTCCCTCAGCACGTCCTCATCTGCAGCTGTACTGCGGAGGACCGGAGGGACGAAGGCTGCTCAACCTCCGTTTACCCCCCGCTGCCAGAGACTGAAAAGGACTGATTGCTGTGAGCAATAACCCCCCAACCTGCCCACACACACACACACACACACATATCATATTGCGCTAATTGCAGTAATGCTGCTAATTTAGCACTACTGTACTGTTTAGGTCACTTTGTCTCATTTTTATCTTTTGCCTCTGTAGATATTTTGCTTTTATCTGCTGAACTTCACTGTTTTATGCTGCAAACTGTGGAAGAGCTGCTAAAGAAACAAAGAAACTAATCTAATCTAGTGATGTCCACAACAGCGCTAATTTCTATATTGCTCCTTTCTAGTCTAGGTGGTTACAAGAACAACAACACACGCCTTGCACTCTGTAACTTCCAACAGCTGATGGCTTGTTAGCGGCCACCACAGCCAGGAATACACAGTCGTCTCGATAGAAAATCAGGTGGAGCCACGATCATTTGTCACTTTCAGATGGAGAAAAGGTGTTTTTATAAAACTGTAAAAAAACTCTTCCATGTTTTCATGCTTTGTATAGATGTTGTGTGTCTGAAATAAACAGACATGACTTATATTGTGCTTATATTCATCCTGGTAGATGTGGCTAGTATTTTCCCTTGACAGTGTTGATAAAAGTTTAGCAAGCGCTCAACTGATTTGGCCGACTTTATATAGAATGGAGCGTTCCTTTCACTCACTGTGTTTGTGGTATTTCACTATACGTTTAGAGTATTTGTCAATAGATTTATTGACTTCTGAAGCAAAGAAAATAATACAGTAATAAATTGTAATAAATAATAAATCAGTAAAAAAGAAAGAAGGAAGAATTGTTAGGCTTCTGGTGCCCTGATGATGCATTTAGCCGTGTGTGTGTGTGTGTGTGTGTGTGTGTGTGTGTGTGTGTGTGTGTGTGTGTGAGGTATGCTGCTCGCTCTCCCCAGAGATGGCTGCCGCTGACCTCGGCGATTCTACGAATACTACAAAATACTACAAAATACTACAAAATACTACACTCTAGGAATGACTACATCTTGGCCATGTTTTCATGTTAGCGTAAAAACAAAACACCCAAAAGAAATATATTGTAGTCATAGCCGTTTGCTAGCGAAGGGAGGGGGGAGGTGGCTGTAATGCCACATTGACATCATATTGCACAGAACATAAATACAAACAGCTGATATGGAATAACACACACACACACACACACACATCTGCGTCCTAGCTGCAGCGGTGATCCTGGATGTTTTCGAGCCCGTGACAAACTTTATGGATTTTGTCACTTCTATTGTTTTTCTTTTTTGGGATAAACTTGTTCTGAATTTTGGAACTACAGTTTCCATCATGCATGCTGCATTAGCTGCTGTAGCTGCTGGTTGGACTGTAGCCGTGGAAACAGACAGCTATCACTGCATTACTCTGAAACATGACTATGAGGCAAGATCCAGTTAGTTATTAGGAAAGTTTATTAGGAATGTTTTCGTTCATGTATTTCTAAGGATCAGAGATACCACTATCGCCGTGAAGTGGGATTCCCCCATATTCGCCCGGGGGGGGGACACACACACACGAATTGATGCGAAATGTTTTTAATGATCTGCTTCATAACGGCGATGAGAGGAAAAAGCAGAGGGACTGGAGGGAAATAACAGAAAGAAGTGGAGTTAGTGGCGAGACACAAACACAGAAACAGTCATTGGCTGTTGGGAGCAAATAAACACCTTATACACCTCAAGTCTCACTGATTCCAGGAGTGTGTGTTTGGTGTCTGTGTGTTAAGACACCCCCACTGCACCCCATGTAATGTCACCTACACTACAAGCAGGAAGACAGGTCAGGAGACATCACTGCAGACCCACCACACAGGACGCAACCTGTTCTCCCCTCGGGGTCACTGTGCCAAAACAACCAGACAAGAACAGTTTCTTTCCATTGATGAACACCAGTCACAAAGTGTCAGGAACATCAGGATGCTGAACAGTTCGCTCTGTCGCCCTCCATGTTGAGCTTCTCATGTTTCTTCCTGTCATCACGTGTCACAGCAGCGTAAACACAGCTGCAGATAATCAAACTATGAATTATTCTCCTGGGACTTAATGTTTTCTCTGTTATACATTTTTAAATCATGTTTTCTTGCTGCTGCTCAGTTGTTATATGTGAGGTGTAATTTCCACTGGGGCTGGGGGGGGGGCATGTCCCCCGTCACTTCTATGGCTTGTTTGTTCTTTGTTTGCTTTATTGTCAATAGATCACAACTCATACAACATTAACATTCAAAATATGAAGGATGGAAGAGAGGAGGAGGAGGAGGAGGAACTGAAATAGTAAATTGAGTATGTCTTCAAAGGAAAAACAGAAAGCAGTTTTCTCTCAAACAAAAATTACGTCATTTTCCAGATATGAAAGGAAAGAGGCCCAAAAGCCTTCAAATACTAACCCACAGTTTTGCCCCTCTGGACTTCATTTCTCTGATGGTAAAAATTTGATAATTGATCAAAGAACGACTTAAATGTTGGAGGAGCATTTCCTTCCATGATAACAAAATACATTTCTTTGAAAAGTAATTAATCATAATTAATATCCTGCATTTTCTGTTCTGTAGAAAAAGATCCGGCACAACCTCTTTATCTAACACTGACTAGGTGGAATCTCCAATAGATTTCCAAAAACGACTGAAAAACGGCCAAAAAAGATGCAGAAATGTTGCATCTCAGACAGTCTGCTGAATTATCTTTTGAAGTCTTATGTATCGTCATTGGAGGAAGATAGCATTTATGCAGAAATTTAAAGTTAGTAAAGTAAACGTTTCCTGTTGCATAAACACGACCACGTATCTTCATCTAAAGCCATGCTGAAAGTACAACAATTGGACGAGCGACCAGAAATATCATCACTTTATCCTCCTTTCCAGTTACAAACTAAATATTGAGTTCTGGAAGTTGGTGACGGAGTGACGGCTCAGAGGGCGAGTTGGTGAGCTACTGCTAACATGCTAGCTAGCCAGGAACATGCTAACACCGGTTAGCCACATCATCTCTGAGCTGCTTCTTTATGGTGCAACACCCTCTGACTCCACTTCTGAAGCCTCACCCACCCCCCCGGTTACTTGTGGAGCTGCATCGATTAGTCAGTTCATTGATTAGTCGATAGACAGAAAATTAACCAGCAACTATTCTGATAATCGTTCAGTTGTTTAGGTTATTTTTAGGTCCACTGGTTGCAGCTTCTCTGATGTGAATACTGGTTCACTTTGTCTTCAGTGACATTAGACTGAATATCTTTGGTTTGGTTTCGCTGGTTGAACAAAATAAACAACTTAAAGAGGCTTTTTTTTTTTACTATTCTCTTGCTGACATTTTTTGGACCAACCGGTAATGGATGAATCAAGAAAATAATTCACATATTAAAGGATAACGACAGTAATTGTTAGTTGCAGCCCCAGTTTTTCGGTTGCTTTGGCCCCCTCAGGTCAGCGCTGGGCTTCAGGGGCCTTTGTGAAGTGAAATATGTGCTGAGCAGACTGTGAACATGACACAGACGGTTTCCTCTGAGAACGACACCTGTTTGACATTTCGTGACACACTGGTGCAAATGTATCTGCTTCGGCCCGTTTCTGAGAACATACGAGCCTCCGTCCCTTTTCCTTCCTCCTCGCTGTGCGGCAGGACGACTTGGCAGTGTTGTGTTGTGTGTAATGAAACGGTGACCTTTTGTTAGCCGAGCTGTAATTGGCCAAATCAGCAAAGCTTTCCCACGCTCCACAAAACACAATTCACTGGATTCACTATCAGTGAAACACACACACACACACACACACACACACACACACACAGGACTGTAATATCAGCATGTATTGTGCTCAGAAACGTTCTCTGGGGCGACCCAAAGGTCCAGTGCTGAATTAAAACCTGTGTGTTTTCATGTGAGTCTGCGGCTGCACATGATTTTGTGTGTGTGTGTGTGTGTGTGTGTGTGTGTGTGTGTGTGTGTTCTGAAAGTAAAACTTTAGCCGACCGAGTCTTTGAGGTCCAACTACAGCCACAGATCTGATGTGGAGACGTTAAACATTACAGGTTTAAACTTTACACCTGAAACGTGAAAGACCTCGTCTTGCGCCTCGGATCCAGATCAAATCCACGTGAGATTTAAGACTCTTTCATTTACACTCCAACCTGCCGTCAGCCGTTGTTCTCCCTCGCATCAAAGCATCAGGAAAAAGATGCTCCGGCGATTTCAAGACATGCAGTCACACAGCAGATGTAACAAGCTGTCGAGGTGTCGATCTGATCCCTGATCAGTTCAGCCACGCTCATTTTTCATAAATACAATTCATTCATTTGTTTGTGTTTATGGATAGCTGTTAGCTCATTGTTAAACTGTTACTGTTGTGACTGAACTGCGAAAGTGCAGAAGTTCTTCTTCTTCTGGTGTTTCTGTCAGTCACCACACAGCTTCAGGTGCATCAGCACCTCCTGTTGGGAAACAGACCCAGCCAGTAGACTCAATCATTAAATAAATCATAAGCACTATAGCTCAATTACTTTTTCATTTCAAGCCCTGTATTATATATTCCTATTTAGACAGATCTGACAGAGTTTGGTAACTTTGCAGTGAGCTTACTTTACATTAACATCACTGTCATATTTAATATCTTACATTTTTCTACAGTAACGTGTTGCTTCTCCTTAAATGTTTATGGCAATGCAAATAAACCCAACTAACTATAATCACCCTGCACTACTGATGTCAGCGCACTGAGTTTCCGTTCCCTCTCACTGTTATGATGCAGCTTAAATTTATGTTTTCCTCCCTAAATTTTAAAGGTTTGAACGTAAAAACAGCTGACCAGCAGCAGTGAAAAAGCTGTGATAAGTGCGATCAGAGTCTCCGCTTTCATTTCAGACTGAGCCCGGCTGGGAGTAATCACATTACACACCTGCACGACTACGAAGTTGAAAAGGTTAAAAACAGGAAAGTAAAGGTTAAACTGTATTGATTTGGAACAAAAGAGGGGAGGGTGGACGAGTAGTGGGGGAGGAAAGAGGGAGTGTAAATGTACGAGAGGAGGAGGGAGTTAAAAGACAGTTCGAGGCTGAAGATAAAAAAAAGGCTTCGCTGCAACTGTTTATGAATCACCTGAGGAGGACACGCTGCTAACGAAGAGCAGCAGAGAGGACAGAGACCCAGAGACCACCGACAGCAGGACAGAGAGACTAGAGACAGACTGAGAGAGACAGACAAACAGAGAGAGAGAGAGAGACAGAGACAGACAGACAGAGAGAGACAGAGAGAGAGACAGACTGACTGAGACAGAGAGAGAGAGACAGACAAACAGAGAGAGAGAGAGAGACAGAGACAGACAGACAGAGAGAGACAGAGAGAGAGACAGACTGACTGAGACAGAGAGAGAGAGACAGACAAACAGAGAGAGAGAGACAGACAGAGACAGACAGACAGAGAGAGAGAGAACTGGCAGAATGTCTCTCTGCTGTCAGAGACAGACAGCAGAGACAGATCCTGACCACATACAGGCTCAGTGTCCACAAATTGGACATCCAAACAGGAAGACACAGACACTCCTGGCAGCCAGAAGAAAACAGAACATGTGGTCGCTGTTGGACAGGTGAGGTGAGACAGGTGAGACAGGTGAGACAGGTGTGGTGAGACAGGTGAGACAGGTGAGACAGAGATCCTCCGCCCACAATGTACAACATTGACTGAAATAAGGAACGTTTACTTCAACAAGCTCAACTCTGTGATCTCAGATTTCAAAGAGCTCAACATTAAAAATACTCCGAGGAGACGGAGACAGACAGATCCTGCTGATCAATATGTTTCAACACAACCCGAGGACACACACACACACACACACACACACACACACAGTGTTTAGTTTTCACTTTTTGTATTTGTATTTTAACTCCAAGTGTACAATTTATTATTATTATACTATTATTATTACTCCATCTTGCTTATCTCTATATATTTTAATGGCACAGTTCTTCTGTTTCTGTATGTTTTTATTTGACACTTGCGTTGGCAACGTTACCATCTGTTCCCAATAAATGCCGATAAAGCCAACTGAACTGAATTGAGAGACAGAGAGAGACGAGCCAAGTACAGAGACACAGACTCTCCCTGCCAGTGTCCCAAACCCCTGCCTTGTCTCTGTCCCACCCTCTCCGCTCTGCACTCAGCCCAACACCACCCTGGCACCTGCTGACACATCCACCCAGCCGGCAGCCGGCAGCCGGCTCTGCTCCCAGCTTCCCTCCACTCCGCCTGAAGAGGAGGCCCCACAAGTGGCCCTGCTGGCGGACTCTAATGGGAAATTCCTGGACACAAACGAGCTTTTTCCTGGTAAGAGAGTGCTATCTAAACGCTGCAGCACCTCAGGCCAGGCGATGAAGCTTTTGGAAAAGGGAGACCCTGAAGAGCCTCAGTGCCTGGCGACCCACACGGGAACAAACGACCTACACAGCCTCCGTAAAGATGAGGAAGATGGCGGAGCAGGCCGGTGGGGAGTTCCCTGACACCCGCATTGTGGTCTCCACCCCGCTGTCTAGGACGGACACCCCTCCTGCCCCCTTACCCAAAGTCCACCTGGCCCCTCCTGGGACTTCTGTGGCGGACTCCATCTACACAGAGAGCGGGTGAAGGTATTTGCAAAGACCCTCGAAGACAGAGCCCTGGGACGCAATGCCCCCTCCTCTACCAGGAGCTTTAGAGACCATCCCAGACCTCCTCCTCCCCATCACCCCCTTCCTCCCACAATGTACAACATTGACTGAAATAAGGAACGTTTACTTTAACGAGTTCAAAGAGCTCAACATTAAAAATACTCAGAGGAGACGGAGACAGACAGATCCCGCTGATCAATATGTTTCAACATTTATTATTATTATTATTAGCACATTTATTCTACTTCTGTTTTTTCACTCCTTCTGTTTCTTCTCCTCATAATTTCATCTGTGGTTCCCCGTTTCCTTTCCTCCTCTTGTCTCCTCTCAAGTCAGTTTTATTTATTCATCTCAATGTCACAGTCTGTCCAGCATACGACCCCCTCTGTCCTCAGACCCTCGATTCAAAAGAGGAAAAACTCCCCCGAAAACGGGGGAAATGTAAGAAGCCTCATGAAGAGCAGCAGAGGAGGGGTCCCTCCCCCAGGACGGGTCCTCTCCCCAGGACGGGTCTCTCCCCCAGGACGGGTCCCTCCCCCAGGACGGACAGACAGGAAATAGATGTTGTGTGTACAGAATAGATTCACAACAGAAAATCAAAGTATATACAATTATGATGACAAAATGTCTCCTCCCCCCTTAGTGTTTCCTTTCCCCACCTCTCCTCCCGTCATGATTCCTCATCTCTCTTCTCCTGTCATCTTTTTCCTCTCCTCTAATTTCCTTTCTTCTTACCTTGTTTCCTCTCCTCTTGTCTCCTCTCCCCCTGTCTCTTGTCTCCTCCCCTCTTGCCTCCTCCCCTCTTGTCTCCTCCCCCCTTGTCTCCTCTCCCCTTGTCTCCTCTCCCCTTGTCTCCTCCCCTCTTGTCTCCTCTCTCTTAGTCTCTTGTCTCCTCTCTCTTAGTCTCTTGTCTCCTCTCCCCTTGTCTCCTCCCCTCTTGCCTCCTCCCCTCTTGTCTCCTCCCCTCTTGTCTCCTCCCCCTTGTCTCCTCTCCCCTTGTCTCTTCTCCACTTGTCTCCTCCCCTCTTGTCTCCTCTCCCCTTGTCTCCTCTCCCCTTGTCTCCTCCCCTCTTGCCTCCTCCCCTCTTGTCTCCTCCCCTTGTCTCTTCTCTCCACTCTCCCTCTCCCTTGCCTCCTCTCCTCTTTGCCTCCTCCCCTCTTGTCTCCTCCCCCTTGTCTCCTCCCCTTGTCTCCTCTCCCTTGTCTCCCCTCCTCTCTTGCCTCCCTCCTCTTGTCTCTCCCCTTGTCTCCTCTCCTTGTCTCCTCTCCTTGTCTCCTCCCCCTTGTCTCCTCTCCTTGTCTCCTCCCCTCCCTCCCCTCTTGTCTCCTCCCCTTGTCTCCTCTCCCCTTGTCTCCTCTCCCCTTGTCTCCTCTCCACTTGTCTCCTCTCCCCTTGTCTCCTCCCCTCTTGCCTCCTCCCCTCTTGTCTCCTCCCCTCTTGTCTCCTCCCCTTGTCTCCTCTCCCTTGTCTCTTCTCTCCCCCTTGTCTCCTCTCCCCTGTCTCCTCCCCTCTTGCCTCCTCCTCTTGTCTCCTCCTCCCCTTGTCTCTTCTCCACTTGTCTCCTCTCCCTTGCCTCTCCCCTCTTGCCTCCTCCCCTCTTGCCTCCTCCCCCTCTTGTCTCCTCCCCCTCCTCCTCTCCCCTTGTCTCCTCTCCCCCTTGTCTCCTCTCCCCTCTTGTCTCCTCTCCCCTTGTCTCCTCTCCCCTTGTCTCCTCTCCTTGTCTCCTCTCCCCTTGTCTCCTCCCCTCTTGTCTCCTCTCCCCTTGTCTCCTCCCCTCTTGTCTCCTCTCTCTTAGTCTCTTGTTTCCTCTCCATAAAAGCTTTGTGTTTTTACTTTAATGCTCCTCTCTTCTCCCTCTCCTCCTCTGTTCTCTCTCATCCCTCGCTCCCAGCTCTCTTTCTTAGTTGATGTAGAAATTCAGGCTTCAAAAGATCATCGACCCTTTACATCTCCAACGCGCACACACACACACACACACACACACACACACACACACACACACACAGACAGAAGAGTAGTAATTGCACACATGTGGCTGTACAAACACCACACAACACTGCTCTTACACTAATAGGTTGTCAACACACACTCCAGCAAACACACACACACAGTGTTTATTAAGATGCACAGAATAATGAAATTCAACCTGAAGAAAACAGCCGGCGTTACCATGGAGAGAGAGAGAGGAGACGTTTTCCTCTGATGAAATGAGGGAAGAAGCAAATCCTGAGGGAGAGGAGAGGGGAACTGACAAATCTGCAAGCAGCAGATAAACACAGAGGTGAAGAAGAGTGGAGAATAAGAGAGTGGGAGAGGTTTCTATAGAAGCAGCGGAGGAGAAAAAACTGAATGAAAGGCTGAGCCGGTGGATTTACAGCCTCTGATCAGACCTGGACCTGAAGCCTGAGCTGTTAAACCCTCAACACTACAGCCCTTCTGGGGACTGGACCACGGGCCGAAACTAAATCCAAAACATAAAACCTTAAACCTGGACTCACACCGGGCCAGACCTAAGCCATATTCTGTAACACAGACTCTGAACTCCAACCCTAAAATCTGAAATACTCATATAAAATAAACTTAGAATAATAATCATCTTGCACCATCTATGAATTTTAATCATAACATTTTAGCAAATACCCCCCCCCTGGTATTTATAATGAAACATGAAAAAAAAAAAAATATATATATATATATATATATCTATGTTTTGTCACACCTATTTATCTTTTGTCTTACTTTAGGGGATAATCATGCTCTTAGTTTAGAACTATAGTTCCCATAATGCTTTGGGGGATGTAAACAGGGAGTATAATGTCAGTTGCAATCAGAGGTTTGTTTAAAACCTTTCTAATCAGCTGACTGCTCATTTATCTTCTATCTTTAATTGAATACATTTATATCATTACCAATAAGACTGATGGTTAAAATAACAAAAAAGACTCAGGTTGTATGAAGCTGGAGTTTTCCTTTAATATTATGAATCTGTGGCAGTCGTGCAAAATGCACTCAACCGCACGACGGTGAAGGTCAGTGTTGCTGTGGGATACATTATCAGAGATGATCAAGTGACTCAGCACAATCGCCTTTAAAGCGGTGCACTCGCCACCATGATGTGGTGATTGATTTGTAACAAACAGGGAGACAAACTGTCTTTTCCCCAGAAGAAACATGAATGAACCTTCAGCATCGCACACATGAATGTGGCATGAACAGATAATGGTTCTGTTTTCTGAGCATAATGATATTTGTAAGATGATGAGTCACACAGTAACTACGTGCAGGGAATTCAAACATGAGACATGTTTCATTATTTTTCTGATTGCAGTGGGGTTTTTTTGTGATTTACCAGAATACATTCAGTTAGATTTGGCTGATTTAACACAGTAATGCCGCCGCTGTAGTGCCAGAATTACAATAGTTTGCTTCACAAGCTCACAGTGACAAAGCTAACATGCTGATGTTTAGCAGGTAAAATATTTATCATGTTCGCCAGATGGTGGCGCTATAACGACAAACTTTACGTTTTACAATGATTGTGTATGTGGTTTAAAGGGGTGTGAAATCCGACACCAGAATGCAGAGCCAAGCTCCTCCCCCTCCTGTGTGTGTGGGCGCGTTTCTGTTACCTGGGGACCTTAACCGGTATAAACACTGACCTTGTCGGGACCAGTAGTCCTCATGGGGAACAAAGTCTGGTCCTAATGAGGTAAAACGTCATTTCTGAGGTCCTGGTTAGGGGTTAGGGGCGATGTGTGAATTGGTTATGGTTAAGGTTAGGGGTAAGGGTTTGTGTTAGGCTGTCCACAATGAATGAAAGTCAATGCAATGTAATAACAAGGATAGCTTCACAAACTTGTGTGAGTGTCTGTGAGAGAAACACTTTGTCCAGACGAATCTATCCACATAAGCCACGCCCATTTGAGTCTAGATCTGTTTTTTCGCTACTCCTCCTACAAATTTTGAGCAATCATCAACAATTGACCAATCCTAAGTCCCGCCTCCCTTAATTACTGTTGCTAGGTCGGGCCCAGCCCGCAGGAAGTGCGGCGGGCTTTGAAACCAATTTGACAAATCGTGGAATTACCACTTCCGGGCCAGTGGCTGTAAAACTGTGGATACATTTTTAGATCCATTCAGTCCGATAACATTTGGAAAGTCTAGAAGAGCCGCACAATGAAATCCCCCAATTTTATCCCCATTCACGTTAGCGGAGGACTTCACACTTGGCGGGTGCATTGCAGTGTCGAGTGTGAAGTCGATCAGATGAGCGGTTCTCATCGAGAACACTTCCGGGATCGGCCCGTACACCACAAAAGGAGTCTTGACAGCAGCTTCTCGTGGCTGACGACCACCTCTACGTCGCTGTCCATGCAGCGCTGAGCTACACAGCCACGAGGCCACACCTCCTCTGTTGCATATTTAAAATATGCTGGGAGGAAGGGTTCTAGCCAAATTTGAGGGTGTAGTTACCCTTTAATTCCTGATAATGGACACCTCGTCAGGCGTATTCAACCCTAATTGCCCCCAGTGAAACTCCTACCCCACAAGCTTTTCGGCTTTCTGTTTTTGGGGGAAAATCTACGTCAGACTGTTCTCTCCATCACAGCGGAAGGAAAGCAGCATATTCCCTCGGTCTGCTCCTGTCACCCCTCCCGATGGTGTATTCCTCCTAATCCCGTCCCGTTTCCAACTAAGCTACAGGTGTGCCTCATGGAGACAAAAACATCCTGCCACATCATGCACATGTGGTTTACTAAGCTCAAATGAAATAACACAACCTGTTATTGATGTTCAGACCAGTTTGTGCTGGTGGGAAGCCAAGACTTTACCTGAACCAGCTCTGCCAACTAGTCCTGCCACAGCCAGACACCGAAATCTCTGTGTGTGTGCCTGCATTTGTGCATACAGCACATCGACATGTGGGAGCGTGTGCAGGAACGTGTGCAAAGCCTGCCCTGCGGCCAACAAAGAGCCGCTGAGCAGGATAATCATAATGCCATCATCATGTGCTAATGGTGACTGAGCAGAGACGCACTGTTCCTGGTTCAGTTTCTTGGAGCAATTACTACTGAGAAAATAATCAGCAGATACATATACAGCTATACGGCAGGTTGTTGCAAGTCAACTTAAAAAAAATAACCCTTAAATTAACATTTTTGGTCTACATGACAAACTACTCTTAGAAAAACGCCACCACAGCTTCTGTCAGTCACTACTCACACTATTGCCCTACTAGTCAGGGCAAAATAACCAAGGCAGCCTGAATGATGAAGTGAAAATGAAATGGTAATTCAGTCCTAATATCAGGCCACCCTGATATTCCATTCATACTGGTGATATTGCTTATTCAGACAGTTAAAATGACACGGATTATACTGAAGATGGAACTGGAAAAAATATACAAGGGACATCATCTCCTTTTGTTTAGTTTTATCAGAAAGAAAGGGATTTTTAAGATGGAGCTGTTAAAACAAACGGCGACCCATGTGCTCTTGTGCTTCCAGCGTTTTCCTATGAACCACAGAGCCATCGCTGCCACCCTGGGTAACATTAATACTGCACACAAAGAGCCAGACATGCTGCCAAATAAGACACAGTCACTTGCAAAAGGACATGTCCTTTACCTCTGGCTAAACACACAAATACATATTAGACTTCACTGTCTTTTATACAACAACCATGACAGAAGAGAGGACAGCAAGCCCCGAGCTACAATCCTGTGAAAACCATTCAATAAACAGCTGAATCTCTCCTTCATTATCCTGCTGCCAAGGGACCGCCGTTTGCACAGACACTATTTACATGTTGTAATTTGTCAGCAACATTAACACGATGCACAACAGCAATTCAATGTGCTGTGAATACAACAAGATCAGCCTGAGAGAAAAGGACAGGAGGAAGAGTGTGTGCTAGGACTGAAGGGGAAAACACTGATTTACAGGCGAATTAGGCAAGCAGGGCTACACACACACACACACACACACACACACACACACACACACACATTGCAAGAACACGATAAGAAATGCAGGATCATTCATCTGTTTGCTGGAAGTCTCACTCTCTCTTTCCTTTTGACATCCATCTTTTCCCCTACTCTCCTTTCTCTCCCTCTTCCCTCTCACCTCCCTCACCCTCCAGCGAAAGAGGCTGGTTTATTTGTGAAACACCTTTCAAAACACAGAGATAATTCAAAGCGCTTCACATCAGGCACAGAAATGTGTTAAAAAAACATTTACCAAGACTAAGAGTCTACAGCCATGCTATTAGGAACAGCAGTTCTTTAAGCTAAATGCTAACATCATGCTAACATGCTCACAATGAAAATGCTGTTGACAATGATGTTTGGCAGGAATAATGTTTATCATGTTCAACATCTTAGTTTAGCGTGTTAGCATGCTAACATTAGCTTGATAGCAGTAAACACAGAGTGCAGCTGAGGCTGATGGGAGCGCCAGCAGCTCTGCAGGTATTCGGTCAGAAACCAAAGTGTCGGACACGTTAACATGTCGACCTGATGGTGGCGCTAGATGGAAAGTCAGAGGATCATCAGAGTTATCACAGTTCATCCTCTCGGCACTGTGGATACCTGAACCAAATTTAATGGCGATCCATAAATACATGTCAAGTATTTCACTAAAAGCCCAAAATGTAAACCTCATGGTGGCGCTAGAGGAAAAGTCAGAGGATCAGCAGAGTCCCCGTCTGGGAACGTGACAACAGGTGTGGTCACGGGTCATTGTTTTCTCCAGCCAGTTTGACCTTCCTCTTCTGGTCTCTGTACTGTGTGCTCGAATGTAGCCTGCAGCTTAGTTTCCTACGAGAACTATGATCAAATGTGTTACATTTTTCGTCAACAAATACAATAATGTGAAAGACGGATGAATGGACAAACGAACTTATTGCTGTTTTAACGCAAAGTCTTATTCAACGACCTGCAGAATCACACACTGTAGCTCCTGATTAGCGACAGTTTCTCCATCAGCCAATAATATCTCTTGTTCAGAAGCTGATTTATCTGTTTGACCTGTTGCCTTCAATAAGAAGCATCTTACATTCAGGGCCGTTCTGTCTGTCAGTAATGATCCGATGATCTTGATAGAAACATTTATGGACTAACTGCATCTACAATCCACTGAGAGTTCAACAGGAAGCAGCAACAAAACAGCTGAGACATGAAAACATGCAGGCAGCACGCCGACATTTATAAAAAGGAATATAAAAAGTTCGGGGATTAATGTCGACCATCTAAATCTTCCTCTAGATGTTCGCTGAAGAAACATCAGTGTTATGTTGTTATGTTTTAGCTTCTCCTCTCAAGCTAAACCCAGACAGTGAACAGTGGTTTAGTGAATAAGCGAGCGAATCAGCTTCTGAATGATTCTCTGCTCTGCAGTGGAGACAACAGGTAGCTGCGGTAATGCTAATGCTAATGCTAATGGTAGGTGAGCAGAAACAGGCGGTTCAGAGTTTAAAGTGAGAACTGGATTTACTGTTGTGCAGTCACACGGACACTGTGCGTGCGAACGAGTAAACAGTGACGAGAACGGCACCCGTAACCATGGGAACTGCACACAACAAAGATGGCGACAGCTGTAGAAGAGTTGAAATACGTGACAAAAAACTAAACAAAAATCAAATGGCTGAAGTTAGACTAAAACTAATACACATTTTCATCAGAAGACTCAAACTAAATCAAAATCAGGTGCTAAAATGAACTCCGCAGAGCGTGGACCCAACAGTGCTTCTTTAAGAGGAATCACATCCAGTCGGGCTGACAATTAGTGAGTAAAGCAGATGAAAGGAGCATTCTGACTCAGTCTCACTCTTCTGGCAGTCGAGCTTCCTCTTAAATTTGTTGAATTTTAATCTGGAGCGTCTTTTTATCCTCCTCCTGCTCTCTCCACTTATCTCTCCTCATTCTGTCTGCAGAGAGTCACTACTATCAGCGTCGATTCCTGTCGCTCCGTATGATGGAGCGTAAAGCAGGACGATGGCAAAAAAGTTTGATTCAAATGGAGTCTCAAAGGTTTCACAGCTTACAGTAATTACAGTCAGCTGTCACCACGTTTCTCACCCTGTCACCCACAAAATATGTTCATATGCTACTTCTTAGTCAAATGCATTTTTAGGAAATGAGGAACCTGAATAGACTGGAGAAAAACAAATGCAGATGCTTCCATGTGAGGAGCACTGACGCTGGTCTGGAGGCTCGCAGTGGGAGAACACCTGTACTTTTAACTTTCATTTAATTCACCTGCATCATTTAGAACATCTAAAGATGTTTCTAGAGGTCCTTTAATGTGTTCTAGTTGCCGTCGAGGAGGTTCTAAGGGTCCTTTGAGAGGTCCTGGTGGTCATTGAGGAGGTTCTGCAGGTTCTTAGGTTCTTGTGTTCACTGATGAGGTTCTAGGGGTCCTTTAAGAGGTCCTGGTGGTCACTGTGGAGGTTATAAGAGGTTATGTAAGTCTTCATAAGGTTTATGATGTTTAGTCGTCCTCTAAGAGGTTCTAGTGGTCACTGAGTAGGTTTTGCAGGTTTTTAAGAACTCTAGACAAAGTTTGAGATTTTGTGGTCCTTTAAGAGGTTTTGCTGATCATTGAGGAGGTTCTAGCAGTCCTTTAAGAGGTGCCAGGGGTACATTTCTAGATTTAGAGGTCATTGAGGAGGTTATACAGGTCCTTAAGGAGGCCCTCATATATTTTAGTTTTGGTGGCTATTGAGGGGGTTGAAGGCGTCTTTAGGAGGAAAACACAAATAAAGTGACAGTCAAGACTTAGCAGATATATTCAATACAAACATTTACACACACTGATGTTAAAAAAAGAATTTAGACTGCATTGTTTCCTACAAAATGTATTTGCTAATCCAGATTAGTTTTATATGAACAGAATTTTAGGAGACAGGGTTGAAGTTTCAGTTGTGGGTTTTGAAGACTCGGCAAATAAAAAATTCTGTATAATTACTAGGAATCTACAAAGATCGTATGGACGGGTGGGTAAGTAAAATGCATTTAGACTTTTACTTAAACCTCCATGTAAGATTAAAAGCCTCTTTCTCTCCTTGGTCTGTCTGGACTTTTGAGTCACTGAGTGCATTTCCAGTCACATTATTCAGAATATTAAAGTATTCTGCTCAACTGCTTTTAATGAGACCCAAGTATAATTAGATATATGCAAAAATATAATCCATGACAGTAATGCATGTTTTTTGTTTTGTTTTTGCAGTTGTTTTCTGTCCAGTTTCATGATAATATGAGGAATACTGTTTATTAATGTGTTTATATCACACATGACGTGAACATTGATATGACATGCATATAAACACTGCCGAAGAGATCGCAGGCAGGATGAATTCATACAGACTGCATGTTTCATCTGCAGGTAGACAGTACACAGTGATAAATTACCTTGCTAACACCTTCCTTCTCCACCCGTGCTGCTCTGTGGATGCAGCCAGCTGTGTGAACAGACTCAATAAAGCAGAGAATGAGGAGGGATTACATTTTACCTAATAGTTCACAGATTATTCTCAGTTATAAATTGAATATAGGGCAGACAAATAGAGCCTCTAGTATTCTAAATACATATTTCTAAAGCTGACTGAGTGTTGGGATTTGCTCCACCACATATACCTAAACTGCATGTGCTTCCACACAATGAGGGAGAGAGAGAGCGAAAGCTCTGGCAGACATGACCTTATTGTGGTGGCAAAGACTCTTGTCACATTCAAAATTCATCGCCTTTGTGCAGCAGAAAAAACTGTTTATCGTCACTTTGGTTCATGATCTGAATTTACTGAGTGAGGAAATGACTTCAGATCCACTTAGAAGTCTGACTGCAAAGACACTAAACTAACACACGCATATGCAAATGTACATATATGCACACACAAATGTAGACGGTAATATGAATGGATTTCTTCATTTGTCCAGTGGAGAGGAACACAATAAGCGAAAAGAGCAAAGGTGTCAGACTTGGTCCATTACAAGTAAAAGTTCTGCATTCAAATTCCACTTAAGTAAAAGTACGTTAGATATTAATCTACAAAGTAATTAGTAACTATAGCTGTAAAATTAATGCAGTGCAGTAAATGAATGTAAATAAATATAATATGATATAAATAATTCACTGTGAAATGTAGTGAAGTACAAACACGAAGTAGCAGAAATCGGAAAGTACAGTACAGTACTTGAGTAAATGTCCGAGGGTAATACTTTCTGATGTACAGGTTAGAAACTAAACTTTTCTTTATTTTGTTAAGACGTGCGTGTGCATTTGGCTGCATTCACCTCAGTATTAACATCCATATCTACTCCATCTCCACCCGGGTTGCGGTGCCTTGTGTATATTTTGTGTCTTTGCTTTGTCTTGTTATGTCAATCCATGTCCTTTTCATTTCCTATGAACATGTTTAATGCCTCCTAATGCATTAATACTAAGACACTGGCTACAGATTACAATATCATATTCTTATGAGTGGTACTTGCAACGGGCTAATAGTAACAGTTTTTCTCAGGCGGAGTCGAAGCGTGGCCAGAGTAAATGTTTTGTAATCAAGATCTTTTTCTTTCCTGAGCTTGGTGATCTCATAGAACCCACCGAGCCGTCAGTCCTGAGAGGAGATCCAGCCAAGCAGAATAAGTGAAAACAGCAGTGTGGGAGCTTCTGGGGTGTGCAGAGGTCTTTAAGTAAAGGATCTGAATATTTGATCCACCACTGGTAGGAAACTTGCGTGTCCGATTGCCAGTGCATCTCCTGAGGCTGCACCGCTGACAAAGTAGAGTACATTACAGCGTGTAGCAGTCATGCTCCAGTTTGCTTCAGATGTGTGCTTAACATGCTCTTTATAGCCAGAAGTGAAGCTCTCTCATTCACTGTCAGTATGAAACCTTTTTTTTTTTCCTCCATTAAGCGCTTACTATGATGAAAGAGTTTCCCCTCAGGGATCAATAACGTATTTCTGATTACTACTGTCCTGCTTTTATACATTGATTGCTTTTAGGAGTCCTGACCTCGTCATTCCTCACCTGTCCGTCGCTCTCCACAGTCCAGTTCAAAGGCTTAAAGCGTTGATTATCGATCGGTTCCATTTTATTTCAACTGCATTGTTGGACACAATTCAGGCAGTAATTGATGAATTAGTTCATTTAAATGTTTCAATTTCTTGCGAAAACAAATTTGAAAATCGTAATGTGAAGTATAAGAATTCACAATTAAAACCAAGGACTTAATTTTAAGGTTAAAAACCGAGAGTCGCGTGCTTCTACTCTTGAACCAAAGCTTTATTATTATAGTTGCAAGTTATTTGTGTCTTTTTTTGTTCTCACACCACCCTTTGGCCAATTGGTACATTTACTTCACCAAAGTAAAACACATTTCAGAGCCTCACAGAGCTGCTAGCCTGGCTGGAGACCACCCTCGTGCATTTACCTGCTAAAGACAATGTAGCCAAAAACATTCAGTAATAACTGTTTAAACACTGAGCCTGCAGAGGAAACCATTTTCCACAACACACACCTGCAAATGCCTTGTTAGGAAATTAAGTGATTTTGTCCAAGTGTTGAGTTTGTATTAACAACATAAACCAGTAACAAAAATGTAACAGTGCAAATGGGCGGAGCTCTGCAGGTGAGCTAATTAAAGGCCCCGGCCGCTTTTTGAGAATTTACGGTAAACAATTTGACAAACCTGAAAGAATTTTCCAGGAAAACCCAAACCAAACTATTTTACAGTTAAGGAGTAACATAAAACACCCTACAACTCTCCTGGTGTAGCAGCAGAGTGTGTGTGCGTGTGTGTGTGAATATATAATATCCCAGACCAGTCATTAGTGGAAACTAGGGCTCGTTACTGGAACTGTCTCGTTACAGAGTACAGTCAAAGTAAAATACTGTTTTATTAATGTTTCATCTCACAACAGTCAACTAGCACTACTGCACAAACATCCCTGACCCACTTCTACACACACACACACACACACACGCACACAGAAGATGGGGTTGTTTTGGTTTTGTTACTGTTGCCAATTATAACAAATCAATTACTATTGCCAAGTATAACAATCATGAGAAACCACAAAGCTAAACTGAAACCCGGCAGAATGAAATGCCTGCAGAGCAATTAGTGCATTAGCATGCGCAAGTGCAATCAAAGACAAACAAGTATACAGTACACAGAGTGGCGTGGGGTTTGGAAGTGAAAGGTAGCAATTAGTTCCCTGCCGAGGTTGTTTAGTTTGCAGTTAGTTAGAGAGTTCTGTCAGCATGCGGGAATGGAAGGGGCGGTGGTAGATGCGAAAGGTGGGTGGAAGAAGGGTGACGAAACTAAAGTGGAGGATGAAGTCACCTCAAAGCCCTTGAAAACGTGGCCTCAAATTCTGAGCAAAGCAGCTACAATGGATATTTTTGTAGTAACAGTGTACTGTATGTAATGTAACAACAGAAAGGGGCTGCAGATAAAAGGCCACATAGTTTACACATATAAACCTCCAACAGTATCACTATTTTCAAGTCAAAACGTCGAAAAGTTTCATGTATCTCTCTGTCTGTCTTTAGAAATCTGTCCATGTTTCTCTTCAGGAATCAGTAACTGAGTGGTAAATACAGAGAAAGCCACCATTCAGCATCGACATGAAAACTAAAGACTACCTGTGCAAACAGATTTGGGAGGGGGGGCGCACTCAGCGGACCCTAACAGCTTGCCAAATATTAATTTCCTGAATCTCTAAATTATCAGCACACACATCTCTCTGAGACAACAGCTGAGGTCCTGCACAGGAGACCCGAGCCACAGCAAAGCCTGATGGAAATATTTTATTAGCACACATACACACAAATAAACTAATACACTCATTCAGATCGATAATTCCCCATGTTCTTCTTACTCTTCTACAGTGGCTCTCCTCTGTCTCTCCTCTTTTTTCTGTCTTTCCCCCCCCCCTTTCGGCGTCTCCCGTCTCCTCCAGTCATTACTCCAGTGTAACTAAAGAAGCCATAGACTCCGTTAACACAGACAGATGGATGAAGAGGGAGGACTCAATCTGGAGCTCATCAAAGAGTCCCTTATGCATGTATGCAAGAGCAGCAGCCGCGCACACACACACACACACACACACACACACACACACACACACACGCAGGTATCTGCATGGAGACATGCAAACACATATGCCACCACAATGCCCTGAAGTCATGGACATCTGCTGCAGTCTGACGTTTACTGCCTCTAGTGTACGAGTACTATATGTACACATATATAGCTGTGTGTGTGTGTGTGTGTGTGTGTGTGTGTGTGTGTGTGTGTGTGTGTGTGTGTGTGTGTGCACGCTCCCCTGGATATGTGGTACGTCCTTGGGCACTTATAATTGTGTCCTCTTTGTGGTCAAACACAGTCCGTGTACAGCTCTGGGTCAGCGTCAGTTTCCCGTCACATTAGGGTGATTTTCTATATTCACGAATGATTCATTATTATTATTATCTGGGCCTCAGGGTTAATATCTGATTGTGCAGTTTATTATGATCTAGTTTCGCCATGTCCCACCCACTGCTCATAAAAATATTTTAGTGTTGGCAAAATGTTTTTATTTTCCAGGTTCTGCTCCAGAAGAAAACCTCATCCAAAATCTGCAGTTAGTTCACGTGTCTGTGATGACAGCGGGACAGTCGAGCGTCTGCGGTTAATTCACGTGTCTGTGATGACAGCGGGACAGTCGAGCGTCTGCGGTTAGTTCACGTGTCTGTGATGACAGCGGGACAGTCCAGCGTCTGCGGTTAGTTCACGTGTCTGTGAGGACAGCGGGACAGTCGAGCGTCTGCGGTTAGTTCACGTGTCTGTGATGACAGCGGGACAGTCGAGCGTCTGCGGTTAATTCACGTGTCTGTGATGACAGCGGGACAGTCGAGCGTCTGCGGTTAGTTCACGTGTCTGTGAGGACAGCGGGACAGTCCAGCGTCTGCGGTTAGTTCACGTGTCTGTGAGGACAGCGGGACAGTCCAGCGTCTGCGGTTAGTTCACGTGTCTGTGATGACAGCGGGACAGTCGGCGTCTGCGGTTAGTTCACGTGTCTGTGATGACAGCGGGACAGTCGGCGTCTGCGGTTAATTCACGTGTCTGTGATGACAGCGGGACAGTCGGCGTCTGCGGTTAGTTCACGCGTGTCTGTGAGGACAGCGGGACAGTCCAGCGTCTGCTGTTAGTTCACGTGTCTGTGATGACAGCGGGACAGTCGAGCGTCTGCGGTTAGTTCACGTGTCTGTGATGACAGCGGGACAGTCGAGCGTCTGCGGTTAGTTCACGTGTCTGTGAGGACAGCGGGACAGTCCAGCGTCTGCGGTTAGTTCACGTGTCTGTGAGGACAGCGGGACAGTCCAGCGTCTGCGGTTAGTTCACGTGTCTGTGAGGACAGCGGGACAGTCCAGCGTCTGCGGTTAGTTCACGTGTCTGTGATGACAGCGGGACAGTCGAGCGTCTGCGGTTAGTTCACGTGTCTGTGATGACAGCGGGACAGTCGGCGTCTGCGGTTAGTTCACGTGTCTGTGAGGACAGCGGGACAGTCGAGCGTCTGCGGTTAGTTCACGTGTCTGTGAGGACAGCGGGACAGTCGGCGTCTGCGGTTAGTTCACGTGTCTGTGAGGACAGCGGGACAGTCGAGCGTCTGCGGTTAGTTCACGTGTCTGTGAGGACAGCGGGACAGTCGAGCGTCTGCGGTTAGTTCACGCGTGTCTGTGAGGACAGCGGGACAGTCGAGCGTCTGCGGTTAGTTCACGTGTCTGTGAGGACAGCGGGACAGTCGAGCGTCTGCGGTTAGTTCACGTGTCTGTGAGGACAGCGGGACAGTCGAGCGTCTGCGGTTAGTTCACGTGTCTGTGAGGACAGCGGGACAGTCGAGCGTCTGCGGTTAGTTCACGTGTCTGTGATGACAGCGGGACAGTCGAGCGTCTGCGGTTAGTTCACGTGTCTGTGAGGACAGCGGGACAGTCGAGCGTCTGCGGTTAGTTCACGTGTCTGTGATGACAGCGGGACAGTCGAGCGTCTGCGGTTAGTTCACGTGTCTGTGATGACAGCGGGACAGTCGAGCGTCATAATTTAATCATTAAATCCGATTTGTATAATTGTTAGTGTGTGTCCCTGTCTACTTTGTCATATTGGGGTAGCTTCACCTTTAAGCAAAGACTCTTCTTTAGTCACATCACTACGGAGGCCCTGAGGGGACAAACTTTCTCTTGTGCACCAGATACTTGCTTGAGTGCATCATATATTGAAAAAAAGAAAAAGCTTTTGTCCCCTCAAACCTGATTTATAGCTTCAGCGTCCAAGTAGCCGTGAGGGTCCACGTGATGTGAAATTCATCATCGGTCCTCGCAGACCGCACACGCCAACAAACACGTGTGAACACTGTGAATGAGAACACAGATCTGACTGACACGAAGTAGCCCAATCAGCATGGGGGCCCAAAAGTGAAACGGGAAATAAATAAATTAATTGATTAATAAATGAGCATGGTCACGGCAACAGCCTCAAACCCTCCCAAATGTCACAAAAGTAGCCCAATATTTTTATTTCAGATGTTGGACGGATCATTATGTGCCTCAGGTCTTCTGTTTTATCCGAAAAGGAGGGGAGCAACCACTCCTGCCCTTTTAGCGGTTAGTGGTAAGTGCACTATTATGTTGGAGCCTTTTTGAAACATGATATATCTTATAGGACACTAAGGGGCCCAAGCATCATTTGTGCCCTCATGTCGCACCAGAGGGGCGTTAAGCGGGCCAAATGCCCCATTTAGTTAGCTTCAGTGCCGCTCTGGTGTGACCTTAGAGCCAAAACAAACCCTAAAGCTTCTTTCAGCCAGCGAGCGGTTAGCCGGCGCCCCGGCTCGCCGTTTGACCACGGCAACCACAAATCACAGCGAGGGAAACGATACAGAAGCCGATTTTATTCCCTGAATTTCACTCTTCACCAGCAGAGAACAGACAGGAGAAACGGTATCGGAGGAACATCAGCTTCTAAGTTGGATTATCAGGTCAACGTTTATGATACTACTGAGCTGAACTTGTTAAATTAACTGTTTCATATCGCTAACCATTTAAACCTCTCACTGCTCCATTTCAGAATCAGAATCAGAAATACTTCATTGATCCCCGAGGGGAAACTCTTTTGTTCCAGCAGCTCACTGTCACATCAGCACACACAGGAAGAGAAGCACTAGAATACAAATATAATACACTATAATACAGGTCAGATTAATTAAGTACCAAGTGGGTATAAGTATAAAATAAAATAAGTGTGAAGTGCCAAGTGGGTCTACCGGTTGATGATAATAATACGGTATAAAGTAATAGTGCATGAACTGTCAAGTTAAGTGTAGCTTATTAAGGTTATAATGAGACGGAGGATATTGCACAGCAGTAACAGAAATATGAATCAATAAATTAAACTGAAAACAAGTGAAGAGTAAAGTGCACAGGAGTATTAACACAGAATATTGCACAATTATTTCAAGTATTGCAGAGATGTTACTGATCAATGTCCAGTTTAGTGACTTCGGGTCATACAGACTGACACTTAGAGGGAGGAGTTAAAGAGTTTGACTTCCTGTGGCGCTCTGTGGTGCATTGTGGGGGGATGAGTCTTCCGCTGAAGGTGCTCCTTTGTTTGACCAGCACGTCATGGAGCGGGTGGGAGACGCTGTCCAAGATGGCGTGTAGTTTACCCAGCATCCTCCTCTCTGACACCACCGCCAGAGTCCAGCTCCACCCCCACAATGTCACCGGCCTTACGGATCAGTTCGTTGAGCCTGTTGGCGTCCGCTACCCTCAGCCTGCTGCCCTCAGCCTGCTGCCCTCAGCCTGCTGCCCCAGCATGCAACAGCATACAGGACAGCACCGGCCACCACAGACTCATAAAGCATCCTCAGCACTTGGCTGTGAGATTACAGTAGGTGGACAGAAACCTGTAGTGTATAGTACAGGCTGTCAGTAGGATCAGATGTAGCTGGCAACTGTGTTGCATCCTGCAGACGCAGCTGTAACCGCTCGCTGTCTGAAAGCACCTGAACTGAGTGATGATGGTGCCACTCTTCATTTTTGCCCCTGCCCCTACAGACTGGGAAACGTCTTTTTTTAACCGAGGAGAATTACAACATGAATATATTAAAAGCGTTGAACAAGAGGAATTGTATGACTGTTACTCATCAGGGTAAATTAAAAACACATCCTTAATCTTTGAATCATCACAGTTGATGTTTTAGTCTGTTAAGTTCCTCTTTCATGTTGCCAGATCAAAGCACCCTGACATTACCTGCTCTTACTGACACTTCTTTATTTTTCACCACCCGATGCAAATGATTACAAGGAAGCTCAAGTGGTAGAAAAATAAACGGAGCCCTTTTTGTCTACGCTCTGATGTTTCTTATTTCACCAGAGAAAATTCTTTTCTAGTGGACTTGCTTCTCCCAAAACTGTGCAACAGGAAGAGGAGATGACCGTTATCAGCAGCACTACATCTCCTGGTGGTTTGTTTCCCCCTTACTTTATCACCTTACGGCGAAAAGGAAGCAGTCATTTGGCGTTTTTGACAGCTGACATTTTGTGTACTGCTCACTGATACTGTTTCTGATCAACACTCGTGGTCACATCAATCAGAACTTTACCTTCTCCAGGAGCTGCATCCCTCCTCAGTTATCACTCCTTTTCTTTCACTCAGAAAAACAGAACGGGGAACGCTGACTTTATATTCCTGGCAACCTGTAATCATCACTGTGAGCTACAGAAAGTCATTCTCCCTCACACTGTGCATTGCACACATGCAGCTACACATGCAGGTCCGCACACAGCACACAAACACACAGTGTGAGCTAGAGATGAGACACAGGTGTCAGCTGGCAGCCATCACTTTGATAGCACTCCTCAGCGAGACACAATCCCAGTCGGCTCCCTCGGTCTCACGCTCCTCCACCCGAGTCTCTCTCTCTGGAAACTTATATTACCATTATTTTGCCAATATTTTTAAGAGCGATGTGTGGATGCGTTCCCCTTCCTTTAGGAAACAGAGTGATTATTATTATTCTTACTGTGTGTACAGTTGAGGGTCTGAGCATCATACAGCGAGACTCACTTTACACAAACAATATTTCTATTTCTGGAAATAATCGGTTTTACAAAGCTTGCTTACAGAACACATGGCAGTTATATCATAAAAGTCCTCAACAAGTGAGCTTCATACAAACACGCAGCACTGAAGCAACAAGGAAGGCAACTAGTTGCCTCGGTATATCTGGGTCTGGACGAGTATGAATTCTGATGGTAAATCTGCAGCTGTTATCACTGTAAACTGAATACGTGCCACGAGGGAACAGAAAGATTGACAGGTGTAGGAAAAGTAACTAAGGGGGCGAGGCTTAGCGAACAGTCACCTGACTGTCGCCATCGGGGAAACAATGTGTTTGGCAAACTTAACACTATCTCAGTTTTACACTCCAACAATCCAGGAGAGGTTACCGAAATACAATAAAGTGGACAGAGCTGCTAACGTTAGCCCTACCTCTGATAGCATCTGCTACTCCACTGTGTGGAAGCCACCAGTCGTGAACAGGGCTTTATTTTTTAGCATAACCTGTAACTCTGCAAACTAATGTAGTCAGTTAATGATATGCTAACTCTTAGCCCTGGAACCAATGCTAGGTTACTACTGTAGGTAGTCAGCTGTTGAGTTTGTGGTTAGAGTATGATCCTGGAGAAATCAACTTGGAGCTTGTTCACAGTGGTGGAAGAAGTACTCAGATCTTTTACTTAAGTTAAAGTACTTGCATCAGTATTAAGTTTGTTCATTCAGTATTAGCATCAAAATATACTCAAAGTACATAAAGTGAAATGACTCATTATGCAGAATGGCCCATTTCAGAATCATATCTATCATTGGATTATAATGATGGATGCATTAATGTGTTCATTACGTTAATGTTGCAGCTGGTAAAGGTGGGGTGAGTCTTAACTACTAGGCTATATACACTGCTGGGTAGCTCAACCTCTAATATTACATCATAATTTATTAGTCGCTTATGTTTTGTATTAATAATTTGAATCTGCAAAGTAACTGTAGCTGTCAGATAAATGTAGTGCAGTAAAAAGTCCAATATTTGCCTCTGAAGTGTAGCGGAGTAGAAGCATAAAATGGAAATACTCAAGTAAAGTACAAGAAGCTCAAGTTTGCCCTTAAGAACAGTACTTGAGTAAATGTACTTAGTTACTTTCCACCTCTGCTTCTTTGTGAGAAGAAGCATCAATATGACACCGGTGAAATATTCAGGATCCTGCGTATCAGTGTCAACGCCGTCAACGCTGCCAGCTGTGACAGCCACCACATCAACATGTGTGGAGCCCAAAAAATACATTTTGGCACATTTATTGCAGAGCATGACCGCTCATTCAGGATCAATCAACCTCTGAACGACTCAAACTCTGTCAGAAAAATACCGTCTGAGGACATTTACGCTAGCTCGAGGCTGACTGTTTCAAACGCACAAGCCAAGTATTAACCCGCAGGTATCAGTTCAGTTCACTGAATGTCGATGAGTCCACAGACCTGAACACTGACACAAGTCTCGGTGCTTTACTCTGCTTCTGTGAAGATAATCTGGGGAAAATGCAACACAGCATCTTGCTAGCAGGAAAGTAAATATTGCTGATACATCAACCTTTATTTTATTATTCATGTCAAATGGCCCCAGCTGGAAACAAGTCATCAGTATTCAGCTGGGCGGCTGTGTAGTGAAGAGGGCCAGGACTCTGGACTGGAGAGAAAACTGATGGTCTGCATCACTCACCTAGCGAGCATCAGTGATCTGGGTGAGGTGAGGTGGCTGCGCAGAGCCCAGAGGATGCTAAAGGACAGCAGCCACCCAGCCACAGCCTGCTCACCTCATCCTCCGATTGACAAGGAACTTTCTGTACCACTACCTTTTGTATAACATACGGTAACTACAGCTTTCATTTGTCATTGTGCAGCCCTGTGTTGCTGATTATGACAAATAAATGTACAGCTTTCAACCCCTGTGTTGCTGAATGACAAATAAATGTACCTTGAACCCGTCAAAGACTCGGCTCCAGTGTTCCTTTTAGCGCCTGATTTAGATTTTGTTTTAGTCTTTTGAGTCAGTCAATGGATTGTTAGTGTTAGTCATAAAAAAAAACTAAATACATTTGTAGAAATTTCTTCTTTCATCTTCTCTTATGTCACTTATGTCTTCTCAGCCTGCGGAGGCTGCAGCTGTCACCATCTTTGTTTTGTAACCATGGTTACATGTGTTGTTCTCATCTGTTTGTTTCTAAAAGACTGTAATAGAGATGTGAAGAGGGAGGAGCTGGTTCTGGAAGTGTTTGCCCATTCTGTATCCCCATTTCAAAAACTGCTTTAAACGATAATAAAGCTTTATTTATAGAGCACTTATCAAAACAGAGTACAAAGTGCTTCACAACAGGAGAAACAAAACACCACAGTGAATGATGAAATATTAAGAAATAAAATAAACAAAAGCAATCAAATAAACAGCCAGTTCAGGTAAAATCAGGATCTGCTTTCTGATAAAAATGTGTTTTGAGACGAGACTTAAACGAAGACTCTGACTCAGACAGCCTGATGTCTTCGGGCAGGTTGATCCAGAGCCTCGGGGCCCTGATGGCCAAAGCTCTGTCCCCCTTAGTTTCCATCCTGGACTCAGGAACAGACAGGAGACCCCTGCCCGAAGATCTCAGACTACGTGAAGGTTCATAAGGGATTACAAGGTCTAAAATATAATCTGGAGCCATGAAGAGCCTTAAACGTAATTAACAAGATCTTAAAGTCAATCCTGAAACCAACAGGGAGCCGATGTAAAGAGGCTGAACCAGGCTAAAAAAAATTGATCTCCTCAATGTTACCGGACACAGTAACACAGGACTCACAGGATAGTGTAACGGTTATATAGGCTTGTGTTCTGGCCACCAGTTGAAATTATTTCCACTTTTTTTGTCTGATGGCTCTAAATACTACAATACCCATGAGCTTCAGCTGCAGTTATGGAGAAGAAGCCAGTCAGAGGTGTGAATCAGTGATAGTGAATTCAAAACGCTTCCGTCTGTGCAGTTGTGAATGAAACACGTCGCCATAGTTTCATCCGACATTAACCCAATGTAACATGAGCTTTCTCAACAGTGTAATCTCGAGGTTCAGCTCGCTGTTAGCGGAGTACGCAACAGAATCTGAAGCGTTAATGTTTCCTCCACAGCCATTGATAACATTACATGAACGTTAGCTTGTGTTTTTCTAAATGTCATGTCCTGGCCTGCATGTCCAGAGTGGACTGTAGATGAATTTAGTCTATAAATATAAACCAGTAACGTTAGCTAACATTTCTGGCAGAGTTACTGAAATACAAGAAGCTGCTCATTACTGCAACAGGTCAAACAGATACATCAACTAAAGAAGAAGAGAGTGTTTTGGGCGGCGGAGGGTGCCGTTTTTAGAGCTACACTGTGTAATTCCACAGATGCATGCAGGTTGTTGTCCGTCTTTCACATTATCGTTTAGTTTGTATTTGTTGATTATACCTTCCAACATAGTTTTCATTTCCAAAGGCTGCTTTTTCAAAGACTTTTTGTCTTCTTTTCTTCGTCAAAAATATTTTTCATCATAGTTTTTGTTGGTTAACATTCCCAAACTTCACCAATACACACTTCTTTCTGCAGAATCCTGATCGGACACGTTAACAACAGATGCTGAAAGTGCGAGTTCCACAAAATGGGTGACAATAATGAGCTGACTTTCTTGTTAAGTGTGGAATTTGTTCTTTGAGAGATTTAATTTGTGATCAACACGTTCTGTTTAGGCACTGGCAGCTCTGTGTTAAGGTTAGAGAAAGATTTGTACAGCCGCCAACCGCGCTGACCTCCTCCCTGCAAGTCTGGTGCCGTACATAAACGTAGCGTTACATTCACTCAAAGAAATGTTGCCTCTGAACCAACACATCCTCATACCCAAACCACAGACAAGGTCGATCGTCAATGACTCCCAAAATGATATATACGACCGTTCCCTAAAACAACAGGCGTAAGTCACATGACGTGAGCTGTGATTTATGCTGTGCTGGTTAGGTTTAGGAAAAGGATTGCGGTTTGGGTTAAAAAAAAAGTTACGTAAGTCACTACGTAACTTTATTCAACTTTAAACTTTAAATAAGTCAACGTTGACTGCTGAACCCGTCTCCTGGACGAAAGTCCTGTGTTTGTTTGACCCATACGCCACCCCGACCACCTCCCAACGCGGACTTTGTCGCTCCATATACAATGTCACCTGACTTCATTCTTTGCTCCCGTCAGAATTACAGCGGCCACTAGAGGTCACGGCCGAACAATAAAAATAAATATGGGTTGTAATAAGCTGCTTTCACGATCGACCTACACGGCAGTTTTTCTGGTGAGGACGGGCTGCTCTGAATCTTAATCCAGGCAGCGAATCAATTGGTCACCACAATGTCACAGTTTAGCCCTATGTATGTCATTTCTGGGAGACAGAGTTGTCTTTTCCTTATATGATAATAAACTAAATCTGTTGGGGTTGTAGACTGTTGGATGGAAAAAACAATAAATATGAAGAAGTTACCTTGGGCTTTATGAAAATGCGATTTCAACTATATTTTTGCCTTTTTGTTTTGGACTAAACAATTAGGCAATTAGTTCACTCACTTAGCCTAACCGAGTTACATTTTGGTCCAGTATCTTTCATGCTTTTACACAACAATCTCTCCCAACCCTCTGTGTGCTATATTTGGATTTATACCAGAAGCCTGCTCCATGAGTAAAGCTGGAGCGGTGGTAGCAATTACTTCATTGCTAGAAGCCTTATTCTCCTCCGCCGGAAGGAAACTGTCCACCCAGCTCAACACGATGGATAATAGACTACGTACTTCTTAAAATTACAGAAAATGAAATAGATACTCAAAGGAGTATCAGGACCCCCTAATTACAATATTACGGGAGCCTACACACTCCACTTAATAAGGACGATCAGGAAGGATAACCGGCTTTGGGTGTTTTCATGGGATTTTGTGATAATAACAATATAAGAATATCGCCAGTTTTACGCTTTAAAACAAAGACAAGAGATTAATCTCGATCTTCACTTCTAATTCTCAGATGGAAAATGTTCCCAAAACATTCAACTATTCCTTTAAAAGTAGTAATCCTTCAGATTTCAGTCCTGGTTGATTTGGCGACACCCGTGGTTACCATGGTAACGGCAGGTGGTTTAATACTGCAGCAAATAGTGGTTGAGCAGCTACTTTGTCAGAAATCCAACGTTAGAGCAGCTGGCGTATCTGTTTACAGCGCAGCCAAACAAACTCAGGTTGTTTCAATAAAGAAGTCAGTCAGTAATAATTAAAAGCTCCATCTGATTTCATGCTGCACACACAGCCAGTAGTTTTCCACACAACAGCGGGACACAGTAAACGGAGTTGGTTATGTTGCTGAAGAGTTGGAGGTGTGCAGCCTGTTGCCTGCAGCTCTTCATCTAACAGCTCGCTGTGGCTGCTGCCGACTTCATTACTCCCTGACAGATTCACAGCTCAGCCACTGAAAACAACATCAACTAACTGACCGTCGTCTTTTGTTTTAGACGCATTTCTGATGAACGGTTGCGGTCAGCTGTAACCTCAGTGACAAATATATTGCGTTTCCTGTGGCTGCTTCACAATAAAAGCCACCCCGTGTTTGTCCAGCTGAAGTATTTTAATGTGAAGCAGCAGCACCAGGAAATGTCGCGTTAGCATTAGCAATAACTTCATCCAGGCTGTAGGAGAGTGAAACAGTGAGGCTGAAACATTAACACTGGATTACATGCTGCATCATTTCCTGTCAATCCCTCGTGTGTGTGTGTGTGTGTGTGTGTGTGTGTGTGTGTGTGTGTGTGTGTGTGTGTGTGTGTGTGTGTGTGTGTGAAGGCAACTTGAATCCAGTGTGGGAATGGCGGACTCCGCCACTAACAATGAAAACTATTGAATGTAAATACATTGAATGGCTATTGCTGAAAAGATGCCATAAATAGTATCAAAAATGGGGTTTAATTTCATGAAAATCTTAAAGTGGTCATATTATGCTTTTTGGCTTTTCCCTTTCCTTTATTGTGTTACGCGTCTTTTTTGTGCATGTAATAGGTTTGCAAAGTGAAAAAGGCCAAAGCCCACCCCAAAGGGAGTTAGCCTCTCCCACAGAAAACGCTGCTCCTGAACTGCCTGAAAACAGCTGAATTGTAGTCCAGCCTTTACTTCTGTAACGTATCTGTGAGGCTATCTTCTGATTGGCTAATAGTCCTTACCTAGGTACTGTGCATGTGCAACTCCCAACAAAGATCGAACAGAAGTGAGATGCCTCGCTCGGTAGCTAGAGGTCCTGCAGCAATGTGCAGTGTGAGCAAAAATATGGTGTTTTTTGAAAATTAAACCATGTAAACCTATTCTGGTACAACCCAACATAAAATTATGAACCTGAAAATGAGCATGATACGACCACTTTAAGGATTATAACTTTAAATGTTCTGGTGGAAGTATTCAGATCCTTTACGTAAAAGTAACAAGACTGCTAAATTATAAATACTCCTTTACAAGTACAAGTCCTGAATTGATATTTACTTTTGCTTAAGTAACTAAGTATTATTAGCAAAATGTTCTTAAAGTATTAAAAATTAAAGGTACTTGGCCTGCATGAGTATTTATTATGAGTGATTATTATTATTACTTATGCATTCATGTGTAAGTGGCATTTTACTGTTGTAGTTGGTTGAGGTGGAGCTAGTTTTAACTATTTTGTATACTGTTGGGTAGTTTAATTTACAATAGTCCATCATGTTTTATAAGCTCATCATATGTTTTGTATATAAAATGTTAATTTGTAAAGTAACTATAGCTCTCAGATAAATGTAGTGGAGTAAAAAGTACAACATTTCCCTCTGAAATGTAGTAAAATAGAAGTATAAAGCAGCATAAAATGGAAATACTCAAGTAAAGTACTTCAAATTTGTACTTAAGTTCGGTACTTGAGTAAATGTACTTAGTTACATTCCACCACTGTTTAAATGGACAAACTGCTACAGGCTGAAGTAATGAGTGAAAACAGAAGCCAAACCTCTGAGGCTGAACAATGTAGCATCAGCTACAGACTGTCAGGTACATACTGCTGTATTTACTGCTATTACTTTTTATTTTCAAATCCATCTCTATCTTCAATAAAACTTCATTTAAATGATCATTAATCAGCTACGTCTGGGTTTTACTCTGACAGCTGTTTTGCTGAGCGGCTGCCTATAATCTGTTTTTCATTGTCTGCCAATCGATCGCTCTCTCACTCCATACCGCTGTCATTCACCCTGTGTTTTAACAGTTTACCGTCATCTGTGTGTCTCCTCACTTCTCTGTAAGCCAGTTTAACACGTACAGCTGATGCGATGTGATGCGATGCGATGGAGAGCTGTCTCTTCTAGCAGCTTGTTCGGTGCTACAAGAACGAGTTGTAAATGTGTGTGAAACAACTGCCTGTACGAATTAGAAAGTTTGCATTTATCAAACAGACCTTTACGCACGGAATAATAAAAAATCTCACCTGTCACATCCATCGGCTCATGCACGTACAGGCTCATTTACATTCAGAAACAGCAGAATGCCACATATGGTCAGCACATCCCAGTGAAAGTCCCGTAGCCTTAAAGGAATGGTTCAAGTTTCTTGCCAAGTTAGATGTTTAAATTGATACCACTCTCATGTTTACATGGTAAATATAGGCTACTGTATGAAGCTACAGCCAGTTAGCTTAGCATAAAGACTGGAAACAGCTAGCCTGGCTCTGTCCAAAGGTAACAGAATCCCCCTACCAGCACCTCTAAAGCTCACTAATTAGCAGGTTATATCTCATTTGTTTAACCGAAGAGTAAAATCTTCAAGTAGCTGTTATAAGGTGGTTATGTGCCAATGTGCCAGACTATTTCTTGGCCCAGAGTTGCCTGGCAACCTCACGCTGACGACACGACTCCAGGAAGCTGAGAAAGATAACTATGAAAGATGTCACTGACAATGAGGTGAAGGTACTGTAGCGTTCCTGCATTGTCACTGATGTTATTGTATCGTACTGTATGTGTTTTACAAGGTTTCCCACACTTCATATCTTGTCATTCAATTAGTTATTATGTACAAATGATGTGATGATGTGGTGTGCACAATTGGTCAAGGTCTTTGTTGAAATAATGGCATGCCTGTTATTACCCTTCAAATATATCTTAAGTTAAACTTTCTCACTATTAACGTTTCGCAGCTGAGAACTTTAGGTCTCCTGCCAAAACGAACCACTGACCGCTGTTGATCGATGCACGTAAAGAGCAGCTGGTGCTGAGGACTTCAGACGTTTGTAATGGCATTATGAGAGTCTGTAAAGTGTAACATCAATGCTGTGGCTTTGTTTTTGCAGAGAATTACAAATGCATTATTTGCATAAATTGGTTATGCAAGAAAATCGCATTGAAAAAGTGACTCTGGTTGAAATATATAGAAGTATTGTTTTTAATGATGAATGATTAATCATGCTCAGTGATGCAGACAATGAACACAATGAAATAGGCATCAATGGCATAATCATACACAAAGAAATGATTATCTTGTTTCCAAATAAAAACAGAAACGCACATCTTCCAGAACAATAGTCAATTATGCTCACATGGTTGGCAGTACAGTTGGCGTTTGTGCGTCTGTAATTTAGGAATTAATACCTGTGATTACACCTGGATACCACTGGGGGTTTGTTGGCCAGCAGTGGCTCTAAATGTAGTCACATCCTCAATCACCAGAAGAAATTAATAAATCGGATTCTATGTCTACATTTCTTACATTTATTCATTTAGCAAATGAGGTTCAATCCACCCACAGAAGAACAGCACTCAGTTCATGTTCCACCTGACACAAGTGCCACGAGGCTGCAGGTGCATTGAGGAACACATAAGTGCATAGCAAATTACATTTCTTTTCAGAAAGAGCGAGGTAAGGGGAGAGAGAGAGAGAGAGAATATATATTAGGTAAGTTTTATACTTATACCCACTTGGTACTTAATTTATTTTCTGACCTGCATTATCATCTAATATATTTTTTTGCTTAGTACTTCCATCCCTGTGTGCACTGACGTGATTGAGCAGCTGGAACAAAAGAGTTTCCCCGCGGGGATCAATAAAGTATTTCTGATTCTGAAGTACTCTCAGAAGACGTAGGTCTTCAAGCGACTTTTGAAGACAGAAAGGAATTCTGTAACTCGTTACCACCAAGGGACGACGCAGGAGAAGAGCTTGGATTCAGATTTCCTGCCTCGCCGTGACAGTAGGACTAGTTGTTATCCATTTGCAGATTGTAGCGAACGAGAAGGCTCATAAACCGGAATGAGGGAAGTGGATTTGGTGGTGTCGAAGGCTGCCGACAGGACCAGCAGGACCCTGTCTCGCTGGTTTCTGTCACTGACAGCGGTGCAGTTTCAGAACAATGGCCGCTCTTTAAACCAGACCGGTTTGAATCAAGTAGATTACTTTTGAGAGTTTGAGATTGCTTAGAACCTTAAGAAGGGTAGTAGTGAGAACGGCATTTAATTTTCAACTTGAGATGGATTCAGGGTTTTTCAACAAGAGAGTCACTTGGGCCTGCTTAAACATTTTAGAAAATGAGTGTACACTCGGTTGATAATAAGGCCGCTGGCGTCTGCTGGTAGCCTTTGTTGTGTTACGCGTACACGTGCTAACAGGTTTACACAGGTGACATCACGCAGAAAAGCAGGCTGAAAAGACGACACACAACGAGGGAGAGGAAGATTGAGGAGGTGTGATGAGCTACTGTCAGCAGGAGATTGTGTTTGGCTTAGAGCTGTGTGTGTGTGTGTGTGTGTGTGTGTGTGTGTGTGTGTGTGTGTGTGTGTGTGTGTGTGTGTGTGTGTGTGCGTGCACATATGATTTGTTCATTTCCTCTCTCCTCTATGAGCTCGTGCCAAAATAAGCTCATTACCATCACAGGAGCCAAGGCTGGAATTCAGAAATTCATTAGCTCAACGATTTGCATAGTCTCGCTTTCCTCTGCAACTGTGTGTGTGTGTGCGTGCATGTGTGTGTGTGTGTTTGGCACTGCTCGCTGCAGGCACTCAAACCAGCACTCCTACCTGCTACTCTGTCATGGTTTGTCTTCCCCTTGTGTGGTTGAATTAAAATGTTCCCTCTCGCTCTGCTGAAGGTTTGAGCTCCAGCGCGATTCATGTTCAAAGAACTCAAGTCTGAGAAGCAGAGACTGACAATTACTGCAACAAAGGCATGACCGACAGGGAGAGAAGCTTTAATTGAGTTAAAATTGAGTTTCTGAATAGATCATTGTGTTAATTTTAGAATAAATATAGTTATTTCCTTGCAGGGTGCACTCCAGCTCAGGACAGGGAAGATATGAAATCTTTCTCATGGCCCTTTTCCTGCTCTTTCATTTCTCTTCCGGCAGCGTATTCATTTTCTGCCCGTGCTTATCTGTGATAATGCCATGATCTATGCTTCGCCTGAGGTACAATATCAAAGATTTAACAGAGAGGAGTCTACAATACGATATGTCCCGTGTTTCACAGAGCAGGAGTTTGTTTTTACGGCTTTATCAATAAGTGGTTGCGTTGTGGAAAGTGTTGCTGAAGATGACGAGTGAGTTACAATCACTGTCGACACAAACTTTTCTTTTGGAATGAATAAAAGACGTTTATCTCGTCCACACAGGTGAGTTTTACCAGCAAACCAGCCTCCAGATTCTGTGCGTGGCTCAAGAGCACTTCAGCAGACTCTGGACTGGAAACATTAAAGAGAGGTCATGAGCTCACAGCCACCCGGCAGGACGGCCCTATGCCGCTTGTTCCTACGGCTACCATTCAGCACTATAACCGTTTAAAGAACAGGTTTGGATACACTCACATGCACATGCACACTGAAAGAATGGTTGGCGTCTAATTATTTCCGCTGTTCATACTGGCTTCCTGACATGACTACACTGCCAGAGATGGAGGTCAAAATCCACTGTCCTCGTTGTGTGCAAAAATGTTGTCTGAAGTTTATCTGTGGGGCTTCAGCAGTCGGAATTAGTCAAACCAAGCCAGTATCTTCCAGATTCAGTCTGCGGGTCTTTGTCAGTACAGCACATGCTGAGTGCTAACTTGCGTTTATGGGAGTTCAGACTTTGGGCAACAAACCCTTACACGATTACCTAGGGTTGGATGTGTGTAGTGTTGGAGGTTAAACCTAGACCTGCCACTTTGACATGTCTACAATCACTAAACCACCCGCTAGTGAGTAGAAAAGGCGTTCATGTATTTTATGTATTGAAAAAGATATATTGATGGATTAGCTAAAACACACAGAACGACTTCCTGACACTCACCTTTATACACACACACACACACACAAACACAGTATACACACAAGCACATTGGGGTCGTGTGTTCGTGGAGTTCAACAGCTGTGCACACATCGTGCTCTTTGATGTGACTGTATTTGGCTGAAGATTAAACTGCACCGTCCATGGAAACAGGGACTGAGTCACCGTGCCCTGAATGTCCTTGAACGTCTCAGGTGGAGTCCAGTTTGATTTGGAGTCCGCTGTGGGCTTCAAATGACTGGACACGGTTCAGCTGAAACACATGGCTCTATAAAGCCCTCAGGTAACATGTCAGAGTGCTATTCTACCAGGAATATATAATGATAATAATAATAATAAACTTTATTTATATAGCACTTTTCTTAATGTTACTAAGTGTTTTACAAAAAGGAAATAAAACCAGACGAGGCAGATAAAATGAGAATATGGCCAAAGAACATGAGCAAGTAAAAACACAGGAACAAGGAAAGAACTACGAGGCAGAGAACAGACAAGCTGTGTTACAGACACAGATGGCGATGCCTTGATTTTATACCTTTTTAAAGGCTGATTTTATTTATATTATACCCCAAAACAATCTTTGGTATACACCATACGTAATACCTACAAAATGCAGATACCGCACTCTGCATCATCTTCACGATTCATGCGATTAGAGAACTCTAGTTTGATTATTTGTAGTTCACAGTTAACAGGGATTAAGTGTACATCTGTTTTGCTAGGTCTCCATAATTTTTATATTTATACTGAAATAAAATACATTGAAATGTATTCAATTTTAAAGGTAGCTTGAAGAAGCCAAATCGCAAGAACTCCACTAGATCAAAAGATGGGAGTTACTGCTACTCTGCTGAGCTAGGTTTGTTAGCAGGACTAGTTTAGCAGTTTCTTTCCTCCATCACGACTCGATTCAGCTACTGCCTCATTTAGTTTTGGTGGATAATAAATTTAATTACCAAGTTGTTGGTTCATCAAACAGATTACAGCTGGAGACCTTTAGCTAAAACTAGTCGTAGCAATCTCCCTAGCTACTGCGGTTTGTTTTGTTTTGTAGCTAGTTACTGCAAATGTTACATGCAGTTTTCACAGAAATGATGCACTTCTACGGCCTCATAGCGTCTGGTCTCGGTTTGGACCAAATATGTAGCTACCGCGTTTCGGCATTTAGGGCGGTACAGAAAGATCTTGGGACAGGTGGGACTCTGACAGAATTACATGATGGAAGAACAACAGTCAGTACACGGTTTCCCAGTTCTTGAATGAATAACTGACCAGGAGAAGGCACTTTCTAATAAGGGCAGATATTCTAAACCTCAGCATAAAGTCCAGTTCACTGGCTGCAGATGAGGGGAGCGGCTGGTTGCTCGACTGAGCAGTGACGGACAGAAAGCAGGCCCTAATGTAAAGATAATGTTTGCGATCGGATCAGTTTTATATTACACGGGAAAATGGGAACATATAACAAATGGAGGTGATATCATACCTCTTCTTGTTTGTCAACAGAAACTCAATTTTCAAATGACATTAATATAAAAAAAATGTTTTTCAAAATGTAAAGTTTATTGGCTGATATTACAATTCTGATGTAACTTTGAATAACGAGATTGTTAACTTCTCGTTCACAGTGATGGATTATTATTATTATTAAGTGTGATGTTTTATCGTGGTCTATTATTATTAATATTACTACTATCAGTGATGGATCATTATTATTATTCAAAAGTTAGAAGTCTTTAGAGCTGCAATTCACAATTATAGGATGGAACAATGAAATACACCGAGGGAAAAATGTCCTCAGTTTCCCACATCAGACGTACTGAATCATCTTTTAATTCCACCTACATTCAGACATGCTGGACAAGTTAGGCATTATGATTGTGTGAGACAAACAAAATGATGGTTAACATGAAATCCTCATGAGAAAAAGCGAATAAATTGTGTGGCGCTGAAATGATCTTGAATGAGTTCCACTTAGCAGTGCCCTTTTATGAGTCCGTGTGGTGGTTGTTGGCTAGAACGTGGTGGCATGGTGTTAAAGTGCAAAAATTCAAACTAATATCTTTGGTTAGACTCTAGCGGCTCTCAGAACAACAGCTGGGTCATCAGAGCAGTCTGGAGTCAGTGTGGTCAGAGCGGAGTGGCGATATATATCAGCTTTCCCAACAGGGTTATCATTTTGAGACAAAACCGCTCTGTTGCATTGAAAAATATACAGTTTATCCACTGCAGGTTTTAATACGTGCCCTTTATGTACGGCTGTATTAAGAGAACTGGATACTTCATTCCAAGATGGCGCCCAATTCGTTGCAATGGTCCACAGAAGACGCTCGCTAGAGTCTTCCTGCTGACGCCCCGCACACAGCAACGGCGTGAAATCGTTTTCTGTCACAGCTCTGAGACTTTTCTAATGATATTGAACCACCAGCGATTTAATATGGAAAGCCAGGGCTGGAGCCAGGTGATATGCGTTGATGCGTTCATATAACATTGTTAACACAAAAACAACATGTTAACAACACATTGACAACCTACTGACGAAATGTTGACAACACACAGATAACACTTCGACGACATGTAGATAACACATGGCTAACGTGTTGTCTACACGGTGTCAGTGTGTCCAACGTGTCGATGTGTTGTCATTGCACTGTTAACATGCTATTAATGTGTTAACATGTTGTTAATGTGTTAATTTTTCACGTGTTACAGCGTGTTGTCAGCACGTGACTTCAGGTCAGTTTCACGTGTATCTCGTCTCGTTTTAATCTGTAATTTTGCTCCTGTCAGGTAGAAGAATACCCTAATAACTATGAATATACAGTATAATATTCATTCACCGAGTTCTGTTATTCTTGTTTTTCCTTTTCATAATCAAGCGTAGCATCAGGTGAAGGATTATATTAAAGATTGATTGATAAATCAAAATCACTTTTTAGGATATTTAGAGGTGTGTGACAGCCAGTTTTTAAATCTAAATTCCTGTCTCTAAGTGTTTTTGCGCGATGTAGGCCTCTCTGTGTTTTTTCCATTCAACACTGTCCATTGTACTGAGCGGAGGTTCATCCTCAGCCACATGTTCCTGCAGGAGAAGGTGTATAATGGAGCTGAGCCACAGAGCAGCCAGAGGCCACATTAACCTCACAGCTTTAAAAAGATTATTACTATATTATCTCTTTTTCCTGTACTTTGCCAAATAACTTTGCCCTCCATTAGTAACGTTTCTCCCATTTCAGAACACAGACAGATTATGAGCTGTAGCCCATAACTACCGTCATGGTAGTTACCACGCCATTTGACTTACAGCGTGAGACATTAACCACGTGTATTATTAGCAGCTTTTCCAATAGGTTTTATAATCAATTTCAGTTTTCTAATATAAGTTACACTGCATGCTTCTTCTTCATACATGCAGCACTTCTTCACCATACTTCTGTTTGCTCTGGTCAGAAACATAATTTTAAAGATATGTACTGTATCAAATTTGGCATATAAGATATTCCTGTCCGATCCTCCCTCACAGAGAATGTCACTGACTACTAAATGATAGCGAGATTTAAAATCTAAGCTCAGCTCATTATGTCTTTACTCTAAGAGTCGTGACAGAATGACAATATTTGGGGTCACAGTCATTGTGTGTGTCACCGCTTTCTGTTTGCTCAAAGCTAATGGATCTGTCAAAAGATGGCAAGGTTATCAAAACCTCTTCTAAAGGTTCAATTGACTGTAAACTTGTAAACTGCTGAATCACCCAGAGACGCCTGAAGCTGGATGTGAACGTGTCTACCTGGTTTTTAAAGGGGAACTTTAAAGGGGATTTTCCACCTCGGCGTGTTTCCAGGTGTTTCCAGGTGTCGGGGAGTTCTACTGCACATGTGATTAAGTAGCATAAAGCCTTCAGTGTCTCAGAGGGAGCTGTGTGGAGTCTGCTAAATGTCCTCACGTGATGTCACTCGAGTCGGCATCGGGCGGGGCTGCAGACTGCAGGTTTGAAACTGTGGAGTTAGAAAGAAGTGAGCTCAGCAGACCTCTGCAGCCCGCTGCTCGCCTCTGCTGCAGGCTACATTAGCCGCTGCTAGCATAACACACCACAACCTCACACCCCTCTGTCAGCATTGTGGGTAATGTAGGCAACAGGTTTTGACAAAGAAGAAGAATGTGTGGAATAAAAAAGACGATATCTCTAGTTCGGCGGCATCGATTTAGATCCTTTTAAAAAACCTGTCCGTTGTGACGTCAACAATGTTTTAGGAGTGTAAAGCTAAAATCAGTGGAGTACTCTTTTAAAGACATATAATTTTTGACATTATTATTATCATCATCTTTCACTCATACTGTGAAAACCAGTGCGGCTGCTGGAAATGTAACATTAAAACAGGTATGTTGGTGTCATGACAGCTGAATCTGTATCGAGTCCAAGCTGGGGGAAGGCTTACCGCACTGCTTTGCTGTGATTGGCTGTGTCCCTAGGATGATAGCGATCCTATGTTCGCTTGCCTGTTACTTATCAGAATCAGCTTTATTGGCCAAGTATGTGAACACATGCAAGGAATTTGACTCTGGTTTTTTGTTGCTCTCAAAGTTCTTCCAAAGAAATAGAAATACAGCTAAAAAACGAGGACAACAAAGGTAAACAAACATTCAGCTATTATGTACATACAAGTAGGTGAAAGAATATATATTATATATAAAAACATACAAGTCAGACAGTTTCTGTAAATTGTAAACAAGAATACGATAGTGATATTGCATTAATTTTCTAGTCGATCTGACCAGTTATTTTACCACACTGACACTAATACTTTTGAGGGGCATACGTTAAGATAATAAGCATAGCCTTTTCCCTAAATAAAATAACAAATGTTATTTTAATTGAAATGCTTTAACTTATAATAAATAATAAATGATTTGCCGAGAAGCAAGCACAGCACAGTAGGGTGGGACGTGACGCAAAATGGGAGGGGAAATACAGTAAATAACGCGACTAACACTAAAAAAGGACGTCAACTTCTTGATGAATAAATAAAAAAACCACCTGAGGGACGTGTTGTAGTCTCTCAGAGCTCAAAACTGCATCCATCCTCTTGTGTGTCTTGTGTCTTTGCTAAGTTATCTTCAGTGGCAAGTTTGTTTCTTCAGTTATTTCTGTTTGGTGTCAGATCGGTTTGAAAAACCTTCACAGAGGTGTAAAGATTACTGTGAAAATTCACAGTGAATAATACTCCATCACTGGCCTCTACAACATAACCACATCTGCTTTTATTCACACCTCCTGAATCAGGACCAGACAATAAAGTCAGGCAACATATCCGACATAGTGCTCTGCCTCTCTCTCAGACACACACACTGTACACACACAAAGAGCCATCAAGGACATGAAATACTTCAGCCGAGTTGACTGAGACTGTCGTTGGGAGTGAACAAACCTCGCCAGGAAAACTTCTTTTTGTGAGATTGTACAAAACAGAAGCCCATTCACTTTTTGTCTACTTCTGTCGCCCACATCGTTCAGTGCTGGTTTTAAAGCTGAAAGAAACTAACAGTGCCAACAGGAACATAAGCGCACTACACTGACTGTGTTTCTATAACCTGAGTGCATGTGTCATGCGCGGTGTGCAGGGTTATACAACCAACAATGCCGATAGCGGAGGTACTGTAGGTGTGTGTGGCAGGTGTCGAGACGCAGTCTAGTCGAGACGTTGTCTCAACTAGACTGCAGCTATGAGCTTCTTCATTTCTACCCGACGACTTTGCTCCGTTTTGCTGAAATAACGACTGTCACAGGAAGATTTTATTAGATGTCTCCGGCTGACTTTTTAATGTTTCCAGCTGACACACTGAATGCTGTAAAAGTATATATATATGCATTCAATGGTTACATACATGATATCATGCTAACAGACTGATGCTAAAGCTAACAGGTCCCAGATAAAAAGTCAGCATCCTCACAACTGATGATCCATGTAGAAGACATGGAAACGAAGGTGCAGCATTGCTCTTGTTTTGCAGATAAAGCTAGTTAGCCCATGACACATCGGTATGCTTCTCTGTACGTTACTGCCACAAACTGTCAAGCAGGAATGTTTAGCTCGTCTTGCTTGTTTCAGGTGTTTTTAGCCTGATGTCTGGTCTTTAGCAAGTGAAACACAAGATCAGTTGGACTGAGGTCAGGTGACTGTCAGGAACACTCTTTCTTTTTCTTCAGGCTCATTGACCTGCTGCACTATCCTAAAACTATGGCAAGATAAAAAGCACTACACTGTTCCTTCCTTTAAAGCTGAAAGTCAGCAGTTTAACTTTCCAATGTGCTACAGCAGAGCCAGAACAGTGAAAACATCAGACTGAGGACAGAACTGTCTTTGTTTTATTGACCTCAACCTTTGAACAAACCCTGTGTTGTCATTTAGGTATTATTTACATTAGAGCTGAAACAATTAGTTGATTAATCGATAATCTGCAACTATTTAAATATTTGATTAATCCTTTCAGTGATTTTTCAAACAAAAATGCCAAACATTCTCTGATTTCTCACATGTGAGGATTTATTACTTCTCTTTGTCATATATGACCGAAACCTGAATATTTTTGGGTTTTGGACTGTTGGTCGGATGAAAACAAGATGCCACATTGGGATCTCATAATGAGCAAATGAGCATTCGCTATTTTCTGACATTTTATGGACAAAATGATTAGTCGAGAAAATAACGGGCAGATTAATTGAAATATTCGTCAGTTGCAGCCCTGCTTTACATCATCTGAGGACAAATCTTCAGGCTTTACGGACCCCACCAAGGCTGTGAAGTTGAATACATACATTCACACATTTCAATGCCAACATTAAAAACCTGCCAGACTGTGAAGATATTACATTTAACAGTTTTGTTGACAGCAGACTCAAAATGGAGACAATTTGCTTCGATTTGAAATGACAGATGGATTACACTGCCATTATCACAAACTGTAATAACACAGCTACTTTAATACACAGCAGATTTCATGCTTTGGAATATTTGGCTGTGACTGACAGGCCTTGTCGTTGTCTCGCAGTCATTCCAAGAAAGATGACGGATGATGGCTCAGGAAGCAAATCTGATCACGATTAAATCACATAAAATGTATCTGCTAATCATGTTTAATAACTTTGATCCTTGACTTCATATTTTGAGTTAGTGTGTTCAACATTAACACGGATTTATTCAGGAATTCTTCCTTGCTGCCCAACGGACTGCAGTGTTGCCACGTTATCAAAGGAAAGTAGCTCAAAAAGTCACCAGATGGGGTGTCCTGCTGGCCGAGGGGTTTAAGACACTGACCATGAACTGCAATGTCCTGATTTCGACCTTTGTTTTATGTTGATTTAAATCCACAAAATTTGGATAAAGATGAAAACAAAATGAAGTCAAATTAAACTTAACTCATTTTATCATCAGCTATTATTGTTATTCAATCTGCTATCATCTCATCTACATACATCTAAATCTACCTCTGCTTTCAAAAACCTTTTATGTACTGTAGGCTGTATGGATGTGGAACTGTCAAAAAAACTGAAAAATAAGTCATTGCATTTGGGAACCAAAGCAAAGAAGAACGAGTTCCCCAGGCAAACAATGTGGAATAACTGATCATTAGTGACACAGCTTATTAACGAGGGATATTGGTGACGCTCTTCAAGGGAGAGGAGATAAGGCCAGTGCCAAAAGTTGGCAAATTTGTCGAAAGAAATGCTAAAGGAGTCTTAGATGTCAACTGCAAAACTGGCAACGCTGTCAGAAATGGTGCGTTGAGTGAATTCGATATTGACATAATCCATTCCACGTGAGTTTGCTGACTGAAATTCTTTTTATTACTGAACACCTCGCTGACATTGTTGACAATGAGAAGTCGTTAAGAAGACTGCCTTCAATCTGCTGAGTTTGTATTTTCAATATACACCTGAGTGACTGTCTGTGTACGTTAAACGTGTACGTCTTGACCATTTAACTCCAGATTATCTCAGTTAAAGTAAATCTATCAGTCTTGTCCATCTGTATTCATGAGGGCTGAAATCCTGCAAGACCAAAACATTTCTGCTGACATTGTTCAGAAGACAAACAATTTCATTCATTTTATTTTCAGCCATGCTAGCAGCACTGCTCTAAGGATAGCAATGTCAGTCTGTCGGTCGGTCCACCACTTTATATCTCAAAGACTATTTGATTGATTGCCTTGAAATTGTATACAGACGTTTATGTTCCCCAGAGGACGACTCCTACTGACTTTACTGATCCTCTGACTTTACCTTCAGCGCCACCATGAGGTTGACAATTGTGGTTTAAAGTGAAATATCTCAACATCTACTGGATGGACTGTGATGAAATACTGTTCATCAGGTCAACATTTTAATGTGTCCAGCACCAAATACCTGCAGAACTAATGACATTCCCAGCAGCCTTAGCCGGACTTAATGTTTACTGCTAATTAGCTAATGTTAGCATGCTAACACGCTAAACTAAGATGGTGAACATGGTGAACATTATACCTGCTAAATATCAACATGTCAGCCTTGTCATTGTGAGCATGTTAGCATGCCTATGTTAGCATTTAGCTGTGTCTAAGTACAGTCTCACAGAGCAGCTCGCACGGCTGTAGACTCTTAGTCTTGTTTTTTCATATTTCATCTAAATATGTTTCCTTCCTCATGTTGTGGAGTTTCATTTTCAGCTAATGTAATAATAACCTCAGTGTGTCTGTGAGTTAATGTGAGTACGTGTGTGTGTCAGAGGCCACTAACTCTTTCTACATCTTTAGATGTCATTGCCCAAAGGGGGAAATAACAGTCTGGCTGCATTCATAAAGTAAACAACAAGAAATGAACGACTAATCTTCTGTGTCATCCTGACAGACTGCAGGTGGTTTGCATTTTCAAGTTTTCTGCAGGTGTGCGTTTATGTACGAATGTGTGTTGGGGTGTGTGTGTGAATGAATTTGCAGCACACAGCGTGAGCCAGCTTCTCAATATCAAGAATCCTCCTCTCCCTCTGTCTGTCTCTCACCACGCTCCCTCCCTCACCCCTCTCCTCTCCTCCTCCCTTGTCCCACCTGTGCTCGTCCTTATCAGTGGTTGAAAGCTGCCGTGGTATCGCCTCCGCTCTAAGGCCTGTCTGTTTCTGCCTTTGTTCTCTGTCCCATCTCCGTCAGACAGGATTCTGTGTCTAATCACTTTCACCCTCCCGACCTGTCTCTGCTTAATGCACCTACCCAACCCCCCCGTCGTTGTCTTAAACCTATCCCTGCTTCCAAATTCACCTCCTCTCTTCCCTTCAAAGGCAGAGTAAAGTATTGCTCAGTGTGCTTCCTGTGGCTGTGTGAGTTGTCATTGAAAAGAAAATTAAAGAGAAAGGTTGACGTGATGTTTTCCAGTGTCACGGCCTCCTGCTGGAAGTTTTAGTAACAGGACTAATGAAGTGCTATTTAAAGCCAAGAGTTGGCTGTTTTTCTAGAATCTGTCTAAAGGACATGATGAAGTGCTTTTTTCCAGGATGTCCACACAGACAAAGACCTCCTACTGGTGACCTCCTACATGGAATTAATTTTTAACGTTGTCTGAAATGAAAACAAGTTGAAATTTCAGTAACAATAGGCCTTTTCACAGGAAATTTGCATGCCACAGCAACAGTACACAAACGAACCACACGATGCAAAGAATAGTGCAAGTACAAACATAAAAGTAAAAAGTATGCCAGAGGATCACCAAAGTTATTACAGTTCATCCTGAGGGGAAAATGAATGTCTGAACCACATTTCATCACAATCCATCCAATAGTTGTTGAGGTGTTTCAGTCTGGACCAAAGTGGTGGACCCACCAACACTGCAACGCGGCTAAAAACCCAGCACACAGGCAGGAGAGCTGACCAAAGCATTTATTAATGTGCTCTGTGCTTGCCAATCTGAAGCTCTATAATATACTGTATTATTGCTGTTAGTGAACCATTCTGATTTCTTTGTATAGAGATGGGAAAAAACACTGTTGACCTATAGCTTGACAAAACAAATAGCAGCCCTGCAGTTAAGCCAGAAATAATCAACAACTTGCTCATTTGCCCTTACACATACATGGTAACCATGGTAGCCATCTCATATCCCACCAACTTTATGCACGTAGATGTTGGACACTTAGTTACAGTCTACTTGAGATGAAAGACAAAAATCTGTTTCAAATCAATAGTTGACAAAACTGGAAATAAGAACAAAACCTGACGTATGCAGTAATTCTGATGAAAACCCCTTTTACAGTGTAAAGACGATCATATCAGGTAAGAAGTGAATAAAGAACCGCTGTGAAATGTAATCATTAATCCTCTCCCAGCCCTGCTGCAGCCTCTGAAGCTACATCTTGTTAGATGGAGCTTTTGATAAAGCTGATCACAAGATTTTGCTTTCATTGGTTTCGATGATTCTGCTTACAGCTGGTTCAAATCAGACCTGTGTGGTCGAGTTCAGACTGATGGTTTCAGATCAAGTCTCCAGATGGTCGATGACTGTGTCCCACAAGAATCAACTTTCAGCCCCTGTTGTTTACTCTATACATACTATTTATTTTCCGCCTGAGCTTTGCAATGTTCATTTCTATGATGACGATACTATCTTGTATATATATTGACGACCTCCAGAATTCTTTCATTAATTTAAAGCAAGCTCATTCGCTTTCTTGTCGTAAGTTAGTTGAGAACATGTATACAACTCTCATATTTGTCCTTTAAATATAACCCTACAGTCAGCAGCTGGTACACAACATACAGTATATATATATACTGTATATATAAACTGTATGTATACGTTTACGTATATGCATGAATGTGTGTGGCGCTGTTACTTGGTATGAGCAAGCTTTCTGAATATCAGGAACTTTCCTACTCTCCCTCTGTCTCTTGCTCACACCTCTCCTCCCTTTCACCTTTGTCACAAACGTTTTCATGCCTTAATTGGATAGTGATAGTGGAGTGATGACAGGAAATGAGGGGGAGAGATTCAACAATGGTCCCTGGTCAGATACGAACCGGGACGTTGTGGTTCACAGTGGTGGAAGATCTACTCAGATCTTTTACTTAAATAAAAGTAAAAATACCACAATGTAGAAAGCCTCTGTAACAAGTCCTGCATTAAAAATTTTACTCAAGTATGTAAGTATTAGCATCAAATTAAACTATACGTACCCAAATTAAAAGTACTCATTATACAGAATGGTCCATTTCAGAATAATATACATTATATTATTAGACTATAAACATTGATGCATTAATGTGTAAGCATCACTAATGTTGCTGCTGGTAAAGGTGGGGCTAATTTTACTACTTTACTACTACTTTATATACTGCTGGGTAGCTTAATCTATAATAATGCATCATCATTTATTAGTCGATTATCTGAATAACTAGTAACTGCAGCTGTCAGATAAATGTCGTGGAGTAAAAAGTACAATATTTCCCTCTGAGATGTAGTGGAGTAGAAGTAGAAAGTAGCAGTAGTTTTAATGTACATATGGACATAGAGAATTGCTTTAAAACAGACTTTTGAATCTATCCTTTAAAATGTAAGTTAGGTCCTGTAAAGGTATACAACAGTAAAGCTATACAGTAGTAATACATATACAAGATGCATTTCCTGTCTTCCCCTATAAGCAGCAGAACAATACACTGACACTGGCAACATCATCATATATATTGCTGAACTTACAGTAAGATGGTGAGATTAAATGTTTCATGTTCATGTGAGTGAAATGGTAGTAAATTGCTCTTATTCCAGAAACACATACCTTAGACGGAACAGATGGGAGCAGATCCTGTGAAAGACAACAGTTCCTTGCTATGATTTATTTTGTTTGTTTGAATGTTTTTTTTAGAAAATATACTCTGCAGGTATGAAATTGTTCTCTGGATATTTATCGAGCCACCCTGCAGGAGTTAATCTATAGCTCCACTCTCACAGGATGCAATCATATTTCAGTGTTGCAGTTTGAAATGATTGACTGTTATATGTAGCAGGCAGAGCTGCAGTAATAGGCGGGACATATTGTAACACTGGTGCCGTGACTGACTGCTAATGAGCTGTGTTACCCAAAAGTTGAACTCCCTCTGCTGAAGTGCAGAAATGAGGCAATTACTCTGTTATTGTAACCCTGACATAAACACTGGACAGAGATTATCTCGTCCTTCATTATGACTGAACATCCTTGACTGGCTGTGAGTGTGAAGGCATCATAGACACATGGTTCTTTCATGAGGTGTATTTATGTACAAGGCCACTGAGCACATGATCCATAACCTTGTATAGCAGTTTGATTCTTAAAGGATAATATCAGTTTTTTACAACTTGGGTCTTATTTTCATAATTTAGTCCACTATTTCCATTGGCTATAGTTGTATTGTACTCACCAGAGGCAGAAGAACTACTCAGATCTTGTACTAAAGTAAAGGTAGTAATATAACAGTGTAGAAAAACGCTGTTACAAGTCATTCATTCGAATTTAAGTTATTTAAGTAAACGTACAAAAGTATTAGCATCAAAATAAAGTTAAAGTACAAAAAGTAAAAGTACTCACTATGCATTATAATGTTTATTAAAGTACTGGATTATAAGAGTGATCAAGTGAGATCAGTCACTCAGTATATGCACACAGGTTAGCTGCTTCGAACCAGGTAGCACAAGAGATTGAAGGAAGCATTTTATGGTGGCATACAGAGAGATGTTTAACATTCAGAGGCCCATCAGACCCCGACAGCCAGCCACACGGCTAAAGGTAAAGTTAGTGTTTGTTTAAAATCCAAAACACAGTAAATATATGTGTAGTGTCCCTTTAGTTTATTACACACAACTGTAATAGTCGTAGCATGAGCGGCGTTTTGCTCCCTTTGCTACAGGTGGTGGGGGCCCAAAGTTTAGAGGAAGGTGGACAGTTGGGGATTGATTGTTGTGAATATAAACAGACGCGACTCCACGTAGGGAAAAAGTTCATTTCACAGTGGACAAACTGAAAGTGAAACTGAAAAAATGTTTAAATGAATGAATACAGACCGCAGCACCGACTTCACCCATCTCTGATAATGTCAAATTAAATCAATTCGAATAAAATGACCCATTATGTGTGAAGTGAAAACAACATGAGATGCAGTAAAAAGCTGAAATTGTTACAAATGTGTTATTTATTGTCCTCTAACAAGCACCTCTTAGTATGAAACTCCCACTGCACTGAGATAAATTATGTACTTTCCTATTTATACAATTTTAACGCCGTCACTGTAGCTGAAAACACTTCATTATGACTTGTGAGTAAAAAATGAACATCTGCACAGCTGGTTTATTAATAAAAGTTGTAAAATAATTATCCATTCCTCACTACAAGTATATAAAACTATCTATCTTCTGACATGTTGAACCTTGTAAGGCATGAGGAGGAAGGCAGCTCAGATCACTAAAACATCTTTAAATCATCTTCATCGTCTGTATTACAGAATTTCGGAGTCCACTTCCTCCTCTCTGCACGGCTCGCCGAGGGCTACAGATGAGAATCTAATAAAAGGCAGCAGAGAAAATGGCTTCACGTCTGTGTAATACATCGAGGTTAAATGGGAAGGAATTGGCTTTAGATTGAAGTGATTTGCGTGTTTTAGCCTGCAGTTCCACTGCTACCGCTGCAATAATTGAATTACTTCAAAAATCAAACCAGACTGAAGCAATTCAACTCACTCAACTCACTCAACACACACACACACAACAGGCGTTCCTTGGGAGATGCGTTCCTCCCTTCATCTCTTTCATGAGCGAGAGGCTTCAGAGGATAAGCGTGAGATCAAACACAGTACCGGTTAAACCACAGCAATTACACTATCCACCTAAGGGAGGAAGAGGGAAGAGATGGGGGAGGCAGGCGGAGGGAGAGAGTGAGAGAGCGGGGGAGGGAGGACAGATAAAGAGGGAGTGTGTGAGAATAAGTGTAATGAGAACAGATTGCAGATCAGGAATTCAGAGCACCGCTGAATTAAATGGGTTTTGGGAGACAGGGATTGTTCAGGTAATGTGTTTTAATAAGATACGATTCGCAGGGGCCTCCGGTGTGTGTGCAGGTGTGTGTGCAGTGTTTTCTATATCAGAGAGCAAGTGTATGTTCTTACTGAATGTTTTCTGACTGAAAGAGTGCGTCTGTGCGGACAATATCAACTATGAACTCTTTGCTTCATCATTTTTTGCTCTGTTGACAGTGAACAACAAATGAATTTGTGAATAATGAATTAAACGCTGAAGAGGGAACCACAGCACACTCAGCTGTTGATTCACATCAGTGTCTGGGGTGTTAAGTGTTTGTTTATGTGTGTGCATATGTGTGTGTGTGTGTGGCAGCCTGATAAGTTATTAACACAATAACCACACAGCAGTAACAGCATTATGCACAGAAACACTGAGCAACAGCCTTCACATTAACTTGACTTGTGCATAACTAAATTAACAAAAGCATAAATATTGTAATGAATATTTCCCTGCACGGTGCGGACAGCTGATTTAAAGGAATATGTTAACATTTTCAGAAATTTCAGGGTAAAAAGGATTCTCGAAAACACAATCAGCAAACAGAAACAGCAAAACTACACAATAAGCAAGGAATTAGTAAAAACAGTTACAACAATCATAAACAACTTTATATAATAAGGCTTTATAATCTTCAAGGGGAATGTAAAGTGGAAAACACACTGCCACTGCAGCGCCGCGGCACAGCATGACGCGTCAAGTGCCGCCCCTAGAACCAATAGGAAGCGCCGCGCTGCAGCACGTCAACAACTGTTTCTGCTCATCCACTGATCTACATCACAGACTGTATATGTATATAATTTATTATATATTCAATGATCTACACTCACCAGAGACAGCGACAGCAAGAGGTGAGGACAGGAAGTCGAGCTGCCAAGGGAGCCGGGATGTAGCCTACAAACAGGGAGCGAGTGGAGTTTATTTATTTATATAAATTTAGCCTTGTAGATACAGGCACAAGTGAAATAGTTAACACTGCACTAGTAAATAACATCTGTAGTTGTGCCAACATTTTATTAGAGTACAAAACAGCCTTTTCTCTGGAAAAAATGTGTTTTTTCAAGGGCGGCAAAGCTGGAAATAGGACAGTGGCGTGAGAACAACTATAAAGCGTAAAGCACTGTGATAACACAGGGTTTAACTGCTGAAGTGTTGATGGGGCAGCATGTCAATACAGAATATCTCCACAGTCGAGGACAGACATGAAGGTTGACTGCACAATAGACGACGAGTCAGGGCCTGGGCTGGGGTGGAGTCTGGGGCATATAAAACTGTATCATCAGCAAACAAATGGACTTTGAAGCATTCATTGGGAATAATTATGTTATTTATGTAAAGAGTATACAGCAATGGATCAATATACCCCTGTGGCAACACCCCCTCCTGTAGAGGAGGGCAACAGCACAGTAACAGGTTAGTAACTCCTTATGACAGATTTGAGTGTTAATGAGGGCTCCCAAGTTTCTCGCTCTATAACTGAAGGTGTTGATTTACTCCGTCATGAAGTTCTCAGGAACACTTGCAGACTGAAATCATTATGGGGGTGAAAATGTGCTGTGTAAATGAGCATCTCTATTACCTTTGTTCACATTCACCTGAGACATCGACGTCTTCTACCAAAGTTAATACTTTGAACCCAACTGATGCATCACAAATAGCACCCTTAACAGGCATCATAAACACACTGCAACAAACAGCAACTTATTCTCTGATAGCTGAGAACAACTAACTGAGAAGACTGGGTTCACTATATGCTCACAATGAGGTTTAATGTTTACCATGTTCACCATCTTAGTTTAGTGTGTTAGCATGCTAACATTAGCTAATTAGCAGTAAACACAAAGTCCAGCTGAGGCTGATGGGAACGTCATCAGTTCTGCAGGTATTCGATCATAAACCAAAGTGTTGGACACATTAAAATGTTGAACTGATGATGGTGCTAGATGAATAGTCAGAGGATCACTAGAGTTATTACAGTTCATCCTGAGGGGAACATGAATGATGAACCACATTTCACAGCAATCATCCAATAGTTGTTGAGATATTTCAGTGTGAACCAAAGTGGTGGACCGACATTGCCATCCATAGAGTCACAGCGCTAGCTTGGCAAAAAAAATGACACTTTCCTCCGTCACAGATGCAGATGGGTGCAGCAGAAATAGACCAGACGTGTGACGACTCTGACACGTAACACGCCTAAACACCAGATCAAAAACGTGTTTCACAGTAACTGGTCTTAACTCTCTTACTGACGTCTCTCCTGGCTCCACTCATGACGACCACCTGTGGTCCTCCTCAGTCCCCCTCAACACTTCCCCATCTGTCTTTCTTTTGTTTTCTCGAACTCTTCAAGGTGTCAAACCAACTTTTTCAATATTATTCACTCACTGAAAGACCAGAAAACTTTACTGTTGCTTTGACTCCACAAACGGACAAAAGAAAGAGCAGAAGCTTGTTCCCCTTTGTTGCCTTTGAACCAGCAGACTCTCCGTGCTCTCGTGTTTACCTCCTGCCTTAGTGACTGATCCCATCATGATCCTATCATGTATCATAACACAGCTTTTCTGTTTTTTTACGATTTATTTTCACCCCCATCTGGGCCTCCCTGAGAGTCTACAACACTGTCATCTTACCTGACATGAGACAATATCTGCAATTTTTGCTATTGTGTCTCCTCTGATGCTCTAGCTTTTTCTATACTTAGTGATACATATTTTAAACAGGTTTTAGTCCAAGTGGGAGCCATCTACAGTGCCAAATGAACAGCTATTACTTCAGGTTGAACTCAGTTATTACTCTCTCGCTACAGCTTCTCCAGAATACTGGGATCCTAGTCACCTGATATTTTTCAAAATCTAAAACAAAATGTGTTTTACAATAATGAAAGTATATGGTTTGTGTGTGAAAAGTGAGAGAATTATTTGTTGCCACTGTGGACGAATTACATGGAGGAGATCCTACAGCTAAAAGGACTCAAGTCTGCTTCAAATGAATTAGTTCGGTTGGATTGTCAAACAGCAATGTTGACGTTAGGGGAGCTGCTTCTGACAATTTTTTTAACTTTCTGAAACTGACAATCCAACAATCGTGCTCACTTTATACAGTCTCTTTGACAGCAGGCTTTTCCCCTAACCTTCCAGTGTGGACATTCAGAACAGCTATAAATACTTGGTCAGATGACTCTTTGTACGAACTAGTTCTTCTCAAGAATACCAGGGCCTTCCACCTTTGGAGGAAGAGTGCGAAAACTGACAGAAACAATTGTGCAAAGTGGGCATAATTGTCTGATGTCTGTTTTAGACAGGTTTCCGTGGTTGGAAAAGGGATTTCAAGCACTGTTACTGTGTGTTCGACAGAACATGAAGCTAACGTTAGAGGCAGCACAATTGCATACGCAGTCAATGACAAGACACTAATTGATGCGAACACAGCGTTGAAATGTTTCTGCTTGAGCAAAAAATTCGTGCTTATCCCAAAGCTTTATGAATCTGTTTCATAAACGTACAGAGGCGAGAGGACAAATGAGAGAGACTGGAGGGACATAACAGAAAGAACTGGAGTTCCTGTTGAGTTCAGAGATCAGTCAGAGGCTGAACTGAACACAAACACACAGAAACACTCCCACAGACACAGTCGGCGCGTCTGTTGCTAGCTAGCTTACAGCTAACGTCTGTTCAGTTGGTACATTTGCTGTTTAGGGTGAATAAACACCAACGGTCCAGTGGTCAAATGGCTGAGGTTATGTAACATTATATCCCCGCCTCTCCTGGTCCCCATCACCCGTGATATTGTTTATGTTGAAGCTAAAACTAGGTGTTAAGTTGCTTGTTAATTATCACTAACAGCACAAGCTTTTCTGATGGTTTCCTTTAATAATAGAGTATTTTGTCTGTGTTGATTTCTTGTGGCAGGAAGGTTTGGACCAGAGTCCGAAAGCCTCCCCATCATGAACAAAATACTGAAGTTTAAATACAGTTTTTTTTTCAACCAACAGCAGCACTTTAAAAGTGTACACTTTGTCATGAGTGGGCTGCCAGTGAAGAGTAATACGTAGAGTCCTGAAGAAGATAATGATCCAGTGACCAACAAGAAAAAAAGATTAAAGTCTGAAAAGATTGATGATATTTCTTTTCCTGTCAATCATCTCAAGACCCCCCCAGATTTTATACTTATGACCCCATGTTGGGGTCCCGACCCCCAAGGTTGGAAACCACCTCTCACCTTCCTTGCTCAAATCCTTTAATGTTGTTATGAATGAAAATAAATGTTCTGTTACCTAGCACAGGTTTTTTTATCTTTATGTAAGTTGGACATTTTCACGTGGAGGATATGTATGTGTATACAGTATATGCAGAGAGTTAGGATGTGTGCATATACAATATGAATATACACACATACACACACAGAATAGAAAAGAATACAGTGCACATTTGAAATGCCTAAAGCAGTAGGATAGAAGTGCCTATTATGAGCCATTATAGACAATTTAAAGTCATTATAAGCACTCCTCTGTATAAATGGGTATCATTGTGTGAAATGCTCTGGCATTTTACAGACCTGTCCAACTGTCAGAAATAAGTAGAGAGGAGAGGAGGGCGAGTGGCAGAGAGCAGGGATGATGAGGGGAGAGAGAAAACGTCGAGTGCCGAAGGGGAAACGATGGAGGAAAGAAGACAATAAGAGAGATAGAGAGAAAAGTTGAGGGAAAGAAAGAGAAAAAGAGAGTTAAAAGCTGTGTTATTATTGTCAATAGCCAACCAGGCTGGGTTACTGTCTTACTGATCAATCTGAGATAAGAGCTGTGCTCAGGTCAATCACACACACACACACACACACACACACATTCAAGGCCAAACAAAAAGCTATTGAGCTGCACTCTAAGAAGTGAAACATGGATGTTGTTTGCATTATATAATTATTTATGGTGACACTACTGAATAACACAAAAACAAATTTTAACAATTAAAACAAGAGAGTGTCATTGCTTTAATGTAATAATAAATCTTCCAGGTTTCTAATTAAGAGCTGAAACAATTACTATATACATTGGATTTGTTAATTTGTCAAAGTAATTAGCAACTATTTTGATAATAGTCAGAGGTTTGCAAAGTGGGAGACGGGCCTCCCCAGGGGGGCTCCAAACAGTTTCAGGAGAGGCTCACTGAATGGAAGTGAAAAAATATTTCATTAGTTACTACATGCCTACCATAAGCTTACGATTTAAGTCATTTTTTAACCAAAAATAGTTCCAGTTTCTCAAATATAAGGATTTTGCTACTTTATGTTTTAAAGCATGGTAACTGAGCATCTTTGAGTTTTGGACTGTTAGTTGGCCAAAACAAAACAAATGAATTAAATGAACTGAAAGTTAGATTAATTAATACTGAACATGACATGTGGAAGGCCCACTTCTCTTAAACTGATTTTTATTATTGCAATGTACTGATCCCATTTTGAGGATGTTGATCCTGGTATACGGGGAGGAAGGGAGGAAATGGTCGTGGGAATCTACATTATACGACATGAAGGAGCAGAGCCCACAGGTCCGCCTGAGGATGTCAGCGACATAATTGAGGGTGTTCAAGTGCTGCGAGATCTGAGTGATGTGGAAAATGGGTGCACAGTCCTGCTTGGCCTGATCTACAGTTTAAACCTGAGCTACCCAAGGACCTGAGACAAGTGTTAAGTGTTACACCTGGCCAAATCACTTGACCAGGTCATATTTTATACATTTATTACAAACCAAACTGTGTGCCTCTACCATTCACCATTTCATTGCAAAAAAAACACAAAACAAAAAAAACAAAAAAAACTTAGTCCTTCACCCTCCGCAGGTGGTCTCATCCTTCGAGCTCGGGTCCTCTACCAGATGCCTGGGTGCTTGAGGGTTTCTCATGCTAGTTTCTCATGTTCCTTTTTCCTGATGTTGCCATCGCTTGGTATCGCCACGTCAACCACAACGGCTTTCCTCTGCTGTTTGTCCACCACCACGATGTCAGGTTGGTTCACCATTACCATTCTGTCAGTCTGAATCTGGAAGTCCCACAGGATCTTGGCTCGGTCATTCTCTACCACCTTTGGAGGTGTTTCCCACTTTGACCTCGGGGGTTTCCAGTCCATACTCAGTGCAGATGTTCCTGTACACTATGCCAGCCACTTGGTTATGGCGCTCCATGTATGCTTTTCCTGCCAGCATCTTACACCCTGCAGTTATGTGCTGGATTGTCTCAGGGGCCTCTTTGCACAGCCTACACCTTGGGTCTTGTCTGGTGTGGTAGATCTGGGCCTCTATTGCTCTGGTGCTCAGGGCCTGCTCCTGTGCAGCCATGATGAGTGCATGATCATTGCGCATATATATATATATATATATATATATATATATATATATATATATATATATATATATATGTATTACAAGAGAGGCAAAAAACTGCTGCAAAACATTTCATGCAGGGCCCAAAGAACGAGGCTCTTCAATGAGCAGGTGGCATGGATGCAACATGTTTAATAGACACTGATGGCACCAGCTGTGAATACAGAGAGGTTTGTAATGTGAACACAACTATTGGAAAAGATTATGGCGGTGGGATGTATCTGCTCAAACATTCACTGACCTCTCTGAAGTGAATGTGCCTGAGACAATGTCACCAGAACATCCTTGCCCATGAGAGAACGGGCAGGAGGTTGAGGTGTATAGCGGTGTTCAGGGCTTTGTGAGCTGTGATATATAGTTTACTTGATGAAACTGTTATTGGTTTCTGAAATGACTGTTACTCTTGACTGCACTGGCACCAGTAGTGCCTCTTCACCCTACAGCGGGATTCCTGCCTGTTGGGATGCAGTTTTGCCAGTGATTCCATCCCAAGTGTATTTTCATAAGCAGGGAGTTTATACCGTCCCCTGCCGGTCTGCCCCCCGGGAGACGACCTGTCCGGGCTCAGAAGAGTGACCGCTGGAGGTGTTTATGGACTGCAGTTAAACACTTGGAAGCTGTTGATCATATGGTGCAACAGGGTGATGGGAGCTACTAATACTTGCAACGCTGTGTGACTGTTCATCATCTTGAGCATTATTACATTACAGTCTCTTTTTACCTCTATCGGTAAAGTAAATCAAAGCTGTTGCAGAGAAGTTAGTCGTCTGTCAAATGTAATATCTTTGGGGTTTTAGATGGTTGCAAATATCAAGTAATCTGAAGACCTCGAGCTCTAGTAATTGTTAATGAAGTTTTTCACCAATTTTTAGTTATTCGGGCCTGGGATTAATGCACTTTTATTCTCTCCTATTTATTTAATGTTTTAAGTGTAACTCGCTAAGCACCAAATAGTATATAGTTTTGTTTGTTGTTTTCCTGTCAGCTTAGGAATTTCTTTCTTGGTTGCAAGGTTGTTCAAAAAAGTGAGTAAACGTCAAGCTTTACTTCTTGGGGTTTTTGGCGCGTGTTTGAGGTTTTTTTTTTAATAAAGTCAGGTAAAGTTAATTGACTGAGTGCGTTATTTATTTGAACTACTTACATTTATAGAGGAAGTAGGATTGAGTCACTGAGTCACATTAAGCACAATCAACAACATAAATACAACTCATTGTGTTTAGTAAATTTAACATAATTGTGCTTAGTAAATTCAGCATAACTGTATGATGTAGCATTTAATTAAGATGGATTGGTGAGATTTGCTTTAAAGAACGTAGTAATAATTAGCTTTTTCCAATTTATTCAACCTAGTTTCGTAGGACCGGTTGACATAACTAAATTAAGTAAATGTGATGTTTTACTTCTTTGAGTGTGGAGCACATATATGAGAAATAGTGGGAAACTGGGCTGCTGCATTCTGTATCTGGAAAAAAAAGTTTTCTTGTGTTTCTGGAAGGATTTAATGGGCGTCCAACGGCAGACAAACAGAGGTTGTTTATGTCCCAGCAGCTGTAGATGTGCTGTCCTCGATGCTCCATATTACTGCTCTAACAACCACAACCGATTGAAAACAGGAGATACCGCGACACAATGTGTCATGAGGTTAAAAAAAAGCTGAGAATTAACTAGCAGTTTGGTTTATTTAGTATCCATTCCAGCACATTTAGAAAAGTGTCTGCACGTTCTGTATCATCCGATTTCTGTTTTCACCTCTTCCCCTAAAGTACAGAAGTATTAGCTGTAAAATGTACTTAAAGTATCTGCAGTAAAAGTACTGATTCTGCAGTAAAACGTCTCCTGTGACTGATATCTGATTCTGTCTGACATTATTAGATTGTTAATACTGAAGCATCAACGTTAGAGCAGCGTTTTACTGTTGTAGCTGCTCGAGGTGGAGCTAGTTTTAACTGCTTTATATACAGTTAGCTAGTTTTAACTGTTTTATATACAGTTAGCTAGTTTTAACTACTTTATATACAGTTAGCTAGTTTTAACTGCTTTATATACAGTTAGCTAGTTTAAACGACTTTATATACAGTTTAGCTAGTTTTAACTGCTTTATATACAGTTAGCTAGTTTTAACTGCTTTATATACAGTTAGCTAGTTTTAACGACTTTATATACAGTTTAGCTAGTTTTAACTGCTTTATATACAGTTAGCTAGTTTTAACGACTTTATATACAGTTTAGCTAGTTTTAACTGCTTTATACACAGTTAGCTAGTTTTAACTGCTTTATAAACAGCTGGTTTTAACTACTTTATACATGGTTAGTTAGTTTTAACTACTTTATACACGTGTAGCTAGTTTTAAGTACTTTATATACGGTTAGCTAGTTTAAACTGTAAAGTAAACAGTAAGTTTAGCCGTCAGATAAATGTAGCATGAAAATGGAATACTCAAGGAAAGCACAACTAGGCTACTTCAAAATTATACTTATACTTACAGTACAGTACTTGAGAAAATGTACTCAGTTACTTTCCACAACTGCTTCTGCTTTTCCTTCTGAGTCATTTTTCATACGGCCACAACTTTTATGTTGAATTTTTGGTAGTAAAATAGGGAGTGAGTCGAACAGCAGCTGCCCTCCATCAAACTGTGAGACAACGTCAGAGTGACTTAAAGTTCAGAAAAGATGTTTCATCGTCCTGTGACATCTGACCTTCTGGACGATGCTTCTGCTACATCAGTGTGTTCACAGTGTGTTTTATCTATGCCATGCACACACACACACACACACACGGTGGCAGATTTACTGTCAGTCTGATAACTGTTTAATCGTTTAAGCAATTCATCGAGGAAAAATGCCAAATATCTGGTTTCAGTTTCTCCAATTTGAGGAGCACATTTCAAGGTCAGGAAATCCCAACATGTTAACTGCACTGCTGCGAACATACAGACTTTTATGTTGATGAAGGGACAGATTCATATGTTTCCGATTATATTTTACTTCCTGCTAGGGACTTTATATTAAGAAAAAAATAATTAAAACGCAACGTCAAAAAGTCGATTCCAATCTGAGCTCTCCTGCTGTTCACTTCTATTTATTCCTTTTTGTTGTGGAACATCTATGTGGTCTATTGCTTGGCTCTGTATTAATTAGTTTACTTGATTTTGTCAAGAGTTTCAGACTGAATACATTATGTCAATGACTGTCCCCCACGCGGATAGTGAAACAAACTAGTGTGTGTGTGTGTGTGTGTGTGTGTGTGTGTGTGTGTGTGTGCGCGCAGACTGAAACCCTGGGGATTTGGCCATTGGCCTACATCTGATGAATCTCTACAGTGCAAACATAATATTTGCTGTTAATGAGGCTGGCTTCCACAGAAAGAGCATAAAGTTTTAATTTGTCTCCTCTCAGGGTCCCCAGATGTCTCCGTATAATCACTTCAGTTCAGCCCGTTTTAGCTTAGATTATAAAAATCTCAGAGAAGCGAGGACCTCGGCACAGAGGCAAACAGCCTCCTGTTTAAGGCTACTTATTATTATTATTATATTAACCATGAATATAAAGATTGATGTCCTCGTGAGGAGGCAGGTTAACACTATTGTTCAAATAAAAACTTGTGTAAAGAAAGTTTAAATTGGTTTAACCTCACACACAAACACACACACACATGCAGAACACATGTATCTGCTCCTCAGCCGTATAGATGAAACCCGTTTTTAAGTCACATGCTTCGTGTATGTTTCGTTTTTATAAACATTATTACTGATATCTTTTCTTCAATACGCCTCACCTACGATTATGAGAGTTATCGTATTCTCTCCTCCATCCAGTCACAGCCCAGCTCCCCTGCAGAGCAGCTGCTTCACACTAACTCCTCTAACACGAGGCTCACGTTTGAATGCCTTTGTCAATCATCTGTGATGTGTAAACATCAGATTTCCACACAGTCGGAGAAAGAAAAAGTGTGCTTCCTGCTCATAGCTTAGGTATAAAATCCTCTCTGCTGATTGTGGGACTGACTCTTCAGCCAGTTAGTTTAGTGGTTTGGTCATTTTTAGACAAGTTTTTGGTTTTTTTACGTTTCCAGCCTGCCACGCTGTCACGCTGCGTTGCTCTGTGCACACTCACACAGTCAGTGATTCGACTGACAAAACGCCAGTCGACTCGGGGTCTCCTCGGCTGATGAGGGGGCAGCCCTAATTTATTCACTAAGTCCGTTTCCATTTGGTTTTTATCCAGACACCAACTTTTAACACCTCAGCCAAGAGGAAAAACTTTTTTCAACTCAAAATCTGCATAAAAGAGGCGAATGGAAACCCACTTAGGATCTGCAACTGTGAATGTGGAAGTTATGAAGTAGAAGACAAAAAAATAACAACACATGCTTGTGAAAGTGCTGCTTAGTAATGAAACCCTGGCCAGCGTTGCCTTTCTGAATTTGCAGGTTTATACTTATTAAACAACAATGGATGGGTGTCTAGCAGTTCTGACTTTCATGCAGGAGACCGGAGTTTATGTCACAACCACAATCTTTATCTAAATGCTGAACGGAAAAGAAAAACTATCACTGACTGTAATCTGGGGTTTTGCAGAATCGTCAGATATCGACGTTCTCGCCTGGTGATAAGGCTGGAAACATGTTCCAGTCGAGGTTAACCAGAGACAAAGGCATAGAAAGTTCAGGACTGTGGAACCAGAGACCAGGGTTCACATCTGGAGTCCTGTGTGTGGTTAGTTTTAGAGAATCAACACGTCCTGTCTCCTCTCTCAAGTCACTGTTGAGTTTTTCAATATTTAACAAAGACCACCGTCTTCCCTGAACCTGAACCAAGAGCTGTGAAACAGAGCCAGAAAAACATGAATCGTGCTTTAGTTGCTGCAAGTGAATATTGTAGGAAAACTCATGAAATAGGTTGTCAGTGAATGTTTTGTAGATACGTTTGGTATCAGCAGTTTGCACCTTCGCAGACATGTTCATTGACAACATTTCCTCAAGTTGATAAAAAACATAAATCAGACACATTTCTCTCCAAACATATTTGCTGTTGCAACTCGATAATATATATATATTTAATTCCTGGGAGACACGGTTGCTGCTTCCCAGCTGTCATTTCAACATGCAAATAAACTTCACAGTATAGAAAAACAGAAAATAACGAGCTAATTTTTTAGACTGAGTGGGGTCTAGATGTTAATCAAAGATTCTCTGACCTGTTTTTCTCTCCTCTCTCTCACTGTCTTTCACACACTGAGTAATCAATCTCGGTTTGCGTGGTAGAAAAGCTGCACCACAGGGAGAGTCAAAAGGTTCAAGGTGTTAAGTAGCAGACAGGGTTGGAGAACGAGAACATAAGGAAATCTGATTCCCAAAGCACAAGTCTGGCTGCAGGGAACGCTTAGACCTTTTCCTGGCTGAAAGCAGCTGCAGATTTTTATACGCTGTTATCAGAGAAACGCTTATTATTTATCATAGTCTTTCATTTAAGTCCAGAAAATATCAAAATCAAATTCTGAGAAGGAAAACTGTCCAGCGGAGAGCTGAAGGGGAGGCAGAGATACTGCAGGAGGTGACTTTGTGTCAAAAATCGCACTCCTTCTCACAGTCTTAACTCCGTCAGATCTGAACACACAGACAGGAAACACACATTGAATAATTCAGCGTGACTCACACTTCCAGAGGAGATTATCTCTGATGTCCGTCCAGATTAAACGTCCAGAAATCCACTTAGAAATCAGAGAAAAAAGACGCTTCAGAACCTGAGAATCATCAGGTAATCTCACACTCCACTTGACCCTGGTGAACAAAAGCCAGAGAGACTTGAACTGCTTGCAAATGAAGATGTATTGAAGTGAATTAAATCCCTGAGTCTCTTTGGTTAAAAGCCAAACAAATGTAATGAGTGAAGATGCGTTTCTAATAAATGTGAGAAAAACATTGTTTTGCAAATAAAAAAGCATTTTGATCCTGATAGCTGTTAAACACTGAAAGGGCCGGCGTGTCTCTGAACTGTAACAAAACACCTCACAGCTCAACAGCTGCAACACCAACACAAAAGAAATGTATTTCAGACAAAAGGAACTTTCTCCGAATGTTAGTGTGACTTTCTGTTACAGGTCAGCAGCTGACATCCCGCCTCGTTTTAAGTCTTTAAACTGAGCTGTATGTAGCTCCGGTGAAGTACGGCAGCGTTTTCTGTAAACACAAACGTCTGATCAGAAAAGATTCGTAATTAAAAATGTACAAAATCCCTCTTGCTGAAGGTTTCCAACAAAAAAGTCATCAGGGCTCTGCGCTTACACTTCACACATACAGTCTGCATGAAACTAGGAGATTACTAAAGAATTCTCAAACAAGACGCACGTGGGACCGAACGAAGGACGGGGATGCATTGAGTTCACTAGCGCTTCCCTTTGCAAACAGCACGGATTCTTTTTAGGATTTTCAAATTCAGGTTGGCTGCTTATTTAATCTGAATCCTTTTAAACCTGTTATTGAACCTCTTTATGTTTTGAATGTTACTAAAATTATAACTAAAACTCAAAAGATGCAGGTAAAATCTGTTGCTGCTACCAGAAACTGAGATGAGACCGAACTGAATTCATCCTGAAAGAAAGACGCTCAGTATAATGAAGAGTAAAATGAAGATATGTTTATTAAATATGTATTTAAACATTGAAATAGCAGCCTGCTGACTTTGGCTCACCTTATTTTTAAAAAGATACCTGATCCAAATACTGAACGTCCTTATTCAGAACTCATTTATTGATCTGATATGAATGAAATTTGAACTGGCAGATTCTGATTCCTGAAACTGCTGTGAGGCAATCAGCTGACGGTTACAGAAGACGTCTCGCTCTGTTGGACTTGTTCAAAACGTTCAGTCCACTCGTGGTTGTACAGTGGTGTTACAGAGTGACGTCTGAGCCCAGCAAGTTGTTCTCTGTGATGCGGAACCTCAACCCAACCCTACCCACTTACCTCCAGGACACCCGACCATCCCCAACCCAGCCACAGGCAGCTCGAAAGGGAGCGAAACTATATTCGAGACCTGCAGAGAGCACACAGAGCCAACAACAGCAAAGTTTCCTTTTGTTCTGTCATGAAGTTTGTCACAGAATCAACGTTAGTGAGCAACAGCTGATATGAGCTGCGCTTTCTCTAATAGTGTTTCCCTCCCTTTCAGAATCAGAAATACTTTATTGATCCCCGAAGGGAAACTCTTTGTTACAGCAGCTCATCTTTACGTCAGTGCACACAGGAGAAAGTACTAGCAAACAATATGATACACTATAAAAACTATAAAACAGGTCAGAAAATAAATGAAGTACCAGGTGGGTTTACCGGTTGATGATGATAATACAGTATAATAATACAATGTAATAATATAAGTAATAAGCAGTGGTGCATGTACTGTCGAGTTAAGTGTAGCTTATTGAGGTTATTATGATATTGCACAGCAGTAATGGAGGTATGAATAATATCAATATCAATAAATAGGAAAAACTAAAATAGGAAAAACTAAATATTGCACAGGAGTAGTACGCAGAATATTGCACAACTATTTCAAGTATGGCAGAGATGTAATGATCAGTGTCCAGTTTAGTGACCTAGGAATGTTTTCGATCTGCGTCCTCAACACTTCACCTCCAGAATCTGAACAATGTGTTAATCAATTTTGTAATCATTTGAACGAATCCTTTAGGAATTAATTGATGTTGTAATTTTTTAAAATATAGACTGATGGACTTCATAATTAACTATACTTTACAGGGAAGCAAAGCTTGCTCTTTTTGCAAGATGCGTTGCAAAAAGACTGTCTGCTCTCTTCAAACAGGTCAAACAACAGCAGCAAAGTTTCACTTTGTTCTGTCCACAAGTCAGTCATGGAGTCAATGTTAGTCAGCGACAGCTGATCTAAGCTTAACCGGAGAGAGAGAAGGGCCGTCAGTGCCGGCTAAAAACGAGAAGCTGCCTGAGTTTGTAACTTTCAGCTTGCCTGGAAATGTCCTTTGATGCTGCTGTTATCGCTTCCTCTCTAATTTAACTGTGTAGAAATACAAACGCTCTCTTGTGTTGTGACAACTGCTTCCCCCTGCGGACAGAGCATCACCTCTGTTGTGTTGCTCCGCACACACCTGATCATTTAGCTGTTCAGCTTTGTTCAAAGTAGCAGCAATTAACACCCAGCTGACTGGCAAGTTAAAGGCACGGGCGCTTCTCCTTTTGTGGTATTCTGAGGTAAATAAGGTGGAGGGGAGGAAGAGTCAGACATTTGAAGTGAAAATGTCACCTGCTACGTGTAACTGAACGATTGCCTACAGGCTCTATTATCAGAGGCTTTATCTGCAGGCCTCCCGTGTGCACGTCAGTGCGGCTGCAGCCCCGAGCCACAAACCATGAATGTGGGAATTAAACACAAGTCTGAATGACCAAAGGAGCAGACAGCAGCTCGTTCAGACACGCTCTTTATCTCCACTTGCAGCAAACCTTTACCTTCTCACACCAACAATCAGCCCCGTTTAGGTCGGCCTCATTGAACCCTGTCTCCTAGAAATTCTGTTTATATAATTATTATTATTATTATTATTTGTTAGGTGTGAACATTTATTTCCAGTGCAGGAAGTGCAGTGATTGTGTATCACACACAAGTCACAAAGCTCGGGACTTTGACAGCAGAGTTCGGAGTTCACGTCCTGATGTTGGTTTAGACAACAAAAACCACGATGCATGCTTAAGTTGCAACAAATGAATATTGCAGGAAAACGAATTAAATATGTTATCAGCGAAAGTTTTTGCAGATACGTTCATTAAAACGTTTCCTCGTTATGTTGCTAAAAAACAGACTGAAGTTGTTGAACATCGTAATCAGATTTGTCTTGAATGAACTTGAATAAAGTTGAATCTTCTTGCAACACTGTAACCTGTGGTTAACTATGCGAGTCCTGTTGTTTCTCTAACTGATTAACAGTTTGGACGGTTGTTGAGTTCAGCTGGGAAAGAAAGTCACGTTCATCCGGCCGAAGTTTATCTGCTAACCAGTAAGGCAGATTATTATTATTATTATTATTATTATTATTAATATTATTAGGAGATGCTGTAGTGTTACATGCTGGTAGTTGACTGCAGAATGTGTATCCTCACTAAACCTCTGGCTTATCAGTTAGTTCTACATGTTTTGTGGTGGTGGGCCACACACACACACACACACACACACACACACACACACACACACACACACACACTCGTAACGGCCGCCGTGCCGTATTCTGTGTTGGTCTGTTGTCGCTGCCAGATTAGTTACTTTCTGCACAACATCGTAAAAAAGCGTTACATTTTCTACATGTTCTGGATTTCACACTGTTCTATACATTTCACTTCATCTGTGAAATTTTACATGAACTATTGTTCTGCACATTAATACCTCACCTTTGCATGACCCTCATTCCCACTGCTAGCTCAAGTTTTTTGCATTATAACTAACATATTGTACATATTTGTGATTTTATACACACACACACACACACACACACACATACACGTAACTGTATATCTTCCTCGTAAATATTATTTAGTTTCCCTTTTATTTCTTCCTTTAGTGCTACTTTTATATACTTTGTTCTATTTTATTGTTTTGTTCTGTTTTAATAATAACAGAAAGATACTATTTGAATATCTGTGTGTGTAGCGTGGAGGAGGCTACAAATGCATTTCCGTGTGCGATCCTGTTTTGTATAATGACAGTAAAGCTGAACCTTAAACCTTTTTAGGTGTGAGAAAGCCTTTCAAAGCTAGCATATAACTTGTCTTTGAAGAAGAAATAGTAAAAATATCGCCTTTGAGAGTTAGGGTCTCAAATCTGGCAGCACCAGGCGGGTTCAATGGGCCTCTGGTCTGTTCAGTCGGTACGGACCGGGTTCGGGTCTCGGATTTAGGCCCGTGCAGAACTCTACTTGGAAAGCGTAAAAAGCCACTTGCAGCTTTAATTGTGACTGATTTCAGGTGATGACGTCCAGCGCTGTGTACTTTACCTGCTGCTCCCAACACTGCATGTACAAATACATACAACTCTACCTTTTCCCTCTTTTCAGTGCTCCCACTGTCCCTCCCTCCCTCCAACGCTGTCTCTCTCTTTCACACACACACACACACACACACACACACACACACACACACACACAGGCTGTGTCCTTGAACGCAGAAAGCCAAAAATAGACTAGTCAAATCAGACACCAGGCTGCCTGGAGGTAGGAGACAGGAAAGTCGACCAAATTTAAACTTTCTCCTCCAGCCCGAGCCGCCCTGGCAGAAGAACGCCAGCTCACCTGGCACGGACATATAAGAGTGAAAGAAGATATACAGTCACTCAGTGTGCGGGAGATGGACCTGTGTATCTGAAAATGGGATCAAATTTGAACCAACTTTGTGTCCATCAGCTTAACCTTGAAGCTTCTCCTTCTCATAGTGAAGTAAACTTTCTTGGACTCAGAGCAGTTCTACATTAAGAACCTGGATTACATCTAGAGTTTCTGCACATTCCTACAGCTTAGACCCCAGTGCCAAGTATTGTAGATGTGGATGTAGCTCAGATACCTCCTACTTCCATCAGACTGAAGAGTGTGTGGATGTCCATGGTCCCCAGAGGATGAACTCCTCGCATTTCCTCTATCATCACCATCAAGCCACAATTTCCACTTGTACAGAAGAAAAAAACTAGATCTAAATGGTATGAAATTAGCCTTGTTTTGCTACAACTCATGTGTGGTCTCCTCTTTTTTAAAGGCTTTGTGGTAATTTAGCTTGGTTTGGTAGGTTCTTGTAGTTCTGTGACAACTGGGGGTTTAGTTAGTTTGCAGGCATTTGGTCATTGCTAAGTCTGTTGAATCGCAGAGTTTCCCTATATGGTTATTTGAAAATTTAAAGAGTATCATACATGAGTTTGGTTTTGTTCTGAGTAATATTCTGGTCCATTGTCCCTGTGTTTGTTTGTCTCTGACATTTTGTAAAGTGCAGATTCGTTTTGCTTTAAGGTGGTGGATTGGTTTCTGGAGATCTGGTCCCAGGCAAACAGCGAGTTTGTTGCAGCTTGAACTCTGAAAGTTTCAATGAAAGTGGGTCTAGCTATTACTTCGGGATCATGTCTGGGGCTTTCTGAGAGTAACTGCATAGCAGGGTCGTTTCCAGTGAGTGAATGCCTGAACCGGGTTGTGACCCGAACATGACCTAACCAGTCCCTGCTGTAAATGGGTGACGGCTGTTAACCTCATCATGTCAGGACAGAGCCTTGAATGACGCGTCTCAGTGTTTTGTGTCTTGCTTCGGGGCACCTCACATAAAACAGATGCACAGCACTGACCAGTGTTGCCAGATTGGACAAAAAGCAGCCAAAGCAGAGCCTAAACCCCCCCAAATATATATACATACATACACAAGCAGAATTTGTATGTAATAAACTGAAACAACATTTGGTTTTGATGTTGATCAGTTATCAGTCATTGCGTGACTGACTCAGTGTCCTGTCAATCTCAATCATGTTACTCAGATGAGAGGAGGCTGATTTATTGGAATATAGCCAAACTTCTGTTGGTGGAAACTGCCAAATGGTGCAAAAAGCAGCCCAAGGGTCGACCCGGGAGCTCACCTGGTAGAGCGCGTACCATGCATCAAGGCCGAGTCCGTACCGCAGCGGCTCGGGTTCGAATCCGGCCCGGGCCCTTTGCTGCACGCCATCCCCTCTCCCCCCTGCCTTTCCTGTCTCTCTCTATACTGTGACTATCAAATAAAGCAGAAATGCTGAAAAAATTATCTTTAAAAAAAAAAAAAACAACAAAAAAAGCAGCCCAAATTATCACAACTCACCCAAACCTATTTCTACTCGCCCAATTAAATAAAAAGTAGTGGCATTGACCTCTGACAGTGTGACTAACCATCAAAATACATATTTACATGGATATCTCTAAACGTGTGTCTCTGCAACAACACTAAAGGAGGGGCACTTCACTGATTTTACATGTTAAAGTCAATTCACTACACATGGTTAGCCCCACTCAGCCTGTATAATGGTTTCTGTTGTTATTCTTGGTGTCAGCGTTTCTTTTTCATTGAGGCGAGACAGAGTTGACTGTTGACTGAAGCTACGTCCTCCTCACTGAGCTGTTGTGTTCATTTTATTAACAGACATGGCTGCAGAAGGATTGCACCTGTTAACTCATTGTCACCAAACTCTGTAATTAGCTGATATATATGCTTTGACAGACAATTAGTATGTTGTGCGTGTTGACAGACTTGTGTTTTCTTAGTGTTGACAGAGTACTGTCCGCACGTCACTGTGGCTCCCAGCATGCTCTCTGCTTCACACTGAAACTGATTGGGGGCTGTCAGCTCTGCTCGTGTCGTTTCCCCCCGTCTCTTTCTGCACATCCCTCTCTCTCTCGCCGAGCTGTCAGAGCCACTAATGTCTCTTTCTCTGACAGCGCCGCGCCTCTTCTTATTCGCTCCCGCTCCCCCTCCCTCACTCACATTCAATAAACCTCCTCCTCATCAGCCCTACAATCAATACAATCAGTCAGTCTTGACAAATTCATTTGTTGGTAAATGGTGTGCAGCCTTGGGGCTCAAACTCTCCAATGAGCAGATAATCGCTCTCGTTCTGCTTTCCCTGAAACTGAGAGGCTTCGGCTGGGAATCCTCTGTGACCAGGTCTCTCTGGAGTTTTTGACATTCAAAGTTCACTAGCATAAATGCATCAGATAAGTATTCAGTATTCTAGGAGTAGCTCATTATAAACAAAGTACTGCTTCTGGCTCAGGACAGCAGATGATGATTAAATGGTCGCTCATTGACCTGACATGGTGATCAATCATCAAACAAGATGCATGTAAAAACCAAGCATTCATGACATGTGGCTTATAAAGAATGAGGTTGTTGGAAGTTTAACAGTCCTTAGCATATCCTCTAAACTACCTGGGGCATTTGACATTTATTCTTGGGATTTCAAGTTGTTGGTTTGTAAGTATTGATGTTGTCAAATCAATTCTTTATGCAGGCATCAAAAGGAAACACCACTGACTTTCTGAAGCCTACTAGTTGTTTTCTTGGCGACACAATAAACCAGTTTCATGCCATTTCACTGATATACAGTTGGAGGCAGTCGTGTGCCAAGAAGCGCAGTAAAGTTCCAGGAAGCACAGGGAAGAAGACGACTGCAGCCTAGCAAACATGGATGTAAACAATGCAGGTTTCAAAATATAAAAAAATAAATAAATACATACATAAATAAAATCAGCTTTTTAAATGAGGGTTACTTTTCAAAGGTTCAGGAACTTTAGGCTGACCGTCACACAGACGCCGCGGCTGCTTCAACTTGTGTACCGCTTCACTTATAAAACGAGTTAGTATTCTAGTGTCGACATTAGGATGAGGGTACGACATTTTTTGTTGTTTATTAATGTTAAAAACGAAGTTTTGTTGTAGGCCAACATGCCATTAAATTACTCAACTATCTGCAATCACTTTTTCATTTTGTAAAAGCATAAAATGTGACTCATCTCGCCTCTCAGAGTAATAAATTATTTCCTAACAATTCAGTGGAAAGCAGGACATTTCTATGTGCTGTATCTCCTTATGTGGGTAAGTCCCTCCATAGTAAGTCTGTATGTTTGTTGACTAAAAATGCGTGAAAATGGTTCTCCATCTTCTGCACAAATCTCATATTCAATTAAATTCATATAAGCATGCGAACAGGATAGTTTACTATCTTCAAGAACTTCACAAAACCCTTTATGTGAGCTAAATGTGTTGCTTCGTACCTGGACTGTCTATATTGACATACGTGTCAAGATTAGCTGCTAAACCCTGTGGAGATTAGATGAAAACAGGGAGAAATAATGAATGCAATCTGAGGAGGAGCTCAAACTGTCCACCATGTTCATCTGATGCACACTGAAGCACGTAAATGAGAGATCAATGTTAATCCTGTTAGCCCTGGTTTTACAATAAGGCCTCATTAAAAAGGACAAACATTACTACTTTGGAAACGATTTTAGATACACTCCGTATTAGATGATAAAATACGTTTTCTATTCTGTTTTTTCCTATTTCTTCAAATCCAGTAGTCACTGTGAACTCTGATTTTCCATGCCACTGCTGAACAGCTATGGATTGCTAGATATGTGTGTCATACAAAGTGCTAACCACGCTAGCAACCTTTGTGACCATATAAAGCACAGAAAGTTTCATTATTACATTAATGGATACAACAAGACGACTGGTGACTCATTCTGACTCACTGACACTCAGGTAGTTATTACTATCAGCTCCGTTCAGCCAAGTCTTTTCTCTAGAGTGTCTTTGAATACAGGTATCCAACAAAGGCAAAGGTAGCAGCTAAAAAACAGGAAAGAAGGGCTGTAGTTTTTAAAGGACTGTCTAAACGTCACGTTCAATAACTGGCTGAAACATTATAACATGTTTACAGAGGTGGAGAAGTATTCTTTACTTAAAACCTTACTGCAGTAAAAGTATGCGAGTATTATCAGCTAAATGTATTTAAAGTGTGACAGTGAGAGTCGTCCCTGTGCAGTAAAACGCTTCCTGTCAGTGTTTTATTATATCTGATGTTTCTGGATTCATATTCCTGCTGCATTAATGTGTGTGTTGCATTTTACTGCTGCAGATGTTTCAGGTTGAGCTCATTTTAACTGCTTTATATACTGTTGGGTAGTTTCATCTGCAGCAATGCATCATGGTCTATAAGGTCATCATATGTTTGTAGCGTCGCTGTCCTGTGAGAACCACGTATCTCTAAAAAGTCTTTGTGACGATGCGTTTCCCAGCTGATCCGAGGGGGGGTTAAAGGGTTTATTCAGCTTCAGGAGGAGGAGAGTTTCCTCAGCACATGAAGGAAACTCTTCATCCTTCAGCTCGTCACAAACATCTGGAGATACGTGGTTTTCACTGGACAGGAAGATGAAAAACTTTAATCTGTAAAGTAACTAGTAACTAAGACAAAGTGGAGTAAAATGTACAATATCTGCCTCTGAGATGTAGAACGCAGCATAAAATGGAAATACCCAAGTAAAGTACAAGTACCTCAAATCTGCGCCTGAGTAAATGTACTTTCCACCACTGCACGTTTGTTAGTGTCAGAGAGGCACAAAGAACTAAGGCTCAGTGTTATAGACGCATGCTGGAATTCAACCCAGTCTCGCAGAAATATGTTTATACTCTCATTTGTACAGCTTTACATGTTACATTCTATATACAGTCATTTAGTTCTGTCTGTATCAAGCTGTACGCCCCACCTCCTGTCCTCAAAACTGACAAATCTTAACCTCCATATGGATTTTAGATTTTCTTATCACCAGCGCTTGTTGATGTAATTTTTATTAAAACAGAAGCTCCTCAGGGAACGGTTTCATTCACCCTTTACACAGCTGACAGCCAGGCGTCATGTCATCTGCCCTCGTAGTCCTCACACTGAGCGGTGAGGACCAGACATGCAGAGACCAGGCTGACAGATATGTCAGCTGGTGTGATGATTAATACCTGAACCTCAAGGGATCATCACCGATTCTCATCACAAAATCAGCACGTCGAAATTGTTTCATCATACAAAAATCTGGCGGTTCAAATTGATATGAAATTGAACTGATCAGACAAAGTTAATGCTGTTTAAGAAGGCACAGTCCGGGTTGCGTTTTGAGATCAGTAAGAAGTTTTAAATGTTTGCTATCACAGCTTTGTGGCCAGTGTCTTGTTTCACGCTGCTGTATGTTGTGGAAACAGCATGACGGCTAATGACGGGAACAGGATTAACAACTTTATTAGAAAGGCTGGTTCTATAACTGATCCTACTCTAATTCGTTAGAGACATTGTTGGAGGAAACAAGGACTTCAGTTTGAAGACCGTCCCCCGTTTGGCGGTTTTAGTGTCTGAAGTGTGCTGAGCGAGCGGTGAAAGCTGCCACTGAACGATTCAGACGGCCTCTTGTTCCCACAGCTGGGAAACTCTTGAATGACGTGTGATACAGTTTCCTGATATGTGAGGTTTGTTTTATTGCCTCCATTACTGGTCCTGTTTTTAGGTGAATCACTTATGGTCAAGCTTTTTATTCATTTTATTCATTAATTGATTTATTTTATTAATATATTGTTTTTAAAATTTTGTTGCTCGGCGGGTTCCTGAGCTCCGCTAATGTCCTGTTGGAATATGTGTTAGACTGTGTGTTATTGTTGTGGCATTAAGTCTTTAATGTGTTGTCTGCTGTGAGCTGTCTGACTTGTATATCTTTTGTTTTATTGATATTTATTCGTAACAGCAAATATGCTTTGAGAGAATTGTAATGCTACCTGAATTGTATCACGTTTCTATTTTAATTTCATATTAAAGAAACAAAGTAACAAAGTATTGTTTCAATCCAGTAAACACCTAGATTACGATAATAACAACGGCAATCTATTAACACTAATGCTGTATATTCAGCCTTTTCCCTCTTATTTTGTTCCTTGTAATTGTCCTGAGATGGTACAAGTTTCCAAAAAGATGCTGAAACTAAACTGAAGTTAACTTTTATGTTGTTGTGGAAGTCAGATCCACACGCATTTATTTGGAGCGGTGGTGTTTTATTGGTATGGATGGTGGTGGTGAAGTAGTCACGATGTCATGGTGATGTGGTGTGGCGTTGTGTGTTTGGCTGCCGTGGCAGTTTACATCTCCGACTGGGCTCTAATCCAGCACCACAAAACACTGCACCCTCTATTACTGCTGATAGACACACACACATATGGACACACACACACAAACATTTTCCATTTGCAGTGGAGTGGTGATGTTGACTTGTATGGCCAGAGATATAAATGTCACAGTTTCTCCTTGTTTCACCTTCCATGTCTGCAGAAACACAGCAGAGTATTAAAGGCAGGAAAATAAAGCAGCAGAGGACGAGAGACACACAATAACATCCAGAGAGAGAGGCTGTGAAACGGAAAACTGTTTACAACCTTCCTCCACAGGTCGACCAGGGTCCGGCCGTGATGGCTGAGAGTAAAGTCTGTCCCTGCAAATCTGGGATAAATCATCTACAAGTGCTGAGTCAAAGGTGACTAGACTTGCTTTAGATTCTTGAAGATGTTTTTACTCTCATCCAAAAGGTTGACGCACTATAACTATAAATTCAGGTTAAGGGCCACACGTGAAATAAATGAGCGTCCCTCTTTCACTCCCTTTCATAGATCAACAAGGCTAAGAGTCTATAGCCATGCTAGCAGCTCTATGAGGCTGTACTTTGAGCTAAATGCTAACATCAGCCTGCTAACATGCTCTCAATGACAATGCTAACATGCTGATGGTAAACGTTATACCTTCTAAAACATGTTCACCATCAACATTAATGCTAACATTAGCTAATTAGCAGTAAACACCAGCTGAGGCTGATGGTAATGTCATTAGTTCTGCAGGTATTTGGTCATTAACCAAAATGTCGACCTGATGATGGCGCTAGATGAAAAGTCAGAGGATCACCAAAGTGAGTAGGATTCATCCTCTGGGGATTTCTGTACCAAGGTCAAAGCTGTCACTTATTCAGTGGAATGACTCAACATCTAATTGATGGATTGGCGCCTAATTTGGTTCAGACATTCATGCTCCCCTCAGGATGAACTGTAAAAACTTTGATCCCATGACCTTTCATCTAGCGCCACCATCAGGTCGACATGTTAACACTTTAGTTTCTGACCAAACACCTGCAGAGCTGCTGACGCTCCCATCAGCCTCAGCTGCACTCCGTGTTAAGTGAGAATTAGCCAATGTTAGCATGCTAACATGCTAAACTAAGATGGTTAACATGGTAAACATTATACCTGCTAAACATCAGCGTGCTACCATTATCATTGTTAGCATGTTAGCAATGCTGATGTTAGCATTTAGCTCAAAGCATCACTGTGCCTAACTATAGCCTCACAGAGCTGCTAGCATGGCTGGATAATAATTAAAGAGATCACAGTTTAGCTGGAAATCTTGGGTTCACACCAGTTTGACAGCAAACAATCCTGTATGCTCTTGAGCAAGAAACTGAGACCTGCAGGGTTGTTCTGCAGCCGACTGTGACCTCTGACCCCCTGTGGAGAGGGGCCAGAGACCAGAGAGTTTCTCCTTAAAGAAAAATGGAGTATCACCAAGGGTGAAGTGTGACTGTAACCATTACGGGCAGTGCTCGACACACTGTGATAGCTTTACTGGGTCTTGTAGTCAATAAACTCAACTGATTCCAGGCCTAATCCATATGTTGCCTGTAGCCTACAGCCATACGGATATGTAACTAATAAAAATAAAATAAGGGCATAGCCAAGTAACATTTCAGCAAATTTAAAATTGTAAGTTATGAGCTACCTTGGGGTGCACGGTGGCAGAGCGGCTACAGCTCCTGCCTCCCAATAAGGAGATCGTGCTATTCCCGACCAACATCACACAATCTCTCTGGGTGGAGTCTGCATGTCCTCCCCGTGTTACCGTGGGTTCTCTCCGGTTCTCCGGCTTCCTCCCACCGCCCAAAGACATGCATGTGTAGGTTAATTGATAACTCTAAATTGCCCGTATTGAATGAATGCCTGTCCTTGTCTGTGTCTGTGTTCGCCTGCGACGAGTTGGCCACTGTCCAGGGTGTGCCCTGCCTAAGGCCCGGTCACTGGGATAGGCTCCAGTCACTCCGCGACCCCTAACGGGACCAAGCGGTAGAAAATGGATGGATGGATGGATGAGCTACCTTGGGCTACCACTTATTTCCTGAAAGATCATAATGAGTAGGCCTATAGCACGCGCCGTGGAAATTTCAACATTTAATAGGATTTAATAAGCACAGCTATGCACCTGCACAGAAAAGCTTCAAACAAACAAAACATACCTATTCCAAATCAATGAAGCAACAGGTTAAATTTACATAGTGAGCCCCAAAATAAATGCGACATGACAAAAACCAATTCAGTGCACAATATTTGACCAACAGTCTGTTCTGGAGCAATAACGCCAAGTTAATTCACACTTAACGTTCCGAATCGGTAAATTAGGCAGTTCTTTAACTCCATCAAGTTCTTTAGTGGAGCGAGATGCCACGTTTTTCCACTGAATGAAACCTCCTGAGTAAAAAGTTTGAGCGCCGTCAGCACACTCGCCTCTGGAATTCTTTCATCAGTTGTTTAATTTTCCGCCGTTTGGTGAAAACTCGTCGATTTGCTCCGAGAAAAAAGTGCTTGGCCACTGTGAATCCTGACTCCACAATTAAAGCCTTTGTCATATCCATTAAACATCCAGGACTCTGAGCGCAGCTGTCAGGTTACAAATTGTTTAATATCCATTACATTTAGCTGGTCTGACTTCGGGGGCGGAGGCTCGTCCAGGGCAGTGTCTCAGTGGGCGGGCCCGGGACCCACAATGCCCGCCCACTGAGATGGGTGTGGCTGATTCTAATGATCCATGGGATTTAATGAATTGATCAAATTCGTCACACGTCTGAATAAATGTGGGACATAAATGTTGCAACTGGACGTTATCCTGGGTTTTGCAGAATTGTCTAACACCATCGTTCTTGTATACTGTACGTTTGTATTTTTGGGGGTTTTACACCTTTAACTATACTGAGAAGACAGAAGTGCAGAGAGGAAAATGAGCCAGCTCGAAACTCTTCAGTCCCATGGGGAAACAGTACTGAGACCTACATATAGTCCCAATCCATGTCATCAGGTTGAATGTGGGCTCTAGCTGCATGTCCTTTATTTGAACTTGATTTGCTTAAAAGCAGACAAATGGAGGAGGAGAAGCACTGACTTTCCACAAAACGTGTTTATATGGACTGTAATAATCCAACCTTATTCTTAAAACAGTTTTCTGATTATAACTGTTGCTTAAAAAACTAACCTTTACATATTCATATTATCAAATAAATCTAGTATGTTACAAATGTGGTAGAGTATCCCTCTATTATTCAAGTTCATTCCCAATCCTTCTGTCATGTAACCACTGTGGTATACACTGTTTTTAAAAAGCAGATTCAGTTGGTGCTGTAGGTATGTTCAGCTCATGCTAATAGACTCATAGTTTAATTAGAGGATGTATTGTACGTGTCTAATGTAGCAAAATAGGACATCTTTCATTTAGGTATGCTTACTCTGTTCTTACTGTGAACCCATCTGTAAATGCTGTTTACGCGGTCATACTATGGAAGATTTAAAATGCCTAAATGAAAACAAATCAAACAAAGACAAAGTATAATACAATACAAACTGTAATACGTATGTCCTTTTTATTGTATGTATGCATTTACTGTGTCACAATTAAATGAAAAACGCATGTTAAATGATAATTATTTAGCTCTTTGTCTTTACTAACTGAATTAATTGTTTTTAATTGTGACATGAATTTTCCATGCCACATTGAAATCAAATATAAGTAAAGAGGTGCATTGTATTTCAGTGTTTTCCAGCGTAGACCTGCCATACGTTTTCATAAGGAGGTGTTTTTCTTTTTTGAGATGAATGCATTGTGTGTAACTCCCTGCCTGGGCAGGCAAACTCAGTGTCCTCTTTTAAATCTCCTCTTAAAACTCACGTTTATCTTATGGCTTAACTGATGGTATTTGTTGTAACTATTTAACTTATTTGATCTTGTTTTATGTTATTGGATCTTATTGACTTATTATTTTTATTGTAAAGTACTTTGTAACTGTATTTGAAAGGTGCTGTATAATAGTTATTATTATTATTATTATTATTATTATTATTATTATTATTATTATTGTCAATGCCAAAATGAAAAACAATCGACTGTCCAATCACAGCTTTGTTGCTGGTTTAGTGTTGCTGATGGCTGCCGAAGGCCAATCTTTTTCCCCATATTCGATCGTTTTTCCTTTAGTATCTATGGATTGTGACGTGGCCAAGATGGCATTCTACAAATTCCATAAAGGCCCGAAGATAAAAAATAAATAAATTATGCATTATAAAAGTCAAAGTAAAAACCACATTTTTACTTTAATAATTACCTAAGTGTCTTACTCAGAGTATCGTCTTACTCAGGTAAATGTCCAGATACTGCAGTCCTTGTAAATGTAGCCAAAGAGTGACCACAGTTAATGAGTGATAGGCCAACGCAGCACTCTGCAGTACTGGGGGGAAAGAAAGGGAGTAAAGAGGAAGTAAAGAGAGGAGAGAGGGGAGGAAAAAGATATCAGATATCAGTCATCAAGCTCCCAGCATCCTCTGATCAGTGACCCTGATAAAGTACATGCATATGCAAGCACTAACACACTTAAAATACACACATGCAGTATGCAGACACACACACACACACACACAACCAAATGGAGGCCACATTTAAAAAAAGTAAAGATCTTGTTTGTTTCAAATGAGTCAAATGCTGCAAACAAGTAGTTCAACCACCGAGTTTTGTGCATTTTATGTGTTTCTGTGATGGCATCAGTTTTAACTGTATTAGTTCCCCGAGTTACGACCCATGTACTTCGTCCTTAATGTTCCCTGTAGTCTGAAATAACACAAAACACACACACAAAATAAATGTCAGTACTTATACTGCCACATCAGAGCCCCATGAGGTACTTTTCGGTCTGAGGCAGCGCTCTTTTCATCCCTGTTTTTATTAGATTTCACACAAACTGCATCTTCACCTGTGCAGGGGTGTGGCTCATATTTGGAGCTCTTCAAGTCTTGGGTGGGCACGAAACTGTGCTGCTTGAATCCTCAGTACAATCACAACAACTGTGTGTGAAAGTATCTGGTTCCATGATAAAAAAAAAAAAGTCACAAGACTTTGGACATAAAAATGTAAGATGAGAAATCAACGGCAACTCCCAAGTTGTATTTTGGTAAGTAGGCCTGTCACGATAACTACTGTTGTTGGACGATATATTGTCCCAGATATAATTGCAATAAATGATTTTAGTGTCATTTTAAGACCATTTTATGGCACTGATATAATAAGCATAATAATGCAAGTACACCCTTTCAATTGACTTACATTTCTTAAGAATATTCAGACTTTGAAATGTGAAAAAAATATTAAAACATCCTAAATAAAACATAAATAAAATGAACTCTCAGACTCTGTTAACAAAAATTGCACTTAAAGAAATGTTCATTTTTGAAATTAACATTTGGCACAGGGGTTGGCTATAGAGCCATTCATTCCTTAACAGGCAATATAGTAATTAGATTCAACTTTATTGTCTTTACACATGTACAAGTACAATGCAGTTTGGGTCTAACCAGAAGTGCAATAAGCAAGTGCAGGATATAAAGTGTATCATGTCGGCTAAAATATTGGTGACATTATTATATAAAAACACACGCATGTAAACACAGTGGGCAATATCGAGGTCGTGTCCATATATAATAAGTCGATAACGTAGTTACTGTGACAGGCCTGTTGGTAAGAAATAGCAAATTTAATTAAATGAAAAATAATTTCACAATCTGCAGTTTAAAGAGGTACTCCACGGATTTAGTACTGCACTTCCATGAAGTTGGGGGCCTCGCTAGACAGATATATTATTCACAAACAGTGGCTGATGAGAAAAGGCACTCAAACATAATTGGCGGTGTGTCATGGCACTATGTTCTTTTGTCTAAAGCCTCCACAGACCAACGGTAGGAGTTGGCACCGACAATGACTACAATACAGGGAGAATTGCCCATTCCAAATTGAGAGAAAAGGAGGGAAATGCCAAAAGAAACAATGGGTTGCATATTGCCTGATGACTATGGTTAAAAGGTTGTCACTCTGGGTACATAATTGTACCTTTGAAGGTATAAATGTAAAGTGGAAAGGGTGCCATAATTCGAGTAGGATACTGCTACAGTAACATGCTTAAAGTACCCCTCCACTCAAAAATGTGTTTTTCAAATTTTTAAGTCCCCTAAAATGTCAGACCTTGACTTTACTGACTTGTATCTGTGCAAGTTTCTCACTAGAGAGGTACACTTCCCTAAAATCTGAGATTCAAACGGGCAGGCTAGATTTGGGACGTCACAAATCCGAAGGCCAATCGCAACGCCACCAGCAAAGAAACCTGAAACCTCCAGCGCAGAGCGGACTTGTCAGTACAGAGTGAGAGTTTGCACTAAGTTAGCGTAGTAAAAGTTTTGACAGCAAACATGGTAGAGTGCAGTTTTTGGATGTAAACCGGACGTAATAACAATGTGAACACACTATAACATAGTAGCAGATATTATTGTATGTTTCACAACCACTAACACTGTGTCAGTGACTGCCAGTTACAAGCTAACAAGCTAACAAACAACATAAACAAATAAAAGATGCTAACTATACTTACCATTCTGATACGTATGCTAGTCGCCGATTTTGGTGCACGACAGACTCCTCATCTGGGTCTGACTGAGGCTCAGACATGTACGGCTTAATCTCTCCGATGTTTCCTTTAACTCGAGCCATCTTGACGCGCACCGCTCTCTCACCATGGATGTATGTCTCTCACCCACATCCATGCTCTCACCGTCACCGGTCAACCTAACCTGCAGCGGTGGTGGGCGGGGCATTCAGAGATCCAGTTTTTCTCAGTGAGGGAGAAAGAACAGATGTGCTTCCAGCCCCTTTTCAGTGTTTTATTTTTTATTACTTTTTATGTTAACCATGTTAAATGTTAATGTTAAACAAAATATTAAACATAGCAGAGTATTTATACATACTTTAAAATGTGTCTGGAGGGGAACTTTAAAAATGGCTAAAAAGTAGTGATCCTAGAGATGTTCAGCTACAAGAACAAGAAGACCAAACACAGACAACTAAGACTCCTGCATAGCCAAAATAAAGACAACAAGCAATGACGCATCTCATGTAGCTGCCTCAACAGTTTGGTGTGATCAAGTTCAGGTCCTGGCTCCTAATAGGAAATTACTGTGCAATACAATGGCCGGATCTACAGTAAGGCTTTGGACACTGCTTAAACGCTTTCCGAGCTGGCAGCAAAACTTGGGAAATACACCAGGGGAAAAGATGTTAAAAAGGACAAATGCCATTCATCCAAAGTCTACTTCCCACTGCAATGCAGTACCATCCCAAAAGCAGAGTGTGGAGGTGGGCGTGGTTAAGAGTCAGCTGCAGAGAGGGAGAGGTGGGGGAGTGTCTCAGGTGAACAGTGCCAGGGAGAGAGAACTGTTGCAGCAAATTATGCTCTCCCCTTTATAAGCAGTAGCGTGCTGGACACACACACAAAGAGACAGACAGACAGAGACAGAGACAGAGACGGCAGATCACGGAAGATCATTGGAGCAGAACAGAAGAAGAGATCACCTCGAGCAACGACAGGAAGCCGGGCAAACTTCAGGCATGGGCTCGTTGCTGTGAATATAGTGTGTGAGTGATCGGATTAATAAAAAGACGATGGGTCTGGGTGTTGCCAGACCAGATTGGATATGTAATTGATTATTTTGTCTATGTTATATGTTTGCAAGGTTTTTATGTTGCCTTATGAAGCCTCTAGGTGAGGGTTGGCAGGTAGTTCGAAAATTAGCTGGAAAGCTTCGCTTTCAGACTCCGAGATTTGCCACCATAACATGGAGGACACGCTAACCCCAGGGTCATAGGACTATGCAAACCGATGACCCCACCTCCAGGTCAAACTGCCAAACTGGTCCCAGGCAATCGGTCAGATTAAGAGAGATTCAAGGACCTTTATGTCTTTACTCTGGCAGAAAGCCCAGATTAAGCTGCCAGTATGCTTGATGTCGGATGGTCGAATAGCTTCAGAAACTCCCTCCCCTCCACACATCTTTCAGACATCAGATTTGGGGGGGCTTTGTCTTTCCAAAATCGACAATCCAACAAGCATGCCCACTTTAAGCAGTGATTGGCCAGGTGCGCATAGGTGAGAAATCAGGCAGCGTTCTTCTCTCTCAAACTCAACTTTTCATCAATTTTCGTGTGTACAAACGAGTGCAACACCATGAATGCCTTCAATGAGAGACTGTCTGAAAGTGTGCTCCGTTATCCCCATTTGAGCGTTCACCGCGTCTCGCCACTCTGAATGACGGGCAGGCTTTTCAACCCGCCTCGTGACCGTTTAGAACACCTATAAACAATTTGGCCTTCTGAAGTGGTCGGACGTCGTATGAACTAGTTTGTTTCGAGCAACACTTTAACGGTCAGGTGTGTTGCCAATCAGGCGGCAGGTGAAGGCCTTGCCGTGCTAATCCCAAGCTGTTAAAGCTGGCCCATTTTTAGTATTCCCTGTTATAATCAACAAGTACTCCCACTCTCTGACCTGTCCGCTGTGTAGTTATTAGATAGAAACACACTCTAGACACTAGCATATGACTAACATCTGCATATTATAAGAGAAAACCGCTAAATCAGCAAGCCTAGAGTGGAAGCAGAGAATACACACATACACACACAAACACACAAAAAGACACATGCACAGCTAATTCAGCAGCTTTGCCCTTGTGCCTCTCATCAGTGTGAAGCAGAAAATGAGGTCAGAGGAGACACATCCACACAGGAACGAGTGGGGGGAGTGAAAGGACAGGATGTTTCAACAAATGGTGAGGAAGCCAGGCAAAGGTAGGGAACGGGTTGTTGAACAAGAGATGAGAAAAGGTGCTCGAGAGGGTGATGGAGGGGGAGGAGAGGAAGGAGGAAATGGGAGGAGGTCGGCATTAGTCATTCTGTCGCTATTAATTGGACTAATTACATGGCTTTTGGCCTTTTTAGCACTCCTTTAGATAGACCATCAGGCCCATCCATCAAACTGTTTGTCTAAGTGTGCATACGGGCTGGTGAGAGTGTGTAGAGGAGAGAGAAAATCAGAGCGGGGGGGGCTGGAAAGAGAATAAAGGGGAAACAGTACTGTCTTGACGCCAAAAGCACGGTGTTGAAGCAAGAAGCAGATGTTCCCCAGTGACTTTACGAACTGCGAGTCGAGATGTGTGAGAACAAGTTCTTACTAAAGAACATTTTGTCACCCTTTATTCTGTACTGTGTGATCTCTTTTTTTCTTTAGTTTCTTATTCACCCCCTCCAGTTTTTACTTTACTCTCATTTGCCTGCTGGCTTCATCATCTGTCCCCTCTCCGTGTCCTTCCTCTGTATTCCCTTTATCTCCGCTCTCCGCTGGCCACAGCGACTGAACAGAGACCAGCCGAGGTGAGGACGTGTCAGCTCTGATCCCTCTCTGTCACATCAGCCTGTGATCTTATCAGAGAGCGGGGCGGGAATAGCGGCCATCTTCGTTAGCATTCAGCCTGTGATTCCCGGGTTCCCGGAGCCCAGTGAGCCTCGGCTCTGAGTGACTCAGATGGGAATGAGATGTCAGTGTGCGTGTGAGGGCAGCAACACCTGCCAGCATCAATCACAAGACTCCAGCCCTGAGACCAGCAGACACACACACACACACACAAACAGTTGTGTACTGACACAGATAAACAACAACAACTGTGCTACACATCAGTGCTTTCACTCACTGGAAACTGCTATTTGGTGCTCATCCACAGCAAGACATTTGTACACAAATGCAGTCACACACTTGCAGAATATATTAATAAACAAATATATGGATTCAATTGAAACTACTATTACATTTCTGTCCAACACACAAAGACACACACACACACACACTAATAGCTGCCTTGAAGCTCTCAGAGCGCGCCGTCGCTGGGATTTGACAGCGAGTGTTCTCTATTTATGTTTTATTCACAGTTTGGTCACCTTGAAAGAGACAGCTGAAAACAAACAAACACTTTAGGGAGCCAGACCAGAGAGTGGGGAATGGTTTTCAGTAACCACAGGCTTTACACTGAGCCGAGCGAGCTGGATGATGGACTGCGCACTGGGAGCTGACCGGCTCGGCAATTTGAACGCTCCTTTCACTCCTTTTAGTGAACGGGTCAGAACCGACTGGGAAAAGCCCCCTGATCCCATGAGCCCAATGTTCACTGTGTGTTAAATGGTTGTATATTATTTGAAAATTTATTTGTTTAGGAATCTGTACCACAAAGGTGCTATATGAATTAAGGCAGGTCCTGCATTATTACCCGATGTGTCAAGTGGTAATGGGCCCTGTGTCAAAGGCCCCATTACCACTTGTCATTTAAAAGGTTGTCACTCTGGGTACATAATTGTACCTTTGAAGGTATAAATGTAAAGTGGAAAGGGTGCCATAATTCGAGTAGGATACTGCTACAGTAACATGCTTAAAGTACCCCTCCACTCAAAAATGTGTTTTTCAAATTTTTAAGTCCCCTAAAATGTCAGACCTTGACTTTACTGACTTGTATCTGTGGAAGTTTCTCACTAGAGAGGTACACTTCCCTAAAATCTGAGATTCAAACGGGCAGGCTAGATTTGGGACGTCACAAATCCGAAGGCCACTCGCAACGCCACCAGCAAAGAAACCTGAAACCTCCAGCGCAGAGCGGACTTGTCAGTACAGAGTGAGAGTTTGCACTAAGTTAGCGTAGTAAAAGTTTTGACAGCAAACATGGTAGAGTGCAGTTTTTGGATGTAAACCGGACGTAATAACAATGTGAACACACTATAACATAGTAGCAGATATTATTGTATGTTTCACAACCACTAACACTGTGTCAGCGACTGCCAGTTACAAGCTAACAAGCTAACAAACAACATAAACAAATAAAATGTTAAGATTTTTTATTTTTAAGAACAAAATAAGATGTGTCAAGTGGTAATGGGCCCACGCGTCAAAGGCCCCATTACCACGTGTCATTTAAAGTGTCTCACATTTGGATAAACTCCAGACTTTTCATTTACACTTCGCCACAGACATACTATATGGCTCAACACTGTGGGGGTGGAGCTGGACTCGCTGTCGGTGGTGTCAGAGAGGAGGATCGTGGACAGTGTCCAGTGTCTTCTATAGGACGGTATGTTTTGACACTGCTGGTGCCGTTTGTCTCCTGTTGCTTTAGTGGGAGAGAAAACAGCAGCTAATTCAGACCCTGTGAGCAGTCAGTTCCACAGAGCGCTTAATGACGTAGTTACAGCTGGGATTCATGCTTTTATTTTTGAACTTTATTTTATCCCCCGATGTTTTATGATCCACGTGTTGTTTTTATTTGGCTCTTCTTTATCTGCTGCTTTATGTTGTTTTTATCTGTGCTGTCCTTTTCTGTGAAGCACTTTGTAACCTTGTTAAGAAAAGTGCTATATAAATAAAGTTAATAATGAGCTTATATTATATAACCTGTCTAGACTATTAAGTCCCTCTTCACCTGTCTTAGAAAGACATCCCTGAACAGTTTACAAGTGGTCCAGAATGCTACTGCTAAGCTTTTGGGAGGTTTCAAAAAGGTCTCATGTAACTCCAGTTCTGATCTCTTTACACTGGCTCCTCGTCAAATTCAGGATCCAGTTCAAGTTTCTTGAATCCCTTGTCGAGCTCTTCATGGTCAGACACCTGCCTACATTAGAGATCTACTGCAGCCCTATATTACCAGCGGGTCTCTCTGGTCCTCTGATCAGGGTTTGTTGGTTGTTCCTCGATCCAGACTCAAAACTAAAGTAACTTCAAGTTGTGGCTCCTAAACAATTCTAACTGTTTCATGTTGGACTTTTGTGGACACCTTCAAAAAGCAGCTCACGGCCTCCTGCTTTGCCTTTGGTTGGTTTTACTTTCTATTTCTTTTCTGCTTCTCTATTTTATTTATTAATTCCATTACGTGTCTCTATTTAATGTCTATTATCTTTTATTGTGAAGCACTTTGTTACGCCCGATCTAGAGAGGTGCTTTATGAATACATTTTACTTACTCGTGTACTGACTTGGCGAGTCGGGTGCATTTACACTTTTTCCACATCTGGCTAGAAGGCATCTCGAGTTCAAAGTTCGGGACTTTGACACCAGAGACCGGGGGTTTGCATCCTGTGTCCTCGTGTGGTTACGTTTAGATACATTTTAGTGGTTTACTTGCCTCATGTAATCTGTAATTTAGCGGTTACTGTATTGGTATTACATGATGAAAAACACTTAAAACGGTAACAGTCCAGAGTCAAATGTGTGTTAAAATTAATTTTTGTACATATATACATATTTTAAACCATTTTTCTGTTTAATTATACTTTATTAGCCATGCTAGCAGCATCGCTACATGTCTGTAGTTCAGTCTGTCCACCACTTTGGTCCAGACTGAAATATCTCAACAACTACTGGATGGATTGCCATGAAATGTGGTTCAGACATCCATGTTTCCGTCAGGATGGATTGTAATAACTTTGCTGATTCTCATTCCCATCAACCTCAGCTGCACTTTGTGTTTAGTGCTAATTAGGTAACGTTAGCATGCTGACACGCTAAACTAATAAGGGGAACATGGTAAACATGAGAAACATTAGCGTGTCAGCATTGACGTTAGCATTTACTTCACTGAGCTGCTAGCGTGGCTGTAGACTCTTCGCCTTGTTTTTATCTTTCACTCACTCACATCTACGTATATTCAGACACACGCGTGCTCGTGTACAATAACCGGTGGTGCGTGGGCATACGATCGATGGTAATTGATTTCTAAAGCCTACTTAACTAACTCTGCTGACCGGTGCATGAACGGCAGAACAAAGCACTTAGATGATATATGAGTCAGTGGATGAAGGGAACAGCAGAAGCAGGGAAAGCAGTGTTCAGGACTGACTCACCATCACATGGGTGTGTGTCTACAGTATGTGACTGTGTGTGAGAGACAGGGAGAAAATGATGACATTCAGATCACGATTCACAACAGACTCTCAGACAGCCGCCTCAATAGCTTTTGAAAGACCCGAGTAAATCCACTTTAAAATGACACACACTGAACATACATACATACGTGTGTGTGTGTGTAATATATATATATATATATATATATATATATATAAAAATTTGTACATGTGCGAATAGACTGTCCTCCCAAGAAAAACGACACCACGAGTCGTTTCAGCAAAATACCAACACATGTTGATGTGTCGAGTGACAAAACGGTAAATGCACTGCAGTTAAACAGAGCTTTTCTACCTCCAGTACAGTACAAAATATATGTGGGGAGGGGACGGGGTCAGAAAAGGGTCAGGGTTGTGTGTTTTTCCTTTTTGCTGAAGGGAGAGTCGGGGAGGGCACTTTAACTTTTTCTCAACCCAGAGTTACAATTTATTTTAATCTCATATTTACATCAAAAAGAGGGATTTTGTGTTTTGGTCATGAACATTTCACCTTACTGTGTCTCTGTATCAGGGGTTCATTTTTTCATCTAAAATCAACTTTAATCAACTAGAAGCTTTAAAATCAACTAGAAGCTAAGGTCGTATTTTTCATTTAAGTGCTATGTGAAAATTATTAAGGTTTAAATTATACTACACCGTATCATCTTCTAGTTATTAATGGCAAGGTGAGTTGTACCAATTCAACGGGGTCAGGGAGGGGGTCCAGAGAAAATATTGCTAACCCTGTGGAGGGCCGTGCTTTATAAAAAAAGCGAACCACAAGGTTCACTTCAACATGCGGACAGCAGGACTCAGGGATTAATGTGATTAGTGGACGACCCACTCTACCTGCTACAGCTGATAGGAATTATGATTGTTGTCTTTCTGGACCGAACGAGGAAGCAGTGTGACGCGAGACCACTGCTCACTTCCTGTTTCCTACCAACAGTCAATGCTGGTTTCTTTTAAAAGAATAGTTCAACATTATGGGAAATATGCTTATTCACTTTCCTGCCGAGAGTCAGACGTTCAGATTGATACCACTATCACGTCTGTACGGTAAATATGAAGCTACAGCCAGCAGACAGTTAGCCTAGCTTAGCATAAAGACTGGAAACAGGGGGAAACAGCTACCCTGCTCTGTCTAAAGGTAACAAAATCCACCTACCAGCACCTCAAAAGCTCAGTGATTAACACGTTACATCTCGTTTGTTTAATCTGCACAAAAACCAAAGTGAAAAACAACACGCTGTGGTTTTACAGGCGAGGTCATGCAGTCACTTCCTGGAGTCTTCACTGTTTTCCTGGCAACCTCACGGTGACTATAAGACTCCAGGAAATCAAACAATAGGCCGTGACAATAAAAAGCTAATGTAGCTTCATATTTACCGTACATATATGAGAGAGGTATCAATCGTCTCATCTAACTCTCCACCAGAAAACGAATAAGCATATTCCCTAACGTCGACACATTCCTTTAACCATAACCAAGTCGTTTCTGTGCCTAACCACAGCGACGTCAGATCAGAAAACTGTTTTATTTCTGCAACACTGATTTGTAATAGTTTTGGAAGGCACTGACGAATAATGTCATCCTGCTGATGTTTGGTTCTGGAGGGAAATTACAAGCAACATATTCTGTTGTTTCATTTGGAGGACTTGTGCGTAGAGACGAGGAAAATTCTGGCCAATTATCAAACAGCGTCTGATTAGATTTAGGATTGGGATTACATTTGTGTACCTTAACGGTGTGAAAGGAAGTAGTTTCCCTCTTTATGAGACTCGGCTGGTTGGTTAAGAGTCACTCAGTGACCGTATTTGTTAAACGTTCAGTTCATTGGTAATACGTTTGTTTCAGTTGGCCATCATGCAGTGTTAGAGAGAGAAGACATCCGGTAAACCACAAACAAGAATCAGTCAGAGCTGCGTAGACAGTTTAAACCCAAATGTTGTTGTTTTTCATTCATCCGACTTCTGTTTGTGAACAAGTGGCAGCAAACAAATCATGTCTTCTTCAGTGGTGTTACTGTTGCTTTCTATAGGTCTAATAAAAGCAATATAAACACATTTATTGCAATGAGACCTTGAGACACTTTTATTGTGCGCCACAACAAAGAAAGTGTCTATAAAGCATTACAAAAGGTAGGAAATGTTACCAAATGGATCCCAAGATGTACATATTGGTCCAGACCTGTCTGGTCAGGAGAGAGTTTAACAGCGAGGCTGTCTGTGTGTAAAGCATAAGTAAAACTAGAAAGCACTCAAAGACTTTACTGTGTAGTTCTGCCAAGGCTGCACAATCCTCTAAATGTGTTATTCTAAAAGGATCGGTTCACCCAAATCACAAAAAACACATTTAAATCTCGTCATGAAGTTGTTCAGATATCTGCTGTCACTCCAATACAATGGAGGTGAATGGGATCAGTGTCCTTGTTATTCTGAATAGTCCACACACCTCATGCAGTCTGAAGTGGAACTACTTTGTACGGCAGAAATAGTCCTTATGAAAACAGTTGACAGTGTGTTCGGTATTTGGGTTGAACCAACCCTCAATAATAGAAAATGGTTAGAAATACTTAATCTGTATGCATCCAGTTCTGCATCAACATACTGTGGTAATAGACAGTGTGGGACTTTTTTTTAACTAAGTATAATTGTTCATAAGAAAATATCAAAAGCTAAAATATCTGTGTTAAGAAACCCTCCAGAAATCCTTGTATTCAAATACTTCCTGTATTTTTTAGCCAATGGCCTAACTTTCCCTTCAGATTCCATTGTAATCTGTTTTTAACATATTCTGCTAAATAACAAGGTATAATCATACCTGGCATAATGTTCACCATGTTCACCATCTTAGTTTCAAGTGTTAGCATGCTAACATTTGCTAATTAGCAGTGAACACAGAGTGCAGCTGAGGCTGATGGGAACGTCGTCAGTTCTGCAGGTGTTTGGTCAGAAACCAAAGTGTTGGACACGTTAACATGTCGACCTGATGGTGGCGCTAGATGGAAAGTCAGAGGATCATCAAAGTCAGTAGGATTCATCCTGAGGGGAACATGAATGTCTGTGCAAAATTTAATCTTAATCCATCCAACAGTTGTTGAGATATTTCAGTCTGGACCAAAGTGGAGGACCGGCCGGCCGGTGGCCATCCCCAGAGCTCTGCAGCTAGCCTGGCTACACATCAAGGGCTCTCACAACTACACAAGCCAAAATGACTGGCCTGGATTTGCTCTGGACTTTAGCCTATAGCAAAATTATATTTGCAAGTGGAGGAATGTGTGAATGCGTCAGCTCACTTATTTGGTTTTACTTTCCCCAAAACCACTTTGCGAATCTGTTGCTCACTCAACAGCCCATCGTGTACGAGTGAAGATGAAGGTGTTCGCCTCTGCTGCTTGTCGAGTGTCTCTCCAAAGCTTGTAGCGCCCGTGTGACTCCTCCGACCCGCCTCATCACTCTCACAATAACGCTTGGCTCCTCCGGCCTTAAACCGAGCCAGAGTATGAGGGATTGTCTTCGGCATTTCTGTGGGGAGGATTCCTATACGCTGTGAGAGAACTGTGTAGGAAGGTGATTCTTGGAAAAGAGGAGATGAGACAAGAAAACAGGACAAGGAGAGGAAACAAGGTGAGGAGATGAAAGAAGGAAATAAGGAGAGTAAAACAAGAAAAGGAAACAAGTGAAAGAAAAATGAAACATGTAAAGGAAAGGAAACAACAAGAGGAAACAATAAGGGGAAAGAAAACAAGTGAAGGAGAGGAAACAAGAGGTGGAAATGAGGGCAGGAAAGGAAACACAGAGAGAAAACAAGCAGAGGAAAATAAACAAGGAGAGGAGACAAGATTATAAAACAAGGAAGGAAGAGGAAACAAGTGCAGGAAAGGAAACATGATAAAAAACGAAGAGAAGAGGGGACATGAGTAGAGGAAACAAGGAAAGGAAACAAGAGGAGGTGAGAGGAACAAGAGGAAAGGAGAGGAGATGAAAGAAGGAAAGGACAAAGGATGGAAAAGGATGGAAAACAAAGGAAACAAGAGGAGAGGAGAAAGGAAGGAAGCAAGAAAAGAGGACAGCATCGTAGAGAGGAGTAGACAAGCTGAGAGTTGAGGAGACAAGGACAGAAACCAAGGAAAGGAAACAAGGAGAGGAGACAAGTAGTCCAGTATTATTCAGGGACAGCTGACATTATGTCTCTCTCTTGCTCGCTCGGCCGCTCTCTCTCTCTCTCTCCCCTCACCACTCGTCTCCAATCTGCTCGTTTCTGTTGGTTTGTTCTGCTAACAAACACTCATTTGCTGCTCCGTCCCTCAGGACAGGAGCAGGCTCATGTTTGAATAATGACGGAATAAAGATGGATAATAACCTCCAACATACCCTGCTGTGCGTTTATGCATGCGCCTGTGCTCGGCTGCTCTGCGTACACCTTTCTGCTCGGTTACTTTCTGATGCAGGAACAAGAGTGCAGCCGGTTTGTCTGAAAATGTGTCTCGTACACGTGTGGCGTTCAGGCTTCCTGTCACATACAGATACTCCAACAAATCCATGAGGCAGAAACACAGCAGATAGAGAGTTCAAATGGATTCATCCAGCATATGACAGATACTGGAAATGGATTTCAGTGCCTGTCAAAACAAACAATGCTTTTCTGCTTCAAGCTCACAGAAAGACAGCCAGAGGGGGATTGGAGATGGATGGAGGATAGTGCTGAGCTCCCCGTGACTCTCTGCTCCCTCAGCATCGACTTCAACTCTATTCTTAATGCATATAGTTCACAAGCAGGCCGACACACACACACACACGTGAGAAATGTATGCAAACACACGGAGCGATAAATAAAAGCACTTGTTTATTGTCCAGCAGTTTCATGTCAGCGCTCACGTTACAGCACATCCTCACTGCTGTATCCAGTCGTCTGTGACTGATAGAGCACTGACCGGAGCGATGTGACCTCTGCAGCTTGATATCGACTCCGTGTTCACACTGCACCACATGCTGGAAATGCACCAGTCCGGTGGGAACAGTAGGGGGGAATCTGTCTTACCACAATTTGAAAGGGTGTTAAACTGCAAATTGGTACGACTGGGCTTCTTCACAGTGCTTACAGTCAAAAAGGCAACGCTGGTTTCTGGGTGTTATCTTTTATACACATTAAGAAAAGTACATTCTCTCGAAGCTCCACTAATCAAAAGTGTGTGAAATGTGTTGTTCCGGCAGCTCTGTGTAGCTTTTTAGCCTCTTTTTGCTCATAGTTTCAGGTGTGAAACAAAGCAAAGTGGGACAATATCTGCATCATAAAACGTGGAGGGGGGAGAGAGAGAGAGAGAGAGAGAGAGAGAGAGAGAGAGAGAGAGGCTATCGCTGCCTTATAACAGATATTACACAGAGAAATTCAAAAATATAGCTAACTCTTCACTTAATGAGAAAGTTTCTTCACAACTGGTCACACGGCAGAATAACTGTTAGCGGTGGGTGTTTCTTGCATATTTAGAAATGTTGGTTTTGTGGCTGACCGGAGAATATGGAAAGTAAACTCCAGGAACACGCTGAATTTTTCCAGAAAGACCGCTGAAAGAAATGCTGAATGAGAGATTGTATTGAGTAATGGAAGCTAGTGGACAGACATGGCGTCAGCACTTTGGCACTCGTGACTGATCAGAGCTAGCTTGTTCCCAGCTTGCTAGCGTGTTAGCCGTTAGCTCGCCAGCTACAGTAATTCATCAAACAGCCCGGCTGCAAGTAGTCCTTATGTCACCAGGCTTCTTGAACCAAATATTTCACACGGATGAATATCACATTTCTCTACAGCAGAGCTGTCCAAACCTGTCAGGATTGCTCAGCAGTCAAAGGACAACACATGCAGACACTCTGAATGGTGTGGAAATGTAGCATGTAGAACGTCTGATTCAACATTTATTTTATGTCCGGGCTGAAATTGTTCTTTCCACAGAAGGAAACTGTGCCCTCGCCACATAATTCTTGCAATTTAAGTTTTTTGACAACCAGGAAATGAAGCTCAGACAGCAATGATTGGGGTCTCTCACTGCCCGCCATCTGTACAGTCCTGAGCTGAACTCTGATGGCCACTGTTGCACCTCAAAGCACCAATAACACACACATTAGACTATTTCCTCATTCTCGCCAAATGTGATATTTTAGGCAAGGGTCGATTGTAGGCATAGTCGAGCTCGACCGTCGCCTAACTGGGATACTATTATTATGTGCACAGGTGCATCCTCAACTGCAGTCATGTAGAGGTCAGTAGGTTTAACATAAGAGAGCCCATAATGATAAACAATTACAACCTGAAATTAGAACGAAAGTAAGGATGCCCAAAGCATCCGCAGACTTTAATTACAAGGTATCGGCTATGAATCCAGATGTTTGCTCCTGGAATGACAGCTGTCACTGCGCCCTCTGTGAGCCGTTAAAACACTGACTCTCACACTCTCAGCGTGAGGAAAACACTGACTCACAGCGTGAGGAAAACACTGCCTCTGACTCTCAGCGTGAGGAAAACACTGACTCACAGCGTGAGGAAAACACTGACTCTGATTCACAGCTTGAGGAAAACACTGCCTCTGACTCACAGCGTGAGGAAAACACTGACTCTGACTCTCAGCGTGAGGAAAACACTGCCTCTGACTCTCAGCGTGAGGAAAACACTGACTCACAGCGTGAGGAAAACACTGACTCTGATTCACAGCTTGAGGAAAACACTGCCTCTGACTCACAGCGTGAGGAAAACACTGACTCTGACTCTCAGCGTGAGGAAAACACTGCCTCTGACTCACAGCGTGAGGAAAACTCACAGCGTGAGACTCTGACTCAGCGTGAGGAAAACACTGACTCACAGCGTGAGGAAAACACTGACTCACAGCGTGAGGAAAACACTGACTCTGATTCACAGCTTGAGGAAAACACTGACTCTGATTCACAGCTTGAGGAAAACACTGACTCTGATTCACAGCTTGAGGAAAACACTGACTCTGACTCTCAGCGTGAGGAAAACACTGACTCTGACTCACAGCGTGAGGAAAACACTGACTGACTCACAGCGTGAGGAAAACACTGACTCTGACTCACAGCGTGAGGAAAACACTGACTCTGACTCACAGCGTGAGGAAAACACTGACTCTGACTCACAGCGTGAGGAAAACACTGACTCTGACTCACAGCGTGAGGAAAACACTGACTCTGACTCACAGCGTGAGGAAAACACTGACTCTGACTCACAGCGTGAGGAAAACACTGACTCACAGCGTGAGGAAAACACTGCCTCTGACTCTCAGCGTGAGGAAAACACTGCCTCTGACTCTCAGCGTGAGGAAAACACTGACTCTGACTCTCAGCGTGAGGAAAACACTGACTCTGACTCTCAGCGTGAGGAAAACACTGACTCACAGCGTGAGGAAAACACTGCCTCTGACTCTCAGCGTGAGGAAAACACTGACTCACAGCGTGAGGAAAACACTGACTCTCAGGGTGAGGAAAACACTGACTCACAGCGTGAGGAAAACACTGACTCTCAGCGTGAGGAAAACACTGACTCACAGCGTGAGGAAAACACTGACTCTCAGCGTGAGGAAAACACTGACTCACAGCGTGAGGAAAACACTGACTCACAGCGTGAGGAAAACACTGACTCACAGCGTGAGGAAAACACTGACTCTCAGCGTGAGGAAAACACTGACTCACAGCGTGAGGAAAACACTGACTCTCAGCGTGAGGAAAACACTGATTCACAGCTTGAGGAAAACACTGACTCTGATTCACAGCCTGAGGAAAACACTGACTCTGACTCTCAGCGTGAGGAAAACACTGACTCACAGCGTGAGGAAAAAACTGACTCACAGCGTGAGGAAAAAACTGACTCACAGCGTGAGGAAAACACTGACTCACAGCTTGAGGAAAACACTGACTCTGACTCTCAGCGTGAGGAAAACACTGACTCTGACTCACAGCGTGAGGAAAACACTGACTCTGACTCACAGCGTGAGGAAAACACTGACTCTGACTCACAGCGTGAGGAAAACACTGACTCTGACTCTCAGCGTGAGGAAAACACTGACTCTGACTCTCAGCGTGAGGAAAACACTGACTCACAGCGTGAGGAAAACACTGACTCACAGCGTGAGGAAAACACTGACTCACAGCGTGAGGAAAACACTGACTCACAGCGTGAGGAAAACACTGCCTCTGACTCACAGCGTGAGGAAAACACTGACTCACAGCGTGAGGAAAACACTGACTCACAGCGTGAGGAAAACACTGACTCTGACTCACAGCGTGAGGAAAACACTGACTCTGACTCTCAGGGTGAGGAAAACACTGACTCTCAGCGTGAGGAAAACACTGACTCTGATTCAAAGCTTGAGGAAAACACTGACTCTGACTCTCAGCGTGAGGAAAACACTGCCTCTGACTCACAGCGTGAGGAAAAAACTGACTCTGACTCACAGCGTGAGGAAAACACTGACTCACAGCGTGAGGAAAACACTGACTCACAGCGTGAGGAAAACACTGACTCACAGCGTGAGGAAAACACTGACTCTGATTCACAGCTTGAGGAAAACACTGCCTCTGACTCTCAGCGTGAGGAAAACACTGACTCTGACTCTCAGCGTGAGGAAAACACTGCCTCTGACTCACAGCGTGAGGAAAACACTGACTCACAGCGTGAGGAAAACACTGACTCACAGCGTGAGGAAAACACTGACTCTGATTCACAGCTTGAGGAAAACACTGCCTCTGACTCACAGCGTGAGGAAAACACTAACTCTGACTCTCAGCGTGAGGAAAACACTGCCTCTGACTCACAGCGTGAGGAAAAAACTGACTCACAGCGTGAGGAAAACACTGACTCACAGCGTGAGGAAAACACTGACTCACAGCGTGAGGAAAACACTGACTCTGATTCACAGCTTGAGGAAAACACTGACTCTGATTCACAGCTTGAGGAAAACACTGACTCTGACTCTCAGCGTGAGGAAAACACTGACTCTGACTCACAGCGTGAGGAAAACACTGACTGATTCACAGCTTGAGGAAAACACTGACTCTGATTCACAGCTTGAGGAAAACACTGACTCTGATTCACAGCTTGAGGAAAACACTGACTCTGATTCACAGCTTGAGGAAAACACTGACTCTGACTCACAGCGTGAGGAAAACACTGACTGACTCACAGCGTGAGGAAAACACTGACTGACTCACAGCGTGAGGAAAACACTGACTCTGACTCACAGCGTGAGGAAAACACTGACTCTGACTCTCAGCGTGAGGAAAACACTGCCTCTGACTCTCAGCGTGAGGAAAACACTGCCTCTGACTCACAGCGTGAGGAAAAAACTGACTCTGACTCACAGCGTGAGGAAAACACTGACTCTGACTCACAGCGTGAGGAAAACACTGACTCACAGCGTGAGGAAAACACTGACTCACAGCGTGAGGAAAACACTGCCTCTGACTCTCAGCGTGAGGAAAACACTGACTCTGACTCTCAGCGTGAGGAAAACACTGACTCTGACTCTCAGCGTGAGGAAAACACTGACTCACAGCGTGAGGAAAACACTGCCTCTGACTCTCAGCGTGAGGAAAACACTGCCTCTGACTCTCAGCGTGAGGAAAACACTGCCTCTGACTCTCAGCGTGAGGAAAACACTGACTCACAGCGTGAGGAAAACACTGACTCTCAGGGTGAGGAAAACACTGACTCACAGCGTGAGGAAAACACTGACTCTCAGCGTGAGGAAAACACTGACTCACAGCGTGAGGAAAACACTGACTCACAGCGTGAGGAAAACACTGACTCTCAGCGTGAGGAAAACACTGATTCACAGCTTGAGGAAAACACTGACTCTGATTCACAGCTTGAGGAAAACACTGACTCTGACTCACAGCGTGAGGAAAACACTGACTCACAGCGTGAGGAAAACACTGACTCTGATTCAAAGCTTGAGGAAAACACTGACTCTGACTCACAGCGTGAGGAAAACACTGCCTCTGACTCTCAGTGTGAGGAAAAAACTGACTCACAGCGTGAGGAAAAAACTGACTCACAGCGTGAGGAAAAAACTGACTCACAGCGTGAGGAAAACACTGACTCACAGCTTGAGGAAAACACTGACTCTGACTCTCAGCGTGAGGAAAACACTGACTCTGACTCTCAGCGTGAGGAAAACACTGACTCTGACTCACAGCGTGAGGAAAACACTGACTCTGACTCACAGCGTGAGGAAAACACTGACTCTGACTCTCAGCGTGAGGAAAACACTGACTCTGACTCTCAGCGTGAGGAAAACACTGACTCACAGCGTGAGGAAAACACTGACTCTCAGGGTGAGGAAAACACTGACTCACAGCGTGAGGAAAACACTGACTCTCAGCGTGAGGAAAACACTGACTCACAGCGTGAGGAAAACACTGACTCACAGCGTGAGGAAAACACTGACTCTCAGCGTGAGGAAAACACTGATTCACAGCGTGAGGAAAACACTGACTCTGATTCACAGCTTGAGGAAAACACTGACTCTGACTCTCAGCGTGAGGAAAACACTGACTCACAGCGTGAGGAAAACACTGACTCTGATTCAAAGCTTGAGGAAAACACTGACTCTGACTCACAGCGTGAGGAAAACACTGCCTCTGACTCACAGTGTGAGGAAAAAACTGACTCACAGCGTGAGGAAAAAACTGACTCACAGCGTGAGGAAAAAACTGACTCACAGCGTGAGGAAAAAACTGACTCACAGCGTGAGGAAAACACTGACTCACAGCGTGAGGAAAACACTGACTCACAGCTTGAGGAAAACACTGACTCTGATTCACAGCTTGAGGAAAACACTGACTCTGACTCTCAGCGTGAGGAAAACACTGACTCTGACTCTCAGCGTGAGGAAAACACTGACTCTGACTCTCAGCGTGAGGAAAACACTGACTCTGACTCACAGCGTGAGGAAAACACTGACTCACAGCGTGAGGAAAACACTGACTCACAGCGTGAGGAAAACACTGACTCACAGCGTGAGGAAAACACTGACTCACAGCGTGAGGAAAACACTGACTCACAGCGTGAGGAAAACACTGACTCACAGCTTGAGGAAAACACTGACTCACAGCTTGAGGAAAACACTGACTCTGATTCACAGCGTGAGGAAAACACTGACTCTGACTCTCAGCGTGAGGAAAACACTGACTCTGACTCTCAGCGTGAGGAAAACACTGACTCTGACTCACAGCGTGAGGAAAACACTGACTCTGACTCACAGCGTGAGGAAAACACTGACTCTGACTCTCAGCGTGAGGAAAACACTGCCTCTGACTCTCAGAGTGAGGAAAACACTGACCAGTTTCAGTTAATTAGAGAACTTCTAGCTGCAGTGACCGATGCGAGCAGAGCAGCCGTTTAGCATCTATTTCAATGACATTTTGCAGGTGAACCACATCTCTAAACTGCTGTTGTTGGTAGAAAACTTCAGTATTTAGTTCATGCTGACGTTAATGAGTGTCTATCGAAATCCTGTCCAGACCGTCCTGCAACATATTACAGAAAATGCTATATGTGCAAAATATTACAGGAAACTAGCATGTTACATTCTCTTAATGCAGAGCTATTCAGCTGTAAAACACATTTTAATTGCTTCACTTATTTAATGCAGGCCTAAAGTGTGCACTGTATGTATTATGAAGGGAAAAGAATAGACAGAATCAACATAAATACTGGATTAATGTAAATATTAATGTAAAAGTCTCACACTGATGATACCTGCACTTCAGTGTGAAAACGACAGGACTGTCACAATCATACAGGGGTATTAATATCCAAGTTTTTTATGTTCCATACAATATGTTGAATATGATTAAAACCAGGATACATCATAAGACTAGTCTGCATGTAAAGGTACTAATTGACAAACTATGTTAATTAAAAAAGGTAAATAATAAAAAATAATAAAATATTATTCAATTATTATAAAATATTATTATGAAAAGTCACCAGTGCATGTCATCAAAATGTCCAGACACGACCCTTCACTCAGCATAGAGGGACGTGGTCCAAGTGGCTCCTGCACACAGTGTCAACACATGACTGATGCATGATCCTTGACGTTGTGGCACACTGGTCCAGGGACTCGTGACACGGAGTAAGACCAAGAGCCAAAGATCTATCTGCATTACTGTGGCCAAGTCACATTCACTCTACAGGCTCTGAAAAACATGCTAATCAATGGGTTCACTGGCTAATTTGATAGATGCGAGACAAAGCACTGCACTGACATTAATTGGTGTTAAGACTTATCTTATTTTGAAACTTTTGCTAAAAGGCCCGGTCTGGAGGATTTAGTGGCATCTAGCGGTGAAACTGCAGATTGCAACCATTTGAACACCGCTCGCCTCACCCTCCCCTTCCAAGCGTGCAGGAGAAACTACGGTGGCCGCGAAAGGCCCTATCTAGAGCCAGTGTTTGGTTTGTCCGTTCTGGGCTACTGTAGAAACATGGCGGTGCGACATGGCGGCCTCGGTGGAAGGGGACCCGCTCCCTCTGTAGATATAAACGTCTTATTCTAAGGTAACGAAAACACAACGATTCTTATTTTCAGGTGATTAAACTATTGAAAACACACTTGTAAATATTATATTCAATTTCTGCCGACAGCTCCTCCTAAATGTGCTGAATATTTAGCCTTTAAATGTAGGTAAATAACCTACATACACTTTTCTACATGAGATTACCAGACCAGTTTATATGTAGATTTAATGCACTGGTTCCTCAGTGTAACCTCTGGGAAAAGACGGAAGATGCGTTTTCCCTTTACCCCCATTCTGGGCTTTCAATGTAAAAGCTAGAATTACCGCCCCGCAGGTTGTTTGCCTCCGCCAACCAGTCAAGTTGCAGTTTACATCCACGTCTGTCCAGACTCATATATGTAGTGAAAACTTAAAAGGAGTTGAATAAAAAAAAAAAGGTATAAAGTGTATATTTTGGCTTAATGGAAGTTATCACTATATTGATGATACATATGTATGATTTCAGTGAATATACATTGTTGAACTGATTAATGAAGGATTATCATAGATGTATTGGCTAAACAGGTACACATGTACTTGATTACTATGTCAAGATGGATTCTTATAGAAGTATAGTGAAAATATAGTGAAACTCACTCACAGGATCACGATTAGCCGGACATGGCGTCAGCACTTTGGCACTCGCGACTGATCAGAGCTAGCTTGTTCCCAGCTTGCTAGCGTGTTAGCCGTTAGCTTGCCAGCTACAGCAGTTCATCAAACAGCCCGGCTGCAAGTAGTCCTTATGTCACCAGACTTCTTGAACCGCCATCTGTACAGTCCTGAGCTGAACTCAGATGGCCACTGTTGCACCTCAAAGCACCAATAACACACACAGACTATTTCCTCATTCTCGCCAAATGTGATATTTTAGGCAAACTCACTCACAGGATCACGATTAGCTAGGCGCGCTCCAATTTGTTGTTTACAGTCACGTGATTCCGATGATGCTCAAAACTCAGAATGAGGCAGGAAGTGAGGCAGAATGGACGAGATGGAGGAAAGCCCGTACTGTGCTCGTTACGGTTTACTCATTGTGTCGTCCCAGTCCACATGCGTGTAAAACAGAGGTGTATGTTTTGTTGTTTGCTAAGGTGAGGAACCTGAGGTAGATCATTTGCTTTGTTTGGCGGCTAAAGCAGCATGGTAGTTAGCTTAACATGTTGTTGGCTAGCATGTTGTTAGCTGAAGGTGCTAGCTGGTGATGTTATAGACAGACGTTTATGCTTTGTTGCTTGCTAGATGGGTAAGGTAGCTGAGGAAGATTGTTTGGTTTGTCATTTGTGGGCCTATGCCGCAGCATGCTAGTTAGCTTAACATGTTACGGCTGCTGTTAGAAACTAGCTAAACTGTGGTTAGCTTCCACAGGAATGCTCACCCAACTGAGGGCACGTTTCACCATGTCACCAAAACTTAATGATAATGATCATCCAAACAAAAAGAACTAAATAGACACAAATATAAATACATGTATTTTTAAGTTTTTGCTTTTAGATACATGAGTTAGCAGTTAGAACACTGATAGACAGATGTACATTATCATTAAGTAATTTACTATGATAGTACTGTATTATACTGCATTTACTGTGGCCACCAAATGAGACCTGGGCAGACTTTGCAGATCTTGCTTCTTCACTCGCTAGTTACTACTGTTATGCTTGCCTCCTTGTGTGTGTGTGTGTGTGCGCGTGTGTGTGTAAGTGCATCTAACCCATGTTAATGCGAGTGAGCATGCGTGAGTATTTGAACATCGTTATTTCAATTATTTGTGTGTTGTGTGGTTGTGAATATATTGTGACAGCTCATGAATAATTCTAGTCCTGTGCAGGAAGCGTGTGTTTATCTACCCTTTAGACTGCTTATTGACGCACACACACACACACACACACACACACACACACACACACACAGCTCTATTGGAATGATAATGCCACAGATAATTAAGAGTGATACTGAATTACAAAATGGATGAGATAGTCCCGGTTTGAGTCTAATTAAAAGGTTCCTTGGCCCTCTTTAATATGAATGCACTCAGAAAAATACATTCATGTATGTTGGCTTTTTCCGCCCTGCACACATGCACAGAGGTAGACACACACACACACACACACACACACACACAGAGAGAAATAAACCAGAATACATAATGCACTCCTGGCAGAAAGCAGGCGTTGCACCCGTTGCACAGTGTTCCTGACCCACAGCCAGAAACATTTATCAAAAAGGCTTACAAAGGAAGTACGCAGAGGATGCTCCTGAAAATTAACAGGGTGGTATCAGCGCAGTCAATTTAAATTTACGGTCTAATGCATTAAATTACATCCCGGTCACATATTATCACAATTTAAACTAAGTTACCTCTTTGAAGCAGAGTTTCTCTTCATTTAATATGTTTATTTTGTTTGCTCATATGCACGAAAAACGCTTCAAAGAATTTTATTGGGATTATGAAACATCGCCGAATGCCACCCACGGGCCTAATGTTACACAGCTACAACCTGTAATGCATGTTTCCTTATTGTCATAGCTCATCATATGACTAAACATCTCTCGTTTTTTTGCTGAATTGTTTCATTAAATCATCCATTCATTCAACCTGTATTTATACAGGGTGATCCAGTGAGAACAGTTTACTCTCTTTTGAATGTTTTTGTATATTTTGTATGTTTTTGTACTGACCTCATGCACATTTTTCATTTGCTCCACTTCCTGTTTTGGCGCTATAGCTGGTTACAGTAAACACAAGTCAAAATTCTGGGTCCTGATTGGTTCATACAGCCTGCTCCACATTTCTCAAAGTTGGGAACACACGTCCACATTTCTGAGTTTGTATTAATTTGAACGATTTACGTGTTGCTTTCGAATTGGTTCCAACTTGACTTTTTGAAAAAGTGACAGCCATAATCAATAGCCCTCGCAGGCTGCAGTGAAATTAAGATAAGCATTCTCACACTAGCACAAAAATTAGATATGCTGCCATATTATAGTCTGACTCGCATATGAAATGTATCACAATGTGGTGCATTTGCCACCTTTAACTAGGGAATCGTTCCAAGACACTTAAGAGGTTTGAAAAAAATAGTAAATAGTACGATGGCGCCACAAAGCACAAATAAAGTTTGAGACCCCTGCAGCGATGCTGAAGCCTTTAACACTGACCGCCTGCTGCAAGCAGCCACACACAGCTTCCTGCAGAGCGTCTGTCCACACACACACACACACACACACACACCCACAGTGACGCCGTGGCAGAGGACCAGTCACTGTGAGCAATCAAAGCAGTGTAGAGAGACAGAGACGCCACATACCTGCCACCATCCATCAACATCACAGCCTCACACTCGTCCATTCACATTGCTGTCAACAGGAGGAGAGGAGGGGACAAGGAGACAAGTGAAGGACAGAAAACAAGGAAAGAGAACAAGGAGAGGAAACAAGGAGACTCCACTTCAGAGCCCCGAAGCCGACGACGTCTGCGGCACCATCAACGTGTTTACAGTGAAACAGTTCGTTATCTTTAGAAGCACGTCTGAGTTCAGGATCAAAAGGAAAACCGTATTAAACCCAACAGATCCACAGTGAGAGAGCGAACGCCTCGCGCAGGACAAGACTGATGGCACGAAGGTGATGAATCATTTCTAAATAAAGAGCACAGATCTGTTTCGACACCTCCGGGGCTCCTCAAACATTTCACTTTGTGGAAATCAAACATAATGACTCCTTGAATTATTTTATAATGATGACCAGGCATTTTAAATTATTGCTACAAATGACCATGTTACCCTGCTGTTCTCTGGATCTTTAAAGATAAATAAACCAAAAATAGAAAAGAGGTTTTCTGTAGAACTACAATTATTTTCACGTGTGTGTGTGTGTGTGTGTGTGTGTGTGTTATATGTAAACGTGTGTTACTAATGTTGTGGGGACATAAATCTGTTTACACAGTCACATTGTGGGGACTCTCCTTCCTTTTGGGGACAAAACAAGTCCCCATAATGTAAATTATTACATTTTAGGGTGAAGACTTGGTTTAAGGGTAGGTTTAGGTTATGGTAAGTCTCCAGGAAATGAATGTAAGTCAATGTAATGTCCTCTGAAGTAATGGAAACCCGACTGTGTGTGTTTTGTGTGTGTGTGTGTGTACGATCCGACTCTGTTGACCTCAAGGATGAAAAACCCTCTTAAAATGCCAGCCGACAGGTCTGTGCTCTCCTCAGCTGAAAAACTGATTTACAAGCAGCTCCCACTGGGACCGAACTGACGCTTTACCCCCCCAACACACAGCATCACAGACAGGTGGACAGACAGGTATCAAATCAACACAGTGCATTCACAAGATCACTATTGCATTAACACTGAGTTCTTTTCTCTCGCGTGTCTTCAGAAGTGCATTTGTCCTCACCCGAGCTCTACGATATGCAAGTTTAACAAAACCACAGAGAGAAATCACATGAAAACAGTTCAGCTGCAGCTTTATCTCAGTGTCTCTGCAGCTCTCACTCAGCCATCCGCAGGAAGTTTGAACCAGTGTTTGGGTTTAGCTGCAGTGTAGCTTTCATCTCTCATAAAGCTCCTCTGAAAAAACACTGGTCTATATCAGACGCTTCTGGCACTTAACCGACTTTGACTCTCATCTTTAAGTTGAACTTTCATGCATGACCTGGTGGTACTTTGGGAAAGCAGTGAGTCATCTTGACTGAATGTGGAGTGAAATTTCTCCACCTCTAATTTTATTATTGGATCACGGAGGGGTGATAAAACTGGAGGATCGCTCCACTGGTGAACTCGCACAGGCCAACAGCACCTCTCTGTGGTCATCTGCAGAACTGCGCTGTCACGTCCCGGTGCCACCCTCGCATGGATCTCTACATTAAACTGAATCAGGGCCAACTCTCTTTCACTCTCTGGATAGCAAGTGAATCTGAGAGACTTGACTCACCTGTTGCAACCTCATTTTGTAATTTACCTTCAGGTTTTAAGCATCTATACATTACTGCAAATATTAAAAACCCTGTCACTCCAGTCAATCCAGTAATTAACCCTGCTCTGGTGTCTATTAATAAATGGTCACATCTCTCAGTTTCTATAATTGGATGTATAAATAGAATTTAAATTTATATTCTGCCTAAATATATGTATTTGCTCTAGCCCATTCCATTGAAACCTTCAACATCCTTTTTTGGCACAAAACAAAAAGTTTTCAAAATGTATATGGAATAATAGAAAAAACAAGAATAAGATTTAATATATTGTATTTGGGGGTGCACGGTGGCAGAGCGGCTAAAGCCTCCCAATAAGGAGATCGTGGGTTCGATTCCCGGGCCAGACCAACATCACACAATCTCTCTGGGTGGGGTCTGCATGTTCTCTCCGGGTTCTCCGGCTTCCTCCCACCGTCCATGTGTAGGTTAATTGATAACTCTAAATTGCCCGTATTGAATGAATGTGAGAGTGAATGGTTGTCTGTCCTTGTCTGTGTCTGTGTTCGCCCTGCGACGAGTTGGCCACTGTCCAGGGTGTACCCTGCCTAAGGCCCAAAGTCACTGGGATAGGCTCCAGTCACCCGCGACCCCTAACGGGACCAAGCGGTAGAAAATGGATGGATATTGTATTTGACAAATGATTGCCAGTTGGTACCATTGTGCTGGATAAATTAAATGTATTGTTTCTCAGATTCTTCAGACGTTTTTTGGGTAAGAACATCCACTCTGCCTAAATACTGTGTGTACTTAAACTCCAAACAACTTGTCAAATAAAAAAATACACAAAAATCCATTTGTAATGAATACAATTGGGGTCAGGCTGCAACTAACGATTTATTTCATTAGCGATTAATCTGCAGATTATTTTCTCGATTAATCGTCTATAAAATGTCAGAAAATAGCGAAAATGCCTGTTATAATTTCCCACAGCCCATAGTGACGTCTTCAAATGTCTCAAACCCAAAAGATATTCAGTTTACTGTGATTCACGACAAAGAAAAGCATCAAATCCTCACATTTGAGAAGCTGTAACCAGTACTTGAAAAATGACTAAAACAATTATTCGATTATCAAAATCGATCGATCAACTAACTGATTAATTGACTAATCGTTGCAGCTCTTTTTTGGTTTGAAGTGCAAACATTTTTAGGGGAAAAGCCTTAAACCTGGCACTCCTGACCGTGGATTTAAACTGTGATGGGCCTTTTTTTTGTTATTTTCCGACATTTTGTGGACAACTAATTGATTAATCGATAGTGAAAATAATCGTTAGTTGCAGCACTAGTATTGAACACTGAAAAGACTGTGCACTAAAAAACATTTACAGATCTAAAGATTTATATTCACATCAGAAAGTATCAATGCATGTATCAAATACATGACTTACACACTCTTCTATATACATGACGTACAAAAAATAGCCTACAAGGCCTTCAGTATTCTGGTTAGTTATTAAAGCAAATTACTCTGTATACAGCACAGCTAAAAAACAAAACTAGCAGCAGACCTTCTGCAGCCTCGCTCACAAACCACACAGTCAACAGGTGACTGAATGAGCCGAACAAACTGAACCAGGATCAGTCTGTTTCATAAAGCTGCTTTATACACAGTTAGCTAGTTTTAACTGCTTTATACACAGTTAGCTAGTTTTAACTGCTTTATATACAGTTAGCTAGTTTTAACTGCTTTATGTACAGTTAGCTAGTTTTAACTGCTGTATACACAGTTAGCTAGTTTAGCTAGTTTTAACTGCTTTATATACAGTTAGCTAGTTTAGCTACTTTTAACTGTTTTATATAAGTTAGCTAGTTTTAACTGCTTTATATAAGTTAGCTAGTTTTAACTGCTGTATACACAGTTAGCTAGTTTTAACTGCTTTATATACAGTTAGCTAGTTTTAACTGCTATATATACAGTTAGCTAGTTTTAACTGCTTTATATAAGTTAGCTAGTTTTAACTGCTGTATATACAGTTAGCTAGTTTTAACTGCTTTATATACAGTTAGCTAGTTTTAACTGCTGTATATACAGTTAGCTAGTTTAGCTAGTTTTAACTGCTTTATATACAGTTAGCTAGTTTAGCTAGTTTTAACTGTTTTATATGCAGTTAGCTAGTTTTAACTGCTTTATATAAGTTAGCTAGTTTTAACTACTTTATATACAGTTAGCTAATTTAGTCCAGTGGTTCCCAACCTTGGGGTCAGGGATAATTAGTTATTAAAATCTGAGAAGTTTAGAGGAGAAGTCACTCTTTAGTTGAATTGTAGAAAGATAAAAATATGTATGGTAGTCAATGGCGAGAGACATAATTTTTTGATCCTGTTTGAGTTGTGCCATGAATTACACATATGATGTTTAATAATTTAAAAGATAATTTTGCAAGTCAAGAAAGTCGCAGTTTGTCTTGGTGCCATTTAGTTTTGTGTGAAACCGCTCAGTGAACGTCACCAGCACCAACATGGCCGTCACCTGTAACGTTGGCTCACCTGAAGTGTTTCATCCAGACTGCTGGTCCTTTTATCAGCCGGGGAGCCGAAGAACCAGTCACACCCGCCGCTAGTGTGACTAAATCCGGAGCTCTGCCTGAAAAGTAGACACAGAGTAGCTTAAATCGGAAACACTCAAGTAAAGTACCTGAAAATTGCACCTTAAGTAAATGCACTTACAGCAGTTACCTTCCACCACTGCACACCTACATACAGAGCAGGTAAGGCAGGACATTTAGCCATTACAAAGCGAATCTGACTCACGTTATTTGACGTTTCAGCCGCAGAGATGAGTCACGTAAAGTCCCGCTGCACGTGTTGCTGCTCATTGTGTTAGTGTGTTTGTTAGTTAGTTAGTTAGTTAGTTAACAGAACCACCACTACTAGCCTAACTCTCCCTGTTGCTTCGTTTAAACTGACTTGCTGTCGTTAGCAGTGAGGCCAGCAGTGGCTCCACGTGTCTTCTCCAGAGACAGACCGCACCTGCCCCCCAGGTGTCCCGCCGCACCAAGCACGTCGAGATACACGGTGGTGGAAGAAGCACTATATCCAGAAGTAGAAATACTCTGTTACAAGTAAAAGGCCTGCATTAAAACTTTTACTTAAGTACAAAAGCATCAAACTATATTTAAAGTACCAAAAGTAAAAGTACTCATGCATTAGGCTATATTATATTATTATTATTATTATGATTGGATTGATGCATTGATGTGTTCCTCACTTTAATGTTGCAGCTGGTAAAGGTGGAGTTCATTTGAACTACTTTATATTCTGCTGGGTGGCTAGTGAACTTACCCCTGGGGATCAATAAAGTTTTATCCTCATCTACAATAACACGTCATAATTAATTTGTTGATTATATTTTGTATTATTAATCTGACTCTGCAAAGGAACTAGTAACTACAGCTGCAGTAAAAAGTACAAGTAGAAGTATAATGGAAATACTAAAGTAAAGCACAAGTAGCTCAAACTTTTACTTAAATTCAGTACTTGAGTAAATGTACTGAGTTACTTTCCGCCTCTGTAATAGGCAGGATCACTTCTTACTGTGTTTGCTGGCGATGTATGCTGCTAGTCATCAGTTATTTAGATTAACATTATTTCTTTAAGCAATTTTTACTCAATCAGCAACTTAGTTGTTGTAATTCAGCTACAAATGAGACCTGAATTAAAGTTATCCTGACGCAGGAGCCGTCTGAGGTGCTTCACAACGACAAAGCCAACGTGCTGATGTTTAGCAGGTTTATCTTGTTCACCATCTTGGTTCAGTGAACACAGAGCGCAGCTGAGGCTGATGGGAACGCCAGCAGCTCTGCAGGTGTTTGCTATCGGACACGCTAACATGTCGACCTGATGGTGGCGCTAGATGGAAAGTCAGAGGATCAGCAGAGTTATTACAGTTCATCCTGAGGGGAGCATGAACGATGAAGCACGTCTCATCGCAGTCCAGCAGCTGCTGATGCTTCAGTCTGGACAAAGTGGAGGACAGACGGACGTTAACATTCAAAGAGTCGGACTGCTAGCATGGCTAAATATATTGATTAGTGCAGCTTTAAGAGGCTCACAAATTACAGCTCTATAGGAACAGGCTTCTGCTGTTACATGGAGCCTGTTTATGATGGTCCATTACAACATTAAACACCACATCTGATCATAAATAATCAGAGACAGCAGCTTTTATTTCATGATACTTGAGGCACCAACAGGAAACATTCAACAATGCATGCAAGCTGATTAATATATCCAGTCAATATGCACACACTGTTCAAACAGAAATACATCGTTTGTAGACACTTCATGGCTGAGAACTTAAAAATAACACATACACAGAAAACATGAAACACAATCATCACTTCAAGCTTTTGGCAGCAGAATAAAACGATGCTAATTTAAAGAAACCACGACAACATCAAGAGGTAAAGGAATGATGGGACATTTCATTTAAACCCACACAGCTTCCTCACACGTATCATCATCATTAAAATGCTCTAATATAATTCTTAATCTTCTGGCTCTCCCACTACAGACGTGGCTTTCTTGAAAAGTATCAAAGCTAGTGTCAAATGGAAAAATCGCATTCTTCCAAACGAGGCCTTGTAGCCCATGGCAGTACATGACACAGTGTCACCATCGTACGGCATGCACAAGGACATGTGCGCTGACGGACAAGAGAAAAACATTTTAATGAGCACACACGCCTGTCATCAAACTTTTGGGGTGAGACTGTTACTCGTGCAGCAGCTGCAGTGTGTTTAGACAGAGAAATGTTGACTCAACAGCTGCATGGTAAAGCTTTACTTCAGCCTTTAAAGAACAAATAGCAAAGTGTTTATTTTTGAGTAAATCGCACAGCGGGCTGACAGCTTTACTCTGTTCTTGACGAGGCCGATATGTTTTATATCTACAGGAATACTTAAACGATCTGAAAATATCAACCTTAAGGACATATGTGCATATTAAAGAGTAACTTAACACCCCCTAAAAATCTTGTCCTCGCTGACCTCCAGAGGTTAAACTTCTCGCCTTGCTGCAGTGATGTACAGGTGTACTCCAGGACACTGTGACATCACTGTTGGGTGTGGTTACAGGTGCAACGCTTCTGACCACACCCAACCCCAGCCAGCAGTGCTTTCAACCAGAGAGGACAACGAAACACTGATGTTAAAGTTTCACCGGGAAGTTTTCAAACTACAAACTAAACAAACGGTTTATATTTCTGAGCTGATTTTATGCATGTTTTGAAATCTGCATTGTTTCCAATCATGTTTGCTTGCTAGCAGTCTTCTTCTTCTTCTACCTTTAAAGGACCAGTTTGACATTTTGGGAAATACGCCGACAGTTAGGTATTCAGATTGATACCACTTCATGTCTGTATGTAGCTGGAGCCAGCAGTCGGTTAGCTTAGCACAAAGACTGGAAACAGCCTGGTTCTGTCCGAAGGTAACAAAACCGAACCTACCAACTCTAAAGCTCGCTGATTAATTATTTGTTTAATCCCTACAGAAACCAAAGTGTAAAAACAACAATTCACATTTTACAGGGGGTTTCTACCTGATGGTAGACGTTATGTGAATTACTTTGTTTATTTTTGGACTTTGCTAATTATAGACACTATAATCAAAATGTCATCATCATCATCACCCACACACACATTAAAGACACGTTGTTCCCTTCCTCTACACTCTTTACATTCACACTGCACACACACACACAAACACCTGTGTATGTTGGAGTATTTTCCTCTCCGTGTTTCGGGTTGTTTAAGCGGGAATGGTTTGTTGCCAAGGCCACATGAACGTCACAAGCGTCAGGACGGTTACAGCATCACATCATATGTAGTAGATCACACTATACTGTATGTATGCAGTGAGACTTCACTGAACAGATGGAAGCGGCAGGACTGGTAGAGATACCGATGAGTGTGTGAGTTAACGTTTGGCTTCTCGGGGGTAAAACTCGGCTAAGGTGCTCTGAGGGATCCTCTTCAGCATCTCTTTGGGGAAGATCCTCATGAGCTGCCATCCGATGTCCAGCGTCTCAAACACGCTCCTGTTCTCGTAGGCACCTGCACACACAAACACATGTGGAATATCAATAAATCGACTTCGTGTTGATCCGGTGTTGGTTTTAGATGTGTTTCATGCAGATTCACTAAGCTGAAAGACTTTTAAAAGACCTTTTTAATAGCACATAGAATGCAATTTAATACCCGTTTCATGGTCAAAGTATCAAAGTATGATTTATAAACCAGGACGGACAATATGATCTAGATTCATTTATTATAATATCACATCTTTTTCAGTACTTCCCAGCAGTACATAACAATCATTTCTAATGACATAATTAATTACATAAATGCCAATTAACCAAATAAAAATGATCAATTCATTTAAGTTTTTGCTAAAATCAACTGTGACATCTTTTAAATCACTTCTTATCATGTCTTATCTGTTTTATTATTGTTTTTATCTCGACACTGACCGCATCTGATTGTTTGATACTTTTCTATTTTTTTATTCAAAGAACACCAACTGCACCTGTCCTCCCAAAGCACCCCACGATTTTTTTTATCTCATCTTATGTTATTGTTGTTTCATTTCCATTTTATTTTGTATTATTTTAAATGTCTGATTTTTTTTTGCCTCGTTGCCTCCTGACATGTTTTAATCCTGGTTCAACCATGTAAAGCACTTTGTAACTTTGCTTTGAAAAGTGCTGTATAAATACAGTTAATCATTATTATCATTAATATTATTTTCTGGAGGAAACTAAATTCAATGCTTTTGAATTTGAAGTTGTTTTTTGCAACTAAACTTTGTTCAATCTCTGCAGAGCCGGGGTGTCAACCTCAAATTACCTTTTGATTTTAAACGGAGCGCAAGTGGCCGTCAAAAGCGAGATTAAAAGCGTGAGTCTTAAGATGTTTCTGAGTGCTGAGCGAAACACGATGATCTCGTCGAGTCAAAAGATGCTTGAATCTACTTTCACTCCTTCTCATCAGGATCTTCGTCCTTCAGGAGACGGTGGAGAGGCTGTACAGACTGTAAAGCCCCTGAGGTAAATTTATAACAAATAAAATGTACTTGACCTGACTAGTCCTTAGGCCTGATAAATGACTTCAAAATCTAAAATAAATGTGTCTAATCGACTGATGGACTGCCGTGCCCCACTGCACCTTGGGAGATGAAGTTTTTCTCAAACTTGGTCAGGAACTCCAGATAGAGCAGGTCATCAGCTGTCAGAGCCTCCTCCCCCACCACTGCCTTCATGGCCTGGACATCCTTCCCTATGGCATAACACGCATACTACACACACACACACACACACACACATTTTCAGAGTGGGATGGCAAAAGTAAGTACATGCAGTATGAAACAGGAAGTGTGTGTGTGAGCTTACGAGCTGGTTGGAAACATCAGAGTGGTCTCTGCGGGTCATTCCCTCCCCGATGGCAGATTTCATCAGACGAGAGAGAGACGGCAGCACGTTGATGGGAGGATAAATCTAAACCAGCGGAAGGAAAGAAGACAAGATATCGATGAGATGGAAGGAGTAAAAACTTCTACCTCTGCTGCTTTCTATCCTCCGAAATACAGAGTCACCAGCTGCTCGCACACATCCTGTCCCGGCTCCAGAGGAAACGAACCGGATCTGCGTTTCATTTCAACAAGACGCCTCTGACAGTCAAGGTTGTTGGTTGGTTGTTGTGTTTTGTTTTGTCTTTGTTCAATAGTGCAACAATGTGCATGTCATGTAGGCTTATAAATTTAAAGAATCTCGACGAAATGCTCCGGTTGTTTCCGTTTTATTTTGGTGACATGACATTTGTAAGATGAAAGTCAGCCATATAACCAGTCTCAGCGGCGTCACAATCCTTCACACCGCAACACTTTCTGGAAGTGCTTTTCTTGCAAAACCAACTCCTGATGTTCATATTCACAGAAACAAAATGGTTGCTAATATAAGAGTACATCAACTTCATCAAATATGCTGAAGTGCTACTTTCAGAAACAATAAGAGAGAGAGAGAGTTTAGTTTTTATGTTAGGTGAAGTCTGAACAGATGAGTTCTCGGTCTGCGACGGAAGATGTGTAGAGTTTCTGCTTCCTGATTCCTGATGAGCTCGTTGTAAAGTATCTAAACATATCTGTGACACCGCTCTTCATTACCTGTCTGTTGTGAAGTTGTCTGTCCACGTAGATTTGTCCCTCAGTGATGTAACCAGTCAGGTCAGGAATAGGATGGGTGATGTCTGAGAGACACAAGATCACGCTGTAAGACCAGCACTGCAGTCATGAGCATCCGGAGCGTGTGGCTGAGTGTGTGAGTACCGTCATTGGGCATGGTGAGGATGGGGATCTGGGTGATGGAGCCATTACGTCCCTCTACTCTGCCAGCTCTCTCATAGATGGTGGCCAAATCCGTGTACATGTAGCCAGGGAAACCTCGCCGGCCCGGCACCTCCTCTCTGGCTGCAGACACCTGAGACGGAGATTGGATGAGTTGCACACAGGTGAGTAAATTCACGATTTATTTCCCATTTAACTATAGTCATTTCAGAGTAAACGCACTGAAACCGTGGCTGACCTCTCGGAGAGCCTCCGCGTAGGAGCTCATATCAGTGAGGATGACGAGGACGTGCTTCTCACACTGATAGGCCAGATACTCTGCTGATGTCAGAGCTAAGCGAGGCGTGATGATTCGCTCGATGCTGCAAAAAAGAAGGGAGTTTAACCTCTTCATGAATTAGTCATTTTGGGCCTATTTCCACCTGTTTTTACGTAACTTAATGCTTAATGTCTTTGGATGTAAACATCACAGAACCATGGTTAATGGCTTCATTTGAAGAACACACTTGTACTTTTAAATGTTACAACTGAAATTAATGAATTTAATAATTCACTCCATGAAAATAAAGGGCAGTGAATACACACTTTCCGTTAAATAAATTAAAAATGAACTTTTGAAATGAACATTTTTTTGTTTCTTACAGTGAACCTCCAAACATCTGACTCATAAAGCTCACTCACTCAGAAACTTTACATTTCCCGGTTCCTACACTTCTTGTTTACAAGTGTACTAAATCTGAAGTTGATATTTAAAAGCTCTCAGGTTTTACAAGGCAATTAGTACGAAATGTACCTCACGTGTCAAATCTATCCGAAACCTCTCCAAAATGGCAAAAACGTGCTTTTCAATATTTCAAGAAATAATCATTTGTTTCAACAGATAATCTCTTCTAGCGACAACAAAATGAGGGGATTTAAATTTGGTATAGAAAATGGAGGTGTGGGTATCCAACCTCATCATCCCTCAGTTTCACTGTCTGTGTTTTAATCAGTAGGAGGCAAATTATTCTTTTGCATCGTCTTTTTTTTAAGTGAAAGGAAGGTGATGAGTCAAAGGTCATACGTGGGGTCGTTGGCCAGGTTGAGGAACAAACACACGTTGTCCATGGAACCGTTCTCCTCGAAGTCAGACTTAAAGAACCTGGCTGTCTCCATGTTCACCTGGTGGCAGAGAGAAGAACCTTTAATGGGGAAGCGTATTCCCGCTGTCATGCTGTGTCACTGCACTGTGGACATCTCTTGGTGAAACCTTTGCTAAAGCTCTTCTCTCGCATTTCCTCTTTCACTAGTATCTCTTTTTCCTTCTCTTCTTCTCCCCTCTGTCAGTCTCCATGAACCTCCGTCATCGACTGGAGCAACAGTCTGACGGTGCGAGTCTGGGTTTGAATGCATTTTTTTTTTTAATTTGTGAAGGAGGCGTGTTCAAGCTGAAACGGGGAGGTTAAGTTGCCCTTTAAGTTCACTCTCGGCCTTCAAAGTGTCAGAGTTTGCTAGAGAAGAAGGATCTGAAGTTCTCACCCCCATGGCTGCAAATACGATGGCAAAGTTGTCCTCGCTGTAGTCCATCACGTCCTTGGACTTCTTCACCAAACCGGCCTGCCGACAGATCTGAGCTGCGATCTGACGGGCCGAGGGAGCGAGGGAAGAGAGCAGAAAGAGAAACGTGGAGGAAATCATACGAATAGGCGCTCTTTAACAATATCTGAACAAAGTCATTTATTCATCTTTAGCCTAATTAAAAAAAAATTCTCTTACTTACTTTAACCTAATTAAATCTAGCTAATTACAGGGAAGTGATACAATTAATTCATCAAATTTAATTAAGATTCAGCCCCGAGGATTTGGCACACAGAACATATCGGTCAGGAAATTAACTTAGCTTTGAAACAGCCTGTGTGTGTCTGCATGTGTACCTGTGTGTTCACATGTATTAATGTGTGTGTGTGTGTGTGTGTGTGTGTGTGTGTGTGTGTGTGTGTGTGTGTGTGTGTGTGTACCTCATTGTGTGGTAGCCCTGCAGCAGAGAAGATGGGTATTTTCTGCCCTCTGGCGATGCTGTTCATGCCATCGATGGCAGATATGCCGGTCTGGATCATCTCCTCGGGGTAGATACGACACTGAGGGTTTATAGGCTGGCCTACAACATGAAAACAATTACTAGAATCACACAGATGGGTCATATTTCATGTAAAAGCCAACATAAAGTGTGTTAGTAAGGTAAGGTGGTCAAGCCTATTTGGCACACCTGTATGTTTTTGCAAATCACTACACAAAGTGCCTTTGGCCCGTTGCATGCTTTCATGAGGCTGATGAAGATAATGAATAAGGAATAAAAGATCCTGATTATATTTTTGCAGGTTGAGTGTGCGCTAACACTGTTCATTTGATAACACGCTCCTGAAGTACAAGCTGTGTGCCAAGCTTTTCTCTCTTGTTTTTATTATGTTCGAGTAACCTCGAAATTGCCCTAAATGTGCAGTACTTGAGGAAATGTACTTAGTTACTTTCCTCCACTGTTTGCTGCCGTATTTCCATGTAGCAAATATCAGCCTCACCTGACTCGCTGCTGCTCATGCAAACCGAATATTTCCTGCTGCTCCGTGTAAGTTCATTAAAACTCAGAGCATGCCCATGTCAAACAGTCAACGTACCCATGATGTCCAAGAAGTCTTCAGCCAGGACTGTGGGTCCTCTGTCGATAGGTTTACCAGATCCATTAAACACACGACCTGCAAACACACACACACACACACACACACACACACACACACACACACACACACACACACGTCTTCAGATAAGCATACATTCAGTTTAGGATTGTCAGTAGAGTACAAAGAAAACTAACCGTCACTGGTAAACATGGATCTATATAAAGTCGCCTCAGTTTGCACCTAAATGAATGTGACATATTTATTGTGTTGTGTGTCGTACCCAGCATGTCCTCGGAGACAGGCGTCCGCAAGATGTCTCCTGTAAACTCACAGCTGGTCTTCTTGGCATCGATACCTGAAGTCCCCTCAAACACCTGCAGGGGGCAGAGTGGAGGAGCTGAGGATGAGGAGGACGGACAGAAGAGTTCATCCACACTGTGCATCAATCATCACATCGCAGGAGCAGCGGGTTAGAAGGGTCCTCCCACTGTGGGTTACATGCACTCTGTTTTAGAATTTGCCTGTTTAATGTTCATTTTAAGTGCAAGTCTGTGCACATAAACCTCTGAGAAAAGTTAAAGGTAGGATGGAAATGGGACTAACAGGAGACCTGGACCTCTGAGGATGGGGAGCTTAAAGAAAGTCAGATTTTCTCTGTGCTTAGACACGGCAGTGCTTTGAGCTAAATGCTAACATCTGCGTGCTAACATGCCCACAGTGACAATGCTGATGTTTATTGGGTATAATGTTTACCATGTTGGCCATAGTTAGGGTTTTAGCATGCATCTCCTCCACCTCTACAGTGCTGCTATTGGTTGAAAACATAATGCTGAGGTCTGAATCTCTGTCAGGTACTGCAGGACACTCTACAGAATGTTTTAGGAAACCAGCGGGTTACATATTTTTATTCAGAGCTATCAGTTATCTAAATTGCTTTATTATTTTTATAATAAAGTATAACAGGGTAAGTGAAAGCTTCGACAGTCATGGACATTTGTTGCAGTTGTCACTCAGAAGCACAAATCTAAACCTCATGGTGGCGCTAGAGGAAACGTCAGAGGATCACCAAAGTCAGTAGCATTCATCCTCTGGGGAACATGAATGTCTGTGCAAAGTTTCATGGCGGTCCATCCCAGAGTTGTTGAGATGAGCGTACCTGCACCACAGCTTTGGAGCCGGTGACCTCCAGCACCTGCCCGCTCCTCTTGGTACCATCAGGCAGGGTGAGATGGACGATCTCGGCGTACCTCGGAAACTGTTGGAGCGAAGCGGGAACGCAGGCGTCAGTTACAGGGAACAAGTGAGCGATGCGAGTTATTCTGCATGTTCCAAACTGTGTCCGTCCTGTTTGAGATGAAGTGTGAGGAATGTGGCGTTATAAAAGCTTTCGAAAACATATCCAGGAACATGCACCTGCTTTGGCAGTTAATGGAGCTACGGGGGGGGACTCCTGTTAGATTATAAAGCAAGCCAGCATGGTGCGCTTGTGTAACAGCCAACAGAGTTGCTTTGTAGTAAAATATTTTAATGGGCCTTCCCTTCCCTCTATGATCCATCTCCAGCTCCCTCTGTGCCGTTTAAAACACGAATACAAACATGCTGCACTTCACCACACATGATAAAAATAACGCTCCGTCGGTGGATCAGAAATTGTCTGACTTACTTTCTCTCATGAGACTTGAGGGCGTTAAAAAAGGTGAGAAGTGATGGGAAACTTAAACTCTGCGCTTGTCTGTCCAGAAAAGGAAAATATGAATCACAGTCCTCACCTTCACCTGATCCAAAATCACCAGCGGACCATTGACTCCGGACACTGTTTTATAGGCTGAGGACAGAAGACAGGATGTGTTGACGACAGTGCAAACACAGAACCTGAATGGATTCCTGCTGCTCTGAGACTGGGAATGCAAACACAAGTGTCAGCGGAAGGCAGGCCTGCAGCTACAGGTGAGCCTGAGCCACCTGAAGTTGAAATTAGATCTGATCATCGATTCATCGTTTAAAGTCATTTTTAAGCAAAAAACTCCAGTCACCTTTAGGTTTTGGACGTTTGAAGATGTCTCTTTGGACCTGGGAAACTGTGATGGACATTTTTCATTATTTTCTGAAAGATTTACTGACCAAACAATAAATCGATTGCTTACATTTATTAGAGTAAAATAATCAGCCTCTCCGAGGTTGATCTCACGCTCACAGATGTATTTTATACACAGTATTTCTGGCAGGAGGACGGGGGAGCTGCAGGCCCACACACATTCCTGCAACTGGGGATTATTTTCACTCCATCAGTTAATCATTTCGGCTAAATGTCAGAAAATCATGAAATATGCCATCACAAGTTTCCATCTTCTGTTTTATATCTGACCAGCTGTCACGGTTAGAAGATATTCACAACAGAAACAGCAAATATTCACATCTGAGAAGCTGCAAACAGTGATTTGTTCTATTTAAAAAAAAAAGAAGACAGTTCATCTATAATTATTGCAGACTAATTTTCTGCCAGTTGACTAATCGATTTATCTAATTGTTTCAGCTGAAATCACTGAATCATGGTAAAGCGCACGCCGTGTTCACCAGATGTCTGACAGGTGAACGGGTGACTGACAGCTGATGCATCGTCATCAGTCTATGTGACTTCAGCATTGTTTGATTTCTTTAAAATGACGCATACCTCTTTGTAGCTTTAGAAACACAGAGTGCTGCAGGACTCCTACCGCCCTGACAGATTCAGACACAGAGGGACTCACTGAGGCGGGGCTGGGATATATAGTCCCGGCTCACGGCCATCACATGCTCCCGGGAGGCGGCCGGAGCGGCGGCCGGAGCTTTGTTCCCGCTGACGGCCGAGGAGAGCTCGCTCATGGCCCCGTTCACCATCCCTCTGAGCGCCTTCATCGCCATGTTTCCACCTGCAGCAGCGTCCGAGTCGTGACAGCCTCGGCGCATGCGCAGTGAGCACACCAACCGCATCACGAGGGATGCTGACTGAAGAGGGATACAGAAACTGTCCAAAGTTATTGATAACAACAGTCAGTCCTCTCTTAAAGGCAGAGTCGCTTCAAAATACGGGAAAATAGTACATTTAGAAGATTTACAGGTAACTTAAAGGGACATTTCCCAAGTGTACAGCAGTAAATGTAGTTTTATCTAGTGAAGCTGTATAAGGGTTCATGTAAAAAATCACTTCCCTCTCTGTACTGATTCTAATAACGTGAAGCTTTTAATAGGAACGTGATTCATTTATACTTCAGAAGAAAACTAATCAAGTTCAGCGAATGACTGAGGTAACAGGTCAGGTGTTGGTCGCACACCAGAGAGCGGTGTCAGTCTGAACATCTATAACTCTCAGCAGCAAAGCAAACGAGCGTATTTCCCAAAATTCAAAATGTGGAAAAAAAAACACAGTGAAGTGTTTATTTGTTTGACTTTTTGTCACTGTGAGTCTGCACTTGGGCACAGTGGTGCTGTGAGCTCATGACAAAGCCAACACACTGATGTTTAGACTGCTGTGTTCACCATCCTAGTTTAGTAATCAGCAGTAAACACAGAGCGCAGCTGAGGCTGATGGGAGCGTCAGCAGCTCTGCAGGTCAGAAACCAAAGTGTCGGACACGTTAACGTGTCGACCTGATGGTGGCGCTAGATGGAAAGTCAGAGGATCAGCAGAGTTATTACAGTTCATCCTGAGGGGAGCGTGAACGATGAAGCACGTCTCATCGCAGTCCAGCTGCTGCTGATGCTTCAGTCTGGACCGACAGAATGACGTTGCTTTGAATCTCGTCCCCCATCACTTACATCGCGAAGGCATCTTTTAATGTCCGGTGCGATCGGCAGGAAGGATTACAGCAGGAAAAACCTGTTTCCATGTTCATGTGGGCCCCGGACTATTGTTTTAATACGGACTCAGATCGCTGTGAATCCTTTAAACACACGCTCCTCTGTGGAGCACTCGCTGGCACTGAAAGCAAAACTGGCACTGAAAAAGGAAACATTGGCACTGAAACATTTGTTTTGGAAAACATTTTATTGGCACCGAAACAAGTTCCACTGAAAAATAAAACACAGGCATTAAAAATTATTTGGATATTTTTTGCTTTCTGATGTGTTTTTCAGTGACAGTGTTGTGCGTGTAGGGGAGGGGATACGGAGAGCGAGACGTCCATATAAACTGCACACTAAGGAGAGAACGTCACTCTTCCTGACCCGGCCGTCCAAACGGTCGCTGCTGCCAACACTATGTTGATCTAAAGTGTTCTCGTCCTGTTTCAGTCCTGCGGTCGAACAGCGGTGGTACAGACACACAAACCAGACAGCAGCCAGGTTCTAGTTTAGCCCGTCACCAAGTTGCTCACGAAATTAACGTTATTGCGGGCGACGTTCGTTTTAACTGGCGAAAGTGCCGCCATCGCCGGCTGAAACTGAGAATCTGTAGTACGCTGGAGCTTTGCTGATGCGAAACAGAGTCCGAACCAGCGCAATCAAATCATTTTTCACATTCAAAACACTCAAATTTTCACTCTCATACGCAGTGAACCGCTGCAGCGCGGAGGCCGGCTGTGTTACAGGAGAGCTGCAACACCAGCAGGCCGAGGTGACAAACACAGCAGAGTGCAGTAAAGTTCGGCTTGTGATCGGTTTTATTTTAGATACCGATCCATTAAAATATGCCGATACTTAGGATCGGCTCGGGACATCTCTTATTACTTATTCATGTGGGCATGTGAGTATTGTTTTAGGACAGACAGTAGATATCCAGTATAAAGCTCAATTAAATGCAGCGACAGACCCATAAAGAGGTCTGTGCTGCGATCAGCTCAGCTGTCATCACACTGCAGCTGTTTAAAACTGAGGGCAACATCTCAGCGTCCCGGCTTCTGTCAAACGCAGGTCGGACTAGTAGTTGTCATATGTGTTGTCTTTGTTTTTGTGTGAATGTCTGTGGTGATGTCTGGGACCTGTCCACTCCTTCTCAGGTCCGTCACGGAGGCTGTTGGACTCGCTGGTCCAGCGTGGGGAGTATTGGGGGAGGGGAGGAGGAGCTCTCCTTCTGTCCTCCTGCCGGCGGGAGTACTGACGCCACTCCGGCTCTGCTGGAGGATATCTGGACCGGCTCTCCTCTGGGCTGGGGGGTCTCCTCCACTGGCTGTCAGGATGAGAGCGGGTCCATCGATACGGGTTGTGAGGGGCTGCCGTTGGTGGATAGAAAGGAGGCGGGGGTAACAATGGTGGACTGGGAAGACGGCCGTCGTGCGGATGGTGGTGATGTGAGCGGTGGTTTGTTCCTCTTGGAGGGAAAGATCTGCTGGAGGAAAGAAAGACAGAGGACGTTAGAAGAGAGAGAAAGAGGAATCTGTCTGTAAATAAATGACTAACATGCCCACTGAGGAAGGCCATGTCCACAGCGAACGCTATGAGGAACGTTCAGTCACATAGTGATCTTTGATTTTAGCCATGCTAGTGCCGTGGCTCTGCAGATGTCCGTCTGTCCTCCACTTTGTTCAGACTGAAACATCTCAGCAGCAGCTGGACGGATTGTGATGAAACGTGCTCACTGTAGCTGCAGATTTATTGTACTGGTATCAATCTGAACATCTGACTCTCAATAAGAAAGCGAATAAGCGCATTTCCCAAAATGTTGGGAAGGAGGAATTTTTCAAAAAGCACTTTCAAGCCCAGATGCTAAATCACCAGGTCGTCATGACTACAGTTTCAAAAAGTGAATAAACATAAGTTGGAAGTGTTTATCTTTATTTATTTGACTTTTTGTCAATCTGAGACTGTACTTTGGCACAGCGGTGCTGTGAGCTAATGATAATGTTAGCATGCTAATGTTTAGCAGGTATAATGTTCACCATGTTCCCCATCTTCTTTTAGCGTGTTAGCATGCTAACATTAGCTAGTTAGCAGTGAACACAGAGTGCAGCTGAGGCTGATGGGAGCGCCATCAGCTCTGCAGGTGTTTGGTCAGAAACCAAAGTGTCGGACGCGTTAACGTGTCGACCTGATGGTGGCGCTAGATGGAAAGTCAGAGGATCAGCAGAGTTATTACAGTTCATCCTGAGGGGAGCATGAACGATGAAGCACGTCTCATCGCAGTCCAGCAGCTGCTGATGCTTCAGTCTGAACAAAGTTAGCGTTAACAAGAAGAAGACGTTAACATTCAAAGAGTCGGACTGCTAGCATGGCTAAATATATTGATTAGTGCAGCTTTAAGAGGCTCACAAATTACAGCTCTATAGGAACAGGCTCTGACTCTCCTAATGGCTTCTCACTGTTTTGTTTTTTTATTAATTGATAAGACTGTGTTGAGGTGTAAAGGCGTTCTGCCATTAGACCCCAGAAAGTATGCAAAACTAATGAAACTCAACAACAGCAAGCTATAAATACTCAGAGATCCATCTTAAAATACAAAGTGTCTGTAAAAAAACCAAACATAACTCCCACTCCACCCCCTCAGACGACCCTCACACCGGGCAAAAACACTGGCATTTGTTAAGAAGTTGTCTGCACAGCGGGGGTGTTGATGCATTTGGAGATAGGTGTCACAGGAGGTTAAGGGGGTCACGTAGAAAAAGTAAAGGTCACATTTTTGTTTAAGCGGTCTTTTGAGCTGCTGTCCCCACCTGTGGTACCAGGACTCGTTAAAGAGGGGCTGTCTCTCCTCTCTGCTGTCGGAGTCTAACGGCCGACGTGTGGCGCGACCTCTCTTCGGCTCCTGCTCCGACTCCTCCATCCCCTCGTTACTGTTTCAAAAGATCACACGGGACAGATCGAGTCACGCGAGAGCAGACAGTTATGTGAAATAATGAATCATATATGACATAGGACAAGTCTGACTGTGGGCCCCCCTCAGACAGAAGTTCCCATGATGCTTTGGGGGAAGTAGACAGGAAATATAATTTTGGCCTATATTTGTTTATATGTTGACAAACTGTCCCATCAGAGCAGCCGAACCAGCAGTCAGCAGCTCCTGTCTGCAGTGGACCCGTGGACGGACAGACAGCTGTCTCTGGATCACTGTGAGACTGAAGGAAACTTAGAAACAGCAGGATTCTCAGGCAGGTTCTGCAGCGTCTATTATTTCTAAGCTGATTTATGGACGTTTATTGGTGATGGACAACTGAGATAATATCCTCACACTGAATCTAAAAACATGTGTTTATGTGTGTGTGCTCAGATGACTTGTTATGACGATTTAACGCAAAATGTGGCAATTGGGGACTAAGGGTTTTCACCTCTGCTAAGTGCAAACCATACAAAGCCATAAAAAAAACCCTCACCTCCTCTTCGGTCCACATTGTAGATCTTCTAGATAGTTCTGTCTTTCTATGGCATGGCCCCGCGAGGAGTTGAACACTGAGAACAAAACAACATTTAAGATGCTTTACTTTCATTCAGAGATGAGCCCGACGCACATTCAAATAGGAGCCTAACATCAGTACTCACACTCTACAGCCTCTTTAGGATCCATCCCATCAACATCTATCAGATACCTGCAGGTCAGACACAGCAGTTAAACACTGTCCACACCTAACGTTCAAACTGCCACAGTACGGCTCCTTCTGTACACACCTGCAGATCAGATAGCCGGTGCGATTGAGGCCGTGGGTACAGTGGACTCCGATCAGTTTGTCTGGAAAGGAAACGACAGTTCACTTGTATCAGGTGTATCTGTAAGAGCACAGTTCATTTAGTTTACCAGTCACATACAGAGCTGTACCTGATAGAAAAGGTGTTCTGTGTTGTCAAGACATGAGACCAGGTTCAGAAGAAGCCAAGAGTCTGTGTTTCTCAAAATTAAGACAACATTTCCTACATTTCTCTCTCCTGTAACAAAGGTTGTGTTTCTTGGCCCTCCTGTAAATAAGTGACCCTAACAATGTGTTCAGTCTGTTGGCCTGTAACAAGGTTTCAGCTGCTTGTTTTCTCTGCTCAACACTTCTTCCTCTCTGCTGCACTTGAATCGCGTAGCTTCGTGTTATTTAACATACACATGGAGTATTCAGGGTACAGCAGCTGAAAAAGTGTCAAATATGATAAATTTGATGCTTTTCTAGAAAGTTAAACGTACATAAAGACGCTGCCGATTTGTGTCTTGATACGCATCGTATATACAGAGAGAGAGATGCTATGTAAAAACCTTTGTACTGTTAATGCACTCACCCCACTTACTGTTAAAATCATGTTTTGTTTCTTTAATCGAGACCTGATGCTTTGATAATGTTGTGTTAGCATCTTTAGCACGGAGAGCTCTCTCCGCTACTGCCTTATCTTTGACTGATGTATCTTTTTAGGAGAATTATTAACTGCAAATAAAAAAATGACTAAATGATTTTTTACCCTAAGCACTATAACGCAGACCCTGAGTAGAGTCTTCCTCTCAGGCTGCGCACAGCTGCAACAAGGTAGGGCAGACTGTATGTAGCCGGAAAGGCGAAACTCGGGGCAAAAAAAGGCTGCTGGGCTCGTTGAGCTTATTGCTCTGAGCACACGATGTGATCGAAAGCAATGCAGACGAGTGAATCAACATCATCCCCCCCAGTGGAACTCGTTGTAGTAACTCTTCATCTTCATCTCACCGTTATCTGCGTTGTCTCGTAGAAACTTGCGTACGACACGTTTGAAGCTCAGGATTGTATCGTCACTGGGAACCTCGTGACCGGCCGTGAAGATCTTCACAAACAGCAGAGACTCCGGTACGTCCTACACACAGGAAACGTGCATGTTTCATTTATTTATTTGAGTTTTTATCCATTTACATTGAAAAAGAAACCCCATTAAAACACGTACGCGTGTGTCTGTTTACCTGTAGCTTGTAGTAGCGTGTGGTGAAGGTCAGGTCGATGATCAAACCAAGTTCTTGGTTTTCTTTGTTCAAAGTGTCCCGCAGCTCCCAGGGACCGAAGACATCAGAGCATGGAAGCTGACGCGTCAAAGACTAAAGGAAACACACAGATTTTCATCAGCAGCCACAATCTCGCTGCTCTGTGTCAAAATCAGCGATATACAGACTGAGAGACTTCCCGTTACCTGTTTCAGGGGCACTTTGAAGGCAATGAAACGTGTCCCGCGGAGTCTTTTCCCAACAGCTTTGTAATCCAGCCATCTATCGGGAAGAAAAACATCGGGGCTGCAGTGACACACAGCTGTTATTGTCAGATTAATGGGTTTGTTTTGTTAATATGTGGTGGGGACTTTTATAAAGCTATTGTAGATTGAATCACTTTAATCCCCTAAAGGATCGTTCTGGTGCTTCTTCATGTTCAGACTCAAACCAGCAGTGAACGAACAGGTAACAGGTGTGTGTGTGTGTGTGTGTGTGTGTGTGTGTGAATCAGAGCTGATGGATCTTCTTCCTCCATGTTGTCCAGAAACTATTAAAACACATCAGTGAGCCGCTCTGTTGTTCCTTCATCACCACGAACACACACACTGTAGTTTATTCTGCCTCAGGCCCACACACACCGTCCTGCTGCCCCAAACACTCACTACAGCACCACATGTGGATTCATCCGCCGCTGGAAATAGTCCCCAACAGATGCTCTGTTTCCTCCTGTTGGTCTGATAAAAACTACAGCGAGCAGCTGTTTGAGGAAACTACTTTTTTTAGCCTTTTTAAACAGGAAGCTACAGATCTGTGACGGGCCGACATGTTGTTGGGTTGTGTCTGCGTATGGGATTTGTTGACAAAAATAAAATTATAGAATTAACATGAATTTAATACCTTAATATTAAAAATCTATTTATACTATTACGGTCTCAGTGGGTGGTAGAGCCCACCAGTACAGGCACTGGTTCCAGCTGTTATATCAGTATGAGTTTACTGTATGTAGGTGGATCAGTAACTTGTCCGTATTAAAATATCTAAAGATACATTTGAGGTAAGGTAAATAATACATACTGACCAAAGCATCGTCAGCTCTTAGATATTCAAACATCCAGCACCAGTGGAGCTCTATAGTGTCTGAGGTCTTTAACACATCAATCAGTATTAATCAGAGATTACTTAGTGGCTGTTTTCCCAGTCTGAATATTAAACTTTACATAACAGCAAGATGACTTCCATGGTTAGATTAATGCTAGCTAAACACAGTTACTAGTTATGAACACTCAACAATCGCATAAAGGGTTGACTATAAACCGTTTTAATCCCAACAGAAGCCTAATCAAAGTCAGCTCGACGTTATAACAGAAGAAAAGAGTCCGTTTCTGTCGCTCACCTGTCCGGTATGCCGTGTCTCTTATGGTTTCGGGACATTTTCAAAGTCTTCGTCTATCTTTGCCTGTTTTAACCAAACTACCCAAACAAAACTGTTAAAAACCTGAATGTTACCACGTGTAGCCGCAGACCACAGCTAGCCAGCTCATAGTGACGTTAACCTTATACAACCGGCTGCAGCCACAACTTTAAAAAACACCGACTACAAGTACAGAAAGTATCTCCAACCAACTGTCTAAATATAGCAGTTGCCATATTAAAACTGCCAGGCATCGGAGCCTCCTGTTTCGTTTGACCACAAACGAAAGCAGCTGTGTGCTGGGTAACGCCGACTACAGTCGCACGTCGATGACGTAGCGACGCGCCCGCGACTGCCCTCTGGTGGTCGATGTTGAAACTACCACAAAACATTCTTCTTCTTCTTCTTCTTCTTCTTCTTCTTCTTCTTCTTCTTCTTCTTCTTCTTCTTTCTTCTTCTTCTTCTTCTTCTTTAACGGCGGTTGGCATCCAGCTTAATGATGCATTACCGCCACCTTCTGTTCCGGAGTGGATCAGTCAGTAAAATATAATCTACAAAAAGGGAAATTAAATAAAAAAATAAAAAAATAAATTAAAATTTAAAAATAAAATAAAATAAATAAAAATAAAATAAAAATAAAAATAAAAATAAAAATTAAAATTAAAAATTTAAAAATTTAAAAAAAAAAAAAATAAAAAAATTTAAATCAATAAATTTAAGAGAAAAAAAATCAAACAAAAAACAAACAAACAAAAAACCCAAATTGTATTAAAACCCTTACCATTATATCTTATAATAAAGCCCAGTTTCTCTCACCTGTGCTCTATCATTCACACTTAGCATTGTTTTTAAAGTGAGTTTCTGCATCCCTGGTTCCTTTTGTCTGTTATCCATCATCACTCTCTCTCTCTGATGTTTCCTACAATGTAGAATTACATGTTCCACCGATTCCTCTTCCTGACACTCCTCACACATACCCGTCTGATGTCTCCCCACCATTTTTAATCTTTTATTTAGAGCACAGAGTCCCAGCCTCAGTCTCGTTAGTACCGTTTCCTCTCCTCTGTCTCTTTTTAAAAAAAAATAAATCTTTATTAAGTTTTAACAAGTTAAATACAAAGTTTACAAAAACACAGCATAAATAATTCAATACAATTCATACAAGAATACTAAACATAATACAAAGTGGTAAAAGTGTAAGCCAATATGAAGTGCCAAGCGATAAAGTGCACAAAGAGGTAAAATATTAAAAGTCCAGTGTGTTCCAGGGGAATAAAAGTCTTTTATCTAAAGTTCTCCTCTTCTCTGTCTCCCCCTCCTACCTTATTTACTTTAATACTCTTTTGGAAATGGTATAAATGTCTCCCTTTCCCCTCACTGTCCCACATTTATTGCCATTTTTGGTTAATTTTCCCCCCAGATTATACATTTTACTTCCGCTTTACTGATTCTTATTTGCATTTCTACATTTTCCTTCTTTAATGCCTTCTTTGCGACCTTGTCCACTTTTTCATTCCCCTTCACTCCTGTGTGCCCCCTGGTGGTCGACGTTGAAACTACCACAAAACATTCTTCTTCTTCTTCGATTTTTACTGGCGGACTACAAACCAGCGTTAACGGTGAATGCCGCCACCTACTGTATCGGAGTGTAATAACATCATGACTTTAACCAAAACTAACAGACGGGGGAAAAAACAAAAATTAAATAAAAAATTAAGTAAAAAATGAAAACTTGCCACCACATCACGACACCACAAAACATTTGTGTGAGTCCTCTGTTTTGTTGTTTGTGGAGACATTTTGATCCTAATGTAACCGAGTGTTTTCACTTAAGTACCGCACTCAGGAACACATTTGAGGTACTTTAATACACATTTGAGTATTTCTATTTTAAGCTACTTTATACTTCTACTCCGCTACATCTCAGAGGCAAATATTGTACTTTTTACTCCACAGCTTTAGCCAGTTAGCCTACTTTTAAGATTTTATGTACAAAACACATGATGAACTGAAAACATGATAATACATCATGTTTTATAAGTTTGTAAGTATATATATATATATATATATATATATATATATATATATATATATATATATATATATTATATATATTCAAATAGTACAATATGTGTTAATAAAAACACTCACAGGGGTAATTTTTCATTCATTATGAATACTTTTACTTTTGATACTTTAAGTAGGCCTACATTTTGCAGATAATACTTACGTACTTGTATGTTCAGGCTGCTTGTTATATTTTTAATCAAGATATTTGTTTGTAATGGAGTGTTTCCACAGTGTGGTATCGCTACTAAAGGATCTGAGTAGGCCTACTTCTTCCACTGCTGTCAGACTGTATGTACTGAGTGTGTGCTGGGATACGGAGGAAGCCTGTTCGCCTCTTTAAAGGAAAACAGTTATTAGTGCAAACTGAAATATACAATGAGGAATCAACACACTTACGCAAACCATTGATATTATCCCAAATCGAGTGGTAGAAAGTAACTAATCACATGTACTCAAGTAGACCTACTGTACTTGTGCTTTTTAAAAGTATTTTCATTTTGTGTTTCTTTCTGCTTCTACTCCACTACATCTCAGAGGGAAATATTGTACTTTACAGTTATGTGAAAGCTGTAGTTACCTTTCAGATGAGAATTTACATTAAAAAAATGGACAGTACATTTATTTGTCAGGGAACAGGTACGAAAACATTAATTAGCTACTAGCTCATTTCCTTCTGCAGGCCCTGGGCAGGTGGACACAAACACTAATACAACTTCTGTACTTTTACTTGAATTTTTAACATTTGTTTTGTAATGAAGTATGTTTACATTGTTGTACTGGTACTGCTACTTTAGTTAAAGATGTGAGTACTTCTTCCACTACTGCCTGAATCCAGAACTGATTACTGAATGCAGCACATGAAGCGCTCTGTCAGCACATACTCCCGAGGCGTCTTTAATGAGTTTCTTTGTTTGATCATCAGAAACTGACAGGTTTGATTATGGAGCAGCACTCGGTGAATGCATGGTGAATGGTTGTGTGTCTGAAGATGCAAATTAAAGTGAATATGACAAAACAGAAAGATGAATGACTCACAAGCCAGACGTGGAAAATTAGTGATGACTGTTTTCCTTCTGACCGCAACCTGTGTGACTTGATTGGTAACATTACTTGTCTTGGCATGGAATATAATGACGAAACGTCTTTTTATGGAGAAGGCAAGAGGGTTTATAATTCGTATTTTTAACAGAAGGTTGAATACAAATCACTAGACTGGAATTTTAATTGAACAAAAGCTTTAATCCAAACTGCAGTCCACTGATTAGGATTCAGCCTTCTTGTAATCGCCCTCTTTGTCTGGCACATATGAAAAGTTAAAAAGGGATGCACTGAATTAAAATAAGAGAACACAGTAAAAGTAAAACCATAAATAGTTACATCTCACGCAACAGTAAGGACATAAAATCAATGCATAAATAAACAATAATAAAAAAGGGACAGAAATGGAGAAAAGTATGAAAAATATGCCAAAGACATGTATCATTTCCATAAAAACAGCATGTAAAATTTAAAATAACTACGAAACGGAGCTCAAAACAAAAAGAGAACAGCCAACTAGACAGCTAAAACAAGAGAGCTAGCAGGTGAGATAGCCACAGCTAGCCTCAGCTAAAGCTACATTTACTTACTGATTTTTCCCTAGCCATATCTGTAATTGAAAATGACACATTTTGATGAACCCATTCCTCTGTAAACACATAAATAAATGAGGCAGCAGCTTCGGTAAATCCAGTCATGATGGAGGAAAAACACCTACAGTTCAACTCCTGCTATCAGGAACTACCATCTTAGCTTCTGACTCTGTTGGAATTAATGTTATTACATGTGGTTCAGTTACATTTAAATCACATCTTTAAAGGTATTAAACTGTAGATTCATTTATTATATTGATTTCCATATAGCCAAAATATTACAAGTAGACAGACACCTAGTGAAACAGAGAAACACTGAGCCTTAGAAATGTCCAAATGTCCTGTTATTATTTTAGTCACTTATATTTGGGGGATATTCATGCTCTAAGTTGGAGTTTGGAACCACAGTTTATATCATTTGGGGGCTGTAAACAGGAATGTTGCCATGAAGTCAGTGAGTTAGCTGTGGGCTACATCTTGAGTCCTGTTTTTTAGCCTATATTTGTTTAAATTAGCAAAATTAAAAGCAGCCGAACCAGCAGTCAGCAGCTCCTGTCTGCAGTGGACCCGTGGACGGACAGACAGCTGTCTCTGGATCACTGTGAGACTGAAGGAAACGTAAAAACATGATGATTCTCAGGCAGGTTCTGCAGCTATAAGGAGCGTCTTTTTTTCTATGATTTCTAAGTGGATTTATGGAGGTTTATAGTAAGCATTATTTATCCTGTTTTAACAGGATAAATAAACCTGAATGAAAAGCATCTGGAGATCTCCTCTAGTTTGACACTTTTTAAATTGAAAGTAAATTCTTGACCTTTGAACAGCAGTAAACGAAAACAATCTCACCACGAGATTATTTTATTAGCTGTTCTGGATTTTTCAGTGTATCACATGATCTTCCTCAGATGATGGAGTTTAACCCCTAATCCTGTTGATTTGCTTATAAAAACTTAAAACCTTGAGGTTAAAGGTAAAGTGTTTCCAGGTGTTTCCAGGTGTTGGGGAGTTCAACTGCATATGTTTTAAAAGTAGCATAAAGCCTTCAGTGTCTCAGAGGGAGCTGTGTGAAGTCTGCTAAATGTCCTCAAGTGATGTCACTCGAGTCGGCGTCGGGCGGGGCTGCAGACTGCAGGTTTGAAACTGTGGAGTCAGAAAGAAGTGAGCTCAGCAGACCTCTGCAGCCCGCTGCTCGCCTCTGCTGCAGGCTACATTAGCCGCTGCTAGCATAACGCACCACAATCTACAACTGAACTGTTGGCGTTCCAGTTTCGTTTTGAAATGTAAGCAGCAGTTTCTTCTTCCTTTTGACAAGGAAGAAGAAACTGGTCATGACTCTGAAAAACCTGTTTTATCTTAAACTCCTCTTTTATGGTCAGTAGAGCAGCATTGACTCATCTGGAAAAGCAAACACATGAGGGAAACACACCTTAGAGCGACGTGCAGAGGGACTGCACAGTGTCATTTCCCAGCACATGAAGAAAAAAGACAAAGTTACGTAACACTGTGTTACCTAAACGCACGTGATCCTCTCTCCTGTGACAGCCTGTAGAGGAAAGTCCATATATGGTCCGACAGGTGTGACTGAAGGTGTAGCTACAACTTTACAGCTGTACTGAGAGTGGTTTCATCTGGACTGTACTGCGGAGACGGAGACACAAAGTCTGTTAGAGACAGACATAACGGACACATACAGAGTCAGACACAAGAAAGAAGCAGCTTCATTTGTTGCTTGAAGTCTTTGGAGGACTATGCTGCAGTGGAGAGGACTGATGGATCACGGGGGGGATTGTAACAGGGCAGTGTTGGTGTCTGTGGCCGAGTTTGACCACGGGGTGAAGCTGGGGAGGAGGCCTGGAGCCGAGAGGGACGCCAAGAGGCTCCACCGGTCCCTCAGCAAACTGGGATTCAAGGTGGACATCCACACTGACCTCGGCAGTGAAGAAATCTACGAGCTGTTTCTGAAAGGTAACGCACAACACACACTCTCCATGTCACAACACACACACACTCATTCAGTTTCTATGTATATTAATATGTATTGCCTGCTTCTCCTCCTGAGCTCCACTCACTTCACTTTCTTCAAGGGAACAAATTAATTTCTAATGCTGGGCTCTGGTGCTACGCGTCAGAGGCCCCCTGAGTTTGTATATTTTTTTGTGTCATTTTGGGCTTTGGGAGATTGTGGAAGTGCATTTTTCACAATTTTCTGACACTTTATAGACCAAACGAATAGTCGATTAATTGAGAAGAAGATTGGCAGATGTAATGAAAATAATCGTAAGTTGCAGCCCTAAACTCAACTAACTAAACTAAAATAACCATCTCAGCTGTAATCAGATTACATAATTCTTCCCAGGAAACTTCCAAGGAACCTATGAGGAAATTATGGATCCATAAAAAAATAAAGCATTGTCGTTTTATTTCCAACACAAAGATCTAAAAGCTGTTTCAAAGCAGGAAAAACAATGCTGAATTAATTGTTGAATGCAAACTCTTCCCAGGGTTTCTAAAACCTTGAAATTCCCAGAATAAATACAAAGAAGATGATCTCTAATTTTAGCTGTCTCTGACTTTAACAGAGTGATTGTGGAAGGAAAGTTAGTTTTAGACAAAAGCATTTAGTATTCAGATTTATACTCCACACTGATCTTTATATACCAGAATGAAAACACATTATGAAATTGCTTCTATGTATTTAGAATCAGGACAGACACCCAGATATCAAACAGAAAGTCCACACAGTTTTATAGCTGCTTATCACTAATAGATAAAACTGCAGAACAGTCACGTACTGTTTGTGATTATAAAGTTCTGATGGAGGAAAAACAAACCAATAAAACAGGAAAAGAAGTTTAATGTTAACATTAACTGTGTTGAGTTAATATAAAATGTGTAATTCTTACAAAGACAGGAGTCATGACACAGAGGTGGAGAGTTTCTGTTTACACACTCATGAGCAGATACACAGTTCAGACTGAATGTTCTCTCACCTCTACACTTTATTGGATGTTGTGTAACGAGGTGTACCTGCAAGTGAGTGCATGCATGCCCGATGTGCTGTACCACGCATGCCATTCCACGCTTTGTCATGTCTCGACAGCAGTAATGACAGTGAAGTGTGTAATTGATGAGCATGTGTCATGTGTTTGTGCTGCAGAGAGCCGGCGACCTGTGAAGGACTGTTTTCTGGCCGTCTTTTCGTCTCACGGGGAGGAGGGCTGCGTGTTCGGAGCTGATGGGAAACCCGTCCGACTGGCTCGTATCTTCAGATATTTTGACAACGAATATATGGAGAAAAAGGCCAAAGTGTTCCTCATACAGGTCGGCAGCAGCACCAACACACAAACAAACAGTGATGAAGATGTTGTTTATATCAAGTTCATTATGGTACATTTTGGTATATCTTTCATTTCACCTCAATTTAAAAAAGTTCATCATCTCGGAGTCTCACGTGTGGTCAGTTTGGATCACGCTGAGGTGACAAAATAATGACTTTTCTTGAGGATGTGTTACTGAGGACTTTGTCTTGTTGCTGTCTCTGCAGGCCTGTCGGGGACACGACCTGGACGATGGCGTGGAGGTGGATTCAGCTGGTGACACCACAGAGGGCAGCTTTTCACAGCATCTCTCTGTTCCTGTAGATACAGCTGTGATGTACGCCACAGCGCCAGGTAAACCCCAGTCCATCCACCAGTTAGAGTTTCTGTTTTATAAGAGATACAACTAATATCGGCTACTCACTGCCTTTCCGCTCAATCAGTCTCTACACATCATATTCTATCCATCAAACATTAAAACATAAAGAAAGAATAAATAAAAGAACCTGGAAGCTAGAAAACTGTGTGCGTCAGGCGAGCTAATCTCATTGAAAGGAATAGGAGGCATTTTGGGGTCCGGTATCCAGTTCTAATAATACATCCATGGCTGCGACAGATACCAGAGTTTTTCCCCCAGAACATCTGACTTGTAGATTGTTGTCGGGATGTAAAGAGAATTTCAACAAATATAACAAAACGTACCAATGTAATATAAAGTACCTACTCTAGCTTTAAAAATGAACTGTTGCCCAAACTAAAAGACTAGATTAACTATTTGAAACATGTTTATCATCTATCACAGAAAAAAGGCAGACGTAACATAAAAAAGATGAAGTGAACTCTGATTCTAGGAGCAAAAAAGACGTTTATCTGAATCAGTTATAACCCAAATTTTCAACCTTTTCCTGGGCGAAAATGTAGAAATCGAAATAATTTTAAACATCAAACCAAAAACTTGGTTCCACGTTCTAGGGAAATCAAAAGTATGTTCATATTTAATGTTCTGAGCAGTGGATTTTGCACAAGATCAGCTTCTCCTCTGTTGAAATCCTCTTCCCTCCGTCTTCTCTCCTCAGGTTACGGGAGCTTTCATGCACCCACTGGGATCCGTCTTCCTCCAGACTTTCTGCACTTTATTAGAGGAGGAAGGCAATCGCAACCTGGAGCTGACTCGCCTCATGACCCGCCTCTCCCACAGAGTGGCCTACACCTTCCAGGCCAAAGGTCCCGTACTGGGTGGGAAGAAAGAGATGCCGTGCCTCCTGCACCGACTGACCAGGGAGGTGTTCCCGTTCGCTAAGCCGGGGAAAGGCAGCGGGGCCGTGGGGCTCTCAGCCACGTCACTGCTCAGCACTGATAACGTCAGAAGACGGACTCCATCAATCAGTTAGACTGTAGCACGCGACTGTACGTGACTGCATCTGAATGTATGAAAACAATATTCATCAGCAGGAATGTAGCTGGATGAGAGGAGATAAACTGCAAACAGCCGATGTTTCTACAGAAGAACTGAGAAACCAGTTTGTATTTTCCTCACACTGTCTTACTTCCTGTAGATAATCCAAATATGTCATCAGGGAATGCCTGCTGAAATATTCTGCATATATTGTACATAGCTCTATTCAAATGTGAAATGTACAGCTTTATTTAATATTTAATAAGTGTAAAGGATGTGTATGTTTGTAAACTAAAGATAAAGAATAAATAGTTTTAACTTGAATCTTTAGACATCGTTGTTTGTTCATATGTTAATTTAAGAAAAACACAGGTGTTAACCTGAGCACTTTAATGCTCAACACAATTAGTTTCTAATTTTTAGGTAACAAAGAAACTCACTGCACACTGCCTTTTTTCTTTGAAAATGCAAATAATAAAGCTGGTAAACCGGCATACCGGAGATTTTCCCGGTGGGCCCACTCACCTTGGGGGCCGGTTGATCTCTCTTTTTGCTAATGACCGTCCCGTACAGCAGGGGCAGCAGCCCATTGGTTAAAATTCTATAATGACACTAGGCTGGCCCAATCACATCTCTTACTGGGCCGGCTCAAATAGCGTAGCATAAGCTATTTCGCACTGAGGCATTGTTTTTGTAGCCTAGCATAGATCAGTGAGTGACCCAGGTCCACATCGTATCATAATCAGCAGTGGAAGAAGTATTCTGATCCATTACTGAAGTAAAAGCAGCAACACCACTCTGAAAACACTCCACTACAAGTAAAAGTCCTGCATTCAAAACCTGACTGAAGTAAAAGTAACGTTAAGTAGGTATTATCAGCAAAATTATATCAAAGTAAAAGTCGTCCCTGTGCAGTAAAACGCTCCTGTCAGTGTTTTATTATATCGGATGTTTCTGGATTCATATTCCTGCTGCATTCATGTGTGTGTTGCATTTTACTGCTGCAGGTGTTTCAGGTTGAGCTCATTTTAACTGCTTTATATCCTGTTGGGTAGTTTCATCTGCTGCACTGTATATATATTTTTATATTAACATATTGGGGGGTACATTTTGAGCATATTTGAGTATTGGGACAGATGTGTCCCCCCCGATATTTATTATAATTACGGCCCTGCGCTCCACACACGTTTCTTCTTGGTATGTGGTTGTTTATTACAGCAACGAGACGCGCTTTGTATGAGAAAAGGCTGCAGACAGCGAGTCAGAAGACTGCTGAAAAAACAGGAGAGTCTGGGAAATCCTACATCAGAGCGTTTATGAGTTCTATGTAGTGTCCATCCATTATCCATTATCCATAACCGCTTGTCCTTTGGAGGGTTGGGGGGGGGGGGGCAAGAGGAAACCAGCTGACTGCTAAACCTGAAGTCTGGTGAATAAGGTTTAAATGACTTATTAAACAATGATTTTCATGACTGAACGAGTTTAATGTTATGGCCATCAGTAAAAATGTTTTGTCCTATTCTTTTCTATTGGCCTGCGTCCACGGCACGTGACTGCCAAGTTTCTTTCTTTGTAAATAAATAAAAAAAAGTCAGACACTCCTTTTATTCTCAGTGGAAAATGAAATATTTTTAAATAGTTTTGGCATTAAAATGCGTTTTGATAACATTTCTAGCCAGACATGTGCATTTTATTTTCATAATCTTCGTTCAGTGAATGTATATGATCCTTAGTTTTGTTAGTTATCACACAGATTATTTCAGGTCTCGCCAGATCGCTGCTCCAGGTGGTTGATATTGACGCTGCTGCATATGGAAGGAGGACTCGTCGCGTCCGACTCCTGTTTTGGGCTGTCTGCTGTCAGTGGGCTTCGTTCCATTTCTAACTGCCACCAGTCGGCAGTAACCTGAATCCAAACAGCACTACCTAGAGGAAAATGTTGCTGCTCGCAATAGTCTTTTCTTTGTCTCATCAGAAATAAATCATCTTCTTATTTGGAGATTACTGTACATTTACCACTTAAGTTTGTTCATGAAGGAGACTTTGACTGTAGTATTCAGGGACATAGCGACCACTGAGGACACTCACGCTCGTAGCAACGGCCCCGGTAGCCCATACTCCCGCAGAACCCCCAGCAAGATTCCCTGGGGGACATGGTCATAAGACTTCTCCAAGTCCAAAAAACACTTGTAGACTGGTTGGTCAAACTCCCATTAACCCCTCAACAACCCCACAAGGGTAAAGAGCTGGTCCACTGGTCCACGACCAGGACAGAATCTGTATTGTTCCTCCTGAATCAGCGGTTCAACAGTCGGTCGGAGCCTCCTTTCCAGCACCCTGGATTAGACTTCCCCAGGGAGGCTGAGCAGTGTCAAGCCCCGATAATTGGAACGCACTCTCCGGTGAAGATGGGAAGCAGCACCCTGTTCTGCCGCTCCACAGACACTGTCTCCGACCTCCACACAACACTGTGTCAGCCAAAGAACACATTCACTTCATTTGGTTTAAAGCACTTTACTTGTAACTTAAACAAAACCGATTTATTTACATCATTTAAACATCATTTAAGTTCCAACAGTTTGACCAAAACTCATTTGAATTCAATCTGTTGAAGCCGCGAGAGACGCTCATGAACACATCATGCTAAACAGCTGATCTGTGTGACACACACACACACACATGCAGATGAATTCGACTGATTTCCTGTAAATGGTGAGGGGAGGAACAACACTGACCATGTGACATGAGAACAGGGAGGAACCTGAAAGTGAAAGTGTTCAGCCAGTTCAGAGCTGTTTTTTTTACAGTCTGTGGTTCAGACTCCATTTTGAGTCGACAGAGCAGAAGGACACTGAAGGCCGAGGCAGGGTGAGTGTTAATCCAACATTTTTATTATTTTACTGTCAAAGTTTTCTCCCTGTGGACTGTAGAGGACAGAAATGTTAGAATGAACAGTTTGATTCATCTGTGGACACAAAGTCGGGATTGGCTGAATAATAAATATTTAACCTACAGTAACCCAAGAAAACAAGCGCAGATAAGAAGACTGAACAGGTGGAGCTCTGGGTGGAGTCATTATACTGTGTGTGTGTGTGTGTGTGTGTGTGTGTGTGTGTGTGTTACTTCCTGTTCCCTGGTCTTGTTTGTGACTCTTGAACAGACTTGTTTCCTGATTCTTGTGTTCTGAGCTCAGTCAGTGTTACTGTTTCACCTCTCAGACTGACTGAAGTCCAGAAGATGAGTGTTTGTGTGGAGGAAGAGGAGGACAGAGCAGAGTCTGCAGGATCCAGCTGTCTGTCTCTGAAGAGTGACCGGTCCAAAGATCTTCCTCCAGACTTCAGTGAACCTGGACCCTCAGACACAAAGTAAGAGAACTTCTTCTAACTCATTCACTGTTTGCTGGTAATGTTTAGTCATTTTCCAACAGTAGAGTAACATTCGGCTTCATGGTCAAAGAAGGTTTTTGTATCAAGTCTACACTCACCATACTCCCCCCTCCCTCTTGCCCCCCTCTCCCTCTCTCTGTCCCTCTCTCTCTCCCTCTCTCTTGCCCCTCCCTCCTTCTCTCTCCCTCTCTCACCCCCTCCCCCTCTCACCTCCTTATTGACGTGGGAAACAGACGTTTACGTTGCCAAAGCAAATGTGAGAAACAACAACAACAAAAAATGTACATGAACAGAAGAATGTGAAGAAGATTTTGCTGTTATATCCTGGTTTACTCTGACTGGTGTTTGGAAAGCAGTGTTGCAGTGAGACTGGAGGGGCAGCTAGTCTCTAACAGCACACCTACAATGTCTGCATTTGTTTCAGTGCTATTTTACTTTATATTGGATGGAAAATGACTTTTTAAACTGTATTTAATAGACATTTTCTTCATGTAATTGGTCTAATGTTTGTGACACAAAGAGAAATCACTGGTGGAATCTTCCTCTTAGTATTTGTGACAGCTGTCAGTCACCAGAAGAGCTGAAATCTAATCTGAGAGGACTAATACAAACTTTTAAACCTCCTGATTATTGACAGTAGCAGCAGTTTGTGTATTTAGAGCTTCCTCAATGGCTTTCATCAGAGAATTTATCAAGGATTCATGTGATATGAATAAATATCATGATATGGTGTTTGCAGAGTTCAGTCCAACAGACAGAGAGCAGAGTCTCCAGGATCCAGCTGTCTGTCTCTGAAGAGTGACTGGTCCAAAGATAAACCTCCAGACTTCAGTGATGAACCTGGACCCTCAGACACAAAGTAAGAGACTGTTTTTACTGTAAACTGACCTGATGGAAGATGAAGCATTGAGGATGAAGACAAAATGTTCTGCTAAAAGATTTAGATTCCTGATGCAGAACTATTAGTGCAGATACTGTTTCAAACTGAAATGGATCTTATTTTATTTCTGTAGCAAAACACCTGAGAACCTCCATTTCAGAATTCACTCTTCAAGAAAATCTTCAGATATTTTCCATCACGTTGAAGTTGCTGTAAAGATTTAGAACTTGAATCAGTTCATATCATAATTGTGCAACATGTGGTGAAAAAGCATTTGTAGAAAAGCTTTGCTCACCTTGATTAACACTCTGCTTTGAAACATTAGCAAGTGGACCTTTGAGCTCAGATTCTCTCCACCATATATTGTTCCTGAAGGTGAAGAACAAACAGCACTTTGCTAAAAGTTATCAGCTGATAAAAAAGGGGGCAGAAAATGGTCAAATGTAGATTTGGACCACTTCTCTTTTTTTAGAATATTACATTTCTGCCTTCATTTGATAGTTGACAGTAGAGAGTGACAGAAAACATAATGACACGCAAACAAGGCAACCGTCTGGACTTGAACCTGTGACACCACTGTTACATGCCAAGTGTCTTACACTGCTGGTCTACCACAGTTATTTAGAGCACTTCCAGCCTCAGTGCAAACCTAACTAACTCAAGCTAAGCTGCCCAAAGTGACTGTAAAACAGTGAAGGACATAATCAGCTCTGTTTAATGGAAGGCTTTTATTGTGAAGTAGCTGCAGGAAGTGTTGAGTTTGTATTAATAACAAACTACAGGCAGATCACTAAATGTTTAATATGACAGTCAGATAGGAAAAGCAGTTAATTAGTGAGATAACGGGATCAGTCATTTTCATTACAGACTGAGTTCAAACAGAAAAGAAACAACACTTTTACTGTTCTCTGAGACCCTCTGAGCTTCGACACAGTGTCGGCCATCTTGATATTTTTCTACAACAAATGATTTTAGTTCTAAAGAAATGTCTTCACAGAAAGAAGAAGAGGAGTCATGTTTCTGTGGAGGAGCAGCCGTCCTGCTGTGCTTTGTGTCAGGACGTCCTGATGGATCCAGTCTCTACCAGCTGTGGACACTGGTTCTGCAGACAGTGCATCAGCTTATACTGGGACCAGTCTGCTTCATCAGGAGACTCCTCCTGTCCCCAGTGCGAAGGTAAGATCCAGAATAAGACCTGGACTGCAGACAGCCAGTCAGACCAGCACTGTACAAAGTAAGACTGTACATCTGTACTTAAAAACGTAACCTGCTACATTTTATTACATTATGTTCGTTTAGAGACTTACAATTAGTGCATTCAACCATGTGGATACAACCCAAAACCTGCAAGACTCATGCAGGACATCAGCTTCATCAAGTAAGCTGAACGGCTTCAAGTGCTGCATTTAGTTTTGGAGTCTTCAGGCTGAAGATGTGTAGAGTTTCTGCTGTGCTGATGTCAGTGGGGAGCTCGGTCCACCATTGTGGATCCAGGACAGCAAACAGTGGTGAGTTTGTTGAGCGGTAGCTGGGCCCCCCTGGTAGTGAGGGGGTAGTAAGCCGATTGGCAGCAGCAGAGCGTAGTGGACTGGTCTGGTCTGACCGTGTCCTGGATGTAGGAAGAGCCTGAGCCATTCGCAGCGCGGTAGGCAAGAACCAGTGAATCTGATTGGAGCAGCGTCCGGCAGCCAGTGCAGGGTGCGGAGGAGCGGTGTAGTGTGGGAGAACTCGGGGAGGTTGAAGAGCAGCCGGGCTGCTGCATTCTGGATGAGCTGCAGAGGTCGGAGGGCACGTGCAGGCAGACCAGCCAGGAGCGAGTTGCAGTAGTCTGGGCCCGAGATGACAAGAGCTTCCTGGGTGAGGAACGGGCTCTGAGCTCAAAATAGCACATAGAAACAGTTTGTAAAACTGTACAGAACCACACAGTGTTAAAGAGGGAACAACACTAAAACCCTCTGTCCACAGAGGACAGGGCCAGCCGCAGATGGTCTCCTCCAGTGGTGGAACGTGACGAAGTACATTTACTCAAGTACTGCACTTATGCCAGGTCTCACCAGCCAGTAATCACCCACACCTGCTCCCAGTCACACTCCTGCTCCACATCAGTCCCAATCACAGCATGCATAAAAGCACACCACTTGTCTGACCTCGTTCAGACATAGGACTCCTCAACCCACTGCTAGATCGCTTCATTTCAGTCCTCTGTGGTTCTCCAGTCTGTATCCAGTGATCTCCCTACATCCAGTAATCTCCCTCCTACTGACTTTCCACACTCTCCACTCCTGGCTGTCATCCAATAAAGAACATTCCTGTCCACCTGTGTCCCCTGCCTGTCTGTAACCGTAACAGAAGGTCAGACCAAACCATAAGGATGATTAAACTACCCAACAGTATATAAAGCAGTTAAAATGAGCTCAACCTTAAACATCTGCAGCAGTAAAATGCAACACACACATGAATGCAGCAGAAATATGAATCCAGAAACATCAGATATAATAAAACACTGACAGGAGCGTTTTACTGCACAGGGACGACTTTTACTTTGATACTCAGTAAATTCTGCTGATAATACTTACACACTTTACCTTAAGTATGATTTTGAATGCAGGACTTTTACTTGTTGAGGAGTATTTTCATTCTGTGGTATTAGTAATTTTACTTAAGTAAAGGTGTAGCTGAAAAGGCAGATGCTCTGGACTCTGAAAAGAGACATGTACAGTTAAAGCTTTCTACGCTGTCAACCAGAGAGTCATTCCAAGTGAAAAGCTGTCTGGGTTACAAGTCAGAGGCATCTATTCATCAAAGTGAATTCCTCTACCTGTAACCTATACAAGAGAGTTTATTCCTGCCAATCTAAATCACATCTCCACTCCTAACACAGCAAGAGCATGGCCCCACCTAGAGCACCTTGCCGAAGAGATAGCCCCTCTCATAGAATGCGATGTTGGCCTGCTTATAGGTTACAACTGCTCACAAGCACTGTTACCCAGAGAAGTTGTGTCTGGAAAAGACAATGAGCCATTCGCACAAAGAACAGACCTGGGCTGGACAATAGTTGGTGGTGCTGACCCTTGTGTTGATTATGGTGATGCTATTGGAAGCAGCCACAGGATTATTGTCAAGGAAGTGACACCCGGTCAGTCATCAGATCAGTTGCCAAATGAAGTGCATTACATTTGTCGCACACAAGTCAAAGAAGTAGTCACACTACCAGATGTGATTAAAGTCCTTGAGTCTGACTTCGACGAAAGAAAGGTGGAAGATTCTCACTTCTCCCAAGAAGATCTGCGCTTCATTTCTACAATGGAAGAAGGAGTGAAAGTGCAAGCAGACGGACATTGTGAGTTACCTTTGCCATTTAAAGAGGACAGGCCAAGTCTGGAAAACAATAAGAGCTGTGCAGAACACCGACTCAAATGTCTCAAGAAGAGACTTGAAAGAGACAAACAATATCTCAACGACTATACAAAATTCATGAACGAAACAATAGAGTGTGGAGATGCAGAAAAGGTCCCACCTGAAGAACTGAACAGAAGCCCTGCCTGGTACATTCCGCACCATGGGGTGTACCACCCCCAAAAACCTGGGAAAATAAGAGTAGTGTTTGATTGCTCAGCAAAGTATAAGGGTGTGTCATTAAACGATCACCTGCTCACAGGGCCAGAGCTAACCAACTCCCTGATAGGTGTCTTGTGCCGGTTTCGCAAGGGTCCAGTGGCAGTGATGTGCGACATAGAATGTATGTTTCACCAGTTCAGAGTCAGAGCCGAAGATCAAGACTACCTCCGTTTCCTGTGGTGGGAGAACGGAGATTTTCACTCAAGTCCATCAGTCTACCGAATGCGAGTTCATTTGTTCGGAGCCACCTCCTCGCCAGCCTGTGCAAACTTTGGTCTTAAGCACATCGCGGCACAAGGTCAAGGCCGCACATCGCGGCACAAGGTCAAGGCCAGTTCAGTGAAGCAACTATAAGATTCATCGAAAGAAACTTTTATGTGGATGACGGCCTTATCAGTTTCCACTCAGAAGAAGAGGCTATTAGTCTAGTCCATGAAGCGAAACAACTCTGCAGTACTGGAAAATTGCGACTAGGCTGCGAGTTTGTCAGGAACCCACCCTCTGCCAGCCATATGGGTGGAGCCTGGGAAAGGCAAATCCGAACAATCAGAAGTCTGTTAACGTCCATCCTGGATCAGTCATCCCGAACACTTGACAGTTCATCCTTAAGAACCTACCTATATGAAGTGATGGCAATCGTAAACAGCCGACCTATAACAACACACTTACTCAATGATCCTACTGGACCTCAGTCACTTACACCCAACCTTCTCTTGACAATGAAATCGTCAATAATACTGCCTCCACCTGGAGATTTTGTAAAGGAGGACGTTTACCTTCGTAAAAGGTGGCGTAGAGTGCAGTACCTTGCCAACGAATTTTGGCAAAGATGGAAGAAAGAATATCTGTTGAGCTTACAACAAAGACAAAGGTGGCACAAAACGAAGAGAAATGCGAAGGTCAATGACATAGTAATCATACAAGATGATACAGCACCCAGAAATGATTGGAAGCTGGCTAAAGTTACTGCCGTATACCCAAGTCAAGATGGATGCGTACAAAAGGTGCAGCTGCTAATCAGCGACTCAACATCAGATGACCATGGGAAGAGACTGAGTAAACCAGTTCATCTAGTAAGACCGATCCACAAGACTGTCACATTACTGGAAGCAGATTAGTATAGTTCATAAGTTCATTTTGGAAATCACAAGTGATTTGGTGGGAGTGTAGCTGCCGTCAGAGACAACACTCATATATTGTAGTTCATAATATGCACTTTATAGTTAAAAGGTCAATAAATAGTTAAAATCTTCAAAATAATCATAAGAATAAGTAAGTAATATATTTTTTGTTAATACATGTCAATTCATTTCATATTATTCAGCTAAAACTATAGAAAAAGGGGGAACCTATTTCCTTTTGTTCCGCTAGGGAATTATTTAATTGCTGCTATCAGGATATTTTGTTCCGGTGCACTACATGTAGAAGAGCACACGAGGTGCTGTACGCATGACATGTCTGCAAGAGTTATGCCTATAAGAAGTGCTAAGAAGTTATATTGTCTTTTTGTTTAAAGAAGAAGAAACTGTAACCCTCCAAGTTTATTCCTCTTGAGTTAGAGAGGCCAATGAGGTATGTATTTTATCGTGTTAATTGCTTTGCCGTATGTGACCGTGTGTTAATGTATAATTAGTCAATTAAGTGTATTTTCTTATGTGTTGAATGTGCATTTTATTTATTCATTTTGTATGTATTTTTCGTTTATTATTATGTGTAAAACACCACATTTAGAGGGTTAATTTTTACTTATTTCCTTTCATAGTTCTGACGGCATTGTTGGGACATAAAAGGGCTGTAAGACTAACATGTACGAGACATGTTGAAGACTCGTGTCCGAATAAATGTCTGTTAAAAATCAAGAACGACCTGAGCCTAACTTCAACTCGAGGGGAGTAATAAAAGGATCAGAATACTTCCACCGCTGGTCTCCTCCCTCAAACCAAAGCTTCGTCTGTATCTAAACTGATTGGATCAACACGTGTCTGTGCTGGTGACCAGAGAGAAAGCTCTGTTTTAAAAAATCTCTCCCCATAAAAAAATGTTTTTTTTCTTCTGTAGCAGTTCACACTACAACTTGCATTTCGTTGTGCAGCCCTGTGTTGTAGGATGACAAATAAATGAAGCTTGTCCCTTGTATCTGTCGGTACGTTTGAAGCTTCTAACTGAATCTCTGTGGGTTTGAGTTTCCTCTCACTCCTGTTCCTGTTTGGACGTTCAGATGTCAATCTTTCTTTACTGTTCACTGTTACTTTAGTCATATCAGAGCTTTGTTCATTTGCTGCTTATGTAAACTCAACATTTCCTGCTTCTGCTTCACATAAAAGTTTTCAAACCAGCGGGAGGCTTTTATTGTGAAGCAGCTACAGGAAATGGAGTGTATTTGTCACAGCGTTTCGCAGCACTTTGTTAGCGGTACTATTCAATAAAAACAGGTCTACACGACAAGACGTGAACATATTCTGTATTATTTGATGGGTGGAACAGTTGTAAATATCACAGGGAGGAGGGAACAGCCACAGTGAGCTGTTCAATGAAGAGCTGCAGACGAGCTGCTGAGGCTCAGCCTGGTGCCTCTGCTGTCAATCAAACACGTCCACCAACACACAGTCAGAGGCTGTTCTGATGTTCCCCCAAAACTGGACTTTATCACCTTTACTTCTCTAAATGTTCTTATATTGATCGTTTTTTATTGGTAATGAAAATAATCAGCAGATGGTCAAATCTTTGTTTTGTCTCACAGTGTTTTCTCTTTTTTAGTGAGTGGTGGTCTGCAGGAGGTTTTAGATGAGCATAAGATCAGTCTGAGGAGGAGATGTGAACGTGTGACTGAAGGAAGTGATGAAACAGGAAGTGGAACCCTCCTCAACCGGATCTACACTGAGCTCTACATCACAGAGGGACAGAGCAAAGAGGTTAATACCCAACATGAGGTGAGGCAGCTAGAGACAGCTTCCAAGATGGAGACCCTCCATGACACTCCAATCAAGTGCCACGACATCTTTAAAGCCTTGCCCGGCCAACAGGGACACATCAGAGTCGTTCTGACGAACGGCGTCGCTGGCGTTGGAAAAACCTTCTCAGTGCAGAAGTTCACTCTGGACTGGGCAGAGGGCTTGGAAAACCAAGACGTCAGTCTGCTGATTCTGCTTTCGTTCAGGGAGCTGAACTTGATCAGAGATGAGCGGTGCAGTCTTCTCCAGCTGCTCCATGTTTTCCATCCAACATTACAGAAGGTCACAGCAGAGAAGCTCGCTGTCTGGAAACTTCTGTTCATCTTTGACGGCCTGGATGAAAGCAGACTTTCATTGGATTTCAAGAACAGGGAGGTCGTGTCTGATGTCAGACAGAAGTCATCAGTCAACATGCTGCTGACAAACCTCATTGAGGGGAATCTGCTTCCCTCGGCTCTCGTCTGGATCACTTCCCGACCTGCAGCAGCCAATCAGATCCCTCCTTCATGTGTTGGCAGGGTGACAGAAGTACGAGGCTTCACTGACGCCCAGAAGGAGGAGTACTTCAGGAGGAGAGTCAGTGATGAAGAGCTGTCCAGCAGAATCATCTCGCACATCAAGACATCCAGGAGCCTCCACATCATGTGTCTAATCCCAGTCTTCTGCTGGATCACTGCTACAGTTCTGGAGCACATGTTGACTACAGACCAGAGAGGAGAGCTGCCCAAGACCCTGACTGACCTGTACTCACACTTCCTGCTGGTTCAGACAAAGAGGAAGAAGCAGAAGTATGATGAGGGTCATGAGACGAGTCCACAGGAGCTGATGGAGGCTGACAGGAAGGTTCTTCTGAAGCTGGGGAGGCTGGCGTTTGAACAGCTGGAGAAAGGAAACATCATGTTCTACCAAAAAGACCTGGAGCAGTGTGGTCTGGATGTCTCAGAGGCCTCGGTGTACTCAGGAGTTTGTACAGAGATCTTCAAAAGAGAAAGTGTGATCTTCCAGAAAACAGTCTACTGCTTTGTTCATCTGAGCGTTCAGGAGTTTCTGGCTGCCGTCTACATGTTCCACTGCCACACCAACAGCAACACAGAGGCACTGGAGGCTTTTCTGGGAGAAAAACATGTAGATTCAACTCTGGATGTCTTCCTGATGGGAGCATTGGAGAAATCCCTGGGGAGTGAAAATGGCCACCTGGACCTGTTTGTCCGCTTCCTTCATGGCCTCTCTCTGGAGTCCAACCAGAGACTCTTAGGAGGCCTGCTGGGTCGGACAGACAACAGTCCTGAAATCATCCAGAGAGCCGTCAATAACCTGAAGAAGAACAGGACAAAAATATCTCCTGACAGAAGCATCAACATCTTCCACTGTCTGATGGAGATGAACGACCACTCAGTACATCAGGAGATCCAAGAGTTCCTGAAGTCAGAGAACAGATCAGAGAAGGAAATCTCTGAGATCCACTGCTCAGCTCTGGCCTACATGCTGCAGATGTCAGAGGAGGTTCTGGATGAGTTGGACCTGGAGAAGTACAAGACATCAGCGGAGGGACGACTGAGACTGATTCCAGCTGTGAGGAACTGCAGAAAGGCTGTGTAAGTCCAGATGTGATTATCAACACTGTAAAGCATCGTAAAGCAGAAGCATCAGGATTAGAGTAAAGATACACACTTTACACACATGCACAATATAAAACTTCCACACTATAAAAGTTATACCTGCTCATTAAAAACATCATACATGTGTTAAACTACAAATGTCTACAAAAATCCTTTTTGAGTTTTTAGCACTGAAGTCAGTGAAGTATCTTCTGTCATCTTCTAACTTTCTTTCTTTGGGTGATGGAGGTTTGATACAAATCCAGCAGGAAAACTTGAGGACTTCAGAGTTTGTGCAGAAAATGTTTTGACAGTCATCATTTAATCCCAACAGCCATTTTATTTCCACAGTGATACAGTGTCTGCACTATGTTTCTATAACGTGTCTGTTTATTGTTCTTTTTATATCCAGACACACAGACATGTGATATCTGTGATCTGCTGGAACTAACGTCACTTGAACTTTAAGGTTTTTCATTATAGCTTTCATGCAGTTATTGCTATTATCATATTTCTTCTCAGCAGTTTCTGAGCTATTTCATATGAAGGACTGTTCTGTCCATTTTCACAATTGATACAATATCTATAGTTATCGTTTGATTGAGAGGATGTGAGGGGAGGCCATCCTCCCTGTTGAAGAGTGAACAGAACACCTCCCTCTCAATCCTCATTAAAGAAAAGGTGCAAATAAACGCTGAATGTCTTTTCATGTGTTTTGCTGCGTCAGAAATGACTTAGATTTACAAACAGGGAGGAAGCTCGCTCTTTGAATGGACTGGTCTGCAAACTGGTTTATTCCAAAGCTGCTTTAGTAATGTTCACTGAGAGACAGCGTTTTTTAAAGCTTGTCCCATTTTCTCACCGTTTCCATCTGGTCACCTTAATGTGAGAAATGATTTCAGTTTGCAAATACAAACTGTCAGACAACGGGTTTCCTCGCGGCACCATTTAGCAGTAACAGTAAAGGCAAGATATGCAGAGAAAATAGCAGCGCACATCTCCACTGTGGTTTTCATTGGGTTAGCAGCCACAGTCTTTGTGTATTTAGCAGCTGATTTCCTCAGACAGCAGCTCATTACACAGTCAGCTGCTGGGACGGCCTCCAGGTTCATTCTGCCAGTGAAGGAGAGCTCAGCAGGTTCAGTTCAGTGGAGGGATTTTTACCGTCACCAAGCTCAGAGAAGAGATGATGTTGGTCAACAGCTGAACTCCACTTGGGAGCCATAAAATTAGAATAATACAATCTTTAGCACTAATTATACTATTAATGCAATAGGAGTCATTAAATGAATTTAATGGGAGATGAAAAGCAGACGGAGTGACATAATAAGATGCATCAACGACGCACAAAATACACACAAGCACATGACTGAGGTAAATACATGCGAGTGCAGTTACAACAGTGACTTTACAGCTCATTGAACATCACGTTAAAATAAAGTTTAACAAACACAAATCACACCTGTCAATCAAATATGACACGTGTTTACATTACAGTCATGTGGCAGACACTTTTGTCTGAAGCTGCAGTTTGTGGTTCATTATGTTTGACATGTGGACAGGAGGAGCCTCAAGTTTCAAACGTTGTGATCAATGGCTGACTGTCTTTTTTTATGATCAAGTGTCAGATTTTCTTATACTTTAAGTTTTATATTCTCTGTCATCACAGACTTTCTGACTGTCGACTCTCAGAGACTTACTGTGAAGTCGTGGCCTCAGCTCTGAAGTCCAACCCCTCCCATCTGAGAGAGCTGGACCTGAGTGACAACAAGCTGCAGAATTCAGGAGTGAAGCTGCTGTCTGCTGGACTGGAGAGTCCACACTGCAGACTGGAGACTCTGAGGTCAGTTCATGTATTTTGCTCTTGTCCAGTGTATATCTACCGAATTTAAATCCATAACAGAAGTTTTAAATTTCCTTCAGTTCTCTTGTTTTCTGGGTTTGTCTGAGCTCAGATCCCAACAGCTCTTTTTTAAAGTCTGTACTCAAACTGGATTCATGTTATTAAGGAAACTGTTGGATTTATCCTTCAATGTGCTGCGAAATTAAATCAAGATTTATAATTTTGTTACATGTGAGACACATCTGTATATAAAAAAATAAAAGAAGTTCAACACATTTTCAGAAATAATGTTTTTTATACATGACCTTCACACAGTATTTTACAGGAACATTTATACATAAAGCCCCTCACACACACACACACACACACACACACACAAACACACTCTAAAACTCACATACAGGAGCACAGAGAGTGTGAAGCTTATTTCCAAATGCAGCTGTTTGAAGCATCGTGTCTGATCTGTCACCACCGACAGGTGACACTTCAACATGTGACGATGCTTCCTGTCAGAAAATGATGTCACTCTGTGTTCTGACTCAGTAAACAGGAGCATTATAATAAATAATGCACTATATTTGTGCGGGAAGGTACTAGGTTACATTTAAGATGAAGAACATGCCTCTCACTTTGCTCACTGCACCTTTGATCCCGTTATAAAGATGAGGATGAAGCTCACAGTCAGTCAGCTGTGTGTTGATGGCGATGACAGTGGTGATGAGGAGAGTCTGAATCTGGGGTTTGAAATGAGAGCATCAGAAGAGCAGGGACAGGTGCTTTTTTGTATTTACTTACAATATTATTTATTTCATAAAGTCTAATTTATTTCATATTGGTCATTTTGGAATTCTATAGAAAACATCTGTCTTAGTATTTTTCATAAAATGACACACGATTATTTTAAATGAGAAGAAACAGACGAGAGTGAAAGTAACAAAATTGACAACATGTCTGATTTGATCATTATTCCAGACTTGACTGAGATCAGCAGCATGTTATTGATCTGTGTTGACATGAATAGGTGTATGAATGTTGTGCTGACATTTGGATGATGTCTGCAGAAGGCTGACATGATGATGATCCACAATAACACAAAGACAAAGTCACTCTACTCATTTTAGGGAAAAGCTCATTGATTAGGACAGAGTGATGTTGAGCTACACATTTCAAACCTGAACACATCTGATTGGATCATAAATGGATTCTTATCTGCATCATTTATTCTTTATTCAGATTGAGGCGCTGCAGTTTGTCAGAGACCAGCTGTGCTTCTCTGGCCTCAGCTCTGAAGTCCAACCCCTCCCATCTGAGAGAGCTGCAGCTGAGCTACAACGAGCTGCAGGATTCAGGAGTGAAGCTGCTGTGTGCTGGACTGGAGAGTCCACACTGCAGACTGGAGACTCTGAGGTCAGTTCACTGACTCTCTGTTACTATTGTAAATCTGATATGTTTAATTAACAATTGAATTGAATTGATGTTCATACATAACTTACATCCATAAAGTTGCAAATGTCCTTTTGTTCACATTTTCATGTTTCTTGTACTAAATTTATTCTGCAGTCACTAAAGACGTGTGTTTCTTAAAGAAGCTGTAGAAAATGTCGGCTGTTAGTTGTTAAAGTAAATGAATGTTTATCATTTTTGCTAAATGGTCACATCTGTATACAGAAGATCCTCTGAACTAATGTTTAGTTTCAGTTGATCAAGTTTACTTGCTGAAGTAGAAATATTTCTTTGGTTTCTGTTGATTTCAGTGTGTTTTCACAAATAATGTCTGATCATTGATATTGATCCTTCAGAACACACACACACACACACACACACACACACACACACACACACACACACAGTGCCGCTGCTAGCCATTTTGGTGCCCTAAGCATAATTCCTTTATGATGCCCCCCACCCCGACCCCGAGAAAAAAAAAAAACGTTTGTTTTGTTTAACTTTTTATTACCAAACATAACTCAATACCAATAACACACAATAGCAGCATCACAGTATAAAACTTAAGAACACTAAAAAGAGAAAGTAAAATCTTCACAGCTTTGCTGACTTTGTAAACAGTAAACAGAATAGCAAAATAAAAAAATTATCAAAATAATCCAGATTTTTTTTTTTTGCAAATTCAATGTCACTTTGAATAAATTAAATTAAATAATCATCAATAAGATGAACAACAGCATTGTTCTGTTGTGAGTAAACAAGCCAACTTCTCATGATTTTCTCTCCATTTGAGAGCGTTTTGAATTGTAGGCTACTATGAAACGCCCTGCCATCTAGTCCCTTTGGAAAATTAAAATCTGATGGGACTTTAAATGGGCCTCTTTGTACTATTTCAACACGATCTGCGTCTAAAACCTTTGACGGCCAAAAAGCAGGATCAGTTGGAGGGGACACACAGGTCTCTACATTGTCACCTGCTGATGGACTCTCAATTACAGGACTTGTGCTTTCAGAGGTGGTGGTTATCTGTTGTGTATCTGTCCCTAAACTGCTGGATGAGGGTGGTTGATCAGGGCTTGGTCCTATTGTGGAGTCTACAGACCTGCTGTCCGGCTGGGGTTGATGTGTGCCTGAACTGCTTGTATATGGCTGCTCCTCCTGCTCGTCATCTGTATCTTCCTCTTGGCCTTGTGCTCCTCCTCGTACGTATCTCAGCATTGCCCCTGCAATAATTTAGAAATACGAAGAAAAAGGATCAGTATAGAAAGAGACAAAATATTCAAACAAAGAATCATATACCAGAAAAATATTATAAACATTTATAACTGAAAGCATGGCAGCCAAGGAGTTCTCCCCCTTTATTCCTTATTTATCTATTATTAAAAATAAAAAAAATTCTGCGTACTCACGGAGGAACACACAGAGATCACAGCATATTTCCAGTGCAGCTGTTAAAAGGATCAATATAGTTTTTCTCCTGTAGTTCCAGACTTGACTGAGATCAGCAGCATGTTATTGATCTGTGTTGACATGAATAGGTGTATGAATGTTGTGCTGACATTTGGATGATGTCTGCAGAAGGCTGACATGATGATGATCCACAATAACACAATGACAAAGTCACTCTACTCATTTTAGGGAAAAACTCATTGATTAGGACAGAGTGATGTTGAGCTACACATTTCAAACCTGAACACATCTGATTGGATCATAAATGGATTCTTATCTGCATCATTTATTCTTTATTCAGATTGAGGGACTGCAGGTTGTCAGAGATCAGCTGTGCTTCTCTGGCCTCAGCTCTGAAGTCCAACCCCTCCCATCTGAGAGAGCTGGAGCTGAGTCACAACGAGCTGCAGGATTCAGGAGTGAAGCTGCTGTCTGCTGGACTGGGGAGTCCACACTGCAGACTGAAGACTCTGAGGTCAGTTCACTGACTCTCTGTTACTATTGTAGATCTGATATGTTTAATTAACAATTGAACCTAATTGAATTGATGTTCATACATAACTTACATCCATAAAGTTGTAAATGTCCTTTTGTTCACATTTTCATGTTTCTTGAACTAAATTTAGTCTGCAGTCACTAAAGACGTGTGTTTCTTAAAGAAACTGTAGAAAATGTCGGCTGTTAGCTGTTAAAGTAAATGAGTGTTTATCATTTTTGCTAAATGGTCACATCTGTATACAGAAGATCCTCTGAACTAATGTTTAGTTTCAGTTGATCAAGTTTACTTGCTGAAGTAGAAATATTTCTTTGGTTTCTGTTGATTTCAGTGTGTTTTCACAAATGATGTCTGATCATTGATATTGATCCTTCAGAACACACACACACACACACAGAGATCACAGCATATTTCCATTGCAGCTGTTTCCTATAGCTTTCATTCCTATTACTATTAATTTATTAATATTAACACTACAATTACAATTCTACTATTTTTTTTTTATTCTACGTGGTATTTGCATTGTGCCTCCCTCCCCCAAAACCTCTCTCTCTCTCTCTCTCCCCCACCCTGAGTCTGGTTCTGTCAGGTTTCTGCCTCTTAAAGGAAGTTTTTTCTTGCCACTGTCGCCAAGTGCTTGCTCATGGTGGGATTTGTTGGGTCTCTGTAATAAATATTATAAAGAGTTCGGTCTAGACCTGCTCTATAGGAAAAGTGCAATGAGATAACTTCTGTTATGAATTGACGCTATATAAATAAAACTGAATTGAATTAAAGGATCAATATAGTTTTTCTCCTGTAGTTCCAGACTTGACTGAGATCAGCAGCATGTTATTGATCTGTGTTGACATGAATAGGTGTATGAATGTTGTGCTGACATTTGGATGATGCCTGCAGAAGGCTGACATGATGATGATCCACAATAACACAAAGACAAAGTCTCTCTACTCATTTTAGGGAAAAGCTCATTGATTAGGACAGAGTGATGTTGAGCTACACATTTCAAACCTGAACACATCTGTTTGGATCATAAATGGATTCTTATCTGCATCATTTATTCTTTATTCAGATTGAGTTCCTGCAGTTTTTCAGAGACCAGCTGTGCTTCTCTGGCCTCAGCTCTGAAGTCCAACCCCTCCCATCTGAGAGAGCTGGAGCTGAGTAACAACAAGCTACAGGATTCAGGATTGATGCTGCTCTGTGATTTTCTGGAGAGTCCACACTGCAAACTCGAGACTCTGAGGTCAGTTCACTGACTCTCTGTTACTATTGTAGATCTGATATGTTTAATTAACAATTGAATTGAATTGATGTTCATACATAACTTACATCCATAAAGTTGTAAATGTCCTTTTGTTCACATTTTCATGTTTCTTGAACTAAATTTAGTCTGCAGTCACTAAAGACGTGTGTTTCTTAAAGAAGCTGTAGAAAATGTCGGCTGTTAGCTGTTAAAGTAAATGAATGTTTATCATTTTTGCTAAATGGTCACATCTATATACAGAAGATCCTCTGAACTAATGTTTAGTTTCAGTTGATCAAGTTTACTTGCTGAAGTAGAAATATTTCTTTGGTTTCTGTTGATTTCAGTGTGTTTTCACAAATAATGTCTGATCATATTGATCCTTCAGAGCACACACATGAACACACACACAAACACACGGAGGTACACAGATAGATCACAGCATATTTCCAGTGCAGCTGTTTTCTATAGCTTTCATTCCTATTAATTTATTAAGATTAACACTACAACTACTATTTTTTTTTAATTCTACGTGGTATTTGCATTGTGCCTCCCTCCCCCAAAACCTCTCTCTTTCTCTCAAATCCTAACACAGCAGTGGCGGATGGCCGCTCACCTTTGAGTCTGGTTCTGTCAGGTTTCTGCCTCTTAAAGGAAGTTTTTCCTTGCCACTGTCGCCAAATGCTTGCTCATGGTGGGATTTGTTGGGTCTCTGTAATAAATATTATAAAGAGTTCGGTCTAGACCTGCTCTATAGGAAAAGTGCAATGAGATAACTTCATTGATTAGGACAGAGTGATGTTGAGCTACACATTTCAAACCTGAACACATCTGATTGGATCATAAATGGATTCTTATCTGCATCATTTATTCTTTATTCAGATTGAGTTCCTGCAGGTTGTCAGAGACCAGCTGTGCTTCTCTGGCCTCAGCTCTGAAGTCCAACCCCTCCCATCTGAGAGAGCTGGAGCTGAGTAACAACGAGCTGCAGGATTCAGGAGTGAAGCTGCTGTCTGCTGGACTGGGGAGTCCACACTGCAGACTGGAGACTCTGAGGTCAGTTCACTGACTCTCTGTTACTATTGTAGATCTGATATATGTTTAATTAACAATTGAATATATGTTCATACATAACTTACATCCATAAAGTTGTAAATGTCCTTTTGTTCACATTTTCATGTTTCTTGTACTAAATTTAGTCTGCAGTCACTAAAGACGTGTGTTTCTTAAAGAAACTGTCGTAAGGGGTGCTGTATAGAGGTATGTGTACCCAAAAGCAGATGACAAGGAAGTAGTCTTAGGGTGAAGTAGCCAGATGACTACCGTGTTTATTGTGGGGTGGAATGCAGGCATGTACAGACAGAGGTGAAAGCAGGGGAGTGAGTCCAAGGTAGAAAACACAGTTCACAAGGGAGCAGGCAAAATCCAAAAGTCCAAACACTGTCCACAGAAGAACAAAGAATCCAACACAAACTTACAGTCAATGCTCGGCAGGAACAACAGCATGTGTACAACAATGATCCAACACTGAACAAAGAAAAGACCCAGACTAAATATCCTAGGGGAGGTGAGACAACGAGACACAGGTGCAAACAATCAAGGGAGGACCAACAATCAAAACTGGAGGGAAAACACAGACAGGAAGTAAAAACACAAGATACACAAGGGAAGGAGAATACTACAAAATAAACCAGGAAGTGATAACACCTAAACTACCACAGAAACTGTAGAAAAATTCGGCTGTTAGCTGTTAAAGTAAATTAATGTTTATCATTTTTGCTAAATGGTCACATCTGTATACAGAAGATCCTCTGAACTAATGTTTAGTTTCAGTTGATCAAGTTTACTTGCTGAAGTAGAAATATTTCTTTGGTTTCCGTTGATATCAGTGTGTTTCACAAATAATGTCTGATCATTGATATTGATCCTTCAGAGCACGCACACACACAAACACACTCTAAAAGTCACATACAGCAGCACAGAGAGTGTGAAGCTTATTTCCAAATGCAGCTGTTTGAAGCATCGTGTCTGATCTGTCACCACCGACAGGTGACACTTCAACATGTGACGATGCTTCCTGTCAGAAAATTATGTCACTCTGTGTTCTGACTCAGTAAACAGGAGCATTATAATAAATAATGCACTATATTTGTGCGGGAAGGTACTAGGTTACATTTAAGATGAAGAACATGCCTCTCACTTTGCTCACTGCACCTTTGATCCCGTTATAAAGATGAGGATGAAGCTCACAGTCAGTCAGCTGTGTGTTGATGGAGATGACAGTGGTGATGAGGAGAGTCTGAATCTGGGGTTTGAAATGAGAGCATCAGAAGAGCAGGGACAGGTGCTTTTTTGTATTTACTTACAATATTATTTATTTCATAAAGTCTAATTTATTTCATATTGGTCATTTTGGAATTCTATAGAAAACATCTGTCTTAGTATTTTTCATAAAATGACACACAATTGTTTTAAATGAGAAGAAACAGACGAGAGTGAAAGTAACAAAATTGACAACATGTCTGATTTGATCATTATTCCAGACTTGACTGAGATCAGCAGCATGTTATTGATCTGTGTTGACATGAATAGGTGTATGAATGTTGTGCTGACATTTGGATGATGTCTGCAGAAGGCTGACATGATGATGATCCACAATAACACGATGACAAAGTCACTCTACTCATTTTAGGGAAAAGCTCATTGATTAGGACAGAGTGATGTTGAGCTACACATTTCAAACCTGAACACATGTGATTGGATCATAAATGGATTCTTATCTGCATCATTTATTCTTTATTCAGATTGAGGTGGTGCTGGTTGTCAGAGACCAGCTGTGCTTCTCTGGCCTCAGCTCTGAAGTCCAACCCCTCCCATCTGAGAGAGCTGGACCTGTGTGGCAACAAGCTGCAGGATTCAGGAGTGAAGCTGCTGTGTGATCTGAAGAAGAGTACACACTGCAGACTAGAGACTCTGGAGACTCTGAGGTCAGTAGAGGGCTGGAGTCAGTCCATGCTGGTTTCAGCAGTATTGTACTAAACACAGTTAGTATCAAAGCAAAGATCCAGTATTTCTTTTAAACCTCCGACCAATCAGATGAGCCCGAAGCTCGTTGTGATCATGTGTTTGAGTCGATGTGAAGACGACTGTTGTTGCTGTGTTCATGTCTACAGGAAATAAAGCTGGATTCCAGCTGGCAGCATTTCAACATGTACAGAGACAGTGTCCTCGTTCATCAGACTGTCGTAGCATCAAATCTGATCTCAAGTGTTTGTTCATCTTTGTCACAGCTCTGAGATCAGTCTGACTGAAGCCTGCAGATCACTGGCTCTTATTTCAAAGAACCATCATTACATTTAGTAACCCTGTGGTCTTTCTGCAGACCAGAGGCCTGTACTACGAAGCAGGATTTGGGGGCTGGATTGGGAAAACCTGGGTTGACTTACTGAGTTGATAACCAGCGGCGTGTGACCGCTTAGCCTGACTGCGGTTGTTAGGGTTAGTGAGGCCAGATAACGGAAAGAGATCCGGGGTGTGTTGAACTCGCTTTGTAGTACAGGCCTCAGAACCTCTGCTGAAGTCCAGTAATCACAGCTCATGTCTTGCTGTCAGTCTTTGTATGGACATGTAGGACCTTTAACCATCATACCTTAGGACCTTTAGTGCACATGCGCCAGCCCGCATGCTGCCTGTTGCCATAGCTCCGTCTCGCTCGTCTAACCCCGGGTAGGTCAGACCACAACCTGGTCTACCTCAAACCCTGCTATGTGCCTCTGGTTAAAAGGCAGCCCGCGACCACAAGGACAGTGAGGAGATGGTCAGAGGAGGCCTATGAGACACTGCAGGAATGTTTTGAGGTGACAAACTGGGATGCACTCTGTGAGCCTCATGGAGAAGACATTGACAGGCTCACTGAGAGCATCACTGGCTACATTAACTTCTGTGTGGACTGCAATGTCCCAACTAAGATGGTCCATTGTTATCCAAATAACAAACCGTGGGTAACAAAGGACATCAAAGACATCCTGAATGCCAAGAGGAGGGCCTTTACTGATGGCAATAGGGAGGAGGTGAGGGCTATCCAGGCCGACCTGAAGGTGAAAATCAGGGAGGCCAAGGAGAAGTACAGGAGGAAGCTGGAGCGGAAACTCAAGCAGAACAACTTGAGAGAGGTCTGGAGCGGCATGAAGACCATCACTGGCTTCAGACCGACTGGCAGCAGAGGAGTTGAAGGCAGCGTGGACAGGGCCAACGAACTTAATCTGTTCTTTAACAGATTTGACACCTCCTGCTCATCCCCCCTCTAACTCAGCTGCTGTCGGCCCTCAAGCTCCTCTGAGTACTCTGCTCCCCCCTCCCCATCAAGCTAACGGCCCTCTCCAGATGACTCCCCCTCTCCCCCACCTGTAACCTCTGCTGTGTGCCTGACTGCTGACCAGGTGAGAGGACAGCTGATTAAACTCCACTCAAACACGGCTGCAGGCCCCGATGGCGTTAGCCCCGGGGTGCTAAAAGCCTGTGTCCCCCAGCTATGTGGAGTTCTTCAACATGTCTTCAACCTGAGCCTGAGTCTCCAGAGGGTCCCTGTTCTGTGGAAGACATCTTGCCTCGTTCCTGTGCCAAAGACGCCACGTCCCAGTGGCTCCAAGGACTACAGACCGGTGGCACTGACCTCCCACATAATGAAGACCCTTGAGAGACTAGTGCTGGAACAGCTGCGGCCCATGGTCAGACCCCTCCTGGACCCCCTTCAGTTCGCCTACCAGCCCCGGCTGGGAGTTGAGGACGCCATCGTCTTCCTGCTGAACCGCATCCACACCCACCTGGACAAGCCGGCAAGCACGGTGAGGATCATGTTTTTTGACTTCTCCAGTGCTTTCAACACCATCCGGTCTGCCCTGCTGGGTGAGAAGCTGGCAGCGATGCAGGTGGAGGCCCCCCTCGTGTCCTGGATTGTGGACTACCTGACTGGCAGACCACAGCACGTGTGCCTGCAGCACTGTGTATTGGACAGCGTGGTCAGCAACACTGGGGCCCCTCAGGGGACCGTCCTCTCTCCCTTCCTCTTCACCATCTACACCACAGACTTCAGCTACCACACAGAGTCCTGCCACCTTCAGAAGTTTTCTGATGACTCTGCTGTGGTGGGATGTATCAGCGGTGGTGATGAGACTGAGTACAGGGCTGTGGTGGGTAACTTTGTCTCATGGTGTAAGCAGAACCATCTGCAGCTCAATGGACAAAGTCTAAGGAGCTGGTTGTGGATCTACGGAGGGCCAAGGCACTAGTGACCCCAGTTTCCATCCAGGGGGTCAGTGTGGACATTGTGGAGAATTACAAGTACCTGGGAGTACACTTAGACAATAAACTGGACTGGGCTAAGAACACTCAGGCTGTTTATAGGAAGGGCCAGAGCCGCCTCTGTTTCCTGAGGAGGCTGAGGTCCTTCAACATCTGCCAGACAATGCTGAAGATGTTTTATGAGTCTGTGGTGGCCAGTGCTATCCTGTATGCTGTTGCATGCTGGGGCAGCAGGCTGAGGGTAGCGGACGCCAACAGACTCAACAAACAGATCCGTAAGGCCGGTGACATTGTGGGGGTGGAGCTGGACTCTCTGGCGGTGGTGTCAGAGAGGAGGATGCTGGCCAAACTACACGCCATCTTGGACAGTGTCTCCCACCCACTCCATGACGTGCTGGTCAAGCAAAGGAGCACCTTCAGCGGAAGACTCATCCCCCCACAATGCACCACAGAGCGCCACAGGAAGTCATTCCTGCTTGTGGCCATCAAACTCTTTAACTCTTTATTTTATTTTTTGGGGTTTTTTTTGCTAGTACTTTCTCCTGTGCACACTGATGTAAAGGGGAGCTGCTGTAACAAAGAGTTTCCCTTCGGGGATCAATAAAGTATTTCTGATTCTGATTCTGATACTGTATATATCTGTCCATTTGTCTTTTGTTTTGTCCAAATGTTTTTATCACATACTCCATATTTCCATTTTTGTTATGTAATATTTCAAAAGTAGAGAAGATGAAATATTCAGACGTGACTGAGACGCTGGTTTTTCACAGCTCTGAGCCCTAACAGCACTAAATGCATCATTAAAGTGAGCAGTGAATATGTGTCCGTTTCTGCAGTCATGATGCGTTCAGGGACTCTCAGCACTTTATTTCCACTGTGTGCTTCAGTGAAATCTGCAGAGTAAACAGACTCGATGCCCAAAGTCTCTGCAGGTGTGTGAGCTTCCAGCTCAGTGTGTTCACTCCAACACGTTAACATGAGCGCTGAAAGGAAGCTGGCTGCGCTACACAGCCGCTCCACTTCTGGTCTGAACAGGACTGAAGTCACTGCTGGTCTTTATACTGGATGTGCTGCCTCACTGACTGACAGCTGATGGAGGGAGTCTCTGTAAACACTGATTTATGACTTCTGTTGTCTGTCTTCTTCCCATCATCAGATGCTGGTGATCTCTGTCAGTGTGGTTGTGTTGAGAGGACCAGCAGTGTCCTGATGATCCAGAGGTTGAAGCAGCAGCAGCAGCTGGTGTGTGGAGAGTCTCTGACTGGGCCATGTTACTGGGAGGTGGAGTGGAGAGGAGAGCTGACGGAGGAATCACAACAAGCGGAGATGACTGTCAGTGCTGCAGTCTGAACTGCTCTGAGATCAGCTCCACTGTCGGACACAAAGGCAAGTCCACCATCGTCCCTGTGTGTTCCTCTGGATGTGGCAGAGTATCGTCAGTGTATCTGGACTCTCTGCTGCTGCTCTGTCCTTCTACACCGTCTCTGCAGACACACTGAGACTCCTCCACTCCTTCTGCTCCACACTCCTCGACCTGGACCAGGACTTTATTTAGTATTTTTTTTTATTCATTCAGATATTCTGAGCCCAACATGCCTCTGCAGATTAGCTCTGTTTAAGACAACATAACTGCAGATTAACACTTATTTAAATTGATTTTTCTGTTTTGCTTTCTGTTGCAGCACCACCTTGTGAAATGATGGAGAATTGCAGTTAATTTCCACATTATATTTCTAATTAATTTTGCAAGTTGATGTGAAAAAGCAGCATCCAGCCTGCATGCATAAAGTTTTTATTTTATTTTTTTATTTCACAATCAGAAAGGCCCATGTCATATTCAAGAGAATACCGTTTACAAGAACAGAACAAACAAAAAGGAAAATTACATGACAAAAATAAATAATTTAAAGATAAAAAACACAAGTGATCTATAAGGAATTAAGGTACATAGATATTCATAAAGATATAGGGCTTTTTTAATTTGACACCATTTTATATATTTTGTGTTTCATATTATCTCATTAAGATATGCAGCTAATATAGGAATAGTTTAACAAAAAATTATATTTTGAACTGTTTGACTGTATCCTAGACTGCTGTTTTACTTCCTTTTGTATCATGAAAAGCCAGTGCTGTTTTTACCCTTGGTCACGCACTGAACACCAGAACATTTTCATACTTCAACCAACTGCAACATTAAAATACTGCTTACATTTTATTGCTTCACAATAAAATAATATAATGATATAACAGTGACAGGGGCTATCCTGCACAATGAGTACTTTTACTTTTGATACTTTAAGTACATTTGCTGACAAGACTTATGTACCTTTACTTCTGTAAAACGTATTATTTATTTTAACATTGCGTTATTACTTTTTGCTCAGGTAAAGGATATAAATATGTTGTACTTGTAAATTAAAGGAATAACATTTACAATGAAAGAAAATGAGTCTGCAACACATTTTGAGGTCCGTTTTAGGTCACTACTTAGACTGAACAATAAAAGCTATGAGGACACTGGATGTATTAAAAGCCTTGAAAAGATAATATTGTATTCAGTATCTTATTTTACTGAGTAGGCAGGATGGTCATCAATGACCCGGACGGGTGGAGGGGTGTCGGACGGAGGCCACAGAGTGCTGGAAGAGAATGGTTTCAACTGAGAGATGTGAAAAGTGGGGTGGACTCTCATGGAGCTGGACAGTTTGAGCCTAACTGCCGAGGGATTGATGATGCGTTCAATGGTAAAGGGACCAAAGTAGCGGGGAGACAGTTTCTTAGATTCTGTACGTAATGGGATGTTTTTGGAAGATAACCAAACAATCTGACCTGGTGTGTATTGTGGTGCCGGAATCCTGTGTCGGTCCGCGATCTGGCGGTTCTTGTCCGTGGACCGGAGTAATGCTGCCTGGGTCTCTCTCCAAATCTTGCGTTAGCAGCGGAGGTGATGTTGCACTGAGGGAACTGCTAGCTCGTTCTCTTGAGCTGGGAAGAGTGGGGGCTGATACCCTAAAGAGAACTCAAAGGGAGAGAGACCAGAGGCAGTACAGGTAAGAGAATTGTGTGCATACTCGACCCAGGGAAGTTGGGAGCTCCAGGAGGATGGGTCGGTGGCAGCCACACAGCGTAACGCAGTCTCAAGGTCCTGATTGGCCCTTTCTGTCTGGCTGTTGGACTGGGGGTGGAATCCGGAAGAGAGACTGACAGTGGCTAGACAGAAAGCTCTCCATACGTGTGCACAATTGTTAAACAGAATATAACTTGTAAGATTAATTTCTAAAAACTAAAATATTATAAAATACCTAAACCACTATGAGCAACCAAAGGCCATTGAAAACACGTAGGTCTTGAGATTTGTCTTAAAAGTGTCAATGGAGGGTGAACACTTGATCGAGAGCGGAAGGCTTTTCCAAAGCTTTGGAGCTGCCACCGCAAAGGCTTGATCTTCCTTCCCCACTGGCCTCGATCGTGGAACAGTTAAAAACAATTGTTGTGAAGATCTGAGAGGCCCAGAGTTGGAGTAGTGGCAGCGAAGTTCTGACATGAACCGGGGTGCCAGCCCATGGTTGGCTTTAGAAACAAATAAAAGAACCTTAAAATCAATCCTGTATTTGACAGATTATATCTGATGTTTCTGGATTAATATTCCTGCTGCATTAATGTGTATGTTGCATTTTCCTGCTGCAGATGTTTAAGGTTGAGCTCATTTTAACTACTTTATATACTGTTAGGTAGTTTAATCTACAGCACTCTATGTATATATATATATATATATATATATATATATATCCAGAAACATCAGATATAATCTGTCAAATACAGGCAAAAATCAAGGAGGCCCGGAGAGAAGTGAGCCAACTGACAGAGGCTGAGAGAGGTGCAATGAGAAAGCAAGTACCCAAGAAGTACAACCAGATGCCCATACCTGAAGCACTCGAAACTGCCAAACAAAGGCTCCAAGCCTTGGCCAGCCGCCTAAAGAGATACACTAGGGATAATGAAGCCAGAAGAATAAACCGGCTGTTCGCAACTCAACCTGCGAAAGTGTACGCTCAATGGCAGGGTAATAACAGAGCAGACCCACCAAGGCTGGAAACAGAGCAGTACTGGAAAAGTATATGGGAGAGGGAGGCATCACACAACAGCGATGCACAGTGGCTGGCGGCTCTGAGAAAGGACCACAACAACCTCCCTGAACAGAATCCAGTCACCATCACAGCGGCAGACATCCAAGAAAGAGTCTCAGGTATGAAGAACTGGACAGCACCGGGCCCTGACAAGATCCACGCCTACTGGCTAAAGAAGCTCACTGCACTCCATGAGCGCCTAGCAGCACAAATGAACCAGCTGCTAAGAGATGGGACGCACCCTGAATGGCTTACCGAAGGGCGCACAATCCTGATCCTGAAGGATCCCGCAAAGGGTACAGTCCCATCCAACTATCGGCCAATAACCTGTCTCTCCACAACATGGAAGCTCATGTCAGGCATCATCGCGGCTAAGATAAGTGGACACATGGATCAATACATGAGCAAAGCACAGAAGGGCATTGGCAGAGGAACCAGAGGAGCCAAGCACCAACTCCTGGTTGACAGAACAGTCACCCAAGACTGCAGAGCCCGACACACCAACCTGTGCACTGCCTGGATTGATTACAAGAAAGCATATGACTCAATGCCGCACACATGGATCACTGAATGCTTGGAGATGTACAACATCAACAGGACTCTAAGACACTTCATTGCAAACTCGATGAGGCTGTGGAAAACCACCCTTGAGGCCAATGGCAAGCCACTTGCACAAGTATCCATCAAATGTGGCATATACCAAGGAGATGCTCTATCCCCACTGCTGTTCTGCATAGGACTGAACCCCCTCAGCCAAATAATCAACAAGACTGGCTATGGATACCGACTCAGGAACGGGGCCACCATCAGTCACCTCCTCTACATGGATGACATCAAGCTATACGCTAAGAGCGAGCGGGACATCGACTCACTGATCCACACCACCAGGATCTACAGCTCTGACATTGGGATGTCATTCGGGCTTGAGAAGTGCAGTCGAATGGTGACAAAGAGAGGGAAGGTAGTCCACACAGAAGGGGTCTCACTCCCAGAAGGAACAATAGCAGACATTGAGGATGGTTACAAGTACCTTGGAATACCACAGGCAAATGGCAACCTCGAAGAGGCAACAAGGAAGACGGCAACGGCCAAATACCTCCAACGAGTAAGGCAAGTCCTGAGAAGTCAGCTCAATGGCAAGAACAAGGCCCAGGCAATAAACAGCTACGCCCTGCCAGTGATCAGATACCCTGCAGGAATAATAAGGTGGCCAAAGGAAGAGATACAGACCACAGACGTTAAGGCGCGAAAGCTCCTCACCATGCATGGAGGGTTCCATCCCAAATCCAGCACCCTGAGACTGTACGCTAGCCGTAAGGAAGGCGGCCGTGGACTAGTGAGTGTGAGCCACTATCCAGGATGAAACATCCAAGATCCACAAGTACATCCAAGATAAGGCCCCAACGGATGACGTGCTCAGGGAATGTCTCAGGCAATGGGGAACAGAGGAAGACGTGCTGGAGGAAGGACCATCATGGGAGGACAAACCCCTACATGGGATGTACCACCGAACATAACTGAAGTGGCTGATATCAAGAAGTCCTACCAATGGCTAGAGCGGGCTGGATTGAAGGACAGCACAGAGGCACTCATCATGGCTGCACAGGAGCAGGCCCTGAGCACCAGAGCAATAGAGGCCCAGATCTACCACACCAGACAAGACCCAAGGTGTAGGCTGTGCAAAGAGGCCCCTGAGACAATCCAGCACATAACTGCAGGGTGTAAGATGCTGGCAGGAAAAGCATACATGGAGCGCCATAACCAAGTAGCTGGCATAGTGTACAGGAACATCTGCACTGAGTATGGACTGGAAACCCCAAGGTCAAAGTGGGAAACACCTCCCAAGGTTGTAGAGAATGACCGAGCCAAGATCCTGTGGGACTTCCAGATCCAGACTGACAGAATGGTAATGGCGAACCAGCCTGACATCGTGGTGGTTGACAAACAACAGAGGAAAGCCGTTGTGGTTGATGTGGCGATACCAGCGATGGCAACATCAGGAAAAAGGAACATGAGAAACTAGAGAAGTACCAAGGGCTCAGAGAAGAGCTGGAGAGGCCTGGAAGGTGAAGGCAACAGTGGTGCCCGTGGTCATCGGAGCACTCGGGGCAGTGACCCCAAAACTGGAGGAGTGGCTACAGCAGATCCCTGGAAGAACACCAGACATCTCGGTCCAGAAGAGTGCAGTACTGGGAACAGCAAAGATACTGCGCAGAACCCTCAAGCTCCCAGGCCTCTGGTAGAGGACCCGATCTCGAAGGATGAGACCACCCGCGGAGGGTGAAGGACAAAGTTTTTTTTTTTTTTTATATATATGTATATATATATATATATATGTATATATATATATATATATATATATATATATATATATATATGTATATGTATATATATATATATATATATATATATATATAAATAAAACTTCGTCCTTCACCCTCCGTGGGTGGTCTCATACTTCGAGCTCAGGTCCTCTACCAGAGGCCTGGGAGCTTGAGGGTTCTGCGCAGTATCTTTGCTGTTCCTAGTACTGCACTTTTCTGGACCGAGATGTCTGGTGTTCTTCCAGGGATCTGCTGTAGCCACTCCTGCAGTTTGGGGGTCACTGCCCCGAGTGCTCCGATGACCACGGACACCACTGTCGCCTTCACCTTCCAAGCCTTCTCCAGCTCTTCTCTGAGCCCTTGGTATTTCTCTAGTTTCTCATGTTCCTTTTTCCTGATGTTGCCATCACTTGGTATTGCCACGTCAACCACAACGGCTTTCCTCTGCTGTTTGTCCACCACCACGATGTCTGGTTGGTTCGCCATTACCATTCTGTCAGTCTGAATCTGGAAGTCCCACAGGATCTTGGCTCAGTCATTCTCTACCACCTTTGGAGGTGTTTCCCACTTTGACCTCGGGGTTACCAGTCCATACTCCGTGCAGATGATCCTGTACACTATGCCAACCACTTGGTTATGGCGCTCCATGTATGCTTTCCCTGCCAGCATCTTACACCCTGCAGTTATGTGCTGGATTGTCTCAGGGGCCTCTTTGCACAGCCTACACCTTGGGTCTTGTCTGGTGTGGTAGATCTGGGCCTCTATTGCTCTGGTGCTCAGGGCCTGCTCCTGTGCAGCCATGATGAGTGCCTCTGTGCTGTCCTTCAGTCCGGCCCACTCTAGCCATTGGTAGAATTTCTTGATCAGTTTTTCAGCCACTTCAGTTATGTTCCAATGGTACATCCCACGTAGGGGTTTGTCCTCCCATGATGGTCCTTCCTCCAGCACCTCTTCCTCTGTTCCCCATTGCCTAAGACATTCACTGAGCATGTCATCTGTTGGGGCCTTCTCTTTGATGTACTTGTGGATCTTGGATGTTTCATCCTGGATAGTGGCTCTCACACTCACTAGTCCACGGCCGCCTTCCTTACGGCTAGCGTACAGTCTCAGGGTGCTGGATTTGGGATGGAACCCTCCATGTATGGTGAGGAGCTTTCGTGTCTTAACGTCTGTGGTCTGTATCTCTTCCTTTGGCCACCTTATTATTCCCGCAGGGTATCTGATCACTGGCAGGGCGTAGCTGTTTATTGCCTGGGCCTTGTTCTTGCCATTGAGCTGACTTCTTAGGACTTGCCTTACTCGTTGGAGGTATTTGGCCATTGCCGTCTTCCTTGTTGCCTCTTCGAGGTAGACATTTGCTTGTGGTATTCCAAGGTACTTGTAACCATCCTCAATGTCTGCTATTGTTCCTTCTGGGAGTGAGAATGCAGAACACTCGAGCGATAGTGAAGTAAGACACTCTTTATTGACAAGCAAAGGTAGAGAGGGAAGGAGGAAGATCTTCAGAGCGGAGTCTTCCACGTCGTCTTCGAAGGTACGGGAAAGGTAATGGTAACCTTGGTGTGGAGACTGGTGGCGGAGGGTAGAGACCGGCCGATAGCGTAATCACCAACACAGAGCAGGACGGATCCCCAGGGTCTGGCTCCGGAGAGGTAGATGGGGAGAAGCACAGCGGAGTATTGGAGAGGCAGGCAGGCAGGCAAACAGGAATCCAGACAGGAGCAGAGACGACTGCAATCACCGGCACAGGATAATCCTGTGGCAGAGCAAAACCAGGATTAACATGAGATACAAAACACTTAAAGGTACTTAACTTATGAATACTCATGAGCCGTGACGTAGTGGTCGTACTAGTGTACGTGGACGATCTGGCGTTGGTGTAGGGGGGAGACTGGTATTTAACTGTGGAGACTGATGAGTGATAGAAGACAGGTGAGCCGGTGATCAGCAGCAGGTGTGGAGCCCACGGAGCCAGACCAGGTGACATACACACACACATACACACACACACACATCCAAGGACAAGTAGGGGACGCACAAGACACATCAGGAAGGGGAAAACAACAGAGAACACAGGGCTGAGGGAGATAAGGTGGCAAACTACCACAGTACCCCCTCAACGGGAGCCTCCAGGCGACCTACCAGGTTTCTCCGGGTGGGCTCGGTGAAATTCCTTCATCATCCTAGGATTGAGAATGTGGAAGCGGGGAACCCAGGACCGCTCCTCAGGCCCATATCCTTCCCAGTCAACAAGGTATTGGAACCCCCTCCCACGATGACGCACATCCATAAGACGTCTGACAGAGAAGGCCGGATGGTTATCAATGATCTGTTCGGGTGGAGGGCCGATGGAAGGAGGGCACAGAGTGCTGGAGGTGACTGGTTTGAGCTGGGAAACAAGAAAGGTGGGATGTACTTTCATGGAGCGGGGTAACTTGAGTCTGACAGCAGATGGGTTAATGATGCGTTCAATAACAAATGGACTGATGTAGCAGGGAGACAGTTTCTTAGACTCTGTCCTTAACGGAATATTTTTTGAAGATAACCAAACACTCTGACCTGGTTTGTAAGTGGGTGCTGGTATCAGGTGACAATCTGCGATCTGGCAGTTCTTCTCAGTAGACCGAAGGAGGGCGGCCCGGGTCTCCCTCCAGACCCTTCTGCAACAGCGAAGGTGGTGTTGCACGGATGGAACCGCTAGCTCACTCTCTTGGGCTGGAAACAGGGGTGGCTGATACCCAAGCGAGGATTCAAAAGGGGAGAGTCCGGAAGCTGCTCACGTTAGGGAGTTGTGCGCATACTCCACCCAGGGGAGTTGGGAACTCCAAGAGGAGGGATTGGAGGCGGCCACACAGCGAAGAGCTGCTTCGAGGTCTTGATTTGCTCTCTCTGTCTGCCCGTTAGATTGTGGGTGGAAGCCGGAGGAGAGACTGATGGTTGCCCCCAAAGCTTGGCCAAAGGATCTCCAGACCTGAGAAATGAACTGGGGACCTCGATCCGAGACAATGTCCAAAGGGATCCCATGGAGTCGGAACACTTGATGGGTCAGGAGTTCCAGTCTCCAGCGCAGAAGGGAGCTTGGGTAAGGCCACGAAGTGCACCGCCTTGGAGAATCGATCCACAATGGTTAGAATGGTGGTGTTCCCCCGTGATGGGGGCATTCCAGTGACGAAGTCTAGGGCGATGTGGGACCAAGGACAACTGGGAACTGGGAGTGGTAACAGTAGACCAGCCGGTGGTCGGTGAGATGACTTCCCACGAGCACATATGGTACAGGCGGCCATGAACGCCTGGGTGTTGGCCTCCATGGTGGCCCACCAAAAGTGCCGTCAGAGGAGAGAAAGGGTATGGGTGATGCCAGGGTGACAGGCGAAGCGGGAGTTGTGTACCCATTGCAGTACTTGGGATCGAGTGGCGTCTGGAACAAACAAGCGGTTCAGGGGACCGTTATCTGGGTCGGGCTGATCCCTTTGAGCCTCCCTTACCTTGGTCTCGATCTCCCATGTGAGGGCGGCCACTACACAGGTGGGAGGCAGAATAGTGTCTGACCCGGTTTTATGGTCCAGGGGAAGATCCTGACGGGACAATGCGTTGGCCTTGACGTTCTTCGACCCGGGTCGGTAGGTAAGAGTAAATTCGAAACGCCCAAAGAACAACGCCCATTGTGCTTGGCGCGAGTTTAGTCTCTTAGCCGACTGAATATACTCAAGGTTCTTATGGTCTGTCCAGACTATAAATGGCTGCTCAGCTCCCTCCAGCCAATGGCGCCACTCCTCCAAAGCCATCTTGACAGCCAAGAGCTCTCTGTTGCCCACATCATAATTTTGTTCGGCGGGGGTGAGTCGGCGGGAGAAGAACGCACAAGGATGACAAGGATACCGCCGGTGCGTTGGTGAGTACGAACGGCATGACTAGGTATTCGAAGTGTCCCAGGGGTGTGTTGAAGGCAGTCTTCCATTCGTCCCCCTCCCTTATGCGGACCAGATGGTAAGCATTGCGGAGATCCAGCTTAGTGAAGATGGTGGCCCTGTGGAGAGGTTCAAAGGCTGAATTGATGAGAGGCAGGGGGTACTTCACGGTAATGAGGTTAAGACCTCTATAGTCTATGCATGGACGTAGTGTCTTGTCTTTCTGGGGGAGATAAGGTGGCAAACTACCACACAAAGTTTCGAGAGGGTAGAGTGTTTCAAGTATCTAGGTATCTGGATTGACAAGAATCTTATTTGGACTACTCATATTGGAAAAGTTGTTGAAAAGTGTAAAAAGGTACTGAATATATTAAGGTGTTTGAGGGGTAGAGAGTATATAGGTACAGGTATACTGTATATATTGGATTAATCAGGGCAGTGCTAGACTATGGCAGCATAGTTTACCAATCAGCATCAAAAACATTATTAAAGAAGTTAGATACAATGTCAGGCCTTGAGACTCTGCTGTGGTGCCATACATCTACCACAGTATCAGCCTTACAGGTGGAAATTAATGAAATGCCACTGGAAATCAGAAGAACCCAATTAGCATTAACATACTGGGCAAACTTAAAGGGGCACAAGGAAAGTCACCCTACGCAGAAGGTGTTAAAACCATGCCAAGAGAAAGAAAAATGACAGAGCAAGAGCTTCGGCTGGACGATAGGAAATACAGCTAATGGAATAGGGATAGGGCACATAATGTTAAGTCCCACGGTACCGTTCTCCGTAGTCCCACCTTGGTTATTAGGAGAGATAATGGTGGACCTGCACCTTCTGGAAAGGAAGAAAGAGAAATATAGATAGGAACCAAGTCAACAGACATATAGAGGGAATATTATAATATACACTGATGCATCAAAAGTAGAAAATAACAGTAGGAGTTGCATTCATAATCCCAGATTTAAATGTTATGTCAAATAAAAGAGTAAGTAACAACCTTTCAGTATTTACAGAGGAAATGTTGGCTTTCTTTTAACCCTTCAGTGGACAGAAAGCGTCAAACTAGGCAAAGTCTTAATAGGTTCAGATTCTAGTAGTGCATTAACCAGTATCAAGAGTTTACAGGCAGAAGAAAGACAGGACATCATGCTGGAAATAGCTCAAGCTATCTTCAGAATTACTAAAGCAGGAGTAATAGTGAAATTCATCTGGATTCCAGCACATATATGGGTAGAGGGAAATGAACTGGCAGACAAATATACAAAAGATGCAACTAAGAAAGTACAAGAAAATATGACAGTAAATTGTAGTAAGGCTGAAGTTAAAAGCATAATCAAAGTAGAAATGAAAAAGAAATGGCAGGAAATTTGGAACAGGGAAACTAAAGGTTTCAGAATCAGAATCAGAAATACTTTATTGATCCCCGAAGGGAAACTCTTTGTTACACTAGCTCGCCTTTACGTCAGTGCACACAGGAGAAAGTACTAGCAAAAAATATAATACACTATAAAACACTATAAAAACAGGTCAAAATAAAAAATTAAAAAATTAAAATAAATTAAGTACCAGGTGGGTATAAGTATAAGATAAAATAAGTGTGAAATACCAAGTGGGTTTACCGGTTGGTGATGATAATACAGTATAATGATACAATGTAATAAAATAAGTATGTGGTATGTGTGAGTACTGTAACATACAGGAAACTGTAGAACCTGTAATTATCAATTGTCCTAGGTACAAGCAGGAAAGACAGATGCTAAAAAACAAACTGGGAAGAGATCGCATTAAGTTTGGATTAAAGGAGTTACTTCAATTGAACTCAGGGCATATGGGGTACAGGGCAATATTTAGGTTTTTGGAAGAGAGAAGAATTTAGAAGAAGAATATCGGGTCGGCATAAGACCATTCTGATCCACACTCCATTTCAGAAGGTGGCGGTAATGCACCACCAGTTGCAGTTGGCAAAAGTTGTTTGCCAACTGCCATAAAACACCAGAAGAAGAAGAAGACTCTATTTTGAGTCGACAGAGCAGAAGGACACTGAAGGCCGAGACAGGGTGAGTGTTAATCCAACATTTTTATTATTTTACTGCCAAAGTTTTCTCCCTGTGGACTGTAGAGGAAAGAAATGTTAGAATGAAAAGTTTGATTCATCTGTGGACACAAAGTCGGGATTGGCTGATAATAAATATTTAACCTACAGTAACCCAAGAAAACAAGCGCAGATAAGAAGACTGAAAGACTGAACAGGTGGTGTTCTGGCTGGTGTCATTATGCTGTGTGTGTGTGTTACTTCCTGTTCTCTGGTCTTGTTTGTGACTCTTGAACAGACTTGTTTCTCCTGATTCTTGTGTTCTGAGCTCAGTCGGTGTTACTGTTTCACCTCTCAGACTGACTGAAGTCCAGAAGATGAGTGTTTGTGTGGAGGAAGAGGAGGACAGAGCAGAGTGTGCAGGATCTAGCTGTCTGTCTCTGAAGAGTGACTGGTCCAAAGATTCTCCTCCACACTTCAGTGATGAACCTGGACCCTCAGACACAAAGTAAGAGACTGTTTTTACTGTAAACTGACCTGATGGAAGATGAAGCATTGAGGATGAAGACAAAATGTTCTGCTAAAAGATTTAGATTCCTGATGCAGAACTATTAGTGCAGATACTGTTTCAAACTGAAATGGATCTTATTTTATTTCTGTAGCAAAACACCTGAGAACCCCCATTTCAGAATTTACTCTTCAAGAAAATCTTCAGACTTGGTGGTGGAACGAGGAAGTTCAGGAGTGTATACAGAGAAAGAGGTTAGCTAAGAAGAAGTGGGACACTGAGAGGACTGAAGAGAGTAGACAGGAGTACAGGGAGATGCAGCGTAAGGTGAAGGTAGAGGTGGCAAAGGCCAAACAAAGAGCATATGAGGACTTGTATGCTAGGTTGGACACTAAAGAGGGAGAGATGGATTTGAACAGGTTGGCCAGACAAAGAGATAGAGATGGGAAGGATGTGCAGCAGGTTAGGGTGATTAAAGATAAGGATGGAAATGTATTGACAGGTGCCAGGAGTGTGATGGGAAGATGGAAGGAGTACTTTGAAGAGTTGATGAATGAGGAAAATGAAAGGGAAGGAAGAGCAGGAAGTAGCAAAGATTAGCAAGAGTGAAGTGAGGAGGACGTTGAAGAGGATGAAGAGTGGAAAGGCAGTTGGTGCTGATGACATATGGCAGTAGAGTTTCTGACTAGTTTGTTTAACAAGATCTTGGAGAGTGAGAGGATGCCCGAGGAATGGAGGAGAAGTGTACTGGTGCCAATTTTTAAGAACAAGGGAGATGTGCAGAGCTGTGGCAACTACAGAGGAATAAAGCTGATGAGCCATACAATGAAGTTGTGGGAAAGAGTAGTGAAAGCTAGGCTAAGGGCAGAGGTGAGCATTTGTGAGCAGCAATATGGTTTCATGCCTAGAAAGAGTACAACAGATGCAGTATTTGCTTTGAGGATGCTGATGGAGAAGTACAGAGAAGGTCATAGGGAGTTGCATTGTGTCTTTGTAGATTTAGAGAAAGCGTATGACAGGGTGCTGAGAGAGGAGCTGTGGTATTGTATGAGGAAGTCTGGAGTGGCAGAGAAGTATGTTAGAGTGGTGCAGGACATGTATGAGAGCTGTAAGACCATGGTGAGGTGTGCTGTAGGTGTGACAGAGGAGTTCAAGGTGGAGGTGGGTCTGCATCAAGGATCGGCTCTGAGCCCCTTCTTGTTTGCTCTGGTGATGGACAGGCTGACAGATGAGGTTAGACGGGAATCTCCATGGACTATGATGTTTGCGGATGACATTGTGATTTGTAGTGAGAGCAGGGAGCAGGTGGAGGAAAATCTAGAGATGGAGGTCTGCTCTGGAAAACAGGGGAATAAAGCTTAGCCGCAGTAAGACAGAATACATGTGCGTCAATGAGAGGGACCCAGGTGGAACGGTGAGGTTACAGGGAGCAGAAGTGAAGAAGGTGCAGGACTTTAAGTACTTAGGGTCAACGGTTCAGAGCAATGGAGACTGTGGAAAAGAGGTGAAGAGGCGAGTGCAAGCAGGTTGGAACGGGTGGAGAAAAGTGTCAGGTGTGTTGTGTGATAAAAGAGTATCAGCAAGAATGAAAGGAAAGGTGTTCAAGACGGTGGTGAGACCAGCGATGTTGTACAGCTTAGAGACAGCGGCACTGAAGGAAAGACCAGAGGCAGAGCTGGAGGCAGCAGAGCTTAAGATGCTGAGGTTCTCTTTGGGAGGGACGAGGACGGACAGGATCAGGAACGAGGACATCAGAGGGACGGCTCATGTTAGATGTTTCGGAGATAAAGTCAGAGAGGCCAGATTGAGGTGGCTTGGACACGTTCAGAGGAGAGGCTGTGAATATATTGGTAGAAGGATGCTGAGGTTGGAGCTGCCAGGCAGGAGGTCTAGAGGAAGACCAAAGAGGAGATTATTGGATGTAGTGAGAGAGGACATGAAGTTAATTGGTGTGAGTGAAGAGGATGCAGAGGACAGGGTTAGATGGAGGCACATGATTCGCTGTGGCGACCCCTGAAAGGGAACAGCCAAAAGGAAAACAAGAAGAAAATCAGATATTTTCCGTCACGTTGAAGTGGCTGTAAAGATTTAGAACTGTTCAAAATGAGAAAGAATCTGCTTCAAATGTAATTTCTTTTCTCATATTTGTCCTCAGAATATTTAGTTGTTTGCTCTTCCTCAGATCAGCTGTTATGATCCACCAGAAGCATCTTGAATCAGTTCATATTATAATTGTGCAACATGTGGTGAAAAAGCATTTGTAGAAAAGCTTTGCTCACCTTGATTAACACTTAGCTTTGAAACATTAGTAAGTGGACCTTTGAGCTCAGATTCTCTCCACCATATATTGTTCCTGAAGGTGAAGAACAAACAGCACTTTTCTAAAAGTTATCAGCTGATAAAAAAGGGGGCAAAAAATGGTCAAATGTAGATTTAGACCACTTCTCTTTTTTAGAATATTACATTTCTGCCTTCATTTGATAGTTGACAGTAGAGAGTGACAGAAAACATAATGACACACAAACAAGGCAACCGTCTGGACTTGAACCTGTGACACCACTGTTACATACCATGTGTCTTACACTGCTGGTCTACCACAGTTATTTTGACCACTTCCCGCCTCAGTGCAAACCTAACTAACTCAAGCTAAGCTGCCCAAAGTGACTGTAAAACAGTGAAGGACATAATCAGCTCTGTTTAATGGAAGGCTTTTATTGTGAAGTAGCTGCAGGAAGTGTTGAGTTTGTATTAATAACAAACTACAGGCAGATCACTAAATGTTTAATATGACAGTCAGATAGGAAAAGCAGTTAATTAGTGAGATAACAGGATCAGTCATTTTCATTACAGACTGAATTCAAACGGAAAAGAAACGACACTTTTACTGTTCCCTGTGACCCTCGGAGCTTCGACACAGTGTCGGCCATCTTGATATTTTTCAACAACAATCAACAAATGATTTTAGTTCTAAAGAAATGTCTTCACAGAAAGAGGAAGAGGAGTCATGTTTCTGTGGAGGAGCAGCCGTCCTGCTGTGATTTGTGTCGGGACGTCCTGAAGGATCCAGTCTCTACCAGCTGTGGACACTGGTTCTGCAGACGGTGCATCACCTCATACTGGGACCAGTCTGCTTCATCAGGAGACTCCTCCTGTCCCCAGTGCGAAGGTAAGATCCAGAACAAGACTTGGACTGCAGACAGCCAGTCAGACCAGCACTGTACAAAGTAAGACTGTACATCTGTACTTAAAAACGTAACCTGCTACATTTCATTACATTACGATTGTTTAGAGACTTACTATAAGTGCATTCAACCATGTGGATACAACCCAAAACCTGCAAGACTCATGCAGGACATCAGCTTCATCAAGTAAGCTGAACGGCTTCAAGTGCTGCATTTAGTTTTGGAGTCTTCAGGCTGAAGATGTGTAGAGTTTCTGCTGTGCTGATGTCAGTGGGGAGCTTGGTCCCCCATTGTGGATCCAGGACAGCAAACAGTGGTGAGTTTGTTGAGCGGTAGGTGGGCCCCCCTGGTAGTTAAGGGGTAGTAAGCCGATTTGGAGCAGCAGAGCATAGTGGACTGGTCTGGTCTGACCATGTCCTGGATGTAGGAAGAGCCTGAGCCATTCGCAGCGCGGTAGGCAAGTACCAGTGAATCTGATTGGAGCAGCCTCCGGCAGCCAGTGCAGGGTGCGGAGGAGCGGTGTAGTGTGGGAGAACTTGGGGAGGTTGAAGAGCAGCTGGGCTGCTGCATTCTGGATGAGCTGCAGAGGTCAGAGGGCACGTGCAGGCAGACCAGCCAGGAGCGAGTTGCAGTAGTCTGGGCCCGAGATGACAAGAACCTCCTGGGTGAGGAACGGGCTCTGAGCTCAAAATAGCACATAGAAACAGTTTGTAAAACTGTACAGAAACACGCAGTGTTAAAGAGGGAACAACACTAAAACCCTCTGTCCACAGAGGACAGGGCCAGCCGGAGATGGTCTCCTCCAGTGGTGGAATGTGACGAAGTACATTTACTCAAGTACTGTACTTACAAATTCGACTGCTTTGTACTTCTGCTCCACCACACCTCAGAGGCAGATATTGGACTTTTTACTCCACTTTGTCTTAGTTACTAGTTACTTTACAGATTAGAGTTTTTCATCCCCTTCCTGTCCAGTGAAAACCATGCATCTCCAGATGTATTGATTTTGAATGTTTATGATGAGCTGAAGGATGAAGTGTTTCCTTTATGTGCTGAGAAAACTCTCCTCCTTCTGAAGCTAAATAAACTCTTTAACCCCCCCTCGGATCAGCTGGAAAATGCATCGTCACAAAGCTGAAAACAGGCTGTTTTTCTGAGCTCATGAAAAGTTGACTTTTTAGTAAAATGAGCTCAACCTTAAACATCTACAACAGTAAAATGCAACATACACATTAATGTAGCAGGAATATTAATCCAGAAACATCAGATATAACAGGAAAACACTGACAGGAGCATTTTACATTAAGGTTTTGAATGCAGCCAGTGATGGTCTTCATGCCGCTCCAGACCTCTCTCATGTTGTTCTGCTGGAGTTTCCGCTCCAGCTTCCTCCTGTACTTCTCCTTGGCCTCCCTGATTTTCACCTTCAGGTCGGCCTGGATAGCCCTCACCTCCACCCTATTACCAAAAGTAAAGGACCTCCTCTTGGCATTCAGGATGTCTTTGATGTCCTTTGTTACCCAGGGTTTGTTATTTGGATAACAATGGACAATGGACAATCAGAATACTTCTTCCACCGCTGGTCTCCTCCCTCAAACCAAAGCCTCATCTGTATCTAAACTGATTGGATCAACACGTGTCTGTGCTGGTGACCAGAGAGAAGCTCTGTTTTTAAAAGTCTCTCTGTGTTCACCCCACCATAAAAAATAGTTTTTTTTCTTCTGTAGCAGTTCGCACTACAACTTGCATTTCGTTGTGCAGCCCTGTGTTGTAGGATGACAAATAAATGAACCTTGTCCCTTGTATCTGTTGGTACGTTTGTAGCTTCTAACTGAATCTCTGTGGGTTGGAGTTTCCTTTCACTCCTGTGTTCCTGTTTGGACGTTCAGATGTCAGCCTTTCTTTACTGTTCACTGTTACTTTAGTCATATCAGAGCTTTGTTAATTTGCTGCTTATGTAAACTCAACATTTCCTGCTGCTGCTTCACATAAAAGTTTTCAAACCAGTGGGAGGTTTTTATTGTGAAGCAGCTACAGGAAATGGAGTGTATTTGTCACAGAGAGTCGCAGCGCTTTGTTAGCGGTGCTGTTCAATAAAAAAAGGTCTACATGACAAGACGTGAACATATTCTGTATTATTTGATGGGTGGATCAGTTGTAAATATCACAGGGAGGAAGGAACAGCCACAGTGAGCTGTTCAATGAAGAGCTGCAGACAAGCTGCTGAGGCTCAGCCTGTCGCCTCTGCTGTCAATCAAACACGTCCACCAACACACAGTCAGAGGCTGTTCTGATGTTCCCCCAAAACTGGACTTTATCACCTTTACTTCTCTAAATGTTCTTATATTGATCGTTTTTTATTGGTAATGAAAATAATCAGCAGATTGTCAAATCTTTGTTTTGTCTCACAGTGTTTTCTCTTTTTTAGTGAGTGGTGGTCTGCAGGAGGTTTTAGATGAACATAAGATCAGTCTGAGGAGGAGATGTGAAAGTGTGACTGAAGGAAGTGATGAAACAGGAAGTGGAACCCTCCTCAACCGGATCTACACTGAGCTCTACATCACAGAGGGACAGAGCGAAGAGGTTAATACCCAACATGAGGTGAGGCAGCTTGAGACAGCTTCCAAGATGGAGACCCTCCATGACACTCCAATCAAGTGCCACGACATCTTTAAAGCCTTACCCGGCCAACAGGGACACATCAGAGTCGTTCTGACGAACGGCGTTGCTGGCGTTGGAAAAACCTTCTCAGTGCGGAAGTTCACTCTGGACTGGACAGAGGGCTTGGAAAACCAAGATGTCAGTCTGCTGATTCTGCTTTCGTTCAGAGAGCTGAACTTGATCAGAAATGAGCAGTACAGTCTTCTTGAGCTGCTCCATGTTTTCCATCCAACATTACAGAAGGACACAGCAGAGAAGCTCGCTGTCTGTAAACTTCTGTTCATCTTTGACGGCCTGGATGAAAGCAGACTTTCATTGGATTTCAAGAATAGGGAGGTCGTGTCTGATGTCACACAGGAGTCATCAGTCAACGTGCTGCTGACAAACCTCATTAAGGGGAATCTGCTTCCCTTGGCTCTCGTCTGGATCACTTCCCGACCTGCAGCAGCCAATCAGATCCCTCCTTCATGTGTTGACAGGGTGACAGAAGTACGAGGCTTCAGTGACGCCCAGAAGGAGGAGTACTTCAGGATGAGAGTCAGTGATGAAGAGCTGTCCAGCAGAATCATCTCACACATCAAGACATCCAGGAGCCTCCACATCATGTGTCTAATCCCAGTCTTCTGCTGGATCACTGCTACAGTTCTGGAGCACATGTTGACTACAGACCAGAGAGGAGAGCTGCCCAAGACCCTGACTGACCTGTACTCACACTTCCTGCTGGTTCAGACAAAGAGGAAGAAGCAGAAGTATGATGAGGGTCATGAGACGAGTCCACAGGAGCTGATGGAGGCTGACAGGAAGGTTCTTCTGAAACTGGGGAGGCTGGCGCTTGAACAGCTGGAGAAAGGAAACATCATGTTCTACCAAGAAGACCTGGAGCAGTGTGGTGTGGATGTCTCAGAGGCCTCGGTGTACTCAGGAGTCTGTACAGAGATCTTCAAAAGAGAGAGTGTGATCTTCCAGAAAACAGTCTACTGCTTTGTTCATCTGAGCGTTCAGGAGTTTCTGGCTGCCGTCTACATGTTCCACTGTCACACCAACAGCAACACAGAGGCACTGAAGGCTTTTCTGGGAGAAAAACACGTTCATTCAACCCTGGATGTCTTCCTGATGGGAGCAATGGAGAAATCCCTGAGGAGTAAAAATGGCCACCTGGACCTGTTTGTCCGCTTCCTTCATGGCCTCTCTCTGGAGTCCAACCAGAGACTCTTAGGAGGCCTGCTGGGTCGGACAGACAACAGTCCTGAAATCATCCAGAGAACCGTCAACAACCTGAAGAAGATGAACATGTATGATGTCTCTCCTGACAGAAGCATCAACATCTTCCACTGTCTGACGGAGATGAACGACCACTCAGTCCATCAGGAGATCCAAGAGTTCCTGAAGTCAGAGAACAGATCAGAGAAGAAACTCTCTGTGATCCACTGCTCAGCTCTGGCCTACATGCTGCAGATGTCAGAGGAGGTTCTGGATGAGTTGGACCTGAAGAAGTACAACACATCAGCGGAGGGACGACTGAGACTGATTCCAGCTGTGAGGAACTGCAGAAAGGCTCTGTAAGTCCAGATGTGATTATCAGCACTGTAAAGCAACATAAAGCAGAAGCATCAGGATTAGAGTATAGATACACACTTTACACACATGCACAATATAAAACTTCCACACTATAAAAGTTATACCTGCTCATTAAAAACATCATACATGTGTTAAACTACAAATGTCTACAAAAATCCGTGTAGTTTTTAGCTCTGAAGTCAGTGAAGTATCTTCTGTCATCTTCTAACTTTCTTTCTTTGGGTGATGGAGGTTTGATACAAATCCAGCAGGAAAACTTGAGGACTTGAGAGTTTGTGCAGAAAATGTTTTGACAGTCATCATTTTATCCCAACAGCCATTTTATTTCCACAGTGATACAGTGTCTGCACTATGTTTCTGTAATGTGTCTGTTTATTGTTATTTTTATATCCAGACACACAGACATGTGATATCTGTGATCTGCTGGAACTAACGTCACTTGAACTTTAAGGTTTTTCATTATAGCTTTCATGCAGTTATTACTATTATCATATTTCTTCTCAGCAGTTTCTGAGCTATTTCATATGAAAGCTGTTCTGTCCATTTTCACAATTCATACAATATCTATAGTTATCGTTTGATAGAGAGGATGTGAGGGGAGGCCATCCTCCCTGTTGAAGAGTGAACAGAACACCCCCCTCTCCATCCTCATTAAATAAAAGGTGTGACTTTACATTGTTTAATTCCAACGCTGAATGTCTTTTCATGTGTTTTGCTGCGTTAGAAATGACTTAGATTTACAAACAGGGAGGAAGCTCTCTCTCTGGTAGGATTTGAATGGACTGGTCTGTAAACTGGTTTATTCCAAAGCTACTTTAGTAATGTTCACTGATAGAGAGCGTTTTTTAAAGCTTGTCCCATTTTCTCACCGTTTCCATCTGGTCACCTTAATGTGAGAATTGACATCAGTTTGCAAATACAAACTGTCAGACAACGGGTTTCAAAGATGCACAACATACACACAAGCACATGACTGAGGTAAATACATGCGAGTGCAGTTACAACAGTGACTTTACAGCTCATTGAACATCACGTTAAAATAAAGTTAAACACAAATCATAGCGCCCTGTCAATCAAATATGACACATGTTTACATTACAGTCATTCGGCAGTTTGCGGTTTATTATGTTGCTGAAGGACACTTTGAAATGTGGAAGGGAGAAGCTCAAGTTTCAGACCTTGTTGACTGTCTTTTTTTATGATCAAGTGTCAGATTTCCTTATACTGTAACTTTTATATTCTCTGTCATCACAGACTTTCGGGCTGTGAACTCTCAGAGACTCACTGTGAAGTCGTGGCCTCAGGTCTGAAGTCCAACCCCTCCCATCTGAGAGAGATGGACCTGAGTGACAACAAGCTGCAGGATTCAGGAGTGGAGCTGCTGTCTGCTGGACTGGAGAGTCCACACTGCGGACTGGAGACTCTGAGGTCAGTTCATGTATTTTGCTCTTGTCCAGTGTATATCTACCGAATTTATATCCATAACAGAAGTTTTAAATTTCCTTCAGTTCTCTTGTTTTCTGGGTTTGTCTGAGCTCAGATCCCAACAGCTCTGTTTTAAAGTTTGTCAGTCTGAACAGTTTGGCTCCGAATTTAGTCTGTACTCAAACTGGATTCATGTTATTAAGGAAACTGTTGGATTTATCCTTCAATGTGCTGCGAAATGAAATCAAGATTTACAATTTTGTTACGTTAGACACATCTGTATATAAAAAAATAAAAGAAGTTCAACACATTTTCAGGAATAATGTATTTTTATACATGACCTTCACACAGTATTTTACAGGAACATTTATACATAAAGCCCCTCTCAAACACACACACACACACACACGTAGGAACAAAGAGAGATCACAGCATATTTCCAGTGCAGCTGTTGAAAGGATCAATATAGTTTTTCTCCTGTAATTCCACACTGGACTGAGATCAGCAGCATGTTATTGATCTGTAGGTGTATGAATGTTGTGCTGACATTTGGATGATGTCTGCAGAAGGCTGACATGATGATGATCCACAATAACACAATGACAAAGTCACTCTACTCATTTTAGGGAGAAGCTAATTGATTAGGACAGAGTGATGTTGAGCTACACATTTCAAACCTAAACACATCTGATTGGAGTATAAATGGATTCTTATCTGCATCATTTATTCTTTATTCAGATTGAGGGGCTGCAGTTTGTCAGAGACCAGCTGTGCTTCTCTGGCCTCAGCTCTGAAGTCCAACCCCTCCCATCTGAGAGAGCTGCAGCTGAGTAACAACAAGCTGCAGGATTCAGGAGTGAAGCTGCTGTGTGCTGGACTGGAGAGTCCACACTGCAGACTGGAGACTCTGCGGTCAGTTCACTGACTCTCTGTTACTATTGTAGATCTGATATGTTTAATTAACAACTGAATTGAATTTATGTTCATACATAACTTACATCCATAAAGTTGTAAATGTCCTTTTGTTCACATTTTCATGTTTCTTGTACTAAATTTAGTCTGCAGTCACTAAAGACGTGTGTTTCTTAAAGAAGCTGTAGAAAATGTCGGCTGTTAGCTGTTAAAGTAAATGAATGTTTATAATTTTTGCTAAATGGTCACATCTGTATACAGAAGATCCTCTGAACTAATGTTTAGTTTCAGTTGATCAAGTTTACTTGCTGAAGTAGAAATATTTCTTTGGTTTCTGTTGATTTCAATGTGTTTTCACAAATAATGTCTGATCATTGATATTGATCCTTCAGAGCACACACACACACACACACACACACACAAACACACTCTAAAACTCACATACAGGAGCACAGAGAGCGTGAAGCTTATTTCCAAATGCAGCTGTTTGAAGCATTGTGTCTGATCTTTTACCACCGACAGGTGACACTTCAACATGTGACGATGTTTCCTGTCAGAAAATGATCTCTGTGTTCTGACTCAGTAAACAGGAGCATAAATAATGCACTATATTTGTGCGGGAAGGTACTAGGTTACATTTAAGATGAAGAACATTGCTCTCATTTTGCTCAGTGCACCTTTGATCCCGTTATAAAGATGACTGAGGATGAAGCTCACAGTCAGTCAGCTGTGTGTTGATAGAGATGACAGTAGTGATGAGGAGAGTCTGAATCTGGGGTTTGAAATGAGAGCATCAGAAGAGCAGGGACAGGTGTTAAAGAGCTTTTTTGTATTTATGAAATAAATAATAATGTAAGTAAAGTCTAATTTCTTTAATATTGGTCATTTTGGAATTCTGTTGAAAACATCTGTCTTAGTATTTTTCATAAAATGACAAAAGTTACAACATGTCTGATTTGATCATTATTCCAAACTTGACTGAGATCAGCAGCATGTTATTGATCTGTGTTGACATGAATAGGTGTATGAATGTTGTGCTGACATTTGGATGATGTCTGTAGAAGGCTGACATGATGATGATCCACAATAACACGATGACAAAGTCACTCTACTCATTTTAGGGAAAAGCTCATTGATTAGGACTAGAGTGATGTTGAGCTACACATTTCAAACCTGAACACATCTGAATGGATCATAAATGGATTCTTATCTCTGAAGTCCAACCCCTCCCATCTGAGAGAGCTGGAGCTGAGTGACAACAAGCTGCAGGATTCAGGAGTGAAGCTGCTGTGTGCTGGACTGGAGAGTCCACACTGCAGACTGGAGACTCTGAGGTCAGTTCACTGACTCTCTGTTACTATTGTAGATCTGATATGTTTAATTAACAACTTAATTGAATTGATGTTCATACATACCTTACATCCATGAAGTTGTAAATGTCCTTTTGTTCACATTTTCATGTTTCTTGTACTAAATTTAGTCTGCAGTCACTAAAGACGTGTGTTTCTTAAAGAAACAGTAGAAAATGTCGGCTGTTAGCTGTTAAAGTAAATGAATGTTTATCATTTTTGCTAAATGGTCACATCTGTATACAGAAGATCCTCTGAACTAATGTTTAGTTTCAGTTGATCAAGTTTACTTGCTGAAGTAGAAATATTTCTTTGGTTTCTGTTGATTTCAGTGTGTTTTCACAAATAATGTCTGATCATTGATATTGATCCTTCAGAGCACACACACACACACACACACACACACACACACACACACACACACAGATCACAGCATATTTCCAGTGCAGCTGTTTAAAGGATCACTGTAGTTTTTCTCCTGTAATTCCAGACTTGACTGAGATCAGGAACATGTTATTGATCTGTGTTGACATGAATAGGTGTATGAATGTTGTGCTGACATTTGGATGATGCCTGCAGAAGGCTGACATGATGATGATCAACAATAACACAATGACAAAGTCACTCTACTCATTTTAGGGAAAAGCTCATTGATTAGGACAGAGTGATGCTGAGCTACACATTTCAAACCTGAACACATCTGATTGGATTATAAATGGATTCTTATCTGCATCATTTATTCTTTATTCAGATTGAGGGGCTGCAGTTTGTCAGAGACCAGCTGTGCTTCTCTGGCCTCAGCTCTGAAGTCCAACCCCTCCCATCTGAGAGAGCTGGACCTGAGTGACAACAAGCTGCAGGATTCAGGAGTGAAGCTGCTGTGTGCTGGACTGGAGAGTCCACACTGTAGACTGGAGACTCTGAGGTCAGTTCACTGACTCTCTGTTACTATTGTAGATCTGATATGTTTAATTAACAACTGAATTGAATTTATGTTCATACATAACTTACATCCATAAAGTTATAAATGTCCTTTTGTTCACATTTTCATGTTTCTTGTACTAAATTATGTTTGCAGACACAAAAGACGTGTGTTTCTTAAAGAAACTGTAGAAAATGTCCGCTGTTAGCTGTTAAAGTAAATGGCTCTTGCTCATCCCCCCTCTAACTCCGCTGCTGTCGGCCCTCAAGCTCCTCTAAGTACTCTGCTCCCCCCTCCCCCGCATGTAACCTCTGCTGTGTGCCTGTGTTCAACATGTCTTCAACCTGAGTCTGAGTCTTCAAAGGGTCCCTGTTCTGTGGAAGACATCTCGCCTCGTTCCTGTGCCTAAGATGCCGCGTCCCATTGGCTCCAAGGACTACAGACCGGTGGCACTGACCTCCCACATAATGAAGACCCTTGAGAGACTAGTGCTGGAACAGCTGCGGCCCATGGTCAGACCACTCCAAGACCCTCTTCAGTTCGCCTACCAGCCCCGGCTGGGAGTTGAGGATGCCATCATCTTCCTGCTGAACCGCATCCACACCCACCTGGACAAGCCAGCAAGCACGGTGAGGATAATGTTTTTTGACTTCTCCAGTGCTTTCAACACCATCCGGTCTGCCCTGCTGGGTGAGAAGCTGGCAGCGATGCAGGTGGATGCCCCCCTTGTGTCCTGGATTGTTGACTACCTGACTGCCAGACCACAGCTCGTGCGCCTGCAGCACTGTGTGTCAGACAGCGTGGTCAGCAACACTGGGGCCCCTCAGGGGACTGTCCTCTCTCCCTTCCTCTTCACCATCTACACCACGGACTTGAGCTACCACACAGAGTCTTGCCACCTTCAGAAGTTTTCTGATGACTCTGCTGTGGTGGGATGTATCAGCGGTGGTGATGAGTCTGAGTACAGGGCTGTGGTGGGGAACTTTGTCTCATGGTGTGAGCAGAACCATCTGCAGCTCAATGGACAAAGTCTAAGGATCTGGTTGTGGATCTACAAAGGGCCAAGGCACCAGTGACCCCGGTTTCCATCCAAGGGGGCAGTGTGGACATGGTAGAGGATTACAAGTACCTGGGAGTACACATGGACAATAAACTGGACTGGGCTAAGAACACTCAAGCTGTTTACAGGAAGGGCCAGAGCCGCCTCTGTTTTCTGAGGAGGCTGAGGTCCTTCAACATCTGCCGGACAATGCTGAGGATGTTTTATGAGTCTGTGGTGGCCGGTGCTGTCCTGTATGCTGTTGCATGCTGGGGCAGCAGGCTGAGGGTAGCGGACACTAACAGACTCAACAAACAGATCCGTAAGGCCAGTGACATTGTGGGGGTAGAGCTGGACACTTTGTCAGTGGTGTCAGAGAGGAGGATGCTGGCCAAGCTACACTACATCTTGGACAGTGTCTCCCACCCGCTCCATGACGAGCTGGTCAAGCGAAGGAGTACCTTCTGCGGAAGACTCATCCCACCAGAATGCACCACAGAGCGCCACAGGAAGTCATTCCTGCCTGTGGCCATCAAACTCTTTAACTCCTCCCTCTAAGTGTCAGTCTGTATGACCCTAAGTCATTAAACTGGACATTGATCATTAACATCACTGCAATACTGACAGAATTGTGCAATATTCTGTGTATCGTAGAAAAGGTTTCAGTCGTAGTCATCTGGACACTGTTTTCAGAATCAAGACGTTTCGGCTCCCATCCGGAAGTCATTCTCAATTGTGAAAAAATTGGACGGGAACTGGAAATTTAAGCTACTCTGAGTTACATAAGCCCTGCCCTCAGGAAGGAATCTGCCTGAGTATCTGTTAATAGCTAGTTTCACCTGAAACTGACCTAATAGTTTCCATGCCCAAAATTCTTCAAAATAAGACGGTGTAGTCCCTCATTCGTCCAGAACACTCGATAGAACGATACGATAGAACACTCCTGGACGAATGAGGGACTACACCGTCTAATATTCTGTGTAATACTCCTGTGCAATATTTTAGTTTAAAATTCCCTATTTATTGATATTGATATTACTCATGCCTCTATTACTGCTGTGCAATATCCTCCGTCTCATTATAATCTTAATGAGCTGCACTTAACTTGACAGTTCATGCTCTATTACCTTATACCGTACTATTATCATCAATCGGTAAACCCACTTTGTACGTCACACTTATTTTATTTTACACTTATTTTATTTTATACTTATACCCACTTGGTACTTAACTTATTTTCTGGCCTGTATTATATTTTTTGCTTAGTACTTCTATTCCTGTGTGCACTGACGTAAAGGTGAGCTGCTGTAACAAAAGAGTTCCCCCTCTGGGATCAATAAAGTATTTCTGATTCTGATTCTGAATGTTTATCATTTTTGCTAAATGGTCACATCTGTATACAGAAGATTCTTTGAACTAATGTTTACTTTCAGTTGATCAAGTTTACTTGCTGAAGTAGAAATATTTCTTTGGTTTCTGTAGATTTCAATGTGTTTTCACAAATAATGTCTGATCACTGATATTGATCCTTCAGAGCACACACACACACACACACACACACACACACACAAACACACACACTCTAAAACTCATATACAGGAGCACAGAGAGTGTGAAGCTTATTTCCAAATGCAGCTGTTTGAAGCATCGTGTCTGATCTGTCACCACCGACAGGTGACACTTCAACATGTGACGATGCTTCCTGTCAGAAAATGATGTCACTCTGTGTTCTGACTCAGTAAACAGGAACATAAATAATGCACTATATTTGTGCGGGAAGGTACTAGGTTACATTTAAGCTGAAGAACATGCCTCTCACTTTGCTCAGTGCACCTTTGATCCCGTTATAAAGATGACTGAGGATGAAGCTCACAGTCAGTCAGCTGTGTGTTGATGGAGATGACAGTGGTGATGAGGAGAGTCTGAATCTGGGGTTTGAAATGAGAGCATCAGAAGAGCAGGGACAGGTGTTAAAGAGCTTTTTTGTATTTATGAAATAAATAATAATGTAAGTAAAGTCTAATTTATTTCATATTGGTCATTTAGGAATTCTATAGAAAACATATGTCTTAGTATTTTTCATAAAATGACAAAAGTAACAACACGTCTGATTTGATCATTATTCCAGACTTGACTGAGATCAGCAGCATGTTATTGATCTGTGTTGACATGAATAGGTGTATGAATGTTGTGCTGACATTTGGATGATGTCTGCAGAAGGCTGACATGATGATGATCCACAATAACACGATGACAAAGTCACTCCACTCATTTTAGGGAAAAGCTCATTGATTAGGACAGAGTGATGTTGAGCTACACATTTCAAACCTGAACACATCTGATTGGATTATAAATGGACTCTTATCTGCATCATTTATTCTTTATTCAGATTGAGGGACTGCAGGTTGTCAGAGACCAGCTGTGCTTCTCTGGCCTCAGCTCTGAAGTCCAACCCCTCCCATCTGAGAGAGCTGGAGCTGAGTGAAAACGAGCTGCAGGATTCAGGAGTGAAGCTGCTGTCTGCTGGACTGGAGAGTCCACACTGCAGACTGGAGACTCTGAGGTCAGTTCACTGACTCTCTGTTACTATTGTAGATCTGATATGTTTAATTAACAACTGAATTGAATTTATGTTCATACATAACCTACATCCATAAAGTTGTAAATGTCCTTTTGTTCACATTTTCATGTTTCTTGTACTAAATTTAGTCTGCAGTCACTAAAGACGTGTGTTTCTTAAAGAAGCTGTAGAAAATGTCGGCTGTTAGCTGTTAAAGTAAATTAATGTTTATCATTTTTGCTAAATGGTCACATCTGTATACAGAAGATCCTCTGAACTAATGTTTAGTTTCAGTTGATCAAGTTTACTTGCTGAAGTAGAAATATTTCTTTGGTTTCTGTTGATTTCAGTGTGTTTTCACAAATAATGTCTGATCATTGATATTGATCCTTCAGAGCACACACACACACACACACACACACACACACACACACACACACACACACACACACACACACACACACACACAGATCACAGCATATTTCCAGTGCAGCTGTTTAAAGGATCACTGTAGTTTTTCTCCTGTAATTCCAGACTTGACTGAGATCAGCAGCATGTTATTGATCTGTGTTGACATGAATAGGTGTATGAATGTTGTGCTGACACTTGGATGATGTCTGCAGAAGGCTGACATGATGATGATCCACAATAACACAATGACAAAGTCACTCTACTCATTTTAGGGAAAAGCTCATTGATTAGGACAGAGTGATGTTGAGCTACACATTTCAAACCTGAACACATCTGATTGGATCATAAATGGATTCTTATCTGCATCATTTATTCTTTATTCAGATTGAGGCGCTGCAGTTTGTCAGAGATCAGCTGTGCTTCTCTGGCCTCAGCTCTGAAGTCCAACCCCTCCCATCTGAGAGAGCTGGAGCTGAGTAACAACAAGCTGCAGGATTCAGGAGTGAAGCTGCTGTCTGATCTTGTGGAGAGTCCACACTGCAGACTGAAGACTCTGGAGACTCTGAGGTCAGTAGAGGGCTGGAGTCAGTCCATGCTGGTTTCAGCAGTATTGAACTAAACACAGTTAGTATCAAAGCAAAGATCCAGTATTTCCTGTAAACCTCCGATCTTCTCAGTGGCTGCTTTCCTCAGTGAAGCTGTGAGAGGAGGATGGTGACAGGCTTCAGGATTGGACAGAGAGACAGAGAGAGAGAACAGTCAGCCAATCAGATGAGCCAGAAGCTTGTTGTGATCATGTGTCATGAGTCGATGTGAAGACGACTGTTGTTGCTGTGTTCATGTCTACAGGAAATAAAGCTGGATTCCAGCTGGCAGCATTACAACATGTACAGAGACAGTGTCCTCGTTCATCAGACTGTCGTAGCATCAAATCTGATCTCAAGTGTTTGTTCATCTTTGTCACAGCTCTGAGATCAGTCTGACTGAAGCCTGCAGATCACTGGCTCTTATTTCAAAGAACCATCATTACATTCAGTAACCCTGTGGTCTTTCGGCAGACCAGAGGCCTGTACTACGAAGCAGGATTTGGGGGCTGGATTGGGAAAACCTGGGTTGACTTACCGAGTTGATAACCAGCGGCGTGTGACCGCTTAGCCTGACTGCGGTTGTTAGGGTTAGTGAGGCCAGATAACTGAAAGAGATCCGGGGTGTGTTGAACTTGCTTCGTAGTACAGGCTTCAGAACCTCTGCTGAAGGAAATAAATATGTTTTGAAGGTAACCAGCTAAGGTTAAAGGTCAATGTCTAGAATGGTATATATACGTTAAGCTTTTCTTGGTTCTTTGAGTATTCCTTGTACGACTCCTCAGCTGATATTAAATCCAGCCTGATTGAAGATCGACTCGTGACTCTGTATGTTCTGTCTTGTCATCTCTCAGCAAAGAATCTTACCCATCACTGTCCCTTTGTCTTTTGTTTTGTCCAAATGTTTTTATAACAGTCTCCATATTTCCATTTTTGTTATGTAATATTTCAAAAGTAGATGAAATATTCAGACGTGACTGAGACGCTGGTTTTTCGCAGCTCTGAGCCCTAACAGCAGTAAATCCATCATTAAAGTGAGCAGTGAATATGTGTCTGTTTCTGCAGTCATGATGCGTTCAGGGACTCTCAGAACTTTATTTCCACTGTGTGCTTGAGTGAAATCTGCAGAGTAAACAGACTCGATGCCCAAAGTCTCTGCAGGTGTGTGAGCTTCCAGCTCAGTGTGTTCACTCCAACACGTTAACATGAGCGCTGAAAGGAAGCTGGCTGCGCTACACAGCCGCTCCACTTCTGGTCTGAACAGGACTGAAGTCCCTGCTGGTCTTTATACTGGATGTGCTGCATCACTGACTGACAGCTGATGGAGGGAGTCTCTGTAAACACTGATTTATGACTTCTGCTGTCTGTCTTCTTCTCTCATCAGCTGTAAGCCGTGATCTCTGTCAGAGTGGTTGCGTTGAGAGGACCAGCTGTGTCCTGAGGACCAGCTGTGTCCTGATGATCCAGAGGTTGAAGCAGCAGCAGCAGCTGGTGTGTGGAGAGGCTCTGACTGGGCCATGTTACTGGGAGGTGGAGTGGAGAGGAGAGCTGACGGAGGAATCACAACAAGTGGAGATAACTGTCAGTGCTGCAGTCTGAACTGCTCTGAGATCAGCTCCACTGTCGGACACAAAGGCAAGTCCACCATCGTCCCTGTGTGTTCTTCTGGATGTGGCAGAGTATCGTCAGTGTATCTGGACTCTCTGCTGCTGCTCTGTCCTTCTACACCGTCTCTGCAGACACACTGAGACTCCTCCACTCCACACTCCTCCACCTGGACCGGGACCAGGACTTTATTTAGTCTATTTTTATTCAGTCAGATATTCTGAGCCCAAAGTGCCTCTGCAGATTAGCTCTGTTTAAGACAACATAACTGCAGATTAACACTTATTTAAATGGATTTTTCTGTTTTGCTTTCTGTTGCAGCGCCACCTTGTGAAATGATGGAGAATTTCAGTTAATTTCCACATTATAGTTCTAATTAATTTTGGAAGTTGATGTGAAAAAGCAGCATCCAGCCTGCATGCATTAAGTTTTTTTAAATTTCACAATCAAAAAGGCCCATGTCATATTCAAGAGAATACCGTTCACAACAACAGAACAAAGAAAAAGGAAAATTACATGACAAAATAAATAATAATGAAATAAAAAATAAAAAACACAAGTGGTCAATCAGGAATTAAGGACATAGATATTCATAAAGATATAGGGCTTTTTAAATTTGACACCATTTTATATATTTTGTATCATTATCTCATTTAGATATGCAGCTAATACAGGAATAGTTTAAAAAAAAAGATATTTTTAACTGTTACTTTGACTGTATCCTAGACTGCTGTTTTAGTTCCTTTTGCATGGTGTGTGATGTATTACTGTGTAACTTTGTATTATGAAAAGCCAGTGCTGTCTTTAACCTTGGTCACGCACTGAACACCAGAACATTTGAATACTTCAACGAGCTGCAACATTAAAATACTGCTTACATTTTATTGCTTCACAATAAAATAATATAATGATATAACAGTGACAGGGGCTATCCTGCACAATGAGTACTTTTACTTTTGATACTTTAAGTACATTTGCTGATAATACTTATGTACCTTTACTTCTGTACTCCGGGCGGGTGGAGGGGTGTTGGACGGAGGCCACAGAGTGCTGGAAGAGAATGGTTTCAACTGTGAGATGTGAAAAGTGGGGTGGACTCTCATGGAGCTGGGCAGTTTGAGCCTAACTGCCGAGAGATTGATGATGCGTTCAATGGTAAAGGGACCAAAGTAGCGGGGAGACAGTTTCTTAGATTCTGTAAGTAATGGGATGTTTTTAAAAGATAAACAAACAATCTGACCTGGTGTGTATTGTGGTGCCGGAATCCTGTGTTGGTCTGCGATCTGGCGGTTCTTGTCCGTGGACCGGAGTAACGCTGCCCGGGTCTCTCTCCAAATCTTGCGGCAGCGGCGGAGGTGATGTTGCACTGAGGGAACTGCTAGCTCGTTCTCTTGAGCTGGGAAGAGTGGGGGCTGATACCCTAAAGATGACTCAAAGGGAGAGAGACCAGAGGCAGTACAGGTAAGAGAATTGTGTGCATACTCGACCCAGGAAAGTTGGGAGCTCCAGGAGGATGGGTTGGTGGCAGCCACACAGCGTAACGCAGTCTCAAGGTCTTGATTGATCCTTTCTGTCTGGCCGTTGGACTGGGGGTGGAATCCAGAAGAGAGACTGACAGTGGCTCCCAGGGCTAGACAGAAAGCTCTCCATACCTGAGAGATAAATTGAGGACCTCGGTCAGATACGATGTCTAGGGGAATTCCGAGGAGGCGAAAGACCTGTTAGACCAGGAGATCCGCTATTTCTTGAGCCGATGGGAGTTTGGGAAGTGCTATGAAATGCACTGGTTTCGAGAACCGGTCAATGATGGTGAGGATGGTGGTGTTGCCCTGAGAGGATGGTAACCCGGTAACGAAATCTAGGGCAATGTGGGACCATGGGCGACTGGGGACCATGAGTGGTTGGAGTAATCCTGCAGGTGGTCGATGAGAGGCTTTACTGCGAGCACCGACTGGTTGGTCACACTGTGCCTCCTTGACTACCGACTCGATCTCCCATGTGAATTCTCTGCTGGATCGCAGCAGTACCCTCCTTCTCTGCCGGAGTGGCAGGCTCCGGGTTCCCAGACATCACGGGTTCTGCCAGCTCCTCTACCAGTCTCTCCATCGCCGGCTTCCTGTCCTGTTGTAAGGCCCTGATCGGGTTCTCCGGCCTCCAGAGGGGTCCCGCCTTCGCCGCCGGCCTTCAAAGGGGTCCCGCCTTCGCCGCCAGCCTCCAGAGGGGTTTCGCCTTCGCCGCCGGCCTCCAGAAGGGTTTCGCCTTTGCCGCCGGCCTCCAGAAGGGTTTCGCCTTTGCCGCCGGCCTCCAGAGGTGTCCCGCCTTTGGCGCCGGCCTCCAAAGGGGTTTCGCCTTCGCCGCTGGCCTCCAGAGGTGTCCCGCCTTCGCCGCCGGCCTCCAGAGGGGTTTGCCTTTGCCGCCGGCCTCTTGAAGGGTTTCTTCTTCGCAGCCAGCCTCCAGAGGGTCTCAGTCTTCGCCTCCGCCTGCTTTTTTACTGTGAGTTCTGTTTTGGATTCTTCGTCTCCCGTGGACCTTGGTTGGATTCTGGATTTGGTATTTTGCCTGCTCCCTATTGGACTGTTTAGCCACCTTGGACTCACTTCCCTGTTTTCACCTCTGCCAGCCGGTAACCCATTTTTCTATTGTGTTACCTGTCTGACTACCGGTCTGCCTGTACCTACCTGTACCTGCCTGTAAACCGCATCACCCCCAATAAAAACTTCACCTCATTCCGCTTCCTGGTCATCTGCATTTGGGTCCACATACCACTACACAGCACACACGACAACTACTTAGACTGAACAAAAAAAGCTATGAGGACACTGAACGTATTAAAAGCCTTGAAAAGATAATATTGTATTCAGTATCTTATTTTACATATTTTTAACTGTAATTTTGACTGTATCCTAGACTGCTGTTTTACTTCCTTTTGCATGGTGTGTGTGTGTGTGTGTGTGATGTATTACTGTGTAGATTTGTATTACATGACCTATTTGTTTAGTTTGTTTTTGTTTTAATTGTGACCTGCCAAGGGACTGCAGATGAAAAATTAGCTTTAAGCTAACTCTGATACAATACAGATCAGATGGTAACATTTATGTTTAATATTGTATATATAGATAAAATACATTAGTTTGTTTTTTTATACTTCACATTTTTACTGTCAAAAAAGACAACATGACAATACAAGCAAGCGAGCTGAAAAACTTACATTTGATAAAAACAAATAGAATAAAAAAACACAGACAAGACATAAAACATAAAAATAACGGATAATTATAAACGATCAATAAACGATGTAACTCTAAAAGAACAATACACATTCTCTTCTTGCAGATATTTTATATCTTTTAAACAAGTATCAGCCAGGAAAGCACTGAAAAAGTTTCAAAATAAAAGCTCAGGAACACGGAGCTCGAGACGAAGGACGTGAAGGCGACATGACGTAAAAATCCTGCGACGCACGTGTGAGTGTAACGAGGAGGAGAGATGGCTGCTGAGAGGCTGAAGTTTCATGAAATGGGCTTAGACGACCGTCTTTTAAAGGTAACAAACCATTTGACGTTTGTCAGTAAACCTGAAATAAAGTGAGCGTCTAACGAGCAGCTGAAGAGGAAAAAGCGCAGAGAAGTGACGGAAGCTCGGCATAGAGACGGGAGGAGCTCGTTACAGATGCACTGAGCAACAACGTTAAGCGCGCATAAAACGACACTACGTCGCTTTTTATATCCAGAGTTCAGTTCAGCTCTTTCTCAGCGTGACTTTGTTCTGTGGTTGAAACGTTCCCGCTGATACCAGTTTGATAGTTTCACTTTAATTGAACACATTTTGCATTAACTATCAAACTGATGAACGATAGTTAAGTTACTTAGGCCACATGAAGAACATGGTGACTTCCTGGTGTTGCAGCACATTCTGTCAGCTGATTTAGGATTTGTGTTCATGTTGCAGATGTTTGAATCAAACTTAACTTGGATCAGTGTTTCCAAAGATGGTCCCTCCACAGTATTTAGACAACTGTGACAGCTGCTGCTGTTGGACGATATATTGTCCCAGAAATAATTGCGATAAATGATATTATTGTCATTTTAAGACCATTTTATGCCACTGATATAATAAGCATAATAATGCAAGTACACCCTTTCAATAAACTTCAATTTCTTACGAATATTCAGACATTGAAATGTGAAAAAAGTATTAAAACATCCTAAATAAAACACAAATAAAATCAAACAACCAAAACAATAAATAAAATGGCCTCTCGGGCTCGGTTAACAAAAATTGCACTTAAAGAAATGTAAATGTTTGAAATTAACATTTGGCACAGGGGTTGGCTATAGAGTCATATGGGCAATATCGAGGTCGTGTCCATTTACGATAAGTCGATAACGTGGTTACTGTGACGGGCGTGGTTACTGTGACGGGCGTGGTTACTGTGACGGGCGTGGTTACTGTGACGGGCGTAGTTACAGCGCAGACTAGTGGAGACCGTGCCTTAAGGACGGGCTAAGGTCGCCACAAACGTTTCTTTCTTTACATTTCTTTACTGTGCATTTTTCATAACGGTGCTGCCGTGGTCAGAGAAGTCGAAATGGTGCCATGGTTTAGTAATGTTTTGGAGTCACAGGTGTACAGGGGGTTGTCTTTGTGCCCAACGCAGTGTAATCACAACGACCCCAGTTCGATTCCGGCTGAGGACCCGTGTCCTCCCCCCTTCACTTCTCCTGTCTGTAGCTGCTGTTCGTTTTCCAATCAAAAAGGAAAAAAATGCCACAAAACTAATCTAAAAACAAATAACTTGAATGGACCACGGATATGGATATTCAAGGTTGGATTACCTTATTAAAGGGGCAGCTGCCTTGGGGTCCCAGACCCCCAGGGGCCCCCAGAGCTCCAGGTCCACTGCGTGTCGCTTTCGGTAATTTGATGAATTGTACATTTGTTTGGGAACTTTTACCTCAACATCGAATAAGTTTGACATGATTGCATTATTTTGTGGCCCTGTCTTGTTGAGGGGCCTCGTGTCAGAATCTAGTTTCATCACCTTTATTTTAGTTTCTGTTGTGTTCACTTGGCGGGGAGTCGATGGGGGGCGGGTTAATGCAGCCATGGAGGCGCGCACCTCTCAGGGCGGATTTCTAGTAGTAAGCACTGCTTCACCGAGCAGGCGACAGATGGGTTTTGTAGCACCGCTGGCTTTACTCTCCGTAACAGAGTACAGCTGTGCTGTGGAATAAGAACATGATGGGGAAGTTTCAGAAATGAAAGTTTAAGAAAAATTAAAATTCAGTTTTTAACAGCTCTATTAAATGTGACGTATCTGAGATGAGACTGCAGGAACACAGAGCTGGTGTTTTACCTCTTCTGATCTCTGAAATCACTGTTTGTTGCTACGTTTCAGGCGGTTGCAGATCTGGGTTGGTCCCAGCCCACTCTGATCCAGGAGAAGGCCATCCCTTTGGCCCTGGAGGGGAAAGACCTCCTGGCTCGAGCCCGGACCGGATCTGGAAAGACCGCTGCTTACGCTGTACCTGTCATACAGCGCATCCTGGCCTCCAAACAGGTGAGTAAAACACAGAAATGTTTTATATTTAATCCGCTGCGCTACTAACTCTGCAGGTCACCAGTGTGCAGATGTGTTTACCCCAGTTTGTCCCATCTAATTAATATCTGTAGACCGTCTGAATTTTCTCATATTTTGGGAATATTTTGGCTCGTTGTCTGTTGCCATCAGAAACATCACTGCCTTTGTCCTCTTTTCTGAAACACTCACATGGCAGATTTTTAAAATATTATATTCTGTTTGAAGAATAACTGCCAAGCCACCACATTATATTCAGCTTTATTCTTAAATCGTCAAGTCAAGTTTTATTCATATAGCACATTTAAAAACAACCGGAGTTGACCAAAGTTCTGTACAAATTAAAACGGCACAACAACAGCGAGTAGAAAGACATCAGTAGCAGAACGGCACAAATAGAAATCACAACAATAATAATAATAAACAGCAATGATAGAATACAAGGCAATATCAAAACATGTGCACAATTGTTAAACAGAATAAAACTTGTAAGATCAATTTCTAAAAACTAAAATATTATAAAATACCTAAACCACTATGAGCAACCAAAGGCCGCTGAAAACACGCAGGTCTTGAGATTTGTCTTAAAAGTGTCAATGGAGGGTGAACACTTGATCGAGAGCGGAAGGCTTTTCCAAAGCTTTGGAGCTGCCACCGCAAAGGCTCGATCTCCCTTCCCCGCTGGCCTCGATCGTGGAACAGTTAAAAACAGTTGTTGTGAAGATCTAAGAGGCTCAGAGTTGGAGTAGTGGCAGCGAAGTTCTGACATGAACCGGGGTGCCAGCCCATGGTTGGCTTTAGAAACAAATAAAAGAACCTTAAAATCAATCCTGTACTTGACAGGTAGCCAGTGCAGGGATGCTAGTACCGGTGTAATGCTGTCACTTTTTCTGCACCAGCTGCAGGTGAGACAAAGAGGACTGGCCAACACCCAGGTACAGTGAGTTGCAGCCTTGTTCTTATAGACTACGACAGACACAGGGTGGTCTTTACCTGATAATCAGTCATAGAAATGGTTACAGGTGTCAACTCTGATACACACTCAAATGGAAATAACACACAGAAAGATTTGACGGTTTTATTATCTGTATTAAACACTTGGATAGTTTTCCATCTGCGCCTGAAAATCGGACCCACGGTGATTTGGCGTGTTTGTGTTGAGTATTTGGATCAGGACCGGAGTAGCTTCGTAATCGGCACACGTCGTCCAAGATCAGTTGTGAAGCTCTGATACCCCGGAAGAAAACCTGGAAGCTAGAAAACTTTTTTGGCGTATGCGCCAGGCGAGCTAATCTCATTGAAAGGAATAGGAGCCTGTAGCGTAATCGTGCTACCGTGAGTTCCTCTTGGCCCTGAGACACCACGCTGAGACCAGGGTTTCAGTGTATGTTCTTTATTTATTTCTTTCTTTTCTGTCCACACGCTCTTTCTCTGCATCCGTCCACTCTCCAACCGCCTCTCCTTCTCTCCCCTTGTGTCCAGCATGCTACTGTATTTAAGGAGAGAATAATTAGTTAACCGGGTTCAGCTGTGCCAATTATCTCTCCTTGATGCTGCTCACCTGAGCAACTCCCCCACCTCTCCCTCTGCAGCTTACAGCTACCCATACCCACCTCCACAGAGCCATTTTGGGGTCCGGTATCCAGTTCTAATAATACATCCATGGCTGCGACAGATACCAGAGTTTTTCCCCCAGAACATCTGACTTATAGATTGTTGTCGGGATGTAAAGAGAATTTCAACAAGTAAAACAAAACACATACCAATGTAATATAAAGTACCTACTCTAGCTTTAAAAATGAACTGTTGCCCAAACTAAAAGACTAGATTAACTATTTGAAACATGTTCATCATCTATCACAGAAAAAAGGCAGACGTAACATAAAAAAGATGAAGTTAACTCTGATTCTAGGAGCAAAAAAGACGTTTATCTGAATCAGTTATAACCCAAATTTTCAACCTTTTCCTGGGCGAAAATGTAGAAATCGAAATAATTTTAAACATCAAACCAAAAACTTGGTTCCACGTTCTAGGGAAATCAAAAGTATGTTCATATTTAATGTTCTGAGCAGTGGATTTTGCACAAGATCAGCTTCTCCTCTGTTGAAATCCTCTTCCCTCCGTCTTCTCCTCAGGTTACGGAGCTTTCATGCACCCACTGGGATCCGTCTTCCTCCAGACTTTCTGCACTTTATTAGAGGAGGAAGGCAATCGCAACCTGGAGCTGACTCGCCTCATGACCCGCCTCTCCCACAGAGTGGCCTACACCTTCCAGGCCAAAGGTCCCGTACTGGGTGGGAAGAAAGAGATGCCGTGCCTCCTGCACCGACTGACCAGGGAGGTGTTCCCGTTCGCTAAGCCGGGGAAAGGCAGCGGGGCCGTGGGGCTCTCAGCCACGTCACTGGTCAGCACTGATAACGTCAGAAGACGGACTCCATCAATCAGTTAGACTGTAGCACGCGACTGTACGTGACTGCATCTGAATGTATGAAAACAATATTCATCAGCAGGAATGTAGCTGGATGAGAGGAGATAAACTGCAAACAGCCGATGTTTCTACAGAAGAACTGAGAAACCAGTTTGAATTTTCCTCACACTGTCTTACTTCCTGTAGATAATCCAAATATGTCATCAGGGAAATGCCTGCTGAAATATTCTGCATATATTGTACATAGCTCTATTCAAATGTGAAATGTACAGCTTTATTTAATATTTAATAAGTGTAAAGGATGTGTATGTTTGTAAACTAAAGATAAAGAATAAATAGTTTTAACTTGAATCTTTAGACATCGTTGTTTGTTCATATGTTAATTTAAGAAAAACACAGGTGTTAACCTGAGCACTTTAATGCTCAACACAATTAGTTTCTAATTTTTAGGTAACAAAGAAACTCACTGCACACTGCCTTTTTTCTTTGAAAATGCAAATAATAAAGCTGGTAAACCGGCATACCGGAGATTTTCCCGGTGGGCCCACTCACCTTGGGGGCCGTTCTTTTTGCTAATGACCGTCCCGTACAGCAGGGGCAGCAGCCCATTGGTTAATATTCTATAATGACACTAGGCTGGCCCAATCACATCTCTTACTGGGCCGGCTCAAATAGCGTAGCATAAGCTATTTCGCACTGAGGCATTGTTTTTGTAGCCTAGCATAGTTCAGTGAGTGACCCAGGTCCACATCGTATCATAATCAGCAGTGGAAGAAGTATTCTGATCCTTTACTGAAGTAAAAGCAGCAACACCACTCTGAAAACACTCCACTACAAGTAAAAGTCCTGCATTCAAAACCTGACTGAAGTAAAAGTAACGTTAAGTAGGTATTATCAGCAAAATTGACTGAGTATCAAAGTAAAAGTCGTCCCTGTGCAGTAAAACGCTCCTGTCAGTGTTTTATTATATCGGATGTTTCTGGATTCATCTTCCTGCTGCGTTCATGTGTGTGTTGCATTTTACTGCTGCAGATGTTTCAGGTTGAGCTCATTTTAACTACTTTATATACTGTTGGGTAGTTTCATCTGCTGCACTGTATATATATTATTTATATCAACATATTGGGGGGTACATTTTGAGCATATTTGAGTATTGGGACGGATGTGTCCCCCCCGATATTTATTATAATTACGGCCCTGCGCTCCACACACGTTTCGTGTTCTTTCTTCTCGGTATGTGGTTGTTTATTACAGCAACGAGACGCGCTTTGTATGAGAAAAGGCTGCAGACAGCGAGTCAGAAGACTGCTGAAAAAACAGGAGAGTCTGGGAAATCCTACATCAGAGCGTTTATGAGTTCTATGTAGTGTCCATCCATTATCCATTATCTATAACCTCTTGTCCTTTGGAGGGTTGGGTGGGGGGTCCAAGAGGAATCCAGCTGACTGCTAAACCTGAAGTCAGTTGAATAAGGTTTAAATTACTTATTAAACAATGATTTTCATGACTGAACGAGTTTAATGTTATGGCCATCAGTAAAAATGTTTTGTCCTATTCTTTTCTATTGGCCTGCGTCCACGGCACGTGACTGCCAAGTTTCTTTCTTTGTAAATAAATAAAAAAAAGTCAGACACTCCTTTTATTCTCAGTGGAAAATGAAATATTTTTAAATAGTTTCGGCATTAAAATGCGTTTTGATAACATTTCTAGCCAGACATGTGCATTTTATTTTCATAATCTTCATTCAGTGAATGTATATGATCCTTAGTTTTGTTAGTTATCACACAGATTATTTCAGGTCTCGCCAGATCGCTGCTCCAGGTGGTTGATATTGACGCTGCTGCATATGGAAGGCGGACTCGTCGCGTCCGACTCCTGTTTTGGGCTGTCTGCTGTCAGTGGGCTTCGTTCCATTTCTAACTGCCACCAGTCGGCAGTAACCTGAATCCAAACAGCACTACCTAGAGGAAAATGTTGCTGCTCGCAATAGTCTTTTCTTTGTCTCATCAGAAATAAATCATCTTCTTATTTGGAGATTACTGTACATTTACCACTTAAGTTTGTTCATGAAGGAGACTTTGACTGTAGTATTCAGGGACATGGCGACCACTGAGGACACTAAGGTCTCCCCGCAAAGAGCAGAGACGCAATTCTGAGGTTCCCATCCGGAGACACTTCTCACGCCGGCTCTGTTAAAGAACACATTGGGTTCATTTGGTTTAAAGCACTTTACTTGTAACTTAAACAAAACCGATTTATTTACATCATTTAAACATCCATGCTAAACAGCTGATCTGTGTGACACACACACACACACACACACACACACACACACACACACACAGATGAACTCGCCTGATTTCCTGTAAATGGAGAGGGGAGGAGCAACACTGACCATGTGACATGAGAACAGGGAGGAACCTGAAAGTGAAAGTGAAAGTGAAAGTCAGTTCAGACCTGTTTTTTTTACAGTCTGTGGATCAGACTCCATTTTGAGTCGACAGAGCAGAAGGCCACTGAAGGCCGAGGCAGGGTGAGTGTTAATCCAACATTTTTATTATTTTACTGCCAAAGTGTTCTCCCTGTGGACTGTAGAGGAAAGAAATGTTAGAATGAACAGTTTGATTCATCTGTGGACACAAAGTCGGGATTGGCTGAATAATAAATATTTAACCTAAACTAACCCAAGAAAACAAGCGCAGATAAGAAGACTGACCAGGTGGAGCTCTGGGTGGTGTCATTATGCTGTGTGTGTGTGTGTGTGTGTGTGTGTGTGTTACTTCCTGTTCCCTGGTCTTGTTTGTGACTCTTGAACAGACTTGTTTCTCCTGATTCTTGTGTTCTGAGCTCAGTCAGTGTTACTGTTTCACCTCTCAGACTGACTGATGTCCAGAAGATGAGTGTTCGTGTGGAGGAAGAGGAGGACAGAGCAGAGTCTCCAGGATCCAGCTGTCGGTCCTTGAAGAGTGACTGTTCCAAAGAGGAACCTCCATTCTTCAGTGATGAACCTGGACCCTCAGACACAAAGTAAGAGACTGTTTTTACTGTAAACTGACCTGATGGAAGATGAGGCATTGAAGATGAAGACAAAATAAGACCCTAGGTATTGTATGAGGAAGCCTGGAGTGGCAGAGAAGTATGTTAGAGTGGTGCAGGACATGTATGAGAGCTGTAAGACCGTGGTGAGGTGTGCTGTAGTGTGACAGAGGAGTTCAAGGTGGAGGTGGGTCTGCATCAAGGATCGGCTCTGAGCCCCTTCTTGTTTGCTCTGGTGATGGACAGGCTGACAGATGAGGTTAGACAGGAATCTCCATGGACTATGATGTTTGCGGATGACATTGTGATTTGTAGTGAGAGCAGGGAGCAGGTGGAGGAAAATCTAGAGAGATGGAGGTCTGCTCTGGAAAACAGAGGAATGAAGCTTAGCCGCAGTAAGACAGAATACATGTGCGTCAATGAGAGGGACCCAGGTGGGACGGTGAGGTCACAGGGAGCAGAAGTGAAGAAGGTGCAGGACTTTAAGTACTTAGGGTCAACAGCTCAGAGCGATGGAGACTGTGGAAAAGAGGTGAAGAGGCGAGTGCAAGCAGGTTGGAGCGGGTGGAGAAAAGTGTCAGGTGTGTTGTGTGATAAAAGAGTCTCAGCAAGAATGAAAGGAAAGGTGTTGGAGACGGTGGTGAGACCAGCAATGTTGTACAGCTTAGAGACAGTGGCGCTGAAGAAAAGACAAGAGGCAGAGCTGGAGGTAGCAGAGCTTAAGATGTTGAGGTTCTCTTTGGGAGTGACGAGGACGGACAGGATCAGGAATGAGGACATCAGAGGGACAGCTCATGTTAGATGTTTCGGAGATAAAGTCAGAGAGGCCAGATCGAGGTGGTTTGGACGTGTTCAGAGGAGAGACTGTGAATATATTGGTAGAAGGATGCTGAGGTTGGAGCTGCCAGGCAGGAGGTCTAGAGGAAGACCAAAGAGGAGATTTATGGATGTAGTGAGAGAGGACATGAAGCTAACTGGTGTAAGTGAAGAGGATGCAGAGGACAGGGTTAGATAGAGGCACATGATTCGCTGTGGCGACCCCTGAAAGGGAACAGCCGAAAGGAAAAGAAGAAGAAAATCAGTTATTTTCCGTCACGTTGAAGTTGCTGTAAAGATTTAGAATTGTTCAAAAGCAGAAAGAATCTGCTTCAAATGTAATTTCTTTTCTCATATTTGTCCTCAGAATATTTAGTTGTTTGCTCTTCCTCAGATCAGCTGTTATGATCCACCAGAAGCATCTTGAATCAGTTCATATCATAATTGTGCAACATGTGGTGAAAAAGCATTTGTAGAAAAGCTTTGCTCATCTTGATTAACACTTTGCTTTGAAACATTAGTAAGTGGACCTTTGAGCTCAGATTCTCTCCACCATATATTGTTCCTGAAGGTGAAGAACAAACAGCACTTTGCTAAAAGTTATCAGCTGATAAAAAAGGGGCAGAAAATGGTCAAATGTAGATTTGGACCACTTCTCTTTTTTAGAATATTACATTTCTGCCTTCATTTGATAGTTGACAGTAGAGAGTAACAGAAAACATAATGACACACAAACAAGGCAACCGTCTGGATTTGAACCTGTGACACCACTGTTACATGCCATGTGTCTTACACTGCTGGTCTACCACAGTTATTTAGAGCACTTCCAGCCTCAGTGCAAACCTAACTAACTCAAGCTAAGCTGCCCAAAGTGACTGTAAAACAGTGAAGGACATAATCAGCTCTGTTTAATGGAAGGCTTTTATTGTGAAGTAGCTACAGGAAGTGTTGAGTTTGTATTAATAACAAACTACAGGCAGATCACTAAATGTTTAATATGACAGTCAGAGAGGAAAATCAGTTAATTAGTGAGATAACAGGATCAGTCATTTTCATTACAGACTGAGTTCAAACAGAAAAGAAACGACACGTTTACTGTTCTCTGTGACCCTCTGAGCTTCGACACAGTGTCGGCCATCTTGATATTTTTCAACAACAATCAACAAATGATTTTAGTTCTAAAGAAATGTCTTCACAGAGAGAGGAAGAGGAGTCATGTTTCTGTGGAGGAGCAGCCGTCCTGCTGTGCTTTGTGTCTGGACGTCCTGAAGGATCCGGTCTCTACCAGCTGTGGACACTGGTTCTGCAGACGGTGCATCACCTCATACTGGGACCAGTCTGCTTCATCAGGAGACTCCTCCTGTCCCCAGTGCGAAGGTAAGATCCAGAACAAGACCTGGACTGCAGACAGCCAGTCAGACCAGCACTGTACAAAGTAAGACTGTACATCTGTACCTAAAAACGTAACCTGCTACATTTCATTACATTACGATTGTTTAGAGACTTACTATAAGTGCATTCAACCATGTGGATACAACCCAAAACCTGCAAGACTCATGCAGGACATCAGCTTCATCAAGTAAGCTGAACGGCTTCAAGTGCTGCATTTAGTTTTGGAGTCTTCAGGCTGAAGATGTGTAGAGTTTCTGCTGTGCTGATGTCAGTGGGGAGCTCGGTCCACCATTGTGGATCCAGGACAGCAAACAGTGGTGAGTTTGTTGAGCGGTAGCTGGGCCCCCCTGGTAGTGAGGGGGTAGTAAGCCGATTGGCAGCAGCAGAGCGTAGTGGACTGGTCTGGTCTGACCATGTCCTGGATGTAGGAAGAGCCTGAGCCATTTGCAGCGCAGTAGGCAAGTACCAGTGAATCTGATTGGAGCAGCCTCCAGTGGTGGAATGTGACAAAGTACATTTACTCAAGTACTGCACTTATGCCAGGCCTCACCAGCCAGTAATCACCCACACCTGCTCCCAGTCACACTCCTGCTCCACATCAGTCCCAATCACAGCATGCATAAAAGCACACCACTTGCCTGACCTCGTTCAGACATAGGATTCCTCAACCCACTGCTAGATCGCTTCATTTCAGTCCTCTGTGGTTCTCCAGTCTGTATCCAGTGATCTCCCTCCTACTGACTTTCTCTCCACACTCTCCACTCCTGGCTATCATCCAATAAAGAACATTCCTGTCCACCTGTGTCCCCTGCCTGTCTGTAACCGTAACAGAAGGTCAGACCAAACCATAAGGATGATAAAGCTACCCAACAGTATATAAAGCAGTTAAAATGAGCTCAACCTTAAACATCTGCAGCAGTAAAATGCAACACACACATGAATGCAGCAGGAATATGAATCCAGAAACATCAGATATAATAAAACACTGACAGGAAGTGTTTTACTGCACAGGGACGACTTTTACTTTGATACTCAGTAAATTTTAATATACTGATAATACTTACATACTTTACCTTAAGTAAGGTTTTGAATGCAGGACTTTTACTTGTAGAGGAGTATTTTCATTCTGTGGTATCAGTAATTTTACTTAAAGGATCAGAATACTTCTTCCACCGCTGGTCTCCTTCCTCAAACCAAAGCCTCGTCTGCAGCTACTGATTGGATCAACACGTGTCTGTGCTGGAGACCAGAGAGAAAGCTCTGTTTTTAATAGTATCTCACCATAAAAAATAGGTTTATTTCTTCTGTAGCAGTTCGGACTACAACTTGCATTTCGTTGTGCAGCCCTGTGTTGTAGGATGACAAATAAATGAAGCTTGTCCCTTGTATCTGTCGGTACGTTTGAAGCTTCTAACTGAATCTCTGTGGTTTGGAGATTCCTCTCACTCCTGTTCCTGTTTGGACGTTCAGATGTCAGCCTTTCTTTACTGTTCACTGTTACTTTAGTCATATCAGAGCTTTGTTCATTTGCTGCTGATGTAAACTCAACATTTCCTGCTGCTGCTTCACATAAAAGTTTTCAAACCAGCGGGAGGCTTTTATTGTGAAGCAGCTACAGGAAATGGAGTGCATTTGTCACAGCGTTTCGCAGCGCTTTGTTAGCGGTGCTGTTCAATAAAAACAGGTCTACATGACAAGACGTGAACATATTCTGTATTATTTGATCGGTGGATCAGTTGTAAATATCACAGGGAGGAGGGAACAGCCACAGTGAGCTGTTCACTGAAGAGCTGCAGACGAGCTGCTGAGGCTCAGCCTGTCGCCTCTGCTGTCAATCAAACACGTCCACCAACACACAGTCAGAGGCTGTTCTGATGTTCCCCCAAAACTGGACTTTATCACCTTTACTTCTCTAAATGTTCTTATATTGATCGTTTTTTATTGGTAATGAAAATAATCAGCAGATTGTCAAATCTTTGTTTTGTCTCACAGTGTTTTCTCTTTTTTAGTGAGTGGTGGTCTGCAGGAGGTTTTAGATGAACATAAGATCAGTCTGAGGAGGAGATGTGAACGTGTGACTGAAGGAAGTGATGAAACAGGAAGTGGAACCCTCCTCAACCGGATCTACACTGAGCTCTACATCACAGAGGGACAGAGCAAAGAGGTTAATACCCAACATGAAGTGAGGCAGCTTGAGACAGCTTCCAAGAAGAAGACCCTCCATGACACTCCAATCAAGTGCCACGACATCTTTAAAGCCTTGCCCGGCCAACAGGGACACATCAGAGTCGTTCTGACGAACGGCGTCGCTGGCGTTGGAAAAACCTTCTCGGTGCAGAAGTTCACTCTGGACTGGACAGAGGGCTTGGAAAACCAAGACGTCAGTCTGCTGATTCTGCTTTCGTTCAGGGAGCTGAACCTGATCAGAGATGAGTGGTACAGTCTTCTCCAGCTGCTCCATGTTTTCCATCCAACATTACAGAAGGTCACAGCAGAGAAGCTCGCTGTCTGTAAACTTCTGTTCATCTTTGACGGCCTGGATGAAAGCAGACTTTCATTGGATTTCAAGAACAGGAAGGTCGTGTCTGATGTCACACAGAAGTCATCAGTCAACGTGCTGCTGACAAACCTCATTGAGGGGAATCTGCTTCCATCGGCTCTCGTCTGGATCACTTCCCGACCTGCAGCAGCCAATCAGATCCCTCCTTCATGTGTTGGCAGGGTAACAGAAGTACGAGGCTTCACTGACGCCCAGAAGGAGGAGTACTTCAGGAGGAGAGTCAGTGATGAAGAGCTGTCCAGCAGAATCATCTCACACATCAAAACATCCAGGAGCCTCCACATCATGTGTCTAATCCCAGTCTTCTGCTGGATCACTGCTACAGTTCTGGAGCACATGTTGACTACAGACCAGAGAGGAGAGCTGCCCAAGACCCTGACTGACATGTACTCACACTTCCTGCTGGTTCAGACAAAGAGGAAGAAGCAGAAGTACGATGAGGGTCATGAGACGAGTCCACAGGAGCTGATGGAGGCTGACAGGAAGGTTCTTCTGAAGCTGGGGAGGCTGGCGTTTGAACAGCTGGAGAAAGGAAACATCATGTTCTACCAAGAAGACCTGGAGCAGTGTGGTCTGGATGTCTCAGAGGCCTCGGTGTACTCAGGAGTTTGTACAGAGATCTTCAAAAGAGAGAGTGTGATCTTCCAGAAAACAGTCTACTGCTTTGTTCATCTGAGCGTTCAGGAGTTTCTGGCTGCAGTCTACATGTTCCACTGTTACACCAACAGCAACACAGAGGCACTGGAGGCTTTTCTGGGAGAAAAACACGTTGATTCAACCCTGGATGTCTTCCTGATGGGAGCAATGGAGAAATCCCTGAGGAGTGAAAATGGCCACCTGGACCTGTTTGTCCGCTTCCTTCATGGCCTCTCTCTGGAGTCCAACCAGAGACTCTTAGGAGGCCTGCTGGGTCGGACAGACAACAGTCCTGAAATCATCCAGAGCGCCGTCAACAACCTGAAGGAGAAGAACATGTATGATGTCTCTCCTGACAGAAGCATCAACATCTTCCACTGTCTGACGGAGATGAACGACCACTCAGTCCATCAGGAGATCCAAGAGTTCCTGAAGTCAGAGAACAGATCAGAGAAGGAACTCTCTGAGATCCACTGCTCAGCTCTGGCCTACATGCTGCAGATGTCAGAGGAGGTTCTGGATGAGTTGGACCTGGAGACATACAACACATCAGAGGAGGGACGACGGAGACTGATTCCAGCTGTGAGGAACTGCAGAAAGGCTGTGTAAGTCCAGATGTGATTATCAACACTGTAAAGCATCGTAAAGCAGAAGCATCAGGATTAGAGTAAAGATACACACTTTACACACATGCACAATATAAAACTTCCACACTATAAAAGTTATACCTGCTCATTAAAAACATCAAACATGTGTTAAACTACAGATGTCTGCAAAAATCCTTGTAGAGTTTTTAGCTCTGAAGTCAGTGAAGTATCTTCTGTCATCTTCTGACTTTCTTTCTTTGGGTGATGGAGGTTTGATACAAATCCAGCAGGAAAACTTGAGGACTTGAGAGTTTGTGCAGAAAATGTTTTGACAGTCATCATTTAATCACTGTAAAAAAGCCCATGTTCAGTTTGTGTTCTTTTATTATAAGGGCTATTAAGTTGGTCATTGAATTGAATTGAGAGGGCGTGGCCTGTTTGGCGATTGTGCGAGAGCGGATCAGTTACAAGGCGCAAACGGCAGCGTGAAAGCATAGGTCCTGCAGTTTTCTCTATTAAGCAGCAAAATAATTCAAATTAGTATCTCTTTCTGTAACGATTTCACTTTGTGAACAGCAGGGAGAATATTTGTGATCTCGATTGGCAGCGGATGATGCTTAATTGTCTCAGACTTCTCGTTGAAGTTTCCTTCATGGCGATTTTGGAATGTGCGTCATTGAAGACCGTGAGTTTCGTTTGAGTATTCATTATATTATTGTTATGTCATTTATTCACTGTTTAACTTGATATACTGCTGCTAGATTATAATTATGTAAAATGAGTGCGTTTCCTCGATTATGTGAAGTTTTTTATGACGGCGAGGATGATCACCCATTATACAGCTACAATGACGCAGCTATTTCTGTTGTGCTGCTGACGTCATCGCACATTTATGCAGTTTTCTGTTACTGATTAAGTTTATTTGCTTATTATAGAACCACATTTTGAGTCATAGCCAACAACGGGATAAATCAATAACACGCATCATAGACTTTGCGATCTTCAACGCTGCCGATTCATCGTGCATCAGAGGACCGGAGGCTGCAGCGTAACGACCAGCGTCACATCGCCATCCCGACATCTGAACATCTTAAAGACCCGTGGTGACCGACACAGACTGTTGCACTGATTGTTTACACTACATATTTGTGAGACCAGCCTCCATCTGTATCCTTGAAATCCATCCATCCATCCATCCATCCATCCATCCATCTTCTTCCGCTTATCCGGGGCCGGGTCGCGGGGGCAGCAGTCTAAGCAGGGACTCCCAGACTTCCTTCGCCCCAGACACTTCCTCCAGCTCCTCCGGGGGGATCCCGAGGCGTTCCCAGGCCAGCCGAGAGATATAGTCCCTCCAGCGTGTCCTGGGTCTTCCCCGGGGCCGCCTCCCGGTGGGACATGCCCAGAACACCTCCCGAGGGAGGCGTCCATCAGGCATCCGGATCAGATGCCCTAGCCACCTCAGCTGGCTCCTCTCGACGTGGAGGAGCAGCGGCTCTACTCCGAGCTCCCCCCGCGTGACTGAGCTCCTCACCCTATCTCTAAGGGAGCGCCCAGCCACTCGGCGGAGGAAGCCCATTTCGGCCGCTTGTATCCGCGATCTTGTCCTTTCGGTCACTACCCAAAGCTCATGACCATAGGTGAGGGCAGGAGCGTGGGATTGACCGGTAAATCGAGAGCTTTGTCTTTCGACTCAGCTCCTTCTTCACCACGACGGTCCGATACAGCGCCCGCATCACTGCAGGCGCTGCACCGATCCGCCTGTCAATCTCACGCTCCATCCGTCCCTCACTCGTGAACAAGACCCGAGATACTTAAACTCCTCCACTTGGGGCAAGGACTCCCCACCCACGCGAAGAGAGCAAACCACCTTTTTCGGTCAAGAACCATGGCCTCAGATTTGGAAGAGCTGATTCTCATCCCAGCTGCTTCACACTCGGCTGCAAACCGTCCCAGTGCATGCTGCAGGTCCTGGTTTGAAGAAGCCATCAGAACGACATCATCTGCAAACAGCAGAGATGAGATCCTGTGGTTCCCAAACCGGACACCCTCCGGCCCCTGGCTGCGCCCAGAAATTCTGTCCATATAAATTATGAACAGAACCGGTGACAAAGGGCAGCCCTGGCGGAGTCCAACATGCACCGGGAACAGGTCTGACTTACTGCCGGCAATGCGAACACAGCTCCTGCTCCGGTTATACAGGGACCGGACAGCCCTTAGCAAAGGGCCCCGGACCCCATACTCCCAGAGCACTCCCCACAAAGCGCCCCGGGGCACACGGTCGAATGCCTTCTCCAGATCCACAAAGCACATGTGGACTGGTTGGGCAAACTCCCATGAACCCTCGAGCACCCGATGGAGAGTATAGAGCTGGTCCAGTGTTCCACGACCGGGACGAAAACCACTCTGATCCTCCTGAATCCGAGGTTCGACTATCGGACGAATTCTCCTCTCAGTACCCTGGAATAGACCTTACCGGGAGGCTGAGAAGTGTGATCCCTCTATGATTGGAACACACCCTCCGGTCCCCTTCTTATACAGAGGGACCACCACCCCGGTCTGCCAGTCCAGAGGCACTGTCCCAGACCGCCACGCGATGTTGCAGAGACGTGTCAGCCAAGACAGTCCCACAACATCCAGAGACTTAAGATACTCAGGACGGATCTCATCCACCCCCGAAGCCTTGCCACCAAGGAGCTTGCCAACAACCTCAGTGACTTCGGCCAGGGAGATGGATGAGTCCGCCTCCGGGTCCCCAGCCTCCGCTTCCTCTTCGGAAGACGTGACAGCGGGATTGAGGAGATCCTCAAAGTATTCCTTCCACCGTCCGACAACATCCCCAGTCGAGGTCAACAGCTCTCCACCCGCACTGTACAAGGTGTTGGTGAAGCACTGCTTCCCCCTCCTGAGCCGTCGGACGGTTTGCCAGAATTTCTTTGAGGCTCCTTGAAATCCAATCTGTTAAAATAATTCAATTTGGTTGTTTATTATTATGTAGGCTTACACTCCTTATATGTATCTTTTATTAGCTATTTTGTGATCTACTTGATGGTAAATATATACAGTGTGTTTGATTATTGATATTCAACATCTTAAAGAGTAAATAAATTTCAACTGTCTCCTCTTCATTTCTCTCATGGTCATTGGACATCAAATGTGGTAATCAACTCTCTGAGAGAGTAGTAATTGGTGCAATACAGTTCCTTTCCAACAACACAACAGCCTTTTTATTTCCACAGTGATACAGTGTCTGCACTATGTTTCTATAACGTGTCTGTTTATTGTTCTTTTTATATCCAGACACACAGACATGTGATATCTGTGATCTGCTGGAACTAACGTCACTTGAACTTTAAGGTTTTTCTTTATAGCTTTCATGCAGTTATTACTATTATCATATTTCTTCTCAGCAGTTTCTGAGCTATTTCATATGAAGGACTGTTCTGTCCATTTTCACAATTCATGCAATATCTACAGTTATCGTTTGATAGAGAGGATGTGAGGGGAGGCCATCCTCCCTGTTGAAGAGCGAACAGAACACCCCCCTCTCCATCCTCATTAAATAAAAGGCGCGACTTTACGTTGTTTAGTTCCAACGCTGAATGTCTTTTCATGTGTTTTGCTGCGTTTGAAATGAGTTAGATTTACAAACAGGGAGGAAGCTCTCTCTGGTAGGATTTGAATGGACTGGTCTGCAAACTGGTTTATTCCAAAGCTACTTTAGTAATGTTCACTGAGAGAGAGCGTTTTTTAAAGCTTGTCCCATTTTCTCACCGTTTCCATCTGGTCACCTTAATGTGAGAAATGATATCAGTTTGCAAATACAAACTGTCAGACAACGGGTTTCAAAGATGCACAAAATACACACAAGCACATGACTGAGGTAAATACATGCGAGTGCAGTTACAACAGTGACTTTACAGCTCATTGAACATCACGTTAAAATAAAGTTTAACAAACACAAATCACACCTGTCAATCAAATATGACACGTGTTTACATTACAGTCATTTAGCAGACACTTTTGTCTGAAGCTGCAGTTTGTGGTTCATTATGTTGCTGAAGGACACTTTGACATGTGGACAGGAGAAGCTCAAGTTTCAAACCTTGTTGACTGTCTTTTTTATGATCAAGTGTCAGATTTCCTTATACTGTAACTTTTATATTCTCTGTCATCACAGACTTTCGGGCTGTGGACTCTCAGAGACTCACTGTGAAGTCGTGGCCTCAGCTCTGAAGTCCAACCCCTCCCATCTGAGAGAGCTGGACCTGGGTGACAACAACCTGCAGGATTCAGGAGTGAAGCTGCTGTCTGCTGGACTGGAGAGTCCACACTGCAGACTAGAGACTCTGAGGTCAGTTCATGTATTTTGGTCTTGTCCAGTGTATATCTACCAAATTTAAATCCATAACAGAAGTTATAAATTTCCTTCAGTTCTCTTGTTTTCTGGGTTTGTCTGAGCTCAGATCCCAACAGCTCTGTTTTAAAGTTTGTCAGTCTGAACAGTTTGGCTCCGAATTTAGTCTGTACTCAAACTGGATTCATGTTATTAAGGAAACTGTTGGATTTATCCTTCAATGTGCTGCGAAATGAAATCAAGATTTACAATTTTGTTACGTTAGACACATCTGTATATAAAAAAATAAAAGAAGTTCAACACATTTTCAGGAATAATGTATTTTTATACATGAACTTCACACAGTATTTTACAGGAACATTTATACATAAAGCCCCTCTCTCACACACACACACACACACGTAGGAACAAAGATAGATCACAGCATATTTCCAGTGCAGCTGTTTAAAGGATCAATATAGTTTTTCTCCTGTAATTCCAGACTTGACTGAGATCAGCAGCATGTTATTGATCTGTGATGACATGAATAGGTGTATGAATGTTGTGCTGACATTTGGATGATGTCTGCAGAAGGCTGACATGATGATGATCCACAATAACACAAAGACAAAGTCTCTCTACTCATTTTAGGGAAAAGCTCATTGATTAGGACAGAGTGATGTTGAGCTACACATTTCAAACCTGAACACATCTGATTGGATCATAAATGGATTCTTATCTCCATCATTTATTCTTTATTCAGATTGTGGTGCTGCAGTTTGTCAGAGACCAGCTGTGCTTCTCTGGCCTCAGCTCTGAAGTCCAACCCCTCCCATCTGAGAGAGCTGGACCTGAGTGACAACGAGCTGCAGGATTCAGGAGTGAAGCTGCTGTGTGCTGGACTGGAGAGTCCACACTGCAGACTGGAGACTCTGAGGTCAGTTCACTGACTCTCTGTTACTATTGTAGATCTGATATGTTTAATTAACAACTGAATTTAATTGATGCAGACTAGAGACTCTGAGGTCAGTTCATGTATTTTGGTCTTGTCCAGTGTATATCTACCAAATTTAAATCCATAACAGAAGTTATAAATTTCCTTCAGTTCTCTTGTTTTCTGGGTTTGTCTGAGCTCAGATCCCAGCAGCTCTTTTTTAAAGTTTGTCAGTCTGAACAGTTTGGTTCCGAATTTAGTCTGTACTCAAAACCAGGCAACACTTTAAGACAGAAACTCGTTCACCATAAGGACAAGTTACCCACACAACAACAGAGCAATGTTGTCTACTCCATTCAGTGCAGTGAGGAAAACTGCAAAGAACGGTACATAGGCGAAACGCTAACTCAGGATTACAGAGCGCCGTGCATTTGCATTTAAAAGCTACAAACCACACATTTGAAGACAGCGAGGTGAAGATTCTAAGTAGAGAGAAGAGTTGGTTTGAACGGGGCGTCAAGGAAGCCATTTTTGTGAAGAAAGAGAACCCCTCTTTGAACAGAAATGGTGGTCTGAGATTTAATCTGCCCAAAGTCTATCAGAGTGTATTATCACCTTGGTCACGCCTATCACATGCTAATCAGGCACTTAACAGTGATGAAGTAGATGCAGCCAGAAAACAACAGGCCTGATTACTGATTACTGGGCCATCTTGAAACTATTAGGTCAGTTTCAGGTGAAACTAGCTATTAACAGGTACTCAGGCAGATTCCCTCCTGAGGGCGGGGCTTATGTAACTCAGATTAGCTTAAATTTCCAGTTCCCGTCCAATTTTTTCACAATTGAGAATGACTTCCGGATGGGAGCCGAAACGTCTTGATTCTGAAAACAGTGTCCAGATGACTACGACTGAAACCTTTTCTACGATAGAACACTCCTGGACGAATGAGGGACTACACCGTCTGTACTCAAACTGGATTCATGTTATTAAGGAAACTGTTGGATTTATCCTTCAATGTGCTGCGAAATGAAATCAAGATTTACAATTTTGTTACGTTAGACACATCTGTATATAAAAAAATAAAAGAAGTTCAACACATTTTCAGGAATAATGTATTTTTATACATGAACTTCACACATTTTTATTTTACAGGAACATTTATACATAAAGCCCCTCTCATACACACACACACACACGTAGGAACAAAGATAGATCACAGCATATTTCCAGTGCAGCTGTTTAAAGGATCAATATAGTTTTTCTCCTGTAGTTCCAGACTTGACTGAGATCAGCAGCATGTTATTGATCTGTGTTGACATGAATAGGTGTATGAATGTTGTGCTGACATTTGGATGATGTCTGCAGAAAGCTGACATGATGATGATCCACAATAACACAATGACAAAGTCACTCTACTCATTTTAGGGAAAAGCTCATTGATTAGGACAGAGTGATGTTGAGCTACACATTTCAAACCTGAACACATCTGATTGGATCATAAATGGATTCTTATCTCCATCATTTATTCTTTATTCAGATTGTGGTGCTGCAGTTTGTCAGAGACCAGCTGTGCTTCTCTGGCCTCAGCTCTGAAGTCCAACCCCTCCCATCTGAGAGAGCTGGACCTGAGTGACAACGAGCTGCAGGATTCAGGAGTGAAGCTGCTGTGTGCTGGACTGGAGAGTCCACACTGCAGACTGGAGACTCTGAGGTCAGTTCACTGACTCTCTGTTACTATTGTAGATCTGATATGTTTAATTAACAACTGAATTGAATTGATGCAGACTAGAGACTCTGAGGTCAGTTCATGTATTTTGGTCTTGTCCAGTGTATATCTACCAAATTTAAATCCATAACAGAAGTTATAAATTTCCTTCAGTTCTCTTGTTTTCTGGGTTTGTCTGAGCTCAGATCCCAGCAGCTCTTTTTTAAAGTTTGTCAGTCTGAACAGTTTGGTTCCGAATTTAGTCTGTACTCAAAACCAGGCAACACTTTAAGACAGAAACTCGTTCACCATAAGGACAAGTTACCCACACAACAACAGAGCAATGTTGTCTACTCCATTCAGTGCAGTGAGGAAAACTGCAAAGAACGGTACATAGGCGAAACGCTAACTCAGGATTACAGAGCGCCGTGCATTTGCATTTAAAAGCTACAAACCACACATTTGAAGACAGCGAGGTGAAGATTCTAAGTAGAGAGAAGAGTTGGTTTGAACGGGGCGTCAAGGAAGCCATTTTTGTGAAGAAAGAGAACCCTCTTTGAACAGAAATGGTGGTCTGAGATTTAATCTGCCCAAAGTCTATCAGAGTGTATTATCACCTTGGTCACGCCTATCACATGCTAATCAGGCACTTAACAGTGATGAAGTAGATGCAGCCAGAAAACAACAGGCCTGATTACTGATTACTGGGCCATCTTGAAACTATTAGGTCAGTTTCAGGTGAAACTAGCTATTAACAGGTACTCAGGCAGATTCCCTCCTGAGGGCGGGGCTTATGTAACTCAGATTAGCTTAAATTTCCAGTTCCCGTCCAATTTTTTCACAATTGAGAATGACTTCCGGATGGGAGCCGAAACGTCTTGATTCTGAAAACAGTGTCCAGATGACTACGACTGAAACCTTTTCTACGATAGAACACTCCTGGACGAATGAGGGACTACACCGTCTGTACTCAAACTGGATTCATGTTATTAAGGAAACTGTTGGATTTATCCTTCAATGTGCTGCGAAATGAAATCAAGATTTACAATTTTGTTACGTTAGACACATCTGTATATAAAAAAATAAAAGAAGTTCAACACATTTTCAGGAATAATGTATTTTTATACATGAACTTCACACATTTTTATTTTACAGGAACATTTATACATAAAGCCCCTCTCATACACACACACACACACGTAGGAACAAAGATAGATCACAGCATATTTCCAGTGCAGCTGTTTAAAGGATCAATATAGTTTTTCTCCTGTAGTTCCAGACTTGACTGAGATCAGCAGCATGTTATTGATCTGTGTTGACATGAATAGGTGTATGAATGTTGTGCTGACATTTGGATGATGTCTGCAGAAAGCTGACATGATGATGATCCACAATAACACAATGACAAAGTCACTCTACTCATTTTAGGGAAAGCTCATTGATTAGGACAGAGTGATGTTGAGCTACACATTTCAAACCTGAACACATCTGATTGGATCATAAATGGATTCTTATCTGCATCATTTATTCTTTATTCAGATTGTGGGGCTGCAGTTTGTCAGAGACCAGCTGTGCTTCTCTGGCCTCAGCTCTGAAGTCCAACTCCTCCCATCTGAGAGAGCTGGACCTGAGCTACAACGAGCTGCAGGATTCAGGAGTGAAGCTGCTGTGTGCTGGACTGGAGAGTCCACACTGCAGACTGGAGACTCTGAGGTCAGTTCACTGACTCTCTGTTACTATTGTAGATCTGATATGTTTAATTAACAATTGATGACTCTGCTGTGGTGGGATGTATCAGCGGTGGTGATGAGACTGAGTACAGGGCTGTGGTGGGGAACTTTGTCTCATGGTGTGAGCAGAACCATCTGCAGCTATATGGACAAAGTCTAAGGAGCTGGTTGTGGATCTACAAAGGGCCAAGGCACCAGTGACCCTGGTTTCCATCCAAGGGGGCAGTGTGGACATGGTAGAGGATTACAAGTATCTGGGAGTACACTTGGACAATAAAGTGGACTGGGCTAAGAACACCCAAGCTGTTTACAGGAAGGGCCAGAGCCGCCTCTGTTTTCTGAGGAGGCTGAGGTCCTTCAACATGTGCCGGACAATGCTGAGGATGTTTTATGAGTCTGTGGTGGCCGGTGCTGTCCTGTATGCTGTTGCATGCTGGGGCAGCAGGCTGAGGGTAGCGGACGCCAACAGACTCAACAAACTGACCCGTAAGGCCGGTGACATTGTGGGGGTGGAGCTGGACTCTCTGGCGGTGGTGTCAGAGAGGAGGATGCTGGGTAAACTACATGCCATCTTGGACAGCGTCTCCCACCCGCTCCATGACGTGCTGGTCAAGCAAAGGAGCACCTTCAGCGGAAGACTCATCCCCCCACAATGCACCACAGAGCGCCACAGGAAGTCATTCCTGCCTGTGGCCATCAGACTATTTAACTCCTCCCTCTAAGTGTCAGTCTGTATGACCCGAAGTCACTAAACTGGACATTGATTATTAACATCACTGCAGTACTGACAGAATTGTGCAATATTCTGTGTAATACTCGTGTGCAATATTTTAGTTTAAAATTCCCTATTTATTGATATTGATATTACTCATGCCTCTATTACTGCTGTGCAATATCCTCCGTCTCATTATAATCTTAATGAGCTGCACTTAACTTGACAGTTCATGCACTATTACCTTATACCGTACTATTATCATCAACCGGTAAACCCACTTTGTACGTCACACTTATTTTATTTTACACTTATTTATTTTCTACTTATACCCACTTGGTACTTAACTTATTTTCTGACCTGTATTATAGTGTATTATATTTTTTGCTTAGTACTTCTATTCCTGTGTGCACTGACGTAAAGGTGAGCTGCTGTAACAAAAGAGTTCCCCCTCTGGGATCAATAAAGTATTTCTGATTCTGATTCTGAATGTTTATCATTTTTGCTAAATGGTCACATCTGTATACAGAAGATCCTCTGAACTAATGTTTAGTTTCAGTTGTCCACTATTGTTAGTCCACAATAACACAATGACAAAGTCACTCTACTCATTTTAGGGAAAAGCTCATTGATTAGGACAGAGTGATGTTGAGCTACACATTTCAAACCTGAACACATCTGATTGGATCATAAATGGATTCTTATCTGCATCATTTATTCTTTATTCAGATTGAGTGGCTGCAGTTTGTCAGAGACCAGCTGTGCTTCTCTGGCCTCAGCTCTGAAGTCCAACCCCTCCCATCTGAGAGAGCTGGACCTGAGTGACAACGAGCTGCAGGATTCAGGAGTGAAGCTGCTGTGTGCTGGACTGGAGAGTCCACACTGCAGACTGGAGACTCTGAGGTCAGTTCACTGACTCTCTGTTACTATTGTAGATCTGATATGTTTAATTAACAACTGAATTGAATTGATGTTCATACATAACTTACATCCATTAAGTTGTAAATGTCCTTTTGTCCACATTTTCATGTTTCTTGTACTAAATTTAGTCTGCAGTCACTAAAGACGTGTGTTTCTTAAAGAAACTGTAGAAAATGTCGGCTGTTAGCTGTTAAAGTAAATGAATGTTTATCATTTTTGCTAAATGGTCACATCTGTATACAGAAGATCCTCTGAACTAATGTTTAGCTTCAGTTGATCAAGTTTACTTGCTGAAGTAGACATATTTCTTTGGTTTCTGTTGATTTCAATGTGTTTTCACAAATAATGTCTGATCACTGATATTGATCCTTCAGAGCACGCACACACACACACACACACACACACACACACACACACACACACACACACACACACACACACTCTAAAACTCACATACAGGAGCACAGAGAGCGTGAAGCTTATTTCCAAATGCAGCTGTTTGAAGCATCGTGTCTGATCTGTCACCACCGACAGGTGACACTTCAACATGTGACGATGCTTCCTGTCTGAAAATGATGTCACTCTGTGTTCTGACTCAGTAAACAGGAGCATAAATAATGCACTATATTTGAGCTGGAAGGTACTAGGTTACATTTAAGATGAAGAACATGCCTCTCACTTTGCTCAGTGCATCTTTGATCCCGTTATAAAGATGACTGAGGATGAAGCTCACAGTCAGTCAGCTGTGTGTTGATGGAGATGACAGTGGTGATGAGGAGAGTCTGAATCTGGGGTTTGAAATGAGAGCATCAGAAGAGCAGGGACAGGTGTTAAAGAGCTTTTTTGTATTTATGTACACTATAAATAATTTCAGAAAGTCTAATTTATTTCATATTGGTCATTTAGGAATTCTATAGAAAACATCTGTCTTAGTATTTTTCATAAAATGACACACGATTGTTTTAAATGAGAAGAAACAGACGAGAGTGAAAGTAACAAAAGTAACAACACGTCTGATTTGATCATTATTCCAGACTTGACTGAGATCAGCAGCATGTTATTGATCTGTGATGACATGAATAGGTGTATGAATGTTGTGCTGACATTTGGATGATGTCTGCAGAAGGCTGACATGATGATGATCCACAATAACACAAAGACAAAGTCACTCTACTCATTTTAGGGAAAAGCTCATTGATTAGGACAGAGTGATGTTGAGCTACACATTTCAAACCTGAACACATCTGATTGGATCATAAATGGATTCTTATCTGCATCATTTATTCTTTATTCAGATTGAGTTGGTGCAGTTTGTCAGAGACCAGCTGTGCTTCTCTGGCCTCAGCTCTGAAGTCCAACCCCTCCCATCTGAGAGAGCTGGAGCTGAGTGGGAACGAGCTGCAGGATTCAGGAGTGAAGCTGCTGTGTGCTGGACTGGAGAGTCCACACTGCAGACTGGAGACTCTGAGGTCAGTTCACTGACTCTCTGTTACTATTGTAGATCTGATATGTTTAATTAACAATTGAATTGAATTGATGTTCATACATAACTTACATCCATAAAGTTGTAAATGTCCTTTTGTTCACATTTTCATGTTTCTTGTACTAAATTTAGTCTGCAGTCACTAAAGACGTGTGTTTCTTAAAGAAACTGTAGAAAATGTCGGCTGTTAGCTGTTAAAGTAAATGAATGTTTATCATTTTTGCTAAATGGTCACATCTGTATACAGAAGATCCTCTGAACTAATGTTTAGTTCCAGTTGATCAAGTTTACTTGCTGAAGTAGAAATATTTCTTTGGTTTCTGTAGATTTCAATGTGTTTTCACAAATAATGTCTGATCATTGATATTGATCCTTCAGAACACACACACACACACACACACACACACACACACACACACACACACACACAGATCACAGCATATTTCCAGTGCAGCTGTTTAAAGGATCACTGTAGTTTTTCTCCTGTGATTCCAGACTTGACTGAGATCAGCAGCATGTTATTGATCTGTGTTGACATGAATAGGTGTATGAATGTTGTGCTGACATTTGGATGATGTCTGCAGAAGACTGACATGATGATGATCCACAATAACACAAAGACAAAGTCACTCTACTCATTTTAGGGAAAAGCTCATTGATTAGGACAGAGTGATGTTGAGCTACACATTTCAAACCTGAACACATCTGATTGGATCATAAATGGATTCTTATCTGCATCATTTATTCTTTATTCAGATTGAGTTCCTGCAGTTTGTCAGAGATCAGCTGTGCTTCTCTGGCCTCAGCTCTGAAGTCCAACCCCTCCCATCTGAGAGAGCTGGAGCTGAGTGGAAACATTCTGCAGGATTCAGGAGTGAAGCTGCTGTGTGCTGGACTGGAGAGTCCACACTGCAGACTGGAGACTCTGAGGTCAGTTCACTGACTCTCTGTTACTATTGTAGATCTGATATGTTTAATTAACAATTAAATTGAATATATGTTCATACATAACTTACATCCATTAAGTTGTAAATGTCCTTTTGTTCACATTTTCATGTTTCTTGTACTAAATTTAGTCTGCAGTCACTAAAGACGTGTGTTTCTTAAAGAAACTGTAGAAAATGTCGGCTGTTAGCTGTTAAAGTAAATGAATGTTTATCATTTTTGCTAAATGGTCACATCTGTATACAGAAGATCCTCTGAACTAATGTTTAGCTTCAGTTGATCAAGTTTACTTGCTGAAGTAGAAATATTTCTTTGGTTTCTGTTGATTTCAGTGTGTTTTCACAAAAAATGTCTGATCATTGATATTGATCCTTCAGAACACACACACACACACACACACACACACACACACACACACACTCTAAAACTCACATACAGGAGCACAGAGAGCGTGAAGCTTATTTCCAAATGCAGCTGTTTGAAGCATCGTGTCTGATCTGTCACCACCGACAGGTGACACTTCAACATGTGACGATGCTTCCTGTCTGAAAATGATGTCACTCTGTGTTCTGACTCAGTAAACAGGAGCATTATAATAAATAATGCACTATATTTGTGCGGGAAGGTACTAGGTTACATTTAAGCTGAAGAACACGCCTCTCACTTTGCTCAGTGCACCTTTGATCCCGTTATAAAGATGACTGAGGATGAAGCTCACAGTCAGTCAGCTGTGTGTTGATGGAGATGACAGTGGTGATGAGGAGAGTCTGAATCTGGGGTTTGAAATGAGAGCATCAGAAGAGCAGGGACAGGTGTTAAAGAGCTTTTTTGTATTTATGAAATAAATAATAATGTAAGTAAAGTCTAATTTATTTCATATTGGTCATTTAGGAATTCTATAGAAAACATCTGTCTTAGTATTTTTCATAAAATGACTCACGATTATTTTAAATGAGAAGAAACAGACGAGAGTGAAAGTAACAAAAGTAACAACATGTCTGATTTGATCATTATTCCAGACTTGACTGAGATCAGCAGCATGTTATTGATCTGTGTTGACATGAATAGGTGTATGAATGTTGTGCTGACATTTGGATGATGTCTGCAGAAGGCTGACATGATGAAGATCCACAATAACACGAAGACAAAGTCTCTCTACTCATTTTAGGGAAAAGCTCATTGATTAGGACAGAGTGATGTTGAGCTACACATTTCAAACCTGAACACATCTGATTGGATCATAAATGGATTCTTATCTGCATCATTTATTCTTTATTCAGATTGAGGGGCTGCAGTTTGTCAGAGACCAGCTGTGCTTCTCTGGCCTCAGCTCTGAAGTCCAACCCCTCCCATCTGAGAGAGCTGGAGCTGAGTGGAAACAACCTGCAGGATTCAGGAGTGAAGCTGCTGTCTGATCTTGTGGAGAGTCCACACTGCAGACTGGAGACTCTGAGGTCAGTTCACTGACTCTCTGTTACTATTGTAGATCTGATATGTTTAATTAACAACTGAATTGAATTTATGTTCATACATAACTTACATCCATAAAGTTGTAAATGTCCTTTTGTTCACATTTTCATGTTTCTTGTACTAAATTTAGTCTGCAGTCACTAAAGACGTGTGTTTCTTAAAGAAACTGTAGAAAATGTCGGCTGTTAGCTGTTAAAGTAAATGAATGTTTATCATTTTTGCTAAATGGTCACATCTGTATACAGAAGATCCTCTGAACTAATGTTTAGTTTCAGTTGATCAAGTTTACTTGCTGAAGTAGACATATTTCTTTGGTTTCTGTTGATTTCAGTGTGTTTTCACAAATAATGTCTGATCATTGATATTGATCCTTCAGAGCACACACACACACACACACACACACACACACACACACACACACACACACACAGACCACAGCATATTTCCAGTGCAGCTGTTTAAAGGATCACTGTAGTTTTTCTCCTCTGATTCCAGACTTGACTGAGATCAGCAGCATGTTATTGATCTGTGTTGACATGAATAGGTGTATGAATGTTGTGCTGACATTTGGATGATGTCTGCAGAAGGCTGACATGATGATGATCCACAATAACACGATGACAAAGTCACTCTACTCATTTTAGGGAAAAGCTCATTGATTAGGACAGAGTGATGTTGAGCTACACATTTCAAACCTGAACACATCTGATTGGATCATAAATGGATTCTTATCTGCATCATTTATTCTTTATTCAGATTGACTTGGAGCAGTTTGTCAGAGACCAGCTGTGCTTCTCTGGCCTCAGCTCTGAAGTCCAACCCCTCCCATCTGAGAGAGCTGGATCTGAGCTACAACGAGCTGCAGGATTCAGGAGTGAAGCTGCTGTCTGCTAGACTGGAGAGTCCACACTGCAGACTGGAGACTCTGAGGTCAGTTCACTGACTCTCTGTTACTATTGTAGATCTGATATGTTTAATTAACAACTGAATTGAATTGATGTTCATACATAACTTACATGCATAAAGTTGTAAATGTCCTTTTGTTCACATTTTCATGTTTCTTGTACTAAATTTAGTCTGCAGTCACTAAAGACGTGTGTTTCTTAAAGAAACTGTAGAAAATGTCGGCTGTTAGCTGTTAAAGTAAATGAATGTTTATCATTTTTGCTAAATGGTCACATCTGTATACAGAAGATCCTCTGAACTAATGTTTAGTTTCAGTTGATCAAGTTTACTTGCTGAAGTAGAAATATTTCTTTGGTTTCTGTTGATTTCAGTGTGTTTTCACAAAAAATGTCTGATCACTGATATTGATCCTTCAGAACACACACACACACACACACACACACACACACACACACACACACACACACTCTAAAACTCACATACAGGAGCACAGAGAGCGTGAAGCTTATTTCCAAATGCAGCTGTTTGAAGCATCGTGTCTGATCTGTCACCACCGACAGGTGACACTTCAACATGTGACGATGCTTCCTGTCAGAAAATGATGTCACTCTGTGTTCTGACTCAGTAAACAGGAACATAAATAATGCACTATATTTGAGCTGGAAGGTACTAGGTTACATTTAAGATGAAGAACACGCCTCTCACTTTGCTCAGTGCACCTTTGATCCCGTTATAAAGATGACTGAGGATGAAGCTCACAGTCAGTCAGCTGTGTGTTGATGGAGATGACAGTGGTGATGAGGAGAGTCTGAATCTGGGGTTTGAAATGAGAGCATCAGAAGAGCAGGGACAGGTGTTAAAGAGCTTTTTTGTATTTATGAAATCAATAATAATGTAAGTAAAGTCTAATTTATTTCATATTGGTCATTTAGGAATTCTATAGAAAACATCTGTCTTAGTATTTTTCATAAAATGACAAAAGTAACAACACTTCTGATTTGATCATTATTCCAGACTTGACTGAGATCAGCATCATGTTATTTATCTGTGATGACATGAATAGGTGTATGAATGTTGTGCTGACATTTGGATGATGCCTGCAGAAGGCTGACATGATGATGATCCACAATAACACAAAGACAAAGTCACTCTACTCATTTTAGGGAAAAGCTCATTGATTAGGACAGAGTGATGTTGAGCTACACATTTCAAACCTGAACACATCTGATTGGATTATAAAAGGATTCTTATCTGCATCATTTATTCTTTATTCAGATTGAGGCGCTGCAGTTTGTCAGAGACCAGCTGTGCTTCTCTGGTCTCAGCTCTGAAGTCCAACCCCTCCCATCTGAGAGAGCTGGAGCTGAGTGGAAACGAGCTGCAGGATTCAGGAGTGAAGCTGCTGTGTGCTGGACTGGAGAGTCCACACTGCAGACTGGAGACTCTGGGGTCAGTTCACTGACTCTCTGTTACTATTGTAGATCTGATATGTTTAATTAACAACTGAATTGAATTGATGTTCATACATAACTTACATGCATAAAGTTGTAAATGTCCTTTTGTTCACATTTTCATGTTTCTTGTACTAAATTTAGTCTGCAGTCACTAAAGACGTGTGTTTCTTAAAGAAGCTGTAGAAAATGTCGGCTGTTAGCTGTTAAAGTAAATGAATGTTTATCATTTTTGCTAAATGGTCACATCTGTATACAGAAGATCCTCTGAACTAATGTTTAGCTTCAGTTGATCAAGTTTACTTGCTGAAGTAGAAATATTTCTTTGGTTTCTGTTGATTTCAGTGTGTTTTCACAAATAATGTCTGATCACTGATATTGATCCTTCAGAACACACACACACACACACACACACACACACACAGATCACAGCATATTTCCAGTGCAGCTGTTTAAAGGATCAATATAGTTTTTCTCCTGTAATTCCAGACTTGACTGAGATCAGCAGCATGTTATTGATCTGTGATGACATGAATAGGTGTATGAATGTTGTGCTGACATTTGGATGATGTCTGCAGAAGGCTGACATGATGATGATCCACAATAACACAAAGACAAAGTCACTCTACTCATTTTAGGGAAAAGCTCATTGATTAGGACAGAGTGATGTTGAGCTACACATTTCAAACCTGAACACATCTGATTGGATCATAAATGGATTCTTATCTGCATCATTTATTCTTTATTCAGATTGTGGGGCTGCAGGTTGTCAGAGACCAGCTGTGCTTCTCTGGCCTCAGCTCTGAAGTCCAACCCCTCCCATCTGAGAGAGCTGGAGCTGAGTGGGAACGAGCTGCAGGATTCAGGAGTGAAGCTGCTGTGTGCTGGACTGGAGAGTCCACACTGCAGACTGGAGACTCTGAGGTCAGTTCACTGACTCTCTGTTACTATTGTAGATCTGATATGTTTAATTAACAATTGAATTGAATTGATGTTCATACATAACTTACATCCATAAAGTTGTAAATGTCCTTTTGTTCACATTTTCATGTTTCTTGTACTAAATTTAGTCTGCAGTCACTAAAGACGTGTGTTTCTTAAAGAAACTGTAGAAAATGTCGGCTGTTAGCTGTTAAAGTAAATGAATGTTTATCATTTTTGCTAAATGGTCACATCTGTATACAGAAGATCCTCTGAACTAATGTTTAGTTCCAGTTGATCAAGTTTACTTGCTGAAGTAGAAATATTTCTTTGGTTTCTGTAGATTTCAATGTGTTTTCACAAATAATGTCTGATCATTGATATTGATCCTTCAGAACACACACACACACACACACACACACACACACACACACACACACACACACACACACACTCTAAAACTCACATACAGGAGCACAGAGAGCGTGAAGCTTATTTCCAAATGCAGCTGTTTGAAGCATCGTGTCTGATCTGTCACCACCGACAGGTGACACTTCAACATGTGACGATGCTTCCTGTCAGAAAATGATGTCACTCTGTGTTCTGACTCAGTAAACAGGAGCATAAATAATGCACTATATTTGTGCGGGAAGGTACTAGGTTACATTTAAGATGAAGAACATGCCTCTCACTTTGCTCAGTGCACCTTTGATCCCGTTATAAAGATGACTGAGGATGAAGCTCACAGTCAGTCAGCTGTGTGTTGATGGAGATGACAGTGGTGATGAGGAGAGTCTGAATCTGGGGTTTGAAATGAGAGCATCAGAAGAGCAGGGACAGGTGTTAAAGAGCTTTTTTGTATTTATGAAATCAATAATAATGTAAGTAAAGTCTAATTTATTTCATATTGGTCATTTAGGAATTCTATAGAAAACATCTGTCTTAGTATTTTTCATAAAATGACACACGATTATTTTAAATGAGAAGAAACAGACGAGAGTGAAAGTAACAAAAGTAACAACACGTCTGATTTGATCATTATTCCAGACTTGACTGAGATCAGCAGCATGTTATTGATCTGTGTTGACATGAATAGGTGTATGAATGTTGTGCTGACATTTGGATGATGTCTGCAGAAGGCTGACATGATGATGATCCACAATAACACAAAGACAAAGTCACTCTACTCATTTTAGGGAAAAGCTCATTGATTAGGACAGAGTGATGTTGAGCTACACATTTCAAACCTGAACACATCTGATTGGATCATAAATGGATTCTTATCTGCATCATTTATTCTTTATTCAGATTGTGGGGCTGCAGTTTGTCAGAGACCAGCTGTGCTTCTCTGGCCTCAGCTCTGAAGTCCAACTCCTCCCATCTGAGAGAGCTGGAGCTGAGTGACAACAAGCTGCAGGATTCAGGAGTGAAGCTGCTGTGTGCTGGACTGGAGAGTCCACACTGCAGACTGGAGACTCTGAGGTCAGTTCACTGACTCTCTGTTACTATTGTAGATCTGATATGTTTAATTAACAACTGAATTGAATTTATGTTCATACATAAATTACATCCATAAAGTTGTACATTTCCTTTTGTTCACATTTTCATGTTTCTTGTACTAAATTTAGTCTGCAGTCACTAAAGACGTGTGTTTCTTAAAGAAACAGTAGAAAATGTCGGCTGTTAGCTGTTAAAGTAAATGAATGTTTATCATTTTTGCTAAATGGTCACATCTGTATACAGAAGATCCTCTGAACTAACGTTTAGCTTCAGTTGATCAAGTTTACTTGCTGAAGTAGAAATATTTCTTTGGTTTCTGTTGATTTCAGTGTGTTTTCACAAATAATGTCTGATCACTGATATTGATCCTTCAGAACACACACACACACACACACACACACACACACAGATCACAGCATATTTCCAGTGCAGCTGTTTAAAGGATCAATATAGTTTTTCTCCTGTAATTCCAGACTTGACTGAGATCAGCAGCATGTTATTGATCTGTGTTGACATGAATAGGTGTATGAATGTTGTGCTGACATTTGGATGATGTCTGCAGAAGGCTGACATGATGATGATCCACAATAACACAAAGACAAAGTCACTCTACTCATTTTAGGGAAAAGCTCATTGATTAGGACAGAGTGATGTTGAGCTACACATTTCAAACCTGAACACATCTGATTGGATCATAAATGGATTCTTATCTGCATCATTTATTCTTTATTCAGATTGAGTTGGTGCAGTTTGTCAGAGACCAGCTGTGCTTTTCTGGCCTCAGCTCTGAAGTCCAACCCCTCCCATCTGAGAGAGCTGGAGCTGTGTGGAAACAACCTGCAGGATTCAGGAGTGAAGCTGCTGTGTGATCTTGTGGAGAGTCCACACTGCAGACTGGAGACTCTGAGGTCAGTAGAGGGCTGGAGTCGGTCCATGCTGGTTTCAGCAGTATTGAACTAAACACAGTTAGTATCAAAGCAAAGATCCAGTATTTCCTGTAAACCTCCGACCTTCTCAGTGGCTGCTTTCCTCAGTGAAGCTGTGAGAGGAGGATGGTGACGGGCTTCAGGATTGGACAGAGAGACAGAGAGAGAGAACAGTCAGCCAATCAGATGAGCCAGAAGCTCGTTGTGATCATGTGTTTGAGTCGATGTGAAGACGACTGTTGTTGCTGTGTTCATGTCTACAGGAAATAAAGCTGGATTCCAGCTGGCAGCATTACAACATGTACAGAGACAGTGTCCTCGTTCATCAGACTGTCGTAGCATCAAATCTGATCTCAAGTGTTTGTTCATCTTTGTCACAGCTCTGAGATCAGTCTGACTGAAGCCTGCAGATCACTGGCTCTTATTTCAAAGAACCATCATTACATTTAGTAACCCTGTGGTCTTTCTGCAGACCAGAGGCCTGTACTACGAAGCAGGATTTGGGGGCTGGATTGTGAAAACGTGGGTTGACTCGCAAAGAATCTTACCCATCACTGTACCTTTGTCTTTTGTTTTGTCCAAATGTTTTTATAACAAACTCCATATTTCCATTTTTGTCATGTAATATTTCAAAAGTAGATGAAATATTCAGACGTGACTGAGACGCTGGTTTTTCGCAGCTCTGAGCCCTAACAGCAGTAAATCCATCATTAAAGTGAGCAGTGAATATGTGTCTGTTTCTGCAGTCATGATGCGTTCAGGGACTCTCAGAACTTTATTTCCACTGTGTGCTTGAGTGAAATCTGCAGAGTAAACAGACTCGATGCCCAAAGTCTCTGCAGGTGTGTGAGCTTCCAGCTCAGTGTGTTCACTCCAACACGTTAACATGAGCGCTGAAAGGAAGCTGGCTGCGCTACACAGCCGCTCCACTTCTGGTCTGAACAGGACTGAAGTCCCTGCTGGTCTTTATACTGGATGTGCTGCATCACTGACTGACAGCTGATGGAGGGAGTCTCTGTAAACACTGATTTATGACTTCTGCTGTCTGTCTTCTTCTCTCATCAGATGCTGGTGATCTCTGTCAGAGTGGTTGCGTTGAGAGGACCAGCTGTGTCCTGATGATCCAGAGGTTGAAGCAGCAGCAGCAGCAGCAGCTGGTGTGTGGAGAGGCTCTGACTGGGCCATGATACTGGGAGGTGGAGTGGAGAGGAGAGCTGACGGAGGAATCACAACAAGTGGAGATGACTGTCAGTGCTGCAGTCTGAACTGCTCTGAGATCAGCTCCACTGTCAGACACAAAGGCAAGTCCACCATCGTCCCTGTGTGTTCCTCTGGATGTGGCAGAGTATCGTCAGTGTATCTGGACTCTCTGCTGCTGCTCTGTCCTTCTACACTGTCTCTGCAGACACACTGAGACTCCTCCACTCCTTCTGCTCCACACTCCTCCACCTGGACCTGGACCAGGACTTTATTTAGTCTTTTTTTTAATCATTCAGATATTCTGAGCCCAACGTGCCTCTGCAGATTAGCTCTGTTTAAGACAACATAACTGCAGATTAACACATATTTAAATTCATTTTTCTGTTTTGATTTCTATTGCAGCTCCACCTTGTGAAATGATGGAGAATTGCAGTTAATTTCCACATTATATTTTTAATTAATTAAGGAAGTTGATGTGAAAAAGCAGCATCCAGCCTGCATGCATTAAGTTTTTTTTAATTTCACAATCAAAAAGGCCCATGTCATATTCAAGAGAATACCGTTCACAACAACAGAACAAAGAAAAAGGAAAATTACATGACAAAATAAATAATAATGAAATAAAAAATAAAAAACACAAGTGGTCAATCAGGAATTAAGAACATAGATATTCATAAAGATATAGGGCTTTTTTAATTTGACACCATTTTATATATTTTGTATCATTATCTCATTTAGATATGCGGCTAATACAGGAATAGTTTTAAAAAAAAGATATTTTTAACAGTTATTTTGACTGTATCCTAGACTGCTGTTTTAGTTCCTTTTGCATGGTGTGTGATGTATTACTGTGTAACTTTGTATTATGAAAAGCCAGTGCTGTCTTTAAGCTTGGTCACGCACTGAACACCAGAACATTTGAATACTTCAACGAGCTGCAACATTAAAATTAAAATACTGCTTACATTTTATTGCTTCACAATAAAATAATATAATGATATAACAGTGACAGGGGCTATCCTGCACAATGAGTACTTTTACTTTTGATACTTTAAGTACATTTGCTGATAAGACGTATGTACCTTTACTTCTGTAAAACGTATTATTTATTTTAACATTGCGTTATTACTTTTTGCTCAGGTAAAGGATATAAATATGTCGTACTTTTTAATTAAAGGAATAACATTTACAATGAAAGAAAATGAGTCTGCATCACATTTTGAGGTCCATTTTAGGTCACTACTTAGACCGAACAAAAAAAGCTATGAGGACCCTGGATGTATTAAAAGCCTTGAAAAGATAATATTGTATTCAGTATCTTATTTTACATATTTTTAACTGTAATTTTGACTGTATCCTAGACTGCTGTTATACTTCCTTTTGCATGGTGTGTGTGTGTGTGTGTGTGTGATGTATTACCGTGTAACTTTGAATTATGTGACCTGTTTGTTTAGTTTGTTTTTGTTTTAATTGTGACCTGCCAAGGGACTGCAGATGAAAAATTAGCTTTAAGCTAACTCTGATACAATACAGATCAGATGGTAACATTTATGTTTAATATTGCATATATAGATAAAATACATTAGTTTGTTTTTATACTTCACATTTTTACTGTCAAAAAGACAACATGACAATACAAGCAAGCGAGCTGAAAAACTTACATTTGATAAAAACAAATAGAATAAAAAAACACAGACAAGACATAAAACATAAAAATAACGGATAATTATAAACGATCAATAAACGATGTAACTCTAAAAGAACAATACACATTCTCTTCTTATGGATATTTTATATCTTTTAAACAAGTATCAGCCAGGAAAGCACTGAAAAAGTTTCAAAATAAAAGCTCAGGAACACGGAGCTCGAGACGAAGGACGTGAAGGCGACATGACGTAAAAATCCTGCGACGCACGTGTGAGTGTAACGAGGAGGAGAGATGGCTGCTGAGAGGCTGCAGTTTCATGAAATGGGCTTAGACGACCGTCTTTTAAAGGTAACAAACCATTTGACGTTTGTCAGTAAACCTGAAATAAAGTGTTTGAGCGTCTAACGAGCAGCTGAAGAGGAAAAAGCGCAGAGAAGTGACGGAAGCTCGGCATAGAGACGGGAGGAGCTCGTTACAGATGCACTGAGCAACAACGTTAAGCGCGCATAAAACGACACTACGTCGCTTTTTATATCCAGAGTTCAGTTCAGCTCTTTCTCAGCGTGACTTTGTTCTGTGGTTGAAACGGTCCCGCTGATAGTTTCACTTTAATTGAACACATTTTGCATTAACTATCAAACTGATGAACGATAGTTAAGTTACTTAGGCCACACGAAGAACATGGTGACTTCCTGGTGTTGCAGCACATTCTGTCAGCTGATTAGGATTTGTGTTCATGTTGCAGATGTTTGAATCAAACTTAACTTGGATCAGTGTTTCCAAAGATGGTCCCTCCACAGTATTTAGACAACTGTGACAGCTGCTGTTGTTGGACGATATATTGTCCCAGAAATAATTGCGATAAATGATATTATTGTCATTTTAAGACCATTTTATGCCACTGATATAATAAGCATAATAATGCAAGTACACCCTTTCAATAAACTTCAATTTCTTACGAATATTCAGACATTGAAATGTGAAAAAAGTATTAAAACATCCTAAATAAAACACAAATAAAATCAAACAACCAAAACAATAAATAAAATGGCCTCTCGGGCTCGGTTAACAAAAATTGCACTTAAAGAAATGTAAATGTTTGAAATTAACATTTGGCACAGGGGTTGGCTATAGAGTCATATGGGCAATATCGAGGTCGTGTCCATTTACGATAAGTCGATAACGTGGTTACTGTGACGGGCGTGGTTACTGTGACGGGCGTGGTTACTGTGACGGGCGTGGTTACTGTGACGGGCGTAGTTACAGCGCAGACTAGTGGAGACCGTGCCTTAAGGACGGGCTAAGGTCGCCACAAACGTTTCTTTCTTTCTTTCTTCTTCTTTCTTTACTGTGCATTTTTCATAACGGTGCTGCCGTGGTCAGAGAAATCGAAATGGTGCCATGGTTTAGTAATGTTTTGGAGTCACAGGTGTACAGGGGGTTGTCTTTGTGCCCAACGCAGTGTAATCACAACGACCCCAGTTCGATTCCGGCTGAGGACCCGTGTCCTCCCCCCTTCACTTCTCCTGTCTGTAGCTGCTGTTCGTTTTCCAATCAAAAAGGAAAAAAATGCCACAAAACTAATCTAAAAACAAATAACTTGAATGGACCACGGATATGGATATTCAAGGTTGGATTACCTTATTAAAGGGGCAGCTGCCTTGGGGTCCCAGACCCCCAGGGGCCCCAGGGGCCCCCAGAGCTCCAGGTCCCCTGCGTGTCGTTTTCGGTAATTTGATGAATTGTACATTTCTTTGGGAACTTTTACCTCAACATCGAATAAGTTTGACATGATTGCATTATTTTGTGGCCCTGTCTTGTTGAGGGGCCTCGTGTCAGAATCTAGTTTCATCACCTTTATTTTAGTTTCTGTTGTGTTCACTTGGCGGGGGAGTCGATGGGGGGGGCGGGTTAATGCAGCCATGGAGGCGTCGCACCTCTCAGGGCGGATTTCTAGTAGTAAGCACTGCTTCACCGAGCAGGCGACAGATGGGTTTTGTAGCACCGCTGGCTTTACTCTCCGTAACAGAGTACAGCTGTGCTGTGGAATAAGAACATGATGGGGAAGTTTCAGAAATGAAAGTTTAAGAAAAATTAAAATTCAGTTTTTAACAGCTCTATTAAATGTGACGTATCTGAGATGTGACTGCAGGAACACAGAGCTGGTGTTTTACCTCTTCTGATCTCTGAAATCACTGTTTGTTGCTACGTTTCAGGCGGTTGCAGATCTGGGTTGGTCCCAGCCCACTCTGATCCAGGAGAAGGCCATCCCTTTGGCCCTGGAGGGGAAAGACCTCCTGGCTCGAGCCCGGACCGGATCTGGAAAGACCGCTGCTTACGCTGTACCTGTCATACAGCGCATCCTGGCCTCCAAACAGGTGAGTAAAACACAGAAATGTTTTATATTTAATCCGCTGCGCTACTAACTCTGCAGGTCACCAGTGTGCAGATGTGTTTACCCCAGTTTGTCCCATCTAATTAATATCTGTAGACCGTCTGAATTTTCTCATATTTTGGGGAATATTTTGGCTCGTTGTCTGTTGCCATCAGAAACATCACTGCCTTTGTCCTCTTTTCTGAAACACTCACATGGCAGATTTTTAAAATATTATATTCTGTTTGAAGAATAACTGCCAAGCCACCACATTATATTCAGCTTTATTCTTAAATCGTCAAGTCAAGTTTTATTCATATAGCACATTTAAAAACAACCGGAGTTGACCAAAGTTCTGTACAAATTAAAACGGCACAACAACAGCGAGTAGAAAGACATCAGTAGCAGAACGGCACAAATAGAAATCACAACAATAATAATAATAATGAACAGCAATGATAGAGTACAAGGCAATATCGAAACATGTGCACAATTGTTAAACAGAATAAAACTTGTAAGATCAATTTCTAAAAACTAAAATATTATAAAATACCTAAACCACTATGAGCAACCAAAGGCCGCTGAAAACACGCAGGTCTTGAGATTTGTCTTAAAAGTGTCAATGGAGGGTGAACACTTGATCGAGAGCGAAGGCTTTTCCAAAGCTTTGGAGCTGCCACCGCAAAGGCTCGATCTCCCTTCCCCGCTGGCCTCGATCGTGGAACAGTTAAAAACAGTTGTTGTGAAGATCTGAGAGGCCCAGAGTTGGAGTAGTGGCAGCGAAGTTCTGACATGAACCGGGGTGCCAGCCCATGGTTGGCTTTAGAAACAAATAAAAGAACCTTAAAATCAATCCTGTATTTGACAGGTAGCCAGTGCAGGGATGCTAGTACCGGTGTAATGCTGTCACTTTTTCTGCACCAGCTGCAGGTGAGACAAAGAGGACTGGCCAACACCCAGGTACAGTGAGTTGCAGCCTTGTTCTTACAGACTACGACAGACACAGGGTGGTCTTTACCTGATAATCAGTCATAGAAATGGTTACAGGTGTCAACTCTGATACACACTCAAATGGAAATAACACACAGAAAGATTCGACGGTTTTATTATCTGTATTGAACACTTGGATAGTTTTCCATCTGCGCCTGAAAATCGGACCCACGGTGATTTGGCGTGTTTGTGTTGAGTATTTGGATCAGGACTGGACTAGCTTCGTAATCGGCACACGTCGTCCAAGATCGGTTGTGACGCTCGTGCTCCTCCACATCAACATCACGCCAGTCTGGGACCAAAACTGTCTCGTAGTCTGAGCAGCACAGAAATGGGGAGGTTTTAAAAGTCTTGTATTTTGCTCGAGGCGTAACTGAACAGACCAGAATGGCAGTTAGTCTTTGATGTAGCAGCCTGAGGCATTTGTGTGATTCCACCTGTGAAACTCTTCAAAGCTCACGACAGGACAAGTGAAAACAAATGTATCAAACCAAGCTGATATATTGATTCAAAGCTGGTAGCAGTTATCAGGATCTGAATGCAAAGAGTTCCTCTGTGTGATGATGTAATCACCCAGCTGTTCTTCCCTCCTGACGTCTTCAGAGTGTGCGTGAGCAGGATGTGAGAGCTCTGATCCTGGTACCAACCAAAGAGCTGGGTCAGCAGGTTCAGACCATGATCAGACAGTTAACGGCGTTCTGCTCGAGGGACGTCCGAGTGGCCGACATCTCCGGGAAAGCTGACCTGTCTGCACAGAGGTCAGTCTGTCGTGTTCACATTTCACTAACTAAAAGCACATTTTGTAGTTCTCCAGTTAATAAAAACTACCACTCTGTAAAAGTCTTAACTAGATGTAGTGATGATGAGTGTGTGGCTGGTGCTCTGTTGTGTTTGAACAGGCCTATCTTGATGGAGAAGCCTGACGTGGTCGTGGGGACGCCGTCCCGTGTGCTCGCCCACCTCAACGCACAGAACCTGGTCCTGCATTCGTCCCTTGAGACGCTGGTCGTAGATGAGGCCGACCTGCTCTTCTCCTTTGGCTTCGAGGCAGACCTGAAGAACTTGTTGTGGTGAGGAAGTGAATCCACTCAGCCGGTTATTTTAATCGTTCTGCAGAAAGATCACTGTCCCATTTAGTGAAGAGGTTAAGATTCCCAACCTTTTTGGCTTTCGACTCCTTAAAATGAGTCTATTTGTGAAATCCTGTCACAGGTTCTGGCCCCGAGTGTGGATATGAGAGTTAGATTTCCTTCTCAGAGTGTTTCATTTGAAGGATTTTAGAAGCCTGAAGCGGTGAAAATATTTCATAAGAAAATGCAAACAATCAGTCAAATGTTTCCTTTGAACCTTTTTCTGAGCCCTCTAGTTTAGTTTAGTTAGAGCTCAGTGGGGGAAACAGTGAAGTCCGTTGATAGTTTTCAAAGACAAGCACAGAAGGTCTGAGTGGACACGATGCACGAGTTTTGGATGTTAATTCAATTCAATTTTATTTATATAGCGACAATTCATAACAGAAGTTATCTCATTGCACTTTCCCTATAGAGCAGGTCTAGACCGAACTCTTTAGACCCAACAAATCCCACCATGAGCAAGCACTTGGCGACAGTGGCAAGAAAAAACTTCCTTTAAGAGGCAGAAACCTGACAGAACCAGACTCGGGGGGGGGGGGGGAGACCACCTAGAATTGATTTTTTAAAATAGTAGAATAGTAATTGTTGTGTTAATATTAGTAATAATAGGAATGACAGCTATAGGAAAAATAATGTCAGTATTAGTAACAGAGCCAACAACAACAACTGCAGCAGCAGTTGTCGAGCAGGAACACGGGGGCAGCAGGCGGCCCACAACCACAGATCCAGACTCTGCAGGAACACGGGGGCAGCAGGTGGCCCACAACCACAGATCCAGTCTCTGCAGCTCCTGAGGCAGAAATACCTGCTGAAAGCGACAGAAGGAGAGAGGAGAGAAACGAGAGAGCACAGAACTACGGGAGAGAGATGTCGAGTTAGTAACATGCAGTAATGGGATAAAAATGCAAACAGATGGAGAGAAGAAGAGAGGAGCTCAGTGCATCATGGGAAGCCTCCCGGCAGTCTAGGCCTATAGCAGCATAACTAAGGGATGGTTCAGGACTCACCTGAGCCAGCCCTAACTATAAGCTTTATCAAAGAGGAAAGTCTGAAGCCTGCTCTTAAATGTGGAGATGGTGTCTGCCTCCTGAACCCAGACTGGGACCTGGTTCCACAGGAGAGGAGCTTGATGTTAGTTTAGATAACGTGTCTGTTGTATTCAGCTCTAATCTCCCAGTCTGCCAGTGCACTGGACTGTAGTGCTGCTGATTTTATCTTTACAGTTGCAGTTGTAACTTTTGGCCACTAGAGGACAGAATAACTTCACAAACAAATTCTCAGGTTTGACCCTGACATGGCCGTGCTGATATGGCTAACATGCTAACAAACAATTGCCTATTTACTCATCCAGCAGACACAGTACAACATTATCATCCGGTCTTTCTCCTTTTAGCTCCAGCTGCTAAATGCTCCACTATGTTCACCAGCTGCTCTCTAACTGTGTCTGTCGTCGTGTTCAGCGGGTCTTTACAGCTTTTTCTCTGAAAACAGCTTCCTGATGCTGGAAATTAGGTTGTGGAGAGAAGTGAGACTGAGCCAAAGCAGTAAATGTGTCATCAAACCACAGCAATGAACTGAGCTGCAGACTCCGACTTGTGCTTTTACATCTCATCTTCAGTCCGTCTGACAGGAGCTCAGTTTCTGCTGGGAAGTCACTGGAAAACAAAAAACATTTCCACTTAGTTTCCGTATGAAGGTTTTGCAACATTTCCCCGTATTCTAAACATCGTCGTGTTTCTTTTCTTTTAAAATGAACCTGTTCTGTCCTTGTTGTGTTTTATTAGTCATTTGCCGAAGATCTACCAGTCGTTCCTGATGTCTGCGACTCTCACTGAGGATGTTCAGGCCTTAAAGGAGCTGCTGCTACACAACCCTGTAATGTCATTTTCTCTCGTCTGTGTGTTACAAAGTCTCTGCTTTAGAAGTTGCACAGTGCTGGGTTGGGTTTTGTCTTCTTACCTGGATGTGTGCTCTCTCAGGTGATCCTGAAGCTTCAGGGCTCTCAGCTCCCAGACAGCAGCCAGCTGCAGCAGTACAGCGTCAAATGTGAGGAGGAGGACAAGTTCCTGCTCATCTACACGCTGCTGAGGCTGCGGCTGGTTCAGGGCAAGACGCTGGTGTTCGTGGGAGCGGTGGAGCGATGCTACAGACTCAAACTGTTTCTGGAACAGTTTGGTATTCCTGCCTGCGTGCTCAACTCTGAGCTGCCCGTCCAGTCCAGGTGAGAGAGGAGACCTCCTCCTTTTACAGAGGAGTGTGTTTGTGTCTTGCTTTTTCTTCCAGTAGGTCGTCTAACAGCTGATATTTAGCTGCTTTTTACATTTTCAAATGTAAAGGAGACTTTCGTCTGTATATTTAGTTGTTTCTATAGTGAATTATTTAAAAACGTGGCGATACGCCTCTGGGACAACAGCCTGCAGTTAATTCTGCCAGGAATGATCCTTTTTTCTACATTCAAGGAGTCGCAAAGAGATGCAGGTCTATGTCAGCAGTTTCAGTAAATAGTAGATTATTTCGATAGCTTTTGGTAAGACAGACTGCCTAATATTTAAGAATTGTTTTTTGGGCTCCATCTGTCCCTTAGTCCACGTCACATTCGGCACAGTTTAAGTAGAATACAATCACACAACACAGTAACACAGATATAATCTGAAATTGCAGAAACTACACAGTAGATTATTGAGCGCAACGTGTTAATTCCCTTTTCTTCTGTTCGTATTGGTCTTTTCCCGCCACACCGCTGTAGGTGTCACATCATCACTCAGTTTAATCAGGGCTTTTACGACTACATCATCGCCACAGACGAACAGAGTCTGGCCGACCCCACTGCTGCTCCACCGACGACTGCAGGCAGAGGGAAGAAGAAGAAGGCCGCAGGGAAAGGAGGAAAGTGAGTCACATCAGATTTTTCAAGAAATGTTGGCTTTTTTAGACTTTATGGGCAATAACGTGTCAGCAGGAAAACATGCAAACACCAACATGCTTTGAAGAACTACTCTGAGGAACAGTTTAACTAAGTGCACCGGGCTGGAGTCACAGGTTGTGCGCCCTTCTCTTGACTGCATGTACATCACAGGGAGGATCCTATAATAATAGGTTGTTTACAGAGGTCCATCATGCACTCCGCTGGATTTAACAAGATCACACAAATATACAGCAAATCTGATTCACACAAGCCACGAGGAACACTGTGGTGGGAAAAGAAACGTGACTTTTATTCTCCAGAAATCTCACTGGAATCAGACAAAGAGTGAACACAACACACACAATGATTTAGTAACATGAAGCAAACAGGAGGCGAGGCGTTCGTTAAACTTCAATATTTCTTTCTTTTGATCGGACGTTCACAGTGAGCTTCAGACTGCAGTGCACATTTGAATTGCACCTTTGTCTTAGGAAATGTGGTCCCGAGGCTTTGGCTCGTTAGTCTCTTGTCCTCACACTTTGGATAATGCAAATCTTCTTCCATTACATGCACATCGTATTCTAAAGCACTTCTCAAGCGTTGATATGAGTCCTGTCATCAGATATCAAACAGCCAGACTGCTGGAACGTTTCTGTAGGTATTATTGACGATCATTTCTGAATGATGTTTTTAAAGGACTAAGGACAAAGAGTATGGAGTCTCCAGAGGTGTGGACTTCCAAAATGTTGCCAATGTCATCAACTTTGATTTCCCCACAACTGTGGAATCATACATTCATCGAGTTGGAAGGTAAGTAGTTCACCATCATTTATTCCTGAATGCTGATTGGACCACAGGCTCTGTCTGAGCACCGTCAGTAAGTTTTTCTCTGAATAAATACATAAAGACCAGATCAGGATGTGATTACCGTCATTCGTTTATTTTGTAGAACGGCGAGAGCAGACAACCCAGGCACTGCTCTGTCTTTCATCTCTCACACTGAGCTGGGTTTGCTGTCCGAGGTGGAGGAGGCGCTCACGGGAGGTAACATTCAGTTTTAGTGACATTTTAGTCTTTTTATTAGTGTTTAGTCCACCAAAAACTGGAAATAGGCTTTGCAAACAGGTCAGTGATGACTCGAAGAACAAAGGAAAACTCTTTGGCATCTTGAATGCAGAAAAGTGAAAAAAAAAAAAACAATATTAATTTCATTAATATGCAACGGCTCCCCTCCTTTTGTGTTATTAGTATTTCAGTCATTCACTGTTTGACTTAAAGCTGTTTTAGTTAACAAAACAAGCTCATGTCAGGTTTTTGGGAACCATTTTTGTAAACAGGAAGATGTAAATGTTTACTACAAATATTTGTGTTATTTCTTTGCATTTCAATCATCTGAAGACATTTAAGAGAGCTTCGCCTCTATTAAATACACATGTTGCTGCTGTAGTGCTGTTAACACTATCGCTCTGCAGTCAAATCAACGTCTACATGTTCCAAACTGCAAAATGTTTCTCTCCTCGCTGGCTGATGTTCACCTCTTCCATGGTCTTACTTTATGGGGAACACATCTGAAGAACTAAACTTTCAAATTCATCCATCGCAGATGAAAGTAGCGTTGCATTTTATCAAAGTCTAAGTCACGGATTAACATTAGTGTGTCAGAATGCTGCAGGTTTAAGTGAAGCACAGAAAGATGCAGACAGTTGAATCTTTGAAGGATAAATGATGAGATGGAGAAGAGATGTTGCTCCTGACCTGTATGATAGCTGCTGCACTATGAAATCCTGACTGTTGAGTAGGACATTAACATGTTTATGTATTAATATGAAACGTGTGTTTTGTTTGTGTTTAGATCATGCTGATTCTGTTCTGAAACCTTACGAGTTTAAGATGGAGGAGATTGAAGGCTTCAGGTACAGGTGCAGGGTGAGTATCCCCATCAACAACAACCCCGAGCAGGATGAACGCTCACGAACACATGATGTTCAGACTGTGGCGTGCCTTCAGGTCGTTATGTTATGCTTCCAGTTAAATTTACACTATAAAGTCTGGATGATGAACCTTTATTGTGTTTGTATGCAGGATGCGATGCGTTCAGTGACCAAGCAGGCGGTGAGGGAGGCCAGACTGAAAGAGATCAAACAGGAGCTGCTCACCTCAGAAAAACTCAAGGTGAGTGATGTCACTCCTCTACAGAGAGATAAACGCAGGTGGAAGTGTGAGGGCGCTTTGTGATTGGATGTTTCTGCTGTCACTCAGACATATTTTGACGATAACCCCAGAGATCTGCAGCTGCTCAGACACGACAAAGACCTCCATCCTGCTGTCATCAAGCCCCACCTGAGGAACGTACCCGAGTACCTCAGTAAGACACACACACACACACACAGTAAACATCACGTCATGCTTACGGAGACGTACATCACTGGTAACTCGTCATTTTCACTGACTTCCTCCAGTTCCTGAGACACTGAGGGGCACCGTGAATCCGCTGTCAAACAGGAGGAGGAAGAGGAAGGAAAAACCTAAACCAGAAGGAGTCGTCAGGAGCAGCTTCAAGGTGAGACTCGGGAGAAAACGTGGAACAATCTGTTCAGACTGACAGCCATGGGTCACTCTGGTTATCATTGTCAAAGGAAACTTCAGGGCGGCGTAGTTTGCAGGTGTTGTAGATATTATAGGTCATAGAAAGCAAACTTTTATTTTTTTTCAAGTTCAAACAAGGTGCTACAGTCAAATATTATGCAAATCTCTTAACTTGATCTGAACTTGCTTGGAGAGGTTTTGGATATCTCCCTATCATCATAGGCTTTGACAAATAAAAAAAAAAATGTATTTCCAAACTTTGAGATATCTGAGATACATTTTTATATTTTGATGTTAATATATAACTAGAGCTGAAATGATAAATTGGTAAAATGAGTCTGTTTTAATAATAAATTAATCGTTTATGTATTTTTTTTTAGGCAAAAATGGTAAAAATTCCACCCTGTAAAAATTTTCTAGTTTTCTTCTCATATGATAATAAACTGAATATCTCAGTATCAAAACCAGACACTTTAAGTCGTCACCATGGGCTCTAGGAACAATTTTCTGACTTCTTAAACACCAAACAATTATTCGAATAATTGAGAAAATGATCTGTAGATGAATCGTTAATATAAATAACCATTAGTTTCAGCCCTATATCTATCAGTGGTCAAACTGTCAAGTCTACTTTTCATGAGTGTTGTCTCTGTGTGTTTTACAAAGATAAATAATTCAAACTGCATATTGAAACAAATGCACAGGATGAAATGCGCAGGTTTTAATGAAATGATACGTTGATTTGATCTCTTGTAGAAGAACATCCAGGGGAAGAACCCGCTGAAGAGTTTCCGATACACCGGAGGGAGGAACAGAAAAGGCAAAGCAGGCCAGTCATAGCTGCAGCTGCAGTACACATGAATGTGTAAATATGTTCTAACTGTGCAGAGACTTTCACCAGGAGGACGGTGAGGCCTCGGGTGTTTGGCCCAGGCGAGACTAATAAACTGTATGGACTCTGGATTAAATAGGCTGTTGAAGCTTTATGGGCCACGGACAAAATGGACTATGAATGCAGATTTATCTGAACTTTGAAACAAGAAGAAAATGAAAGCAACATCAGTTTGAACTTGGATTTTGTCAAATCCAAACGTGTATGTATGCTGAGATTGTGAGAGGATCAGTGTTCTCTCTTTTCTAGTGCATCTCTTCTGGAAATATTGAAAATGTTTATTAAAATCAAAATATTTCTTCTCAAACATCCAGTATTTGTCGTTCTAGTGGGTCATATTCATAATGCTGACGTTTGGCAAGTATGTTTACCACGTTCACCACTTGCTAGTTAGCAGTAAACACAGAGTGCAGCTGAGGCTGATGGGAACGTCAGCAGCTCTGCAGGTGTTTGGTCAGAAACCAAAGTGTCGGACACGTTAACATGTTGACCTGATGGTGGCGCTAGATGGAAAGTCAGGATCAGCAGAGTTATTACAGTTCATCCTGAAGGGAGCATGAACGATGAAGCACGTTTCATCAGTCCAGCAGCTGCTGAGATGCTTCAGTGTGGACCTACAGACTTCATTACAGGTTAGTCTCTTTGATTTGAACATTTCTCACTTCGCCAACACCAAATGGTAGAATCCAAAAATGCTGTGGCCGCACTGTGTGAATAGGCTGAAAGCAACATGCATCTTTATGCCATCAGAATAATTTGCTTTTAAATCACAAAACCTCCACGTAGGTTTTAAATAAGTGAAAATGTGACATCTCTCTTACCTGGACTGATTTTTCACAGGTTTAAAGATGGCCGTACCTCGCTTTGGGGTATTTTAATTGTACTAGTTCAAACCTCACCTGAACAGTTTCACTGAGCTCCTTTTTACTCAGAAGTACGGCTTCTGCTGTCTTATACAGTGGGGCAAAAAAGTATTTAGTCAGCCACCAATTGTGCAAGATCTCCCACTTAAGATGAGAGAGGCCTATAATTTTCATCATAGGGACACTTCAACTATGAGAGTCAGAATGGGGGGGGAAGAATCCAGGAAATCAGTCTGATTTTTAAAGAATTTATTTGCAAATCATGGTGGAAAATAAGTATTTTGTCAATAACAAAAGTTAATCTCAATACTTTGTTATATACACCTCTGTTGGCAATGACAAAGCGCAAACGTTTTCTGTAAGTCTTCACACTGTTGCTGGTATTTTGGCCCATTCCTCCATGCAGATCTCTAGAGCAGTGATGTTTTGGGGCTGTCGCTGGGCAACACGGACTTTCAACCTTGAAATGCTTCTTATGAAGCCACTCCTTCGTTGCCCGGGCGGTGTGTTTGGGATCATTGTCATGCTGAAAGACCCAGCCACGTTTCATCTTCAATGCCCTTGCTGATGGGAGGTTTTCACTCAAAATCTCACGATACATGGCCCCATTCATTCTTTCCTTTACACGGATCAGTCTCCCTGGTCCCTTTGCAGAAAAACAGCCCCAAAGCATGATGTTTCCACCCCCGTGCTTCACAGTAGGAATGGTGTTCTTTGGATGCAACTCAGCATTCTTTCTCCTCCAAACACAACAAGTTGAGTTTTTACCAAAAAGTTCTTTTTTGGTTTCATCTGACATTCTCCCAATCCTCTTCTGGATCATCCAAATGCTCTGTAGCAAACTTCAGACGGGCCTGGACATGTACTGGCTTAAGCAGGGGGACACGTCTGGCGCTGCAGGATTTGAGTCCCTGGCGGCGTAGTGTGTTACTGATGGTAGCCTCTGTTACTTTGGTCCCAGCTCTCTGCAGGTTAGTCACTAGGTCGCCCCGTGTGGTTCTGGGATTTTTGATCACCGTTGTTGTGATCATTTTGACCCCACGGGGTGAGATCTTGCATGGAGCCCCAGATCGAGGGAGATTATCAGTGGTCTTGTATGTCTTCCATTTTCTAATACTTGCTCCCACAGTTGATTTCTTCACACCAAGCTGCTTACCTATTGCAGATTCAGTCTTCCCAGCCTGGTGCAGGTCTACCATTTTGTTTCTGATGTCCTTTGACAGCTCTTTGGTCTTGGCCATAGTGGAGTTTAGAGTGACTGTTGTGGACAGGTGTCTTTTATACTGATAACGAGTTCAAACAGGTGCCATTAATACAGGTAACGAGTGGAGGACAGAGGAGCCTCTTAAAGAAGAAGTTACAGGTCTGTGAGAGCCAGAAATCTTGCTTGTTTGTAGGTGACCAAATACTTATTTTACCGAGGAATTTACCAATTAATTCATTAAAAATCCTACAATGTGACTTCCTGGATTCTTTCCCCCCATTCTGACTCTCATAGTTGAAGTGTACCTGTGATGAAAATTACAGGCCTCATCTTTTTAAGTGGGAGATCTTGCACAGTTGGTGGCTGATTAAATACTTTTTTGCCCCACTGTATCTGTCAGTCAGGACAGCCAGGAGTTGTGAAGAGCAGGCGAACGTACTGTAGCGTGGAAGTGATCACACCTGCAGTCGTCCCTGTCTGTCTTTATTTTTGTTCAGGTTTCACTGCACACCTGTAAACTGAACACGATTACAAGTAGCTTGTTTAGAAACCCTAAAATCATTGTTCCAGGTTGTGGTGAGAATCTGATTCCACTTCCTGCAGCGGAGCATGAGGAACATGTCTGATACGTGATACGTTCTCTGATGTTCACAGCAGGAAAGAAAACACACTAGGAAATAGTCGTGTTGAGACTGTTTGCTCTCAGTTCATTTAGCTACAGTATACGCAGCTTTTCAGGCACAAGGAACTGTTGGCTGTAATTAAATTGTGTTTGGAGTCATTTCCTGTTTGGCAGTGGTGGAATATAACCAAGTATATAACATTATTTTGGTCTCTGAATATGGTTTGTTAACCTGCTATAGTTTGAATAGAGCTCTCCTCAACTGCTCAGACAATCGAGACTAAAGGATTAACTGCTCATTTATTTTTTCATTCATTGTTTTTAACAATTTGTTATCATTTGTTATCTACATCTCACATGCTACAGAAGCTACAGTATCCCAGCATGCATTGCATGGATGGCAGGGAAACACCTCGGACAGGCTTTCCAGCTTACAAACAGAAAATAAATCGATCACTATGATCATCCCTACAAGACATAGTGAGGCCTATGGTGGAAGGATCAACATCCCTGACCATGGTGCAGGTGATCAGGATGAGCCGCAGGACTGACAGCCTTCCTTGCGTACTGTATACAGCAGGTTTGTAGGGGATCTGTAGATTTGCATTTGTGTGGTTCTAACTAGAAGCAAAGAGGTAAAGCCAGCCATGACTCATCTCTGACAGCAGTTTTCAAGTCAATATTTGTGTAGTTGACAAAACAATCTCACCTCAAGATCCATTTTACTAGCTGTTCTGGAGCTTTGGATCATATCACATGATCTTCATCAGCAGATGAAGGTGGCTGTCCGTCGGTCCTCCCCTTTGGTCCAGACTGAAATATCTCAACAACTGTTGGATGGATCACTATGAACTTTTGTTCAGACATTCATGATCCCAAAGGATCAATCGCTGAGCCAACATGAGGCTGAAATGTGTGGATTTGACTGAAATGACACTAAATTGTTAAATCCAAAATGGGCGAGAAGTCCTAAAAAAGCTCATGAAAAATGGAAATTTGAACATGTATATTTCCATGACTACTGGGCAAACTCCATCTGCTGATGAAGATCATGTGACATGGTAAATAGCTCCAGATCAGCTACTAAATGGGCTTGGAAGTGAGCATGTTTTGTCAACTGTTTTTTCCAAGGTCAAGAATGAACTTTGAAACTAAGTTTTTGTGTAGTTATAAAACCATGATCACAAATTTAAAAAATACTTTATATGGCATCGTTAGTTTGATGAACATTATTTAGTGCCACTCGTGCTTCTCAACTTCATTTTCTCTTAACTTCTTTCTGCACCTTTTCTTCCTGTCCTGCTTTTGTGGTTTTGTTGCGGTGTTGTAAAAATTGCAATTTTCTATAAATAATTAGATCTTTTCAGTAAAGTTATCGACCTAACTTGAACCATAAAATAATACACAGACTAAGGTCATTTAGAAAATAACTTCATTTTAATCAAATGCATTCAGCAGTACATTAAATCAGTTTAACTGAGGCCAGCAATTACACTGTAAAGCCATTAAAGAAACATAAAGATATGTATACATTTCTAATGGAGAAGTAATCATATCCTGTTTGTATTGTTACATGCTGTATATCGTTTTAATGAACATAGAGCCAATTAAACTTGTGGTGTATAGTCTCTGCTCAGCAGAAGCTTTCTATTCCAGATCAATTCTCTGTAAAGAATTTTCAAAAACATTTATCTTATGGACATTCTCTTAAAACACATTTTTCCCTACCCAAAATGTTTACCCAACAACTAAATAATTAACAACCCATGTATTGTGTATTTTTAAAGCTGTGATGGTGCAGAAACTGCAGTGGTTAGTAAGGTCTTTGTATAACATAGATGTGGGGTCACTGAATGTAGTAATCAATCAATAGTGTATTCAAAATAGTCCTTTGTGGGCACTGAGTCGAAGATGGCGCTATCGAACGGGCTCTCGGTCGACCAACTGTCCACAGGAAACCAGGAGTCGTACCAGGAGGTTGTTGTCTCTGTTTTGGGTATTGTTGTAGGGGTCGTGGTCGTGGTTGTTGTCGTTGTAGCAGGAGTGGTACGGCGGGCTTGTAATTTCTGCTGACGCAGTATTTGCAAACGCCTGAGTCGCCGCCGCCTGAATCGCAGCCGCCTGAGTCGCTCTGTGTTCTGAGAGTTGGAGTGACTTTCTGTCCCTGCGACGGTGCTGGTGAATCCCACTGTGCTGGCTGCAGTCGTTTTCACTACGTTTGCTTTGGGGACAAGTCGAATGGGCCTCTTGCCGTGGAGTGCCATGATTTGTTTGATGCGGTCCCAGTTGGATTTGGCTAAGGTGAAGCTGCATGAAGTGGCTCCAGAGTCATAGCCCACCATGCATAGTCTGGTCTGAGGTGTGTAGCCATCAGCTTTGGCGGTCACCCTATACTCTCCAGGATTCAACAGCCGCCAGTAATCACCACCTACAGCTAAAATGAGTGACAGAAATTTTGGAGAGGTCACTGGTTAGGATCTGAAATTCTTTAAAAATGCAAATAATGAAAAAGACTCAGCATTGTTATCCGAAATATACATATCATGCAAAGTATCTTTGTTGTTGTATCCAATATACCAGTTTTGACATCATGCCGTATTCCCTCCACAGATATAGTGACATTAGGCAACGGACTTCCCTCCACATCTCTCACCAGACCCTTTATCCCTCGATGAACCTGCACAGGAAACAGCATGTCATGCCTAAAATCCCAGTTCCAGCCACAGTATGGTCTATGTCAATTTCAGTGGGACACAACAACTATAGACGAGACTTTAAAGCCACTGTAATTAGAATTTTATGTGATTGTTTCATCTTTCAAATTATTCTGATGGCACAAGTTTTTATTTAAGAAGAATGAAACAATTCTTTCAGCCCATTAATCTGTGTCCCTGGGTCAGATCCGTGGGGGGAGGGAGGGCATCATCAATGTTCAAATCGTACACAATGGCTGTCAGTGATGCGCCATTGAAATATAATCCAGGAAAGACGGTTTGAGTAAGAGATCCATGAGTTTGAAGGCTCATCAGATGCCAAAGCACTGCACAGAGATTTATATTTGTCACAGTGACAATCATTTTATCTTTTGTCAAAACTTTTGTGAAGTAAAAATAAAGCATTCAGGGAACAAAGTCATCTGCCAGGAATGTACGCTTGCACGTATTTGACTGGCCAACTGCACCTTGCCGGAAAGACGTCAGTGCGGCAAAAGTTGAGCCAGGTTCAACTAATTTGCAGAAGCCATCTGCGTTGTCTATCACTCAGCCCCCTAAAAGGTAGTTCTAGTTTCATCCTTCACAGAGCACAGTGGCCAGCTTGTATTCAGAGCAGTTACAATGGATTCCAATGGTAGGAAAAAAATAGTAGTCCACCTCTACAATGTTCTTGTGCATGCTCAGTATGCTCCAAACACTCATTGTTTTGCTTAAATATGGCTAAGTACACTGCTTCTGTGTCATGCTATCCCCATGACTGGACTACCACTCAGGAAAGTGGGCAACAGTCCGGGAGTGCCCCAACAAGAGCCCACAGCTTGGCAAAAACCTTGAGCAGTGGAGGCTGCCACCACTGGAATCCATTGCAACCAATATTATTCTAAGCTGACCACACAACTTTCCATATGAAGAACAAGAATTTGGGTGAAGTGTCCCATTTTTAAGAGTCAAACTCATACTTATCAGTCCAGTTCTCACTTGTTCAATGAAGGACAACAGAGCCTCGCGGTTGTTCTCCCACTCAAGAGGCAGTTCACTTTCATGGGGAAACTTGTCACAGCCCAAGAAGATGGACAGCTCAAAGCAGTTGGTGTGCAGGTAGCTGAAGTCATTCATACCTGTGGAATAGGATGACAGAGAGCTTCAGAGGAGGGATTGATAAAGGATCAGTTCACACCCCTACTTACACGGAGTGGTGCCGAGCTATGCAGATGGTTTTTATTTAATCTGTCCAGGTATCCACCGCTGACACGTCTGCCAACACCTTACTACAATGGAGGTTAATAGTATTTCAGATATGATGCTCACTACATCAATACATGACATTTGAAAACTCAACAGCAAAATATCTTTCCCCCCACCAAGAATGTGTGGTTTCACAGGATAATTCGTAGATCTCGCTGTCAACAGGTTTCATTAGGAACTCTCTTCTACTGAGCGAGGAAAGTACTGAAGCTGTGAAGTCTGTGGATTATCCAGAGTAACCAGGAGCATGTTGCTGTTGAGTTTTTCATTTCTCAATTCTTGGAGCACCACAAATGTAATTCCATTCACTTCCACTGAATTGGATTGGCTACAGCAGTCTTGGCAGCAAGATCTGAAAACCTCGGCAATGTGGATACCACCAGGATTGGATTGCCAACCGGGTAAAGCGGGTAACTGCCCCAAAAGCCCCAGAGTCACTGTGTGTTAGCTGCTTTTTGGTAATTTGATTACTTGCAAATTTGTTTTGGAAAATTGCAAAACTAAAGTACAATATCTGGATCAAAATCTAGTTCATACAGTGCTCGCATGGTGCAAATTCCTAAGTTGTTTCATTAGACCACAAACTAAAGCCCAAATCCACACCACAAGGGTTGGCGTGATGTAAATTTCGTCATTTGCCTATGTCCGTGAGGATCCACTCGGGCATGTGTAGACTGTACAGTATGTGCTGACAAACGTGTGAACGCATCCATGTATACACCTAATAACATATAACCAGAACTGCTTGCACGCCTATGTTCATTTTCGGGTATTTCCGACCCTTAACTGACACACAGAAAACCTGGGGCCATGTAGTATTCCAGTATAGCAGTACTGATTGGTTGGTCTAAAATATAATAAAGCTGCCACCATTGTACTTGATGGGCACTAGAAAGCCACAGGTACCCAACAGTAAGTTTTTGCTCTTGGGCCCCCAGACAGATTAATCTGTCCCTGGATACCACCAGGGATAAGTGGGATAAATAATTATATTATAGTATCTTTCTCTCTCATTTTGTTGTTTTCTTCTAATCTTGCCTGCAACGTTCTACTCTTGCTTTTCATATCCTTTTGCTTTGTTTCTTTGATGCTCACTGTGTCAACACTTACTGCCCACCACTGGCTTCCAGCTGGCTCTGTTGGTGATGCCTTGTCCCCCAGTGATATCATCCCCATGGCAGGAGCCTCGGTAGGTCTCTGTCATGGTCAGATGGCTGTGGGCATATGACATCGCCAGCCATCGAAACATGGCGTCGTCGGGTGTCTCCCTCAGAGCGCCCTCGTTCTGCCGCTGAATGCGAGCCCACGTCTCCTCGTTCATCTCAGCATTAGTTCTCCAACGACGGCTGTCGGTTAACTTTAACAAGGGATTATAGGACAATTAGTACAATTGCTGAGGTAATCTATATGTTTATTTGGTTCTTCTTTGTAAAATAGCCTTACAGAAACTGGTGGACGCTGCATGTCAAAAGGGTATGCGACCAGTTTTTCTCCTCCTTGCAAATTAGCTCCCAGTACAAACGGGTTGCGGTCCATCCAGGAAATGATGGCTTTTGTCTCAGTAGCAAGCTATACGAAAAAGAAGCCGAGAAATGTCAATACATTGTGTAGGATTAAAGTGGTAAATGGGCCCTTGGTGGTATAAAACAAACTCACAGAGCCATTGAGGAAGTTTTCTGGGAGGGGGATGTGATGATTTGGCACTATACGAGGGACCCAGCCTCTGTCTTCGGCTCCCCACAAGACGCTGTTGAGGTCTGGGAAATTCTGGAAGATGTCGTAACCTTCTTCAGTCCAGTGGCCCAGCGCCCAGTTCCCCATCTCCGAGCCCTGAAAGACAAGAAGGAGGACCACGTTAGGTCTCAAAGAACAGTTTAAAGGTGTTACATACGTGCATAGCATTTTAGCATCAGTAAATATCTGAGAAAATTTGCATTAACAAATTCGCCTTCTTCAAAAAGACTAGCCAGCGTTTCTTTATGGCTAATGTGTGGTTTATGGAGAAGACAAATAGGATGTGAAGAGACATCAGCATTCATTCAGATTTATGGAAAATGTCTTACATTTACCAACCACTACCATTAAAGGAGTGCTAGGTTAACTAAGGCACTGAGACAGATTTAAAAGATGGTCAAGCTCCAAAAACACTGCATCTCCTACACTTCCCATAATGCAACTCCGTTTTGTCAGACTCTCCACCTGGTAATTCAGTTCAATTCAACTTTATTTATATAGCGAAGTTATCTCATTGCATGGTGAGCAGGTCTAGACCGTACTCTCTATAATGTTAATTACAGATACATCCACCATGCTGGCAAGAAAAACTTCCTTCTAACAGTTAGGACTCAATTTTCCTCCGCTGCCATGTTAGGTTTTGAGTGAGGGAGGGAGGGAGGGTAAGCGCCCACATTGGCCACATTGGTCAAACTCCACGCCCCGAGTTTGTAATGCAGGCTTTCTGTTAAAAGTTTGAAAGTCGAATCTGAGATAATCCTGTCGACATGAACTGTGACATCATCAGGGTTATTTTCTCAGATTTGTCCAAAAGAAGACACACACAGGCTGGTTAGTTGTCCCCATGACCTGTAAGCCAAATGTGTGAAGTTGGTGGAGTGCTCCTTTAACAACAACACTGGTGTGACTGATGATACCAGTATTCTGTAGTTAAACCAAAGTTTAGCATTTAATGCTAATTAAAAATGCTACAGAGGAGTTGTGTAGTTTATGTTCCAGGCCATATCGCACCATCTCATAGGCCAGCTCGTAAGCGTCAGGGTTGAGTGAAGGCACCAGGTGTATTCTCACTCCGTCCACCAGGCGGCGCACTCTGGGGTTTTCATCATTGTACTCCTTGCACAGAAACTGCATCAGCAGGAGAAGAAGCTCTCGACCCAGCGCCTCGTTACCATGGAGACCGGCTGTGTACCGAAATTCAGGTTCACCTGGTGACAGTGGAGCCAAAGGAACAGCACACGGATAAATTAACACCAACACAGGTGACTTTATTTAATGACCTTCTGTTTGAGTGATGAAGAGCAGGATCAAGTGAGGTGTAAATGTTTACACTGCTCTGTAAAGACGTGCACATTAAATCCCAGGCAGTACGTTATTCAAACTATACACCTTATACTTCAGTGTAAGTGTCAGTTTGCAGACAGACTTTCTTCTGATACATGAAAACACATCAACACAACACACACATTTGTCAATTTTGCCATTCAAACTATATTGGCAGAGTTGTTCCTTGTAAACTTCAGTGTGTCAGTTTGCAGACAGACTTGTCAGTTTTATTTATATAGCCCCAAATTGCAAACTATTAATTTGCCTCATAGAGATTTACAGTCTGTACATATACACCCCCTCTGTCCTTAGTGTCTCTGATCTTCAAAGTTAATGTTTCCACCACAACAAAACCTTGTGGCTCAATATGCCGGTTACACTACAGTTTGTCTTTGTTTTCTTACATTTTTAAGGCACTTTTGCCTTAGTTAACTAGTATGCAGTATGGGGCAGACAGGAAATGAGGGGAAAGAGAGAGTTGGGTGATGACCTGCAACAATGGTCTCTAGCTGGACTCGAACCTGTGACGTTGCAATCACATGACCAGTGTCTTAAACCCCTAAGGCACCAGGATGCCCTCTTTTTCTCGTCTTGTAACATTTTTGGCAACCTTTCACCACATTAGTGGTCCTCAAACGGGGGGCGTAGAGTCATTGCTGGAGGGGTGCACTCGACCAGGGGGGAAAATGTGGAGCGCTTCTGAAGTCCAACGAATGTGATTCTTGTAGAAACACTATGAGCGCTCTGATGGTGGCGACACCGTGAAGATTCAGGTTCGCAAGATTTATTCAGACAGCAAAAGGACGTGTGAAGTTCAAGGTGCTCAGATTTCTCACAGGAAAGAAAAACTCACTCAAAAAAGTCACTCAAATCCAAAATATCACAACAGAAATCCAAAATATTTCAGAAGTCAACAGAGTTTCCATGCAGTTTGGTTGAAATCTAGAAATAAATTGGTTTACGATTTCAGTTTAGTTCAACTTGCATGTTTTGTTAATAGTTTGGACTCTTCTAATATTCTGTGGCTGGAATCTGTTTAGCAAATGAGACAAAACTCTCATCACATGAATCCTGTGTGTTTGACTGAGCGGTGTCACTTTAACACACACAGTATGTTCTTTAGCTGTCTGTCTCGTACCTGTCTCATGTTCTCCGGGGTTGTCAGAGATTTCCATGGCGTACATCTTCAGGCCCTGAGAGCTTTTACCAATGTTGTAGATCCTGGTGATGTTGGGACACTCTTCATTTATCACCTTCATCATCTGGAAGACACAAGAAGAAACTAGTTTGTGATATCGTTCTTTGCAGAATTATCAGTTAATAGGGCCCAACACAGGTTTGGAAACAGACCTGTCTCATCTCCTTGTAGTTGTGGTGTCTGAAGTCCAGGTCATCTGAAGGGGTGACTTCATTCTCACTGCGGTAGCTGCCTGAAAGTTGCAACACGCTGATAGTAAACTAGATTTTCTGCTGCTGAGAAGATGTTACTGCTGTGTCTTTCCGGTGTAAAGCTAAAGCTAAGTTATGGGAAATGATGGAAACACTTGGCAGTTATTCTGTGATGCAGTTAAACCATTCTAACTCCACATTTGTTCAGTTTTTTCTCCCAGTGGAGGGTGAGAAAACTCTGTGACTAATGAGGTCATGAAACCCTTCAAAAACCTGTGAAACGCTGAAAACTGCGAGCTTTAAACAAGGCTTATAGTCGCTGAACATTTTACATGTTGGAGATGTGACATTTACTCCTGACAACAGATTAGGTGGGGGTGCTGTGAGGTTGTTTTCTGTGATACTGACTGGGTAGCTGACAGGCCAGGATCTCAGCTCTGAGACACAGGCTGCCGTTCCAGCTCTGAGGCAGGATGCGGATGTAGCGCGCTACCACAGGCGTAGCAAACTGGCCCATCACCGGTGTGTCCCTGTCCACATTCCCATAGAACAACTGCAGGAGAGGGTCACACAGAATAGAAAAGTAAAGTTGTAATCATTCAGTATCTGGCTGTTATCTGTATTGATTCATTTCCACTCACCCATTCAGCGTAGCCATCGTGCAGCGTCGTCCAGTCCCGACTGTCGTTACTGAAGGCCACAAAGTAGGAGGACACGAAATCCTCACTAGGAAGAAAATGAGATGAATCAGTCCATATTTGTACTGATCTGTATGGAAGCCCATTTAAAATACTTATGGTATGTCAAAATTATGACTTTTTAAGGCTGCACTAATCAATATTTTTATATGACCGACTGATCAGAATCAGAATCAGCTTTATTGCCAAGTAGGTTTACATATACAAGGTATTTGCTTTGGTATTTTGTCTGAAACAGATGGTGATGGAGGAGGTGAGGATGGCCTCAGTGATGGCGGTGTAGAAGTGCACCATCATTGTCTTTGGCAGATTGAATTTCTTCAGCTGCCGCAGGAAGTACATCCCCTGCTGGGCTTTCTTGGTGATGGAGCTGATGCTCAGGAAGCGGAAGGACTCCACAGTGTTGACAGGGGAGTCACACAGCGTGATGGGGGCGGGTGGGGCAGGTGGGGCTGGCTTCTTCCTGTAATCCACAACCATCTCCACTGTCTTAAGAGCATTGAGCTTCAGGTAGTTCTGGCTGCACCACGTCAACAGGGGGTCAATCTCCCACCTCAATCTCCCCCACCTGTATCCGGCGGACTCATCCCCATCAGTGAGATGACCCCAAACAGCAGACAGGCGCAGTCAGTGCTGAACATCCGCATCAATGTTTCGCAGCTGCTGAACATAACCTGCAGCTAAAGAGCCAGATGTTTCCCTCAGGCTCTGAACATCAGCCTGGTTTCCAGCAGCAGCTGTTTTCAGTGATAAAGCTGTGAAAATCTGAGAGACCTAGCAGAAAGAGCCGGACTGCGGACATAGCGGAGCATCATCAGGAGATGTTTCCCTCAGCAGCTGCTGGAGACCAAACACAGATGAATGTGACGTCCATCAGGAGACGCAGACACGACACCAAATGAATGTTCGTTTTGCTCTGTAACTGCTGGATGTGTAAATATGCCAGTGTTTGGTAACACGTTCACCATATCAACTTTATAAAGTCATAATACATATATTATGTTTACAGCTCGTTGTGCTGCCCAACAAACAAAATGAATGCAGGTTGTCAAGATTCTGAAATTTACAAAGTGAGAAATGAGAAAATTTAGACTAGTTTCTCATAATCTTTTACATACCATAGGTTTTTTTTTTATGTCAATCCAAACATTTCATCTGTCTTTCGTTTCCTTAGTTCCATAGTTCCATAAACAGACATACAGAGTGCCAGAACCATGAAATCACACCAACATCCAAGCATGCATTGTATGAAGTGAAGTTTAAGCAGGACTCACTGTTGCTCTGAGTTTCTTCCCTGAGTGATGACCCCAGTGAACTCCACCTCTCGGCGGGCATCAATCTGAAACCAGTGGTTACTCTCTTCTGGCTCTGCACACCACGCACCGCCGTACAGATCCTCGTCATTATCAGAGCCCTGCAGATGACCACAGCTTCTCGTTTTCCATCCAAACTTGTAAACAGACAACTGCTTTGACTCCTCATTTTCCCAGCTTTCCTGATGAATGCTGGGCTAAGATGAGTTGTACGTCTACCTGCATGTTGAGTCGTCCCCTCTGAGCCGTGAAGCCATGGTGAGACTGAGAGGAAGCCAGCAGCTGGTCGTCTTCCACCCGGTGAGACTCCAAACCCAGAGGAGGACACTCTGAGAGGAGAAGCAAACAGTAAGACAGCATGGGTTTGACAAATGCTCCAGAAAGACTCTAATTCAAAACAGTCAATGGCTTCATTCTTGGGTGCAGAGATGCAGTCGTTAACGAGTCTGTCAAAAGCATTTTTTCTTTTGAATGAAAACAGTAGTTTAAAAACAACGTAGTGGATTAACAAATACACTTGTGTTTCTGACACTTCTTGACTCTCTCTTTCAGAATTAAAAAAGTCAGAAACAAGAGGACAAAAAGGAGCAGTACTCCTCTTACTTTTTGGTTTAGTCGGCACGGAAATCTGCTTCAGTCTCTCCTCTTCCTCCTCCTCCCACTGCTTCCTCAGCCGCTCAGCTTCACAGCGTAATTACAAAACAGTATGTGTCAAAACATGTTTTCACATGGACCTTGCTCTCCAGCCAAACACCACCACACAAAATATTTCCAAATGTGCTCCTACAGTACACCTTCATTTCCACTCATACATTCCTCATGTTTCCTATCTAAGATGTGGGTCCGTTTAGTCTATTTGAGTTGATGTCTTTATGGTCGTCCATTCAGAAAACAGTTTGGATTTCAGAGTAGATTTCTGTATTTTTTCATTTGCTTTTACTGGAAATATAGAGACCAAACTGTTTTTAAATCAGTCACCTCCCTCCCTGCCTCCTGATTTCATCATAACACCAGCCAGCTGTTGTCTGAGCTTTATATCAATCCACAACAGGACACTAAACAGAGCAGTTGTGGGAAGTTCTTCCTCCCGCCTCTCTCTCCTCTAGCCCTGTTTTTCTTATCATTGTCATTAATAACAAACCACTGAAGAATTAAGAATAAAGGAAACATCTGGTGTTATTCTGTATTTTCCTTTCTGTCAACAAATCCCTTAAAAGGACCCAAACCAACACTGTGTCCCCGGGCCCATTGGTTCCTGCTGAAGATCTTTAAAAACACCTCACAGATATATAGTTTCATGTTTAAAAAGGCTCAGTCATTTCCTCAAACAGCTGCTCGCTGTAGTTTTTATCAGACTAACAGGAGGAAACAGAGCATCTGTTGGGGACTATTTCCAGCGGCGGATGAATCCACATGTGGTGCTGTAGTGAGTGTTTGGGGCAGCAGGACGGTGTGTGTGTGGGACTGAGTCAGAATAAACTACAGTGTGTGTGTTCATGGTGATGAAGCAACATGTCACCCAGTGCAACAGAGCGGCTCACTGATGTGTTTTAATAGTTTCTGGACAACAATGGCGCTCTATGACTCAGAGACCATAAGAAAAATATAGAATATAACCAGATTTATCCTTTCAGACATTTTTCTCCTGACCAACGATTTCCAGAAAAGGAAAATAAAGACCTTTTTCAGCCTTTTCTTTTCGAGCTCTCTCCTCCTCCTCTTCCTGTTTCTTAGCGGCCACTGAAGGAGAATCAGATACAGAAAACATCTCATTGCCGTGATAAAGAACTGCAGCACACATAAAGCTCGTTTAGTTATTGGCAGGAAGTTATCGTAATGATGGACGTACAGTCAGCGTAATCATACTCTTCATACCAGGGGCCGACAAACGGGACGGTGGCGGTTTCCTCTGAAACAGAAGCAAATAGATGATTACAGCTGGACGCTTTTCTTTATTCCACGATGATGCTCAAGGACGTTAATGGACATAGTGTTTAGTGTTGAATAATTTTGGATTAACCCTGAACTTTGATCTCCTGTCAAACATAAAGTTCACCGTGTTGGAACATAATCATATAAATATATCTTCTTTACAATTGGCAGATTATGACCACCTCTCCTGAGTTTAGACAGATTAGTCCTGTAGACAGGGCTGAGAAAAACAGTCTGCGGTTCTTACACTGAGCGTTATTCTAAACCTCATCATGTAAACCCTGAAGATCCAGATCCTTGAGTCTGAGGTTAACCTGAAATTAAATGTATCTTGGATTTATATCTCCATGATTGTACCAACATGTACCAATATGATAACCAGCATTCATTAAAAATGTGTTCAACCATACAAACCATTTTTACAATGCTATCTAACGTTTATCTGCCAACTTACCAAAAAAACCCCAATTAAACCCAGTGTCACAAACACAACCTCATATTGTATAACAGAGGGGTACCTGGGATATACATGATGACCTCAGTAGTTGTGACTTTTTTGTTGTCAGGGTGTCCACCAGGCACCTCATCTGTGAAGGACACATTCTGTATTATCATCAGAGATGTGAGATGATGAAGATTGTATAGCAAAATGTCTGCCATCACATAAAAAAGAAACCCCATAGCAGAAACTTAATCAGCACAGAAGTTGATTGTCATTATAGGGGAAATAAATCTGCAGGAAAAATTCAATAAAAGGGACTAAAATAACAGAAATATTCTTCTGTGCACTCCCTCCTTTACATTCTTTGTTATTTACCCAGTAGTCTTTATTTGCTTGTTGAAAACATTTAACATTTGAAAACATCTGTTTTGTGCAGAACAGCAGTATCCTGCTCTGATTGCGCCTCCATGTGCTACTACATAAAATCTCCCATTTTCACAGCTCTCGTCATAAAAGGCTTCATAAAACTTTTGGCTCTGATTGAGAAGATGTTGATGAAACCTACGTCTGGCATCCCAGTCAGCGTCCGGCTCTCTGAGAGTTTTGGTTGGAGGCGTCGGCTTCTTGGAGATGTCAACTGCATGAAAGAGACCCGGAGGCAGCATTAGTTTTATACAGCGGTGGAATGTAACTAAGTGCATTTACTCTACTTAAGTACAAATTCCAGGTACTTTACTTGAGTTTTTCCATTTTATGCAACTTTACACTTCTACTCCACCACATCTCAGAGGCAAATAATGTACTGCTCTGCATTTATTTGACAGCTTTAGTTACCAGTTACTTTACAGATTACAATTTTTCATCCCCTACCCATTTGGTAATTAATCTGAATCTGCAAAGTAACTAGTAACTAAACCTGTCAGATAAATGTGGTGGAGTACAATCTTTGCCTGTAGAAAATAGTCGAAAATGTACCTCAGAATTGTACAGAAATTGTACAAAAAAGTACAGTACTTAGTTACTTTCTACTACTGTGCGATAACCACAATGTGATAAGTCTCTGATCTTTTCTAGCATTTATGACTGCAACTTTCTTTTGTGAGAAACCACTAAAACCAGTTCAGGGACCCGTGAAAGTCTCACCCAGGTCTGGCTCAACAGGCTCTTCCCATCCAGGCCCCACAGGGGTCGCAGGTCGAATCACTGTGAAGATCAAGTCAAGAATTAAAAGGCTGGAGTCCCATCAGACCAAATACGTACAGAGAAAGGCTGTGTAATATTCATACTTCATTGCCAAAAAGACTTTGAAGGAATTTGAAGCATCAAATCATTTCAAGATTTGTGACGACCTTTTCTGAAGAAACATTTATTTGTAATGTGTACGTTTATTCATCTACAAGTCATCTACAATATTCAGGTCAATAGTAAAATTTGTAAGTACCTTTTCCTCAATATCAAGAATATACATCTGATTTCCTTCCCTCTTAAAACAATGAATTTATAATAATATTCTATATAATATAATACATAATGTGTACATACATGTGTCCCAGCCCAGTTCTTTCAGCAGTCTCTCCTCTTCCTCGTCCAGAGAAGGACGCCTGCTGTCTGGCTGCACTGTGGTCGTTGTCTTTGGTTTCTTGGTGGCTTTGGGCGCCTTTGGCGCCTTTGGCACCTTTGGCTTCTTTGTGGGTTTTGGTGGTTTAGGTTTTTTGGTGGGTTTTGGTGGTTTTGGCTTTTTGGTGGGCTTAGGGGCTTTCTGCTTCTTTGCTTTGGCTTCTTTTTCTGCTGCTTTCTTTGCCTTGGCTTCAGAGAGAGGAGTCAAAAGAGGAAAACGTTCAGTTATTTGAAACCAGTCATTTGTGTGTGTGTGAGTGTGTGTGTGTGTGTATACATGTGTGACATAGAGTATGTCACATAAAGCAGCTGTGTAGCTTCTTTATACGTTTTATTGTAGTGTTATATGAACTTTTATTGCCAAATGTTTCTCTTCAGTTTTTCTGTTTATATGTTTGTTAGCACAGATGTATTTACAGCAAACGTCATACTGTACCTATAAAACAAGTTAAAACTGAAACTTGGACAAACGGACACAACACATAAACGCATCAGGACCTGGTTCTGAAAGAGAATTCAGTCAGCTCACTGATTTGTTTTGGTTAGAGACCAAATAAGAAAGCACTCAGAGCGGAGACCATTGCCAAGTCTAATAATCTCCCCAGACAGTCAACACTATACAGTGTGCATGACGGAATAGTTATATAAGAGTAGACAAAGTTTGATCTGATGTTAGAGCGACAGGAAAGGTCATGACGTAAATCGATTTCAAAATCAGTAAGGTATTTTCCTCCCGGGAGCACGCCTGCACTGTGAAATCCAATCAGTTTAATTAAATCAACTCATCTTTTCTCATTAAAAGAATTTATAGTTCAGCATTTTGGGAAATAAGCTGGGTTGTTTTCTTTCCGAGAGTGAGAGGAAGAAGAAGAAGATTGATACCACTCTCGTGTCTATGCGTTAAATATGAAGCTCAAGTCAGGACATGATTAGCCTAGCTTAGCATAAAGATTGGAAACTGTGGGAAACAGCTAGCCTGTCCAAAGTTCAAAAATACACCTATCAACACCTCTAAAGGACAGAGCCAGGCTAGCTGTTTCTCCCTGCTTCCAGTTTTTATGCTAAGCTAGGCTAACCCGTCCTGACTCCAGCTTCATACTTAACACACAGACATGAGAGTGGTACAGATCTTCTCCTCTGACTCTCTGAAGGAAAGCGAATAACATATAAGAAATCACTGTTAGTTAGTTGACTGAATGTCAAACTGATTCTTTACGTAACTCATCAAATGAATTTGTTCTAATGATTAGTCAGAGTGATGCATGAGGGAAACTGCTTCATTAGTGAAAAATACCCACAACTGGTCATCGAGCCTAAATAAGAACTCTCAACTAACTAAACAGGTAACCAATTTAAATATAAATAGGTGGTTTCGTGATGAACTACATGAAATATTACAGAGAGGAGATCTTCAAAGGGCTTTAGGGTTCAGTTTTTTAAATCCACCATGGTTATGCAACCATCATCAGCCTCCAACGCAGACACAGAGGGCGGCTTGTTTTCTTCTGCTAGACGTGTTTCCTGATGTTCCACCGGTCCTTAAACACAACAATCCCTCCCAGCCAGTCTATTGCTCAGCCCCGGTGTACTGCTCAGCCACTTTTCATTTCTGTCAGTCACCTTTTCTTGGCATTTCTGTGACTGTACACAGAAATAACATTTTACAACATGACATTAGAGTGAAGGGAGGTTTTTGAATTTCTTAAATGCTCCTGATCCAGTGTTCGGATCAGAGCTAAAAGCTTTTCCTGTTTTGTTTAAATTCTGGTTTCATGGCAGATGGTTTCTTTGCCAAATGATGTGTGTGATGGTAACATACAATCATAGCTGGATTACCAACCAGGCAGAGTGGGCCCCAGACCCCCACAGGCCCCAAAAGTCCCAGCTTCACTGCATGTCTAATGGTTCTTGGTGATTTACTGTAATTGCTCATTTGTTAGGAAACTGCGTCTGTAAAAATCAAATTTAAGACTTTAATTATTCAGTTTATATTGTGCTCATGTGGTTCATAGTCCACATTCAAGATTCAAAGGGCAATATTTACAGCAATGCATGCAGTAAATGTCATCAAAGTAACAGCATTCATCCCTTGATTGGTTCCAAAAATCTGTGCAGAAAAAGGCAACAAGTAATGTCCACACTCTGAGTGAGCGTAAAAATATGATAAAGATGTTGCTTGCTCAGCAAAGCTTCCCTGGATAAACAAAGCTTGAAAGAAATGAAGAATTGTTTTGGGTTTCGGGTTTTGTTAATTATGGCCTTTTATGTAACTTAAATCAGCCACACATGAAAATCTGGCTGCTAGGCTTGTGGTTTTGCTTCACGGAAAGTTAACATTCAGAACATCAGTGCCATTGCATCAATGCTACTGAAAGTGGGCCCTCTCGTAAATCCTGTCCGCTCACTTGTGGAAAATCGTAGTGGAAATATTTCTGCTGTTGCTCAGACTTTGTATTTTTCACAGATGTGTCTTTCTTGTAGACGTAATTGAGGCACATGCCTCTCTCACGGTAAAAGCTCATTTTCTGATCATTGTGCTCGACAAAACAAGCTGCTAAAACCTTTACAGTTGTGTGCACAACCTGTGTTCCTGGCAGAGAAAGCAGGTCATGTAAGTAGTGGTCAGGCTGCCAAGAAAATGTCAGACCACCGACTGAATCACGCAAGTTTCTGCGCCATCATCTCTGAGTCACTGAGATATTTTCATCAAAACAAAATCCCCAACCCTTCTGCTACTTTGGTTTTGGAAAGTAATTCATGTGGTAAACACACAAAAGCTTTTGTGACTATGCAATGAAATCTCTGGACCAGTTCAGAGAGATAGAGACAGAGCACTAGATAACCCAGTTCAAATCAAGTGTTTTCCTGCCTCAAAGATTGATTGCAGCCTTCCTGTCTGTGTATCCTCAGCGTCTTGGCTGAAAGCTCAGAGCAGAGCAGAGACCAGGAAAGCTCAAGAAAAGTCTGATTCAGACTTGTACATTTCTGCCCATAGACGCTTAAATTCAGTCAGATCGTCTGTAGCCGTACCATGGCTAAGTGTGTTTGTAGAAGCTCCTTCTTACCTGCCTCAATTTCCTCAGGTGTTTTCTTCTTCTTTGGTTTTGTCTTCAGCTCTTCCACCACTTCAGCAGGCTCATCAGACATTTGGACGCCCCCCTCCTCCCCCTGTCTCCTGTGCTTGACCAGCCCTCGGGTTTCTCTCCCCTGAATCCGGCCTCCGTGGAGTTTGTTCTCCCTCACGTCTTCTCGAGCACAGACCAGGACGCAGCAGCACAGAGTCAAACCCACCCAGACCACCAGCGCCTCGGCTCTCATTTCTCCAGTGGAAACACAATGCTGACTCGAATGAAACAGACCAGACGTGCCTCAAGAAAAGCCCTGAATCTCAAACTGTTGTAGAAATTACTTTGGGTTCACAGTAACCAACATCTGACCTGCAGACGCACAGATCCAGCTGTCTCGGGTCACCAGACTTTGAGCTCCTTAAGAAGTCTCAGAAGACATGTAAGAGATGCGGTCTGAAGAGAACAAAAGGATGAGCTTGTGGAGAGTTTCTTCCTCTCTGATGACGAGTCAGCGTGGAGAGAGGAAGAAAATGTTGGGGCTGGACGTTTTAAAGCAGCCTCCTGGTCGTGCCGGAGCCGAGGAAATGCATCTGTCTGGAGTGGATTTTCAGCAGCAGCAGAGCAACACACCTCCCTGCCTCGTCCTGCTCCCTCCTCCTCCTCCTCCTCCTCCTCTCCCACATACTCCTCACTCACATCTCTCCCTCATGGCCCTTCACCCCCTTTTCCCCTCACCCATCTCTGAGCAGAGGGGAGGAGCATCTGCCACATGTGACATTCCTACCAGGGAGGAAAGAAAGAAAGAAGAAACAACATTAAAGAAAGGCATTTTAATCTGGTTTGCAATTGTTCATAGAATGACTAGAAGACAATGAGTGTAGTTGAAGTGGATTAGACCTCAGAGAGGAAATTAAATGATAGAAAACGTAACTTGAAAGACATTTAAAACAAGCTGTCCTGACTGGCCTCCTACACTCAAGAGATACAAAAAGTGAATAGGAGGTTGTAAACAATGTGGGCACAAAGTAGCAACAGATGTTGTTTCCTTGGTTAGTTGTATCAACGTTTGGTAGTTTTAAACATGATTATGTAACTTATGAGAGAAGAAAGCACATTCTTCTTTCTACAAATGGAAAGTTGAATTCAAAAGCGATTAAATGCGCCCTTTTCTCAGTTCATTGCACTCAGGGGTTTTGCTTCTGCAGCCTTACTTGCTCTGGTATGACCGGTAGCTTATGGTGGCCAATGTTTAAAGCTGCATAAATGATGTTTTGGGCAGCAGAACAAGCTGAAAAACGCAACATTGACATACTATTCGCTATAACAACTTTATCAGCTCATGAAGTTGTTATAGCGAATGTGCTAGCAAATCATCTCATCTGCTGTCACTCACCTGTTTCCCATCCACCAATATATCTACCCGGCGCTCCACTGCAGTCTTTGCCAGATCGTCCGTTTGCACTCGTGGTTCACCGTCTCGGCCTCAGATCCTGAGTTTCTTCCTGCATGTTTTCTGACCTGCCGACTAATTCTGTGATTCCTTGTATTCGGGTTCAATACTCAAGCTTCGCCTGAACTCACCGGCTCTCCAAGACGATTCCTGTTACGGATCCACTCCAGCCAGCTGTCCTCGCTCTGCCTGCCTGCTCTCCCGAACTGCCTTCCTCGCTTCTCGGATCACTCCAGCTCTCCTGGTTACCCACGCTGCCTTGATCCTATAAATAAAGACTTTACCACGTAACTCTCTGTTAGGCCGTGCTTTTGGGTCCAGAATCTCCGTGTCACATAACAATCTGGCTCTTTAGCTGCTAAATGCTCCACTATGTTCACCGGCTAGTTGCTAACTGTGTCTGTCAGCTTGTCTGTGTTGAGGGCTGTAAAACCAAAACAAAGAGCTGAAAGAGACAATAAAGTTCTGAGGAGCTGCAGATTCAGGTGATAATTCTCTTTTGGTTTTTCACTACGAGCGACCCCCTTTAATATTACACATAGTCATATAATCCATTGTTCATATATGAATACTGATTAGCGTAGCTTTAAAGACTGACTTCAGCAGATTAATAGTGAAGTGTCTATTGTTAATGAGCTCAGAATACACGTTCACCTTCAGATTAGTCCAGATTCTAGTCGTAAAAATCAAACATGTTAGGTAACTGTGATGGCTCCGACCGGTCTGATGTCCGGTCTGGAGTCCCTCTGCAACGTAACACGTCCTGACTGTCAGTATTGGCCCGCCTTACCAGAGCAGAAAATCAAGCATCATGGCCAAATCTGGATTATTATTAGCCCTTGAATCATCCTGTGTGTTCCTACAGACTCAAAGGGGCCTGTAAAACACATATGAAAAGTTGAAATGATCGGCTGTTGAAAAGATGTCTTCAGTAATATTATAAAGTAATACCTAGATGAAGAAATCGTATTACATAACACTTTTCGATTTGGGTCTCGGTCACTAATGGGTCACACAGCATTACCTCAATCAGAAAAACTGTTACCAGATGTGAGGGGTGAAGTATTTATTCCTGGGTGAACAAACTGAGTCATGTTATAAAGTTGGCTGAGGACATTCTGTTCTGCCTGGTCATCTCGCTTTCAGCAGATTAATTAACAATAAGACAATTAAAGACATCAAAAGTGCTGCTACTATTCACACAATAAAGAATACAACCAAAGGTTTCTGTGATAAAAGAACAAGGCTAAGACTACTAAATGCTAACGCTAGCGTGGCAACATACTCACAGTGACCATGCTAACATGGTGATGCTCAGCAGGTACAATGTTCACCATCTTAGTGTGTGTGTGTGTGTGTGTGTGACAATAGCCTCCTCTATCTCCCATTTTGTCCAATCGTCCACTTTGTTTTCTTTTGCCTCCATCTGTTTCCATTACCTCATCGATGGAGGTGGCTTCAGATCTGTTGCGCTCTAACCAGCCTGCCAGGAAAAAGCTGATGATAACATGATGTTTCATCTTCTTAACATGTTTTCAGGGCATTTATTTATTGAATAAAGAAACTCAACAATTTGTTGCACCTGGAAAAAAGTCGATGCTTAATCAGTTATTTTTCTCCTGATGTTTATGCTTCTTTGTTTTCCCGACAGTATTGTTTTGAGGTCTAACGTGGCTTTTAAAAATGATTTATAAATACTTTGCTGATTTGTCTCATTCACCACTATGGATGGACATCTTGGAGAGTTCAGAACCCCTGACATCTGAGGATAACAGTCTGTGCTAAATTACATACAGATGTGCTCGGGCGCGTGTGTGTGTGTGTGTACTTGTACTTGCTACACAGTGAGGACTGAAACATGTTTTTTTACCTACAGAGTGAGGACGTTATTGGAAAGTGAGGACATTTTGGTCGGTCCTCACAACTTCAAAGGGCTGTTCAAAGGTTAAGCCTTGGTTTTAAGGGTCAGGGTAGAATTAGGTTATGGTTATGGTTAAAGTTAGGCATTTAGTTGTGATGGTTAAGGTTAGGGGCTAGGGAATGCATTATATCAATGACGGTCCTCACAAAGATAGAAGTACACGGATGTGTGTGTGTGTGTGTGTGTGTGTGTGTGTGTGTGTGTGTAAGAAAGAGATTAACGCAGGGAGTTGTTCTCTTACGTGTGTGTTTGAAAAAGGCTACTTAGAATGAGTTTAACGTGGCCAAGAAAGTTTTGGATGGAGTTTACCGGTTAGGCTGTCCACTCCAGACCATCTGTTCATATCTGTCAGACACACACACACACACACACACACACACACACACACACACACACACACAAAGACCCCTCTAACCTCAATCTGAGACCAGTTCCACTGATCTGAAGCCATTAGCAGGGTTCACGGGGTTTTATTTTACAATGCGACTCTTTTATCTGAAATCTGGACCCTGTTATTGATCAGATTTTAGGTGAAAACAAGCAACTTGTTTTAGAAGATACATGAGGTCCCCTGTTTCTCTATGTAATAATTCAATACTTGTGTAGCAATGACTTTGGTGATCCTGCGACTTTTCCTCTATAGCGCCACCAGTAGGTCAAAGTCTTTACTTGTTAAAATGTAGGCTAGCTGTTTTCATTACTGCCAGACAGAGTCCTGATTTTACATCACACTGATGCATCTCCAACATGGAGCCTAACTGCACAACTTAAATCAAATCACAGTTTGGAAAGAAATGAAAAAATAAAACGTCTTTATATGTTTCTTTAGATTTATGCTTGTATTTGTTCCAACAAGTTATCTGGATTTAAAAACTGTATCTTGTGTGAGGGTCAAAAAGGCTTTCTGTTGCCTCGGGGCAAGTAAAGGGTTAAATCAATATGAAATAAGACACAAGGAACAAACGAGAACAACTGCAATAAAAAATGTTTATCAAAATAAGTTATAGCATAATTACATTAGAACATATTTAACGTTTCTCATCCATTTTCCTTTCCTAAACTCAGTCCTGTTCGGCACTTGATGATGATACATGATGATAACAGTGCCATATTCTGGAGATGCTCAGTGCAGCTTTACGCATCATGTATAATAATGATGATAGGGCGCCAGCGGCAGTGGCGCAAACAGCTGGAGCGGAGCGCGCTGCTGGCAGTAAAGAGGCTTGAAGGTCAGAGGTGAGCAGCCGGCAGGATGTGAGGAGAAGCACGATGTGAAGCCGCGATCCTCCTCTGCCTCCTTCCCCTGCAGCCGCTCCTTCTTCCACTTGGTGCGTCTGTTCTGGAACCAGATCTTGACCTGGGTCTCGGAGAGGCGCAGGGCCGAGGCGATGGTGTGCCGCTCCAGCACCGACAGGTAGTGGCACCTCTGGAAGCTGCGCTCCAGGATCTGCAGCTGCTCCAGGGTGAAAGCGGTGCGCATCCGTCGGCTTTTAGCCTTCGACCTCTGAAGCTTCCCCGGACACGGAGCCTCCTCCTCCGGGCTGCAGCTTTCACCTGCCGCGGGATGCTGCTGCTCGCTGGGTTCAGCTCTGGGAGTAGAAGCTCCTAAAAGGGAACAGAAATCCACGAATAAATCAATTTATGAATTGAAGGTAACAGCTGAGCAGGTTATCTACTCTCTCAAACAGGAACTTTATCAGCTCATGAAGTTGTTATAGCGAATAATGCTAGCAAATCATCTCATCTGCTGTCACTCACCTGTTTCCCATCCACCAATATATCTACCCGGCGCTCCACTGCAGTCTTTGCCAGATCGTCCGTTTGCACTCGTGGTTCACCGTCTCGGCCTCAGATCCTGAGTTTCTTCCTGCATGTTTTCTGACCTGCCGACTAATTCTGTGATTCCTTGTATTCGGGTTCAATACTCAAGCTTCGCCTGAACTCACCGGCTCTCCAAGACGATTCCCTGTTACGGATCCACTCCAGCCAGCTGTCCTCGCTCTGCCTGCCTGCTCTCCCGAACTGCCTTCCTCGCTTCTCGGATCACTCCAGCTCTCCTGGTTACCCACGCTGCCTTGATCCTATAAATAAAGACTTTACCACGTAACTCTCTGTTAGGCCGTGCTTTTGGGTCCAGAATCTCCGTGTCACATAACAATCTGGCTCTTTAGCTGCTAAATGCTCCACTATGTTCACCGGCTAGTTGCTAACTGTGTCTGTCAGCTTGTCTGTGTTGAGGGCTGTAAAACCAAAACAAAGAGCTGAAAGAGACAATAAAGTTCTGAGGAGCTGCAGATTCAGGTGATAATTCTCTTTTGGTTTTTCACTACGAGCGACCCCCTTTAATATTACACATAGTCATATAATCCATTGTTCATATATGAATACTGATTAGCGTAGCTTTAAAGACTGACTTCAGCAGATTAATAGTGAAGTGTCTATTGTTAATGAGCTCAGAATACACGTTCACCTTCAGATTAGTCCAGATTCTAGTCGTAAAAATCAAACATGTTAGGTAACTGTGATGGCTCCGACCGGTCTGATGTCCGGTCTGGAGTCCCTCTGCAACGTAACACGTCCTGACTGTCAGTATTGGCCCGCCTTACCAGAGCAGAAAATCAAGCATCATGGCCAAATCTGGATTATTATTAGCCCTTGAATCATCCTGTGTGTTCCTACAGACTCAAAGGGGCCTGTAAAACACATATGAAAAGTTGAAATGATCGGCTGTTGAAAAGATGTCTTCAGTAATATTATAAAGTAATACCTAGATGAAGAAATCGTATTACATAACACTTTTCGATTTGGGTCTCGGTCACTAATGGGTCACACAGCATTACCTCAATCAGAAAAACTGTTACCAGATGTGAGGGGTGAAGTATTTATTCCTGGGTGAACAAACTGAGTCATGTTATAAAGTTGGCTGAGGACATTCTGTTCTGCCTGGTCATCTCGCTTTCAGCAGATTAATTAACAATAAGACAATTAAAGACATCAAAAGTGCTGCTACTATTCACACAATAAAGAATACAACCAAAGGTTTCTGTGATAAAAGAACAAGGCTAAGACTACTAAATGCTAACGCTTAGCGTGGCAACATACTCACAGTGACCATGCTAACATGGTGATGCTCAGCAGGTACAATGTTCACCATCTTAGTGTGTGTGTGTGTGTGTGTGTGTGTGTGACAATAGCCTCCTCTATCTCCCATTTTGTCCAATCGTCCACTTTGTTTTCTTTTGCCTCCATCTGTTTCCATTACCTCATCGATGGAGGTGGCTTCAGATCTGTTGCGCTCTAACCAGCCTGCCAGGAAAAAGCTGATGATAACATGATGTTTCATCTTCTTAACATGTTTTTAGGGTATTTATTTAATGAATAAAGAAACTCAACAATTTGTTGCACCTGGAAAAAAGTCGATGCTTAATCAGTTATTTTTTCTCCTGATGTTTATGCTTCTTTGTTTTCCCGACAGTATTGTTTTGAGGTCTAACGTGGCTTTTTAAAATGATTTATAAATACTTTGCTGATTTGTCTCATTCACCACTATGGATGGACATCTTGGAGAGTTCAGAACCCCCTGACATCTGAGGATAACAGTCTGTGCTAAATTACATACAGATGTGCTCGGGAGCGTGTGTGTGTGTGTGTACTTGTACTTGCTACACAGTGAGGACTGAAACATGTTTTTTTACCTACAGAGTGAGGACGTTTTTGGAAAGTGAGGACATTTTGGTCGGTCCTCACAACTTCAAAGGGCTGTTCGAAGGTTAAGCCTTGGTTTTAAGGGTCAGGGTAGAATTAGGTTATGGTTATGGTTAAAGTTAGGCATTTAGTTGTGATGGTTAAGGTTAGGGGCTAGGGAATGCATTATATCAATGACGGTCCTCACAAAGATAGAAGTACACGGATGTGTGTGTGTGTGTGTGTGTGTGTGTGTGTGTGTGTGTGTGTGTAAGAAAGAGATTAACGCAGGGAGTTGTTCTCTTACGTGTGTGTTTGAAAAAGGCTACTTAGAATGAGTTTAACGTGGCCAAGAAAGTTTTGGATGGAGTTTACCGGTTAGGCTGTCCACTCCAGACCATCTGTTCATATCTGTCAGACACACACACACACACACACACACACACACACACACACACACACACACACAAAGACCTCTAACCTCAATCTGAGACCAGTTCCACTGATCTGAAGCCATTAGCAGGGTTCACGGGGTTTTATTTTACAATGCGACTCTTTTATCTGAAATCTGGACCCTGTTATTGATCAGATTTTAGGTGAAAACAAGCAACTTGTTTTAGAAGATACATGAGGTCCCCTGTTTCTCTATGTAATAATTCAATACTTGTGTAGCAATGACTTTGGTGATCCTGCGACTTTTCCTCTATAGCGCCACCAGTAGGTCAAAGTCTTTACTTGTTAAAATGTAGGCTAGCTGTTTTCATTACTGCCAGACATCGACCAGAGTCCTGATTTTACATCACACTGATGCATCTCCAACACGGAGCCTAACTGCACAACTTAAATCAAATCACAGTTTGGAAAGAAATGAAAAAATAAAACGTCTTTATATGTTTCTTTAGATTTATGCTTGTATTTGTTCCAACAAGTTATCTGGATTTAAAAACTGTATCTTGTGTGAGGGTCAAAAAGACTTTCTGATGCCTCGGGGCAAGTAAAGGGTTAAATCAATATGAAATAAGACACAAGGAACAAACGAGAACAACTGCAATAAAAAATGTTTATCAAAATAAGTTATAGCATAATTACATTAGAACATATTTAACGTTTCTCATCCATTTTCCTTTCCTAAACTCAGTCCTGTTCGGCACTTGATGATGATACATGATGATAACAGTGCCATATTCTGGAGATGCTCAGTGCAGCTTTACGCATCATGTATAATAATGATGATAGGCGCCAGCGGCAGTGGCGCAAACAGCTGGAGCGGAGCGCGCTGCTGGCAGTAAAGAGGCTTGAAGGTCAGAGGTGAGCAGCCGGCAGGATGTGAGGAGAAGCACGATGTGAAGCCGCGATCCTCCTCTGCCTCCTTCCCCTGCAGCCGCTCCTTCTTCCACTTGGTGCGTCTGTTCTGGAACCAGATCTTGACCTGGGTCTCGGAGAGGCGCAGGGCCGAGGCGATGGTGTGCCGCTCCAGCACCGACAGGTAGTGGCACCTCTGGAAGCTGCGCTCCAGGATCTGCAGCTGCTCCAGGGTGAAAGCGGTGCGCATCCGTCGGCTTTTAGCCTTCGACCTCTGAAGCTTCCCCGGACACGGAGCCTCCTCCTCCGGGCTGCAGCTTTCACCTGCCGCGGGATGCTGCTGCTCGCTGGGTTCAGCTCTGGGAGTAGAAGCTCCTAAAAGGGAACAGAAATCCACGAATAAATCAATTTATGAATTGAAGGTAACAGCTGAGCAGGTTATCTACTCTCTCAAACAGGTCTAGGTTGTTTCTTAGGCCTTAGAGTTTGCTTCTCACCTGTTGCCTTTGCATCCTCAGCGCAGATTATTCTCCTTGTAAATTTTGTGGGGTCCAAAATATCCTCCACTGAAAAAGGTGTCCTGTGGACAAACGGTAACTTGGCTGCAATTGGCTGCATTTCAGCTGTGGGCCTCCGGACGCAGGTAGCGGGGTCTGCGCCGCAGCTCCTCCGGGGTTTATATATCCAGCCTCTGCACGCGCCGCCAGAGCGCTTGCAAATTTACATTTCATTCAAAAATGTACCCAAATGATTGCAGGAAAACAATTGCAGCCTCTGTCTTTCCTGTGTGGACGCGCAGACACGCTCCGGCCCCGTGGGACCCCCATGCGGGCACTTCAAAATGTAAATGTCCTCTCTCAGCTGGGGGGGCACTGAGCCGGTTATTTATTGCTGGACATCTGGTTAAAATGTGCCCCCTTTCTTTCCCTCCGTGTTCCTTATTGTGGTTTGGCTTGTCATTATTTGCAAATGGGAGATTTTCCGCTGGTAGGACACGTGAACGCCGGTTGTGATGCTAATTGATGGACTCATCAAAGGGAAAGTTTGCGCTTTTTCTCCCTTGTGTCCCGGTTTCCAAAGCGCCATTTGTCCTGTTGAGCGCAACATCCGCACAAAGCACTCCGGTTTAATTAGAAGCCCACTAACAACTTCATGGAGCTGCTGGCCCCTGATCACTGCAAGACAGTCTGGAGGTTTCTGTTAATCATTTTACTTATAGCTTATTATTTTATTTATTGAGTGCTGAAACAATGATTCAATGGATCCGGCCTTTTAGTTGAAAGAAAATGAATCAGTTCCTTTTGTTAATTGTTATTCATCGAGCAAAAATGCAAAAATATTCTCTGGTTCTTCAATGAGAGGATTTCCTGCTATTTTCTGTTTTCGATAATTCAAAAATTGACTATCATGAGCTTTAGACTGTGTGAAGATGACACATTTACATTTTGGGTATTTAGCTGGAACTCTGCAGAGTGCAACACAAAAGACCCATTTCTGTTGGTTACATCAGAGCTCAGAAAGCAATGAGCTGCTGTCTTTATGTGACTGTGGAGTGGTTACAGTCAGGCAGGTGCAAAGAAAAGACACAGCTTCCAACCAATAAATGTGAGTGATGTGTGTTGGGGAAATGTGTAGAAAATGATACACAAGACATGCAGAATACGTCCATTAGGTGGAACAGTGCTGCGGTAAAAACAGTCCTGGGTTTGAATATTTCCCTCATATGGCTTCAATAAAGAGCTGGAACAAGCTGATACGGGATATAAATGAAACTGTCCGACAGAGTGGAAGACGATCCGTTTTCCAACCTTAAAACGACTTCAAGGGAAACATAAAGAATCCTCAGTTAGTCAATGACACAAGACGAGTGCATGATAGAGTGAGAGGAGACCGTCTGGGCACTAACCAGGATGACTTTGAGGAGCTTAAAGGACAGCTCACCCCAAAATCAGAAAGGCATATTTTCCCTCCTACCTGTAGTGCCATTTATCCATCTCCACTGTTTTGGTGTGAGTTGCTGAGTTTTGGAGAAATATGTATTTTTGATTTTGGGGTGAACTGTCCCTGTAAGTCCACAAATGTACAAAATCCACGTCATGTTATTCCCCAGACTAAAGATTAGTCTCCTCTCTACAGAAGTGGAAGAAGTACTCAGATCCTTTACTTGAGTAAAAGTACCAATACATTAATGGAACAATACTCTATTACAAATCCTGAATTTATAATCCCACTTATGTAAAAATGTTATCTGCTTCATGCAGTAAAAGTTCTGGTTCTGCAGTAAAATGTCTCCTGTGACTGATATCTGATTCTATCTGACATTATTAGATTATTAATACTGATGCATCAACGTTAGAGCAGCATTTTACTGTTGTAGCTGCTCGAGGTGGAGCTAGTTTTAACTGCTTTATATACAGTTAGCTAGTTTTAACTGCTTTATATACAGTTAGCTAGTTTTAACTGCTTTATATACAGTTAGCTAGTTTTAACTGCTTTATATACAGTTAGCTAGTTTTAACTGCTTTATACACAGTTAGCTAGTTTTAACTACTTTATATACAGTTAGCTAGTTTTAACTACTTTATATACAGTTAGCTAGTTTTAGCTACTTTATATACAGTTAGCTGGTTTTAACTGCTTTATATACAGTTAGCTAGTTTTAACTGCTTTATATACAGTTAGCTGGTTTTAACTGCTTTATATACAGTTAGCTAGTTTTAACTACTTTATATACAGTTAGCTAGTTTTAACTACTTTGTATACAGTTAGCTAGTTTTAACTGCTTTATATGCAGTTAGCTAGTTTTAACTGCTTTATACACAGTTAGCTAGTTTTAACTGCTTTATATACAGTTAGCTAGTTTTAACTGCTTTATCTGAGGGGCGTGAGATGATTACTGGGAGAGGAAAGAAGAAAAAGTTGTGATACACAAATTTAAATTGATGTTTTAAACAGTTGTATCTATTTGAGCCTCGAACAATTATTAAAATGAAACACTACTTCTCTGTAAGTGGTCACAAAGTAAGTGAAAACCACTTGTTTATAGATTGTATGTCAGTATATCTTAATCTGTAAAGTAAATAGTAACTACAGCTGTTAAATAAATCTAGTGGAGTAAAAAGTATAAAGTAGCAGAAATTGGAAATCCTCAAGTTTAGAACAAGTATCCCTAATTGTAGTTAAGTACAGTACGTGAGTAAATGTACTCAGTTACTTTCCACCACTGGCTCTTTACATGTGTTTATGTTTAACTGGCTGCATCAGCCCTCCACAGTTTCATCTGCCTCCAACTGCTTCATTAACTTCACAATTCAGGTAACAGTCCCATCTTTAAATTCATATTACTGGTTATAGTTTCCTATTACCCAGAGTGACCGTTCCTCACAATGTAAAGGAGGGTCCACAGGGGTTCGGAGTCAGGGGGTAAATGATCCTGGAGGTGACTCATGAAGGTGGCAGCTGCCAGTGTGCTCCCAGCTACAGACACCTACAGAGCGACTGGTATTGAGAGGACAAGAGAGGCCGGCCCTTCAGGACAATTAGCAGATGTCACCGGTGGGCTTGACCCTCTCTGACCCTGGGCTTTGTTCTGCAGGACAAGGGGAAGTGGATACACTCAGGGGAGGATGAGGTGATGAAGAAATGATGAAGACAGAAAATGTAAGTTGGTGTAGACAGAATAAGAGAGAGAGAAAATACTACAGAGGAAGAAACACAGTCTCTAAATGAGTCTGCAGTATTACTGAATGTGCCCCGAAGCCTCATTTCATGCATTAATTAATTAGAAATAAACAGAGCTTGTCTCTCCTGACCCCTCTCCTCCTCCTGACTCCTCTCTGTACATGTGTTGAGTGGAAACACATACTGCATACACCCAGTTTACATGGACTTATAAGGCACCAGTGCTTCCACCACTGATTATTTATTAAGTAAAAGTAGCCAATCCTCCCAAACAAGGTAAAGGTCCTGCTTATCAATAGTAAAAGCACTCGTGCACCAGAGCAGCCCTTTTTGGTGCATAATATAACTGATGCATTAACATGCATTGACAGCTCATTTTCACTTCTTTACAGACCTTTGGGTGTAGTTTATCTATAACAGTGCATCATACTTTACAAGCTGATTATATGTTTTGTGTGTAAAATCTTAATCTGCAAAGCACCCAGTATATCCGCCAGGTAAATGCAGTGCAGGAAAAAGTACAATATTTCCCTCTGAAATGTACGGGAGTAGAAGTGTAAAGCAGCAGAAAATGGTAATACTCCAGCAAAGTACAAGTACCAAAATTGTACTTAGTTACTAATTAAAAGCAAATATCACAGTTATCTTATATATGGTGATAAACTCTGTACTGCAACTCAGATGATACCAAAGCATGCAATATATCAGAAATGCATCCCAGTTCTACAACCAGAATGTTCCAGTAATCCCAGTCCAGTCCAGTCCAGAGGGAGCTAAAAGCCGGCTAGAACCATTTACCAAGTTGCATGAGACATTGATCGCATCAATAATTGATTAAAAAAAAATCATTAAAATCAGACAATATATGTCAAAATCCACAGAATACAAATGAAAATAGGAAGAAAAAAAGAAAGATTTGGCAATGCAAAATGAGTGATTTGTTATCAGCAAGAGACGTTCAAATACTGAATAAAGGAGGCAGGTTGGACAAGACTCAGTCCAGAATCACATCCATACTGGAAAAATCTTCATAACTTAAAAACAAAGAAATAAATAAAGTTACATGAGATCAGAAGCAAAGATCGCATTCCTTCACCTATTCATAACTTCCTCATAATATCTCAATGCCACAGATGTGTCTCCATTGCAAGAGGAAAGGGGAGGAGAAAACACAACTATTATCTTCATTACAATGGCTTAAAGGCATTTATTGCAACACCCAGGGGTGCTCTTAGCATTCCTGGGCTCCTTTGTGAGATGTCTGCTGGCACACTTGCCTTTGTGCCTGACGTGTCTTTACTGGTGCTGGAACAGCCCCACAAACCTTTAAATAATGTTTGACTTTCAGATCATACGTCGGGTGGTCTCACGTCGTCACAAAGCTTTTTATTAGGAAGACATTTGCACGTCCATAAACCTGATCAGCTGCTGGATACAAATGTCAGGACCAGACTGTAGATAAATCCTCTCACTGGATTCATGCATGTTTTGCAGTTTGCCTTCATTTCGTAACTTTTTCAAGCTAATTTGGTGGCAAACTTCAATTTACATTCAACAATAATGCAATGCAAAAACGGGAGTTTGGAAACCTAATGTGAAGGTAGATTTTGTCATATGTATATTTATTAGAATTGATTCTCCAAATCAGAAGTGGTGGACCGACCGACCGACAGACAGACAGACAGACAGACAGACAGACACACAGACAGACAGACAGACAGACGAGCTACTTGGTTCCACTAACATTTATGCTATGTATCCTACTGAATAATTATTATTCATTTTACATCGCTGCATTGAAAGATAGCAGAGCCTAATGTAGAAAAGAGAGGAAATGAAAGAAGTGTAAAAAGGGAAAACTCTCTTGAGTTGAACTACCACAACTAATTATCACTGTAGGCTGGAACAGATGACAAGGCGAGGTGTGCACAGTCCTCTCACTCCAACTTTAACTAGCTAACGTCCTGGCCTTCATCTAGCCAAAAGCTCAAAGTTCTTAAACTGACAGCCCAGTAATAATATAGCGAATTAGCCAAGACCAGACCACTTTCTGGATTGTTTTTACACAAATGCATGAATGCAGATTTTGAAAACAAATCTGCAGCAGGAGTTTTCTCCTGTTGTCATATCTTAGTGAGACTACACGACTGATCCAGAGCCAGAGATGGAGTCTCATTCTTTGGACTCTTCTGTGTTGTCAGGCTTCAGCCAGAACCACTGGCTGCTCTTTCTGGCTGCTTCTGAAGCTGCAGAGATCCCGACCACAGATCTATCATCCAGTGAGGAAACTACGAGTGGATTTGCCTACAAATCCACAGCACCCAGCTCCCACAAAGCTTCCTCCAGTACACACTGTAATTCTTCTCTGACCAAAGCACAAGCCTCGACTCCACTTCGTCTTAATTCACCTGGAATAAAAGAAAAGTCCACAGCATGCAAAGTTTCCACAAGATTAAACAAAAAGGCTACCAAAATAAAAGTATACTGTCACCTGTAGTAAAGTGGACCTAATGTGTCAGTTCCTCGACCGATAACTTGTTGTGATATTACTCTTCCATCACATTAAAATAGCTCCAATCTGACAATATTATACTGATCCACTGGTGGAAGAAGTATTTAATTATTAAACGTAGTAAGTAAAAGTAGTGATACCACACTATAGAAATACTGAATTACAATTAAAAGTCCTGCATTCAAAATTTCACTTAAGTAAAAGTACAATAGTATTATCAGAAAAATGTACTCAAAGTATCAAAAGTATAGTTAGTAGAAGTAAAAGTATTCGTTTGTCCCCGTCTCTGTCAGTGTTCGCTCATTACCGGACCATTATTATTGATTAACACTCATTTTAAATGCTTTATATATGATCACATGTTTGTTTGTTAATTCTTAATCTGAAAAGTAACTAAAGCTGTCAAATAAATGTAGCGGAGTAATATTTGCTTCTGAAATGTAGTGGAGACAGAATATAAATGGCATCAGTCAGCGCTCCCTCCACTGACTCCAGCTTGTGCAGAACGCTGCAGCCTGAATAGGCCTTTTTCACAGCAGACATTTTGACTTGTCAGAGTAGGAAAAGCTCGGTGCGACTAACAAAACGTTGCATGCACCTGTGCTTTTCCCATCATGACATGTCAAAATGTCTTCTATAAAAAAAGACTTTTATCTGAGTCATCAAGAGTTATGAACATAATACCAGCGTGTTAGTCCATTTACACCGACTCCCTCTTAGGTTTGATACTGATTTTAAAATTCTGTTGATTACTTTTGAGGCATAAAACGGCCATTCCTCCAATGCGCTTTGATCAAACATTAATATTATCAGTTTTTAAGGAAGATACGGATGTTGAGATATTTGGGAAAAAATAAGATAATTTCTAATTAACTGAACAAGAGAAACTGGAACAGCTTTACAAAACTTAATTTGAGGATGAAGTTCAGATGAGATGGGAACTGGCCAGAATTATCCGTCTGTAATAAATGCAGTTCACCTGTGAACCTGCGGTGTCGCTGCTGAGCTGGAAAAAAAAAGCAGCAACCCGGAAGCTGATGGCCCAACGGTCTCGCGATGTTTTTTGTTTTCATTGATTTGAAACATGGCGTCTGAAGGAGCGGCGGGCAGCGCTGCTACAACCGAGCCGGAGATCGGAGAGGGGTATGTCTCCTTCATGCAGAATATCTTTTATTGTTACAAACGTGCAGGCCACGATTCTGATTATCTGTGAAGATAAAACCACAGATACGCTCTTTCTAAGCCATTAACGCTGTTAGCAACCTGGCTAGCTAACGTTAGCGCTCCACACACTCACCGAGTGAACCATGTAACGGTACAGCTTCGCTGCTCTTTGTGAAGATAAAACATCCCTACACCAAAATATCTGACAGTCTATCGTAGAAAAGGTTTCAGTCGTAGTCATCTGGACACTGTTTTCAGAATCAAGACGTTTCGGCTCCCATCCGGAAGTCATTCTCAATTGTGAAAAAATTGGACGGGAACTGGAAATTTAAACTACTCTGAGTTACATAAGCCCTGCCTCAGGAAGGAATCTGCCTGAGTATCTGTTAATAGCTAGTTTCACCTGAAACTGACCTAATAGTTTCAAGATGGCCCAGTAATCAGTAATCAGGCCTATTGTTCTCTGGCTGCATCTACTTCATCACTGCTAAGTGCCTGATTAGCATGTGATAGGCGTGACCAAGGTGATAATACACTCTGATAGACTTTGGGCAGATTAAATCTCAGACCACCATTTCTGTTCAAAGAGGGGTTCTCTTTCTTCACAAAAATGGCTTCCTTGACGCCCCGTTCAAACCAACTCTTCTCTCTACTAAGAATCTTCACCTCGCTGTCTTCAAATGTGTGGTTTGTAGCTTTTAAATGCAAATGCACGGCGCTCTGTAATCCTGAGTTAGCGTGTCGTCTGTGCTGATAAAGTCTTCTGTGAAGTGGCTGTTTGGTTTCGCCTATGTACCGTTCTTTGCAGTTTTCCTCACTGCACTGAATGGAGTAGACAACATTGCTCTGTTTCTGTGTGGGTAACCTGTCCTTAGGGTGAACGAGTTTCTGTCTTAAAGTGTTGCCTGGTTTAAAGAAGACAGGAACATCGTGCTGTCTAAAGATCCTTTGTAGTTTTTCAGACAGTCCAGACACATAAGGAATGGAGACACCGCTTCCTTCTTGGTTCAGTTACACTTTTGTCCTGTTTTTGGCTCTTTTAACTTTGTTGATAGCCCAAGTAGGATAACCACAGGCTGAGAGTGCATTCTGGACATGCCTTTCCTCTTTCTTCTTACCCTCTGAGCCTGTGGGCACTTCTTTGGCTCTGTGCTGTAATGTCCGGATTACACCCAGCTTGTGCTGTAGTGGATGGTGTGAGTCAACGAGCAGGTATTGATCCGTATGTGTTGGTTTCCTGTACACTTCTATCTGGAGCTTTCCGTCCAACCACATCCCTACAGTGGACTACATCACAGCCACCGAAACAGCCATTAGGAAGAACAAGATGACTGAAGCAGAGGCTGCAGACCTGAGGCTACGTGTCACTGCAACATTAAAGAGTGCCAAACCACCTCCTTCCAACATTACATCCGAAGAGAGGAGGGCACTCTCAGCACTGCAGAAGGATCACAGCATAAACATTCTACCAGCAGACAAGGGTCGCTGCACTGTGATTCTGAACACAGCCGATTATGAAACCAAGGTCAACAACCTTCTTGACGACATAACCACATATCAAAAACTTAAAAGAGATCCAACCAATGGCTACAAGAAGAAGGTTATAGACTGTCTACAGAAGCTTGAGAAGGAGGAGGTGATAGACAGGCCTCTGTACTACAGACTATACCCTGGGGAAGCCATTCCATGCATCTATGGCCTTCCCAAAATTCACAAAGAGAATGTTCCACTCAGACCCATCGTGTGCAGCACAGATTCCATCACATACAACATAGCCAAACATTTGACTACAATCTTGGCTCCGTTGGTGGGGAACACAGTACATCATGTGGAAAACACACAGAAATTTGTGGACAAAGTGAAACATCTCCAGTTGGACCCAGATGACGTTATGGTTTCTTATGATGTAGTGTCCTTGTTCACTTGCATCCCAACCTCAGAAGCAGTGTCAGCGGTGATGAGAAGACTGCAGGAGGACCCCACCTTGCAGCAAAGGACCAAGCTTACACCTGAACACATATGTAAACTATTAGACATCTGTCTCAACACAACCTACTTCCAATTCCGGGGACACTTCTACAGACAGATTCACGGCTGTGCTATGGGCTCTCCGGTCTCTCCCATCGTGGCCAACCTGTACATGGAACAGTTTGAGAAGAAGGCATTATCCTCGTTCCCGGGCACACCACCAAGTCATTGGTACCGTTACGTGGATGACACCTTTGTGAAAATCAAGAAACAAGACTTGGAAGCGTTCTCAGAGCATATTAATACGGTGGACCCCAACATCAAGTTCACGCGTGAGGATGCAAAAGAGAACCGCTTGGCCTTTCTTGATTGTTCTACTCTCAGAGGAGAGGACGGAAAGCTCCAGATAGAAGTGTACAGGAAACCAACACATACGGATCAATACCTGCTCTTTGACTCACACCATCCACTACAGCACAAGCTGGGTGTAATCCGGACATTACAGCACAGAGCCAAAGAAGTGCCCACAGGCTCAGAGGGTAAGAAGAAAGAGGAAAGGCATGTCCAGAATGCACTCTCAGCCTGTGGTTATCCTACTTGGGCTATCAACAAAGTTAAAAGAGCCAAAAACAGGACAAAAGTGTAACTGAACCAAGAAGGAACGGTGTCTCCATTCCTTATGTGTCTGGACTGTCTGAAAAACTACAAAGGATCTTTAGACAGCACGATGTTCCTGTCTTCTTTAAACCAGGCAACACTTTAAGACAGAAACTCGTTCACCCTAAGGACAGGTTACCCACACAGAAACAGAGCAATGTTGTCTACTCCATTCAGTGCAGTGAGGAAAACTGCAAAGAACGGTACATAGGCGAAACCAAACAGCCACTTCACAGAAGACTTTATCAGCACAGACGACACGCTAACTCAGGATTACAGAGCGCCGTGCATTTGCATTTAAAAGCTACAAACCACACATTTGAAGACAGCGAGGTGAAGATTCTTAGTAGAGAGAAGAGTTGGTTTGAACGGGCGCCAAGGAAGCCATTTTTGTGAAGAAAGAGAACCCTCTTTGAACAGAAATGGTGGTCTGAGATTTAATCTGCCCAAAGTCTATCAGAGTGTATTATCACCTTGGTCACGCCTATCACATGCTAATCAGGCACTTAGCAGTGATGAAGTAGATGCAGCCAGAGAACAATAGGCCTGATTACTGATTACTGGGCCATCTTGAAACTATTAGGTCAGTTTCAGGTGAAACTAGCTATTAACAGATACTCAGGCAGATTCCTTCCTGAGGGCAGGCTTATGTAACTCAGAGTAGTTTAAATTTCCAGTTCCCGTCCAATTTTTCACAATTGAGAATGACTTCCGGATGGGAGCCGAAACGTCTTGATTCTGAAAACAGTGTCCAGATGACTACGACTGAAACCTTTTCTACGATAGAACACTCCTGGACGAATGAGGGACTACACCATCTGACAGTCTAATGTTACCTTGTCTTTCGGCAAACGTATAAAGTCTACGAAGCCTAACTTAAGACTTTGAATGAAAGTATATGTCCCTCTAATAATCATAAACCCCTAACGCCAGACTCCGTTTTAATGTCACCTTAAGCAAACAGTGTATTTTTGATGGTAGAAATAGTAACGGGAAGGCAGGTGAGCAACATACGAGTTGACAAGAGATGTGCGTCTTTATGCCGAGTTAAGGTGTGGCTTCTCAGGTTTCTAAAAACAATCTGAAATCGGTAACTAACGTGCTTTGATTATACACTTGAACGCCGGCAAATCAACTGAAAAAGTGCGTTTTTTTAGACAGAGAATGGTTAAGAAAAGATGCTACCAGGCGCTCTTTGTTTGGGGAAAAATAAGAATACTTTGTACAAGTAATGGGTGAGTAATAGATTAGTGAATTAAAGTCGGTGCAGATCATCTCCGACAAACATACTGGAAGGGTGATACCTCGGACATTATTGCACTTCTCTCATTTTTGACTGCAAAAATCCTGTTAAGTCTTTATTCTGCTCTTTGTTTCCAGATGATATGAACTCACCACCTTTTTATATACAGTTGTATGCAAAAGTTTAGGAACCCTGACAATTTCCATGATTTTCATTTATAAATATTTGGGTGTTTGGATCAGCAATTTCATTTTGATCTATCAAATAACTGAAGGACACATTAATATTTCAGTAGTGAAATGAGGTTTATTGGATTAACAGAAAATGTGCAATATGCATCAAAACGAAATTAGACAGGTGCATAAATTTGGGCACCCTTGTCATTTTGTTGATTTGAATACCTGTAACTACTTAGCACTGATTCATTGGAACACACAATTGGTTTGGTGAGCTCATTAAGCCTTGAACTTCATAGACAGGTGCATCCAATCATGAGAAAAGGTATTTAAGGTGGCCAATTGAAAGTTCTTGTTCTCTTTGACTCTCCTCTGAAGAGTGGCAACATGGGGGCCTCAAAACAACTCTCAAATGACCTGAAAAAAAGATTGTTCTACATTATGGTTTAGGGGAGGCTACAAAAGTTATCGCAGAAATATAAGCTGTCAGTGTCCACTGTGAGGAACATAGTGAGGAAATGGAGGACCACAGGCACAGTTCTTGTTAAGGCCAGAAGTGGCAGGCCACATAAAATATTGGAGAGGCAAAGGCGAAGGATGGTGAGAACGGCCGAAAACAGCCCACAGACCACCTCCAAAGACCTACAACATCAACTTGCTGCAGATGGTGTCACTGTGCATCGTTCAACAATTCAGCGCACTTTGCACAAGGAGAAGCTGTATGGGAGAGTGATGCGAAGAAGCCTTTTCTGCACACACGCCACAAACGGAGTCGCTTGAGGTATGCAAACACACATTTGGACGAGCCAGCTTCATTTTGGAATAAGGTGCTGTGGACTGATGAAACAAAGATTGAGTTATTTGGTCATAACAAGGGGCGTTATGCATGGCGGCAAAGAACACAACGTTCCAAGAAAAACACTTGCTACCCACAGTAAAATTTGGTGGAGGTTCCATCATGCTGTGGGGTTGTGTGGCCAGTGCCGGTACTGGGAATCTGGTTAAAGTTGAGGGTCGCATGGATTCCACTCAATATCAGCAGATTCTTGAGAATAATGTTGAGGAATCAGTCACAAGTATCCACAGCCACCAAACAGCCATTAGGAAGAACAAGATGACTGAAGCAGAGGCTGCAGACCTGAGGCTACGTGTCACTGCAACATTAAAGAGTGCCAAACCACCTCCTTCCAACATTACATCCGAAGAGAGGAGGGCACTCTCAGCACTGCAGAAGGATCACAGCATAAACATTCTACCAGCAGACAAGCTGCACTGTGATTCTGAACACAGCCGATTATGAAACCAAGGTCAACAACCTTCTTGACGACATAACCACATATCAAAAACTTAAAAGAGATCCAACCAATGGCTACAAGAAGAAGGTTATAGACTGTCTACAGAAGCTTGAGAAGGAGGAGGTGATAGACAGGCCTCTGTACTACAGACTATACCCTGGGAAGCCATTCCATGCATCTATGGCCTTCCCAAAATTCACAAAGAGAATGTTCCACTCAGACCCATCGTGTGCAGCACAGATTCCATCACATACAACATAGCCAAACATTTGACTACAATCTTGGCTCCGTTGGTGGGGAACACAGTACATCATGTGGAAAACACACAGAAATTTGTGGACAAAGTGAAACATCTCCAGTTGGACCCAGATGACGTTATGGTTTCTTATGATGTAGTGTCCTTGTTCACTTGCATCCCAACCTCAGAAGCAGTGTCAGCGGTGATGAGAAGACTGCAGGAGGACCCCACCTTGCAGCAAAGGACCAAGCTTACACCTGAACACATATGTAAACTATTAGACATCTGTCTCAACACAACCTACTTCCAATTCCGGGACACTTCTACAGACAGATTCACGGCTGTGCTATGGGCTCTCCGGTCTCTCCCATCGTGGCCAACCTGTACATGGAACAGTTTGAGAAGAAGGCATTATCTCCTGCTCCGGGCACACCACCAAGTCATTGGTACCGTTACGTGGATGACACCTTTGTGAAAATCAAGAAACAAGACTTGGAAGCGTTCTCAGAGCATATTAATACGGTGGACCCCAACATCAAGTTCACGCGTGAGGATGCAAAAGAGAACCGCTTGGCCTTTCTTGATTGTTCTACTCTCAGAGGAGAGGACGGAAAGCTCCAGATAGAAGTGTACAGGAAACCAACACATACGGATCAATACCTGCTCTTTGACTCACACCATCCACTACAGCACAAGCTGGGTGTAATCCGGACATTACAGCACAGAGCCAAAGAAGTGCCCACAGGCTCAGAGGGTAAGAAGAAAGAGGAAAGGCATGTCCAGAATGCACTCTCAGCCTGTGGTTATCCTACTTGGGCTATCAACAAAGTTAAAAGAGCCAAAAACAGGACAAAAGTGTAACTGAACCAAGAAGGAAACGTGTCTCCATTCCTTATGTGTCTGGACTGTCTGAAAAACTACAAAGGATCTTTAGACAGCACGATGTTCCTGTCTTCTTTAAACCAGGCAACACTTTAAGACAGAAACTCGTTCACCCTAAGGACAGGTTACCCACACAGAAACAGAGCAATGTTGTCTACTCCATTCAGTGCAGTGAGGAAAACTGCAAAGAACGGTACATAGGCGAAACCAAACAGCCACTTCACAGAAGACTTTATCAGCACAGACGACACGCTAACTCAGGATTACAGAGCGCGTGCATTTGCATTTAAAAGCTACAAACCACACATTTGAAGACAGCGGTGAAGATTCTTAGTAGAGAGAAGAGTTGGTTTGAGCGGGCGTCAAAGGAAGCCATTTTTGTGAAGAAAGAGAACCCTCTTTGAACAGAAATGGTGGTCTGAGATTTAATCTGCCCAAAGTCTATCAGAGTGTATTATCACCTTGGTCACGCCTATCACATGCTAATCAGGCACTTAGCAGTGATGAAGTAGATGCAGCCAGAGAACAATAGGCCTGATTACTGATTACTGGGCCATCTTGAAACTATTAGGTCAGTTTCAGGTGAAACTAGCTATTAACAGATACTCAGGCAGATTCCTTCCTGAGGGCAGGGCTTATGTAACTCAGAGTAGTTTAAATTTCCAGTTCCCGTCCAATTTTTTCACAATTGAGAATGACTTCGGATGGGAGCAAACGTCTTTGATTCTGAAAACAGTGTCCAGATGACTCACGACTGAAACCTTTTCTACGATAGAACACTCCTGGACGAATGAGGACTACACCATCTGACAGTCTAATGTTACCTTGTCTTTCGGCAAAAGCGTATAAAGTCTCACGAAGCCTAACTTAAGACTTTGAATGAAAGTATATGTCCTCTCTAATAATCATAAACCCCTAACGCCAGACTCCGTTTTAATGTCACCTTAAGCAAACAGTGTATTTTTGATGGTAGAAATAGTAACGGGAAGGCAGGTGAGCAACATACGAGTTGACAAGAGATGTGCGTATTTATGCCGAGTTAAGGTGTGGCTTCTCAGGTTTCTAAAAAACAATCTGAAATCGGTAACTAACGTGCTTTGATTATACACTTGAACGTCGGCAAATCAACTGAAAAAGTGCGTTTTTTTTAGACAGAGAATGGTTAAGAAAAGATGCTACCAGGGCGCCTCTTTGTTTGGGGAAAAATAAGAATACTTTGTACAAGTAATGGGTGAGTAATAGATTAGTGAATTAAAGTCGGTGCAGATCCTCTCCGACAAACATACTGGAAGGGTGATACCTCGGACATTATTGCACTTCTCTCATTTTTGACTGCAAAAATCCTGTTAAGTCTTTATTCTGCTCTTTGTTTCCAGATGATATGAACTCACCACCTTTTTATATACAGTTGTATGCAAAAGTTTAGGAACCCCTGACAATTTCCATGATTTTCATTTATAAATATTTGGGTGTTTGGATCAGCAATTTCATTTTGATCTATCAAATAACTGAAGGACACAGTAATATTTCAGTAGTGAAATGAGATTTATTGGATTAACAGAAAATGTGCAATATGCATCAAAACGAAATTAAACAGGTGCATACATTTGGGCACCCTTGTCATTTTGTTGATTTGAATACCTGTAACTACTTAGCACTGATTAATTGGAACACACAATTGGTTTGGTGAGCTCATTAAGCCTTGAACTTCATAGACAGGTGCATCCAATCATGAGAAAAGGTATTTAAGGTGGCCAATTGAAAGTTGTTGTTCTCTTTGACTCTCCTCTGAAGAGTGGCAACATGGGGGCCTCAAAACAACTCTCAAATGACCTGAAAAAAAGATTGTTCTACATTCTGGTTTAGGGGAGGCTACAAAAGTTATCGCAGAAATATAAGCTGTCAGTGTCCACTGTGAGGAACATAGTGAGGAAATGGAGGACCACAGGCACAGTTCTTGTTAAGGCCAGAAGTGGCAGGCCACATAAAATATTGGAGAGGCAAAGGCGAAGGATGGTGAGAACGGTCGAAAACAGCCCACAGACCACCTCCAAAGACCTACAACATCAACTTGCTGCAGATGGTGTCACTGTGCATCGTTCAACAATTCAGCGCACTTTGCACAAGGAGAAGCTGTATGGGAGAGTGATGATGAAAGAAGCCTTTTCTGCACACACGCCACAAACGGAGTCGCTTGAGGTATGCAAACACACATTTGGACAAGCCAGCTTCATTTTGGAATAAGGTGCTGTGGACTGATGAAACAAAGATTGAGTTATTTGGTCATAACAAGGGGCGTTATGCATGGCGGCAAAAGAACACAACGTTCCAAGAAAAACACTTGCTACCCACAGTAAAATTTGGTGGAGGTTCCATCATGCTGTGGGGTTGTGTGGCCAGTGCCGGTACTGGGAATCTGGTTAAAGTTGAGGGTCGCATGGATTCCACTCAATATCAGCAGATTCTTGAGAATAATGTTGAGGAATCAGTCACAAAGTTGAAGTTACGCCGGGCTGGATATTTCAACAAGACAACGACCCAAAACACTGCTCAAAATCTACTCTGGCCTTTATGCAGAGGAACAAGTACAATGTTCTGGAAAGGCCATCCCAGTCCCCAGACCTGAATATCATTGAACATCTGTGGGGTGATTTGAAGCGGGCTGTCCATGCTCGGCAACCATCAAACCTAACTGAACTGGAGATGTTTTGTAAGGAGGAATGGTCCAAAATCCATTCATCCAGAATCCAGACACTCATTACAGGCTATAGGAAGCGTCTAGAGGCTGTTATTTCTACTAAAGGAGGCTCTATTAGATTTTTCTGTTGGGGTGCCCCAATTTGCACCTGTCTAATTTCGTTTTGATGCATATTGCACATTTTCTGTTAATCCAATAAATCTCATTTCACTACTGAAATATTACTGTGTCCATGAAAATCATGGAAATTGTCAGGGGTTCCTAAACTTTTGCATACAACTGTAGCTGGGTAGATATTTATTCATCTGATTAATCTTTCCTTTGACTCTCAGAGATGCTGCATTTGGGGAACTACCCACCAGCATGGATACTGAATCATCGAACGGCAAAGAGGGAATGGTAATGTGGTTAGATATTATTATTATTATTATTATTATTATTATTATTATAATAACTTTGTTTTTACTTTGTGGGTTTTCTTCTAAATGTCAATGGAGCTAACTTGTTTTTTTATTGCATGCTGTCCACGGCTTTGCTATAATTTATGATACACAAGCTGTTTTTATAAGCAGATTTTGTTTCTCCCAGGAAACAGCCGGTGAAGGCTCTGAGGCTGCTGATGCTCTCACTGGATCCGGAGATGAGGAGAGTGGGAGGCAGCTGGGAGAGGTGGAGCTGCAGTGTGCCTTGTGTATGAAGTGGTTCACCGCAGACACATTTGGCATCACACCGCGTATGTATAGACATTTGTTTGATGGTCAGTGAAATATCAGCAGTTATGTGACTACACAGTACTGAGAGTTTTCATGATGCAATCTTTTACCCTTCTCATTCTCTACAGGACCTGTCTTCCCTTTATGACGAATTATGTGTTTCACTGCAACGTGTGCCATCACAGCGGCAACACATACTTCCTCAGGAAACAAGCAAGTAGGTGTTCTGTGTCTCACGAACGACCTGGAATTAACACAACAGTGGATTTAAGCTTTGTTATACTTTGTTATAATCTTTCACAAACCAATGTTACTTTTTGTGTTTTAGACCTGAAGGAGATGTGTCTCACAGCCCTGGCAAACCTGACATGGCGGTCCAGAACACAAGACGAGCACCCAAAGACAATGTTCTCCAAAGACAAGGTGTGCATAACGTGTTGGTGCTGATGCGGGCCTCTAAGCCTCTCGTCCATGAGGAGATGCACGCTTCCTTCTGCTTCTAAAAAATAATAAAAACAGTTAGGAGTGTGTCTCCTGATGTAGTTGTGAATACTTTACCACTTATGGAAATATTTGTCTGTTTGTCATTTCTCTCTGCAGGACATCATACCATTCATTGACAAGTACTGGGAGTGCATGACAACGCGTCAGAGACCGGGGAAGCTCACCTGGCCCAACAACATAGTGAAGACAATGGTAATGTTGTGGTGAATAGTGGAGAAACGCAGTCCGATACACACAGAATTTAGGAAAACCGGTCTATGTGGAGGCAGCCAGTGGGAACGAATGTTGTGTCTCACCCCTCCCAGCAAGTCGCCACCCTGCATTGAATCTCCACTTACTGCTGTTTAGGTTTTTGATCACTTTTTAAGGAGGAAATCCCTACATGGATCAAAATAATATGGTTTTATTACTGTAATTATCTAGTAATAGTACTTTTGTTTATTTCCCAGAGTAAAGAACGAGATGTTTTCCTGGTGAAGGAACACCCTGACCCTGGCAGTAAAGACCCAGAGGAGGAGTACCCCAAATTTGGCCTGTTGGACCAGGTATACTCCTCCCAGCTGCTGTACAGTGTGTAGCACATATGGAAGGCTTGGGCTGCAGAAACCGAACAATGCTTGTTTACATCTAAAGTATAATTTCAGTTGCCGTTACTCTTCTGTAGGACCTGGGAAACATTGGACCCTCGTATGATACACAGAAACAGACCACTGCTGCTCCCACTGCCGGAGGGCTGAATGGTAAGGATATAAAACACTACAACATCTAAACTATACTTTACAAGATAAATACATTTGACCTTTAACACAGAAACGTAAGTTGCACCTTTTGACATTCTGTATCAAGGGTGGGGGTGTGGGGGTGGGGGGTTTGTTTCACATCATTGGCCAGTATAAACTCCCCAAAATTGAGAGTAAGAGCACGTTGAATGTGATGACCATGGTGATTTTGTGCATTGTGTTCCAGGTGGATCTACTTTCTCAGGTGAATATGTGGTATTTTGGCATCTGGAGCTGATCAGTGTGTTTTTGTCTTGTAACCCTCTGGATAGAAGTTGGCCCTGAGGTTCCAATCAGACTTCAGTTTGCCCAAACTGATCCTCAATAAGCATCTTGTGGGCAACTTCATCCACGTCCAGTTGTATCCTCCCTGTCTGCTCTCTGCATCTGTTTGGTCCCCCCCCCCCAAAAAAAAACAGCTTTGCCCCCTTTGATCGGTGAACATATCTTCCTCGTCTCTGGCTTGCTGCTAATGGGCTCTGAAAGCCCTAAAAATCTCCTCACTGAAATGACACCCTGCCCTCCATAACACAACATATGTGAGAGTAGAGTGCCATTTTTGATTTGCCATTGGCTTTCATCCAATGCTAATTAGCCTCATCCTCTCTTCCCTCTCCTCCGTTTGTAATTTATGGGTCAGACCATTAGCCACATACTCATTAATTCTGGTAAAATTAAATTATATTAGATGTGAGTTTGAAGGTAAAAGTGCGAAACGTCTCCTGAGACTTCGCTGTGTAGCTGTTTGTGTTTTTGAAGATTATGAAGGATTTAAAAATCACCAGGAATCCCGTTTTGAAAATAACTTTACATGGTGTTAATGTAAAGTTTAAAGGGGATCCTTATTATGTGCAGACATTACAGGAAGTCAGCCATGTCAGTTCAACCTTTAGTTCAGTAACCACAGACTGTCCCAGAAATATATGGAACTACTTTCTTTTCCACAAGAATATGTTTTGTGGAATAGAATATCTGAACTAGCTGACTCTATATGGTTTTACATACAAAATAGAGAAAATTGAAGAATTTTGCTTCTGGCTTGGCTATTGTGCAGCCAGTGCTTTGCTCTCTGAGTCGCCGGTAACCGGGTACCAATTGATTTAGCCCGTTTTTTGTATGAAGAAGTAACTGCATTTCTTCTTAGAACCTACTTACTTCATATGCACAATGATTAATGTTCCATCTAACCAGTGTTATTCCTGGGAGGAAGAAGAAGTAGTAGATGAGTAAATCGCATCATCGTCTGGCTCCCTAAAGTTAGTGCTTCTTAGCGAGAGAACGATGTGGGTCACGTTGAAGAGGCATTATAAGAGGCTGATAGTGTTTGGAAAATGCCATGTGAACTAATTCCTGCCTTTTTGTGCCTGCTGTTTCCCTGTGTACACCAAACGCCTAATAACCTGCTTTCACTTTGTGTGTGTGTGTGTGTGTGTGCTCGGTGGCAGTCTTGGCATTGTTGGTGTGACAGATTATGAAAAGACGGTTAATATTAAAGACATTAAAGTGTATCTGAACTGGTAGTAAGTTTACTCACAGTCTAAAATGGTGTGACTGACCTGTAGTCAGGACTGGCATTTATTCATTTCCACAGAGTGTGTTCAGTGGTCCTCTGTCCTCTCCCTGAATTCAGTGTTTCTAAAGCTGGACTCCGGAGACCAGTGTCGGGAGTACTGCTGGTCTTATTATGCTGTTATTAAGTACATCTAGCTAAAACTACTGCAGTCTAATGCAACAGTCCTCCAGAATGACCACGAAGGTGAGGTTGGATTTAATGCAGGGCTGTTGTGTTAGACTGCGTTGATTTTGTAGGTGTTTCCGATAAACTGGCAACTGAGTGTAAATTGCCTTTGCCACTGACTGTGTGTGTGTGTGCGCATGTGTGCGTGCATTTCTTTATGTTCAGGCGTACAATCTGTCTTGTGTTTTTGAAGGTGCTTTGGCCCCTGGTCCAGGAAAAGGAAGAGGGGCCAAACGTAAACAGCAGCAGCAACAGGAGGGCACTGCTGCAGGAGCCACTAAGAGAACCCGAAGGTATAAGAACTGTCAATGAACACACACACACACACACACACACCTGGGCACATCACAGACCCTAAGCATGTGTTTGTGATGCAAACTGAGATGAGCCATCTTGTTTCCTGTTGCTGTTTAACTGAGCTACAGTAACGTTACCTTTGTCCAAAGTGAACGAACTTGGCGGCAGCGGCGGCCCGGTGATGCGTCACTCACTGAAGTTCACTGCCATTGATTCTCTATGGGAAGTGAGCTATTGGCTTCTCAAGGCATTGTAGCCATCAGCACATCTAAACAGCCGCTCCTATTGTGTTCTATGTAAAATCTCGCACGCCGGTGTGTAGGTGGCGTGTTGACGCACGTTGGCGCTCCAGAACAGCAGCAGTTTCATCTAATTCGCTCCCTGACGGACGCATTTCGGTTACTGTGCTCTGTTTGTTCTGCAGCGCGTCCGATGTGTGATACTGTTAGATTAGACGCTGTGTGTTTGCCAGTGGAGTTTCAGAGCCAGGCGTCCTTCAGTGCAGCAGAGAAATAGAGAAGTGGTGAAGGAAGAAGAAGAGTCCAGAAAAAGGCACCTGTACTTGAGTTTGCAGGCCTGCACGGGGGAATAAGAAAGATCTGACTTTGCATACAAAGATAAAACTTGTTAATAGGAACAATTTATTTTTGGTTTTGGTCTTTTATATCAACAAAGTTGCTCAGCAGACTTGTACTTCTCTTCCTCCGTCCTTGCAGCGACCCTCTGTTCTCGGCCCAGCGCCTGCCTCCTCACGGTTACCCACTAGAGCACCCCTTTAATAAAGATGGGTACCGCTACATCCTGGCAGAACCAGATCCTCACGCTCCAGACCCGGAGAAGCTCGAACTGGACTGCTGGGCGGGCAAACCCATACCTGGTGATCTGTACAGGGCCTGTCTGTATGAGAGGGTGCTGCTGGCCTTACATGACAGAGGTACTCAGAAGTCCAAGCACATTCTTAGAAAAAGTGGTTTAACCTTGAATAATACTTTATCTGTCAAGTCATGTTTATTTGATGTGTACAAAACTAATATACGTTCATGTTGCAGCGCCTCAGCTGAAGATCTCTGACGACCGCCTGACGGTGACCGGGGAGAAGGGCTACTCCATGGTGCGAGCCTCCCATGGTGTCCGGAAGGGCGCCTGGTACTTTGAGGTTTCTGTTGAAGACATGCCTCCAGAGACTGCAGCCAGGCTCGGCTGGTCTCAACCACTCGGTCAGCAGTTCTTCACTCTCATGCAAACCTCTTTACATTTACTGTAGAGCAGACGTACATGAAAGGAAGTTGCAACTGCACTAACAATGCATTCAAAGTCCGGTTACATAAATCAGCTGTAGACGTGCTCCGACAACAGTAACAGCTCAGTTCACATTCAGTGTACTCTACTGCATTTACAGTGACGATAGAAATAGTAATGAACTTTCTCACATGGGAAAACTCAGACGAGGCAGCCTCGTTAAAGATATCAGGATACTTGTGGATGTTTTTAGTTTTGAAAAAGATTTTAATGGTAAGAGGAATTTACAGAACAGGATGACACAGGATCGGACTTTCCTTTCTGTCCAGTCCCAGTTTATACTTCCTCTGCGTCCTGGTTGGTGACTTTTGTCATAACTCACTCGTCCCGTCACTTTTATTCTCAGTTTATTTCAGGAATCAGGAATAAATACGAGATAGATTGTAGACCGAGATTCTGCATATGACCTCTCTGCCCTGTACTAACCTCAGTATGTGTTTAATGTTGTCTTAACACAAGCAGCCACACGAGTACTTTTTCAAAATAAAATCCATTCTAAATTTAGAAAAGCTTCCTGATTTAGGAAATGAAAAATCTTTGATCAAAGAGTAAGACAGGAATCTGACCAAACATTCAGTTGACACAATAGAGACACATTCAGGATCAATACTCAGCTCTATTGACACTGTTGAAATGGCTGCAGCATCAGATGAAATATGACTATAAGTAGAGACGCACAATATATTGATGGCTGATATTTTATTGGCTGATAAAAGAGAAAATGTAATTATTGTTATTGTTCCGATAATGGAATTCCAGCTGTTTGGTTATGCAGTGTTCGGCTGTGGATGAAGGATGCCTTTCAGAAACTGGTTCTGAATGTGGATTTCTTCTCCTGTGTGTACTGAAGGTGACCGAGATCCTGAGTCCAGCTAAACATAGATGTTCCTGAAAACGACACACTTGTTATTTATTCTAAGGGATAAAGAGGGCGGTCTGTCTGAGTGGACGCAGCATTATTCTTTTGTTAGAATAAGTCTTGAAATGTCAAAACATCTTTTTCCCTTTTTTATATTGCAGGCAACCTGCAGGCACCTCTGGGTTACGACAAGTTCAGCTACTCGTGGCGCAGCAAGAAGGGCACGCGGTTTCACCAGTCGATAGGAAAGCATTATTCCTCGGGCTACGGTCAGGGAGACACGCTGGGCTTCTTCATAGAGCTGCCTGACGCCACAGAGACTGCCAAGGCTCTGCCTGATACATACAAGGACAAGGTAACACCGGAGACACGGTGACAACTGCACCGACTGAACACACGTCGCTCTGACATCTGTTCTTAAATCTGCTTTCTTTTCAGGCGCTAATTAAGTTCAAGAGCTACCTCTACTTTGAGGAAAAGGACTATGTAGACAAAGCAGAGAAAAGCCTCAAGTCGATGAGCCCCAGCAGGGTGAGAAACCCTCTGCAACATAAAGTCCAGTTAGGAAACCCAGCACTGTTTGCTGCTGTTAACTTGTGGATCCTGTTTTGCAGATGATATTCTATAAAAATGGAGTGAACCAAGGTGTTGCCTTTGAAAACCTGTTTGAAGGCATGTACTTCCCTGCTATCTCACTCTACAAGAGCTGCACGGTCAGTACGCATGTTGTGTTGGTGATTCTTCTGCTTTCTTAGTTTTAGTTTTGGTTTTTGTTTGCTAAGCTTTACTCTTTACTCTCTTTTCAGGTGTCAGTCAATTTTGGTCCACATTTCAAACACCCTCCAAAGGATGTGAAGTACCAGCCGGTGAGAGCTTCTGTAAAGACTCGCATCCTTTCCCATATTACAAACCGCACACTAACCCCCCCTGAGCTTTGATCAATCTTCTGTGCTTGTTTTGTTCCACGTCAGATGAGCGACATGGGCTGGGGAGCTGTGATCGAACACACGCTGGCTGATATGCTGTACCACGTGGAGACGGACGTGGACGGACGACGCAGCCCTCCGTGGGAAGGATGAAGGCGGCTTGACCTCAGTACGCACACACCCCCAGTCAAAACATTGTCCCACCTTCAGACAGTAAAATCAAAGCACCACACGCTGCAGTAAACTGTGGCTCAATGTTAACTCTTACCATGTTAGTTTTGGACAGGAAGTTAAAACCTAATAAATCTGTTGTGAAAATGATTCCACCAAGCTAATAATGGATGGCTGCATATCATCACATATGAGATTCCACACTGAACATTTGGCAACTAAATCAACTTCTTTTTGGTGCTCTGCTTTAAAATATGTATATTTTGAAGTTCATGTTATGCTGTAGAGAAATCTCACTGGGTGCCATGTTGAACCTCTGATGTTCTGCATCACTTCGTTTCGCTCAGTCACTCTGTAGACGAGAGTTGACTCTGCAGTCTTTAGTGTATTCAGTCTTTTTGCTAATTTTATTTGTTTTACAATGTGTGTCAGTTATTTACTGTTTTATACTCTGGGTTAAATAAAAAATGCTACATGGACAAAGTTGAACTCATTAATGAAATCTGGATTTCAAAGAATCATCTGACATTAAGCCAGTGATTCCAGACCGTTTAAAATTAAGTAGGGCTGCAATTAACGATTGTTTTCATTATTGATTAATCTGTTGATTATTTTCTCAATTAAAAGATTAATTTGTTTGCTCTATAAAATATTAAAAATGTTCATCACAAGTCCAAGGTGATGTCTCTGAATGTTTCGTTGGAGCAACAATCCAAAGATATTTACTTTGGTATCGTGCACTCACGTGCACTCACGGGCACTCACGGGCACGTGCAGCCGGGCGGCCGTATAAACAAAGAACAGAGCGGCTGCGATAACGACACAGGACGCCGTTACTCCGCTATATCTTTACATAGCAAATAGATGTTTGTTGCTATATTAATGTTCAAATACAGAACATTTTAAACTTTAGTGACAAAATATATGCTTTTCAAATGAATCCATTTAATCTGGGAACCACTGCATTAAAAAATAGCCTTTTTATTTACATTTGAGCTGAAACAACTGGTGAAATTAGTTTTAATGTTGTGAAGTAGCTTCACATGGCATGCTGCCTGTATCAAAATTCAAGTACTTAACAGAAAGCTACTGACGTTATTTGTTTTTAAGAATGGATGGAAGTAAGTGTTGGTGCCTGTGTGTGACTGACACAACAGTAATATTATACATTTACCTGAGAAGAAATGAAGAAGCAAATGCTACTATAATGTAGCTATGACAGCAATGCAAACACAGAGCAACGAATGCTATGCTGCGACTCGAAGGGAAGAACAGAACTGCCTCCACTGTGGTTTGCTGCTTCAGTGGATGGATGTTGGATAAATGTTAGTGTCTGTAAAGCAGTCTGTGCTGTGACAGTCCTCAGAGGGTGGTGCTGAGAAGTCCTGACTTCATGTAGGTTTCATTTGACACCAGGCTCTGTCTGCTTTCGTCTGACGCATCCGGATGGTGCTATTGGAGGAAAGACAGGACAGAAATATTCAGCCTTCACATAACTACACACACACACACACACACACACACTCTTTGAGAAACAGTAGACCGTGTTCTTACATGTCTGCGGAAGATTCGGTCCAGCAGGCTGCGTTTGGGGCTCTCAGGGGTCTGGGACCAGTCGAGGTCTGGAGATCGAGATCCCTCAGGGCCAAAAACATTCAGCTCCCTGAAACATCCTGTTTCTATGACCTGCAGAGGAGGAGGACGTTTGTAGACGCTGTCTGGACAGATGGTTCGATGCAACCAAGAAGTGAACGTACCTCATTTTGCCAGGTTATAGGAATGCTGCCGGTGTTGAACTTGGAGTAGAAGTCGTTGTCTGTCTGGTCCAGAATGACTCCCTTCACTGTAGAAAACTCCTCAATGTCCTGCACGTCGCTGCAGTACACCAGTCTGGGCTACAGGAGTAAAAACACATCACGACATGCAGCGAGCACAGACCTTATTTATCACATTTACGCAGTTTGAATGTACCAGGGCCATAGTTACTTTTCATATTAAGATTTCACATACAAATCATATGTTGAGCTCATAAACGTATGGATTAAACTGGCCAGTATAAAGTTCAAATTAGCTCCAACATTAAAATGCGCGATACCACTGTCCAAAAAAGCATACTTAATATACACCATTAAGCCTATAGTTTTTAGTTTTTATTTCAATACAATCTTAATAAGTTGTTAATAAATGAACTCCCTGCAGAAGGTACAAAGTGCTCAAACTGTCCAGGCGAACTCCTGGGCATTAAAGAGCTAAAACGACAAAGCAAGTTACAGGATAAACATTAGCAAAATGGATCTTATTAATGACTTCTTATGAGCAATCCATAAAGCATTATTACATGAGTTACTAACCATTAATTAAAGCCATTAGTTGTACTGGTGAAAAAGTTCCTAATATTTTTCCAGGATGTTTCCTGAAAAGAACTTTATAATTTGCTACCAGTTACAGGGAAAATAGAAATGGTGTTCCACTGGTACATTAATAATTTCAATAAATGTTTTTAGTGAGTTCACAGCAGGTCAGCTGGACATGCAAACGTGAAATTAATCTACAGGCAAGCAAACAATTTAACATATATGAAGAATAAGGTTCCAGGTTTAAATGCAGAAGTTCTTTCAAGGACTTCCATCTGAAAATAAACTGCTTTTGAACTCAACACAACTAAAGAAACTGTAGCTGAATAACTTTGTCTCTATTTTCTGTATAATTAGTACCAAAGAATCTTCCAAGGAAATTATTAGAAAATTTTGAACCAGCGAGATAAAGTGGCACCGAATGCAATTATTAAAAGTTAATTTTACAAATTAAATACTGATATATTTTTACTTTGCAGTGCTTTTACTTGTAATAGACTGTGTTTGCGCTGTGGTCCTGCTACGCTTAAGTAAAGGATCTGAATACTTCTGTCACTGCCCACGTCAGGCTATGTAACAGGTAAATACACACACGCGCAGAGACATTATAAACCAGCATTAGAGTACTTGCATCAGGTTTAAATGGAGGCTCAACAAGTCCTGCCTCCAACATCCTGAAGTTGATTTTTCGGAAGAAAGGGTGTGACTGTACTTCTGCCCCCCCTGAGCTCTGGCAACCCAACCTCTGTTTTGGGTCCTTGGTCAACAGCTACAATACAGGAAAGAAAACCTGTTCATTTCTTGAGTTTGAATATTTGATTGAGGTTTGAATCCTGAAAGCTGCCTGTTGAGCTGAACTTACCGAGGAACAGAGGTCTTTCACCCGCTTGCTGAACTTGTCACCGTATTCCACCTGTTCTGTCTGAATCCTTCTCTCCATCTCTGAGGCTTTAGGATGCTCTCCTCGGGCCCCGAACGGGGGCTGCCCTGCCGTCATTTCATAGATCAGACATCCGAGGCCCCACCAGTCAACACTCGTCCCGTAATACCTGTGGCCGATCACCTCGGGAGCTGAAATTAGGATGAAAATCAATAAACTCTGTCTACTGAGCAGCTTGTGATTGTGCAGTAATTCGCTTGTGGAGACAGGTGTTGTCTGTAGAACGTTTATGTGGTTTATGGAGGAGGTTTTCATCCTATCCAACACCACAGACAGACCCAGAGCCGAGGCTGTAGGTTGGTGGTGCTGTAGTGGCTGCTGTAACATGACTCAAACGTATGCCAGTCTTGCAACCACAGACAACACAGCAGACAAGAACATACAAATAGTTAAACAGGTCCAAAAGGCAGTCGCGCACAGTGGACAAGAACGTATCCAGATACGCACGATATTTTAACCGGCCCGAAAGCCCAATTTGCACAGCACACAACAAGAGCGTCAGTGTGATGTTACTGTTTAATGATAATGTTAAACTGCTCGGCGGCAGCGCACAACAAACCCAACGCTTTCCCTTGAGCTGGGCGCTCCACTTATATTACGCTCAGGGGTTGAGGAGGTAACGCCCGTTGACCATGATGCTTGGTGTTATTTTAATAATTAATCATTATTCAGTCATCATCCAAAATAAGACTATTTAGATTTCTGTAATTGGAGTTTTCTAACAGTTCAGAAGACGTCTAACAAGGTGGTCGACCTCTCTGACAATGTTGATGACAACAAACACATTTCTTTGTCTGTGAAGGACGTTTCGGCAAAGTAATTATTTCTTTGTTCATGAATAGCACATGTAACATTGAAATATGTCCTTATTTGGTGGAATAACAATGTTTTATGGTCATTTCCATATTCTGTCACCTTCATCAGATGTGGCAAAGAGAAGGTTTACCACCACAATACTTTCTACATATCAGGTTTTAAGGTCAGAGGAAACGAAAACAAATATTTCAAGGAAAAGATTAGTTATTATATTAATTACACATACAGCAGAAACCCTTAACATACAGTTAAGGGTTAAACCTCTAGGCTACCAGGGCGCGCCCAGTTACACCTTCTGTTATAAGGTACCAAAGACCTCAGGCCTTTAGGCTAATTATTAAATTTACGTCACCACGACTGCTGAAGATCAAGAGCAGATCTTGGACCTGAACTTTTGTCTCTCGAGGAGTTTGGTTTTGTTTACAGCGAGCGTTACAGCCTCACAGAGTCTGGTGTGGTTGCAAACTCTTTGTCTTGTTTGGGTTCAGTTGGTTCAAGTGTGAATGAGTGAAATCAGCCTTTGTGGCATTTTGCTGAGATGAAAGCCAACAGACTCTCGGTCCTCTGTAGACTTTGGCTGGATGTCAGTAATGTGAGGTACATACATACCCATATAGCCCAGCGTGCCCACCGTGCCTCGCACCAGACCCCCCTCAGACAGCCTCACAGCCAGGCCCAGGTCAGAGATGCGGATGTGTCCTAAAAAAATCCATTGAACTGGTTTGAGATTTTAACAGTTATGACGCACTTTCCCTATTGCACAATCAATTCCTACTTCCCTCTCCTCCAGCTTTAGGAGTTAGTACTGTTTGTTAGAACTCGCACAAAAATCACGTGACAACTGTATGTACTCTAAGCAGTAATCTGTCATTACTGAGGCATGTAAACCAAAGGTGGTTCCCAGTCTTCAAACATGCTGCCAAGAATGAAGGAACAGGTGCAGAGGTTTCTTAAAATAGACGACACCACACCTGATTCCCACAGGCTTTTCACTTCCTCAACCTGCCTTTGTTTGTAACCATGTCAAAAAAACGTCAGCACTGTTTCCTTCTCAAGAACAGGTAGGTGCATCTGAAGAATTCATCTGATTGGCTGAGCGACTGTTTGCCAGAGCTCGATCTGTTATCATTTCAATCATTCAGACTAATTTCAGAGCTAAAAATAGCCAAGAAGTAGGTGGCCAACAAAGTGTCATCATGTTCTGTCTGCAGAGTTTGGAATGCATCTGCTTCTAGGTTAATACAGTATATCAGTTGTTGCTGTGGAGATATTTATGTCTCACTAATCACAGAAACAAAGTACATACCGTTGTCATCCAAAAGAATGTTTTCTGGTTTCAGATCCCTGGAAGATCAAACACAGCAGATGATTCATACGTCCAGGGCCGTAGAGATGTGACTTAATGTGGAAACACACTGACCTATATAATATTGACTTCTGGTGGAGGTGAATTAAACCACAGCAGACTTCTGCAGCGTAGAACCGCACTCTGGCTCTGTCCAGGCCGGGCACTCCGATGTTATAAATATGAAACCTCAAGTCCCCACCGCTCATCATGGTCAAAACCATGCAGAGGGCGTGCTTGGTCTCGTACGCGTACGCCAGATTCACCTAAATGGAGAACGAGAAAGTGCATGTGAAGTGTAGATCAGTTCAAAACTTTGAGAATAAGGCAGGTAACATTCTGTACTTTTGTTAAAGACCAAAACCAACAACATGTCAGTCCGACTCTCAACACTGACTTCCTGTCTGCGGCTCTCAGCTCCGAGCCCATTGGTTCCTGCTGAAGATCTTTAAAAACACCTCACAGATATATAGTTTCATGTTTAAAAAGGCTCAGTAACATTTAACAAACATTACTTAAACAGAAGGGAACTATTTTCAGCGGTGGATAAACACATATTTGGGGTAACACTTGAACCCCCTTATTTAACATTTATGAGCACTATGCAAACATTTAATGGTTTATAACACACTATAACGTAGTGGTAAAGCAGCTACACGGGTATCTTTAAGTGTTGCTTAATGTACAGAATTTGTCAATAATTCTAACTTCTCCCATTTTATATTATACAGGAGGAGTTATAGTTGTTGACAAATACAATAATAAACACTTATTGTCTGCTTACAACTACATTAGTGTGTTATAAACCATTTATTAGTTGTTTATATACAGCTTATAAGTGCTAAATTAGGGGACTAATTAAAAAATTAAACGTATTACCCACATGTGGTGCTGTAGTGAGTGTTTGGGGCAGCAGGACGGTGTGTGTGGGACTGAGTCAGAATAAACTACAGTGTGTGTTCATGGTGATGAAGGAACATCAGTGCAACAGAGCGGCTCGCTGATGTGTTTTTTAATAGTTTCTGGACAACGATGGAGCTCAGAGGCTCAGAGGAAGAAGCTAGCTTTCAATTTATTGATGATTTTGGTCTTTTTATTAAATTTGTTTAACATGTCTTCTTAAAAGCTTTTTTAAAACAATGGAAAGCAGACAGAAAGCTAAAGGATTAAACAGAAAGAGTGTAACTGTAGTAATCTCACCACAAATCGACTGTCCAGCCCCTCCAGTATCTGTTTCTCATTGAGAGCCATGGCTTCTCCTCTCCTCTTCTTTACATGAGTCTTCTCCAGCTTTTTGCAGGCGTACATCATTCCTGTGGCTCGCACCTGACAAGCCCACACCTGGAAAGAAAACACAATATGGTGAAAGGCACAAATGTCTTTTAAGGTGGTTATTATGTCCAAAATAAATCATGTGTTTGGAAGTGACAGTATTGCAAGTCCATAAAGTTGGAGGACAGAATAAAAGAGAATGGTCAAAATCAGTTGAGAAATCCTGAATTATAGTCCGTGTATGGGTCAAGCTCTAAAAACACTGAATCCCACATTTCCCATAATGCAACTAAATACATTCCCTGATTGGCTTTCAAACTCCAGCTGCCCAGTTTGGAACGCATCTGTTCACCCCGACCCGAGATACCAAAGTGACGTCACTTGAGTAGTTTTCTCTTGTGGCCTTGACTTGACACAACTCCTGCAGATAATAACTGTTGAATGGTGCTCCGTCCCTTTTATCCCTGACTGACTTGACATGCAGATTTGGTGGAATGCCCCTTTAGGTTTATTTTTGGCATTTTTATCAGATGGTTGCAAGAGAGAGCTAAAAGAAGTGTGTGCATTTCGTTTGTTCAGAGACATCAGCAAAGACTGCATTTTATCAGGCGAATGGTAACTAGCCGTGCAGATAGTTCTGGTTTTATGTGCACAGGTTCTGAGATATCATAATTACACTGGAACTACTTTCTACTGAGGAAATGTTTCCTATAAACACTGTGTATCCAAAGTAACAGGGATACTGATTCTGGAAAAACATGCTGCTGTTGAATTTTTTAAACGTCATTGTTCCTCCCTTCCAATATATTGTGGGTGAAGGCAGAAATCTCAAAACCTGGACAAATAAAACCAAAATTATCTGAATGGCTAGAAACCACTAGAGGTAAATGAGAATATGTTTTTTATTTTTTTTGGGAGAACCAACTCTATGACAGAAATATGTTGTCATTAAGATGATGTGACTGCAGTCTTACCTCTCCAAACCCTCCTTTCCCCAGTAGTCTGTACTGTCGAAACGTCTGCTTGGTGACGGGCTGCCTAGAAGAGAAAGGCAGGTTGTTTTCATTCTGAATGCGTCAGGTTATTTTAAATACAAGTCTTGAGGAAAGCTGTGAGCTAAATGTGGCACAGAGTCAACAGTGATTGCAGCGGAGTGTATCAAGTACAAGCAGATAAACCAGCTACCCAACCATCCACTGAGCTGTCATATATTGTTTTGTATGTGTCTCGTTTCCTCTGTTGGGCATAACACTCGTCAGAACACACATACATATTTTTAATTTATTTTTTTATCTATATTTAATCAGGCAGTCTCTTTTCAAAGAGAGACCTGAGAACAAGAAACATTCACAGGAAGACAATCAGCAAACAGAAACAACACAACTACACAATAAACAAGGAATTAGTAAAAACTGTTACAAGAATTATAGAAAACATCAGATAATAAAGATTTAAAATCTCCAAGGGGAATGTAAGACTGTAGTTTGAGGGTATTTTGCAGTTCATTCCATTTAAAAAGGTGCATAGTACCTAAAACCAGATCTGCCAACATTAGTGCGTGCAGGAGGGATATCTAAGGTCAGGTAGTTACTGGATCGTGGGCTGTAGTTACAGATTTAAATGAGAGAAGAGATTTGAGGTAGTTCTGAAGCTTCAACAGTAGAGCTTTATAGATGAATAACGGCGAATAATGGATGTTTCTTCTCGACTGTAAGGAAGTCCATCCAACCATGTGATACAGAGAACAATGATGAGTACGATAAAGCGTAAAGCACTGTGATACACTGGATTTAACTGCTGAAGTGTTGATCGGGCAGCATGTCAATACAGAATACCTCCACAGTCGAGGACAGACATGAAGGTTGACTGCACAATAGTTTTACGGTTGGAAGAAGACAGACATGCTTTAATTCTGGACAAGAAACCTAGTTTGATTTTTAAGTTTTAAGTCAAATATTGAATGTGAATCTTGAATGACAGTCTGCTGTCAAGCCAGTCTCCTAAGTATTTGTAGGACTCACCAAGAGTAATACGAGTGCCATTTGAAGTTGTAATGGCAGGATAGTCAGAGTCACTGGTGGAGGTGGAGAATACCATGAACTTGGACTTTTCTGCATTTAAAACTAGTCTGTGATTAAGGAGTGAAAGCGTCAAAGGCAGACTGAAGACGAGTCAGGGCCTGGGCTGGGGTGGAGTCTGGGGCATATAAAACTGTATCATCAGCAAACAAATGGACATTGAAGTATTCATTAGGAATAATTATGTTATTTATGTATAGAGTAAACAGCAATGGACCATGGATAAACCCGTGTGGCAACCCATTTCTGATGGAAAGATGGCTCGACTGAGTATCATCAGCAATACTGACCTCTCCAATGTCTTCCACTGTAGAAAACGGTCAAAAAACATGCTCTCCTGGTACTGGATAAAGGGCTCTCCGCTGAGGTATTCATGTAGGTCTCTAATCCACGAAACAGAGAGGTTACACATTATTACTTAAAACATGTGCACCCGTACACATATAATCAGAAAGAGAGTGTGGACTTACTCCCTGCAGCCATGAAAGACGTCCCTGCAGGGATCCAGCTCCAGACTCTGGATGCAGCTCTGTTCATACCTCAGCATGATGGACACACACTGATTAGACTGAAGAAACATGGATGAAGAAGTAAAAATGTATGCAGGGAGACTGGTTTTTGTAAAGATTTCAGCAACTAAAGTGTTTATTATGAAATAAAATATGGAGTTGCATTTCTTAAATATGTACTGTAACAAAAGATACATATACATAAATATGTGCAAATAGTAAAGACATGTGTTTTCTGTGCAGTTCTCAGACCTGACTCCTGAGGAATCTCTGAATGATGCTGATGCTGAAATCTCTCCTCTCCTCATCTGACTTTGTCTCAAAGATGTCCTAAAGGAGACAATGAAGTAATAGGTACGCAAAGTATGAATACACAGGTCAGTTCTTCAAAGGTTTTAAACAGTAAGAGGCAACATTTTTTAATTTGCATCAATCCCCAACTTCAGCTCCAAGATAAATACATAAATATTACTGTGTCATTAAAACTGACTATATAACCAAAGACAGACAGATTGACATTAGTGAAGAAATGTGGGGGAAAATCTTCTCAGGAACTCTACAAACGCTACAAACTCAAACATGTGGAGGGAGTTTCAATGGAAGATAGCTGTTATATTTTTTCGGACCCCTCTACATTGTATCCAGTATGAACTGCAGGCAAACAGGCGAATGCTGGAGAAATTGCGGTGAGAGGATTGCAAACCCTAAACGTATATTCTGGACATGTCCTAAGAACATTTTGGAGCGGAATAATCGAATTACTCGATAAAGTATTTGGTTCCAGGCTCCCTAGAGACCCATTGTTAGTCATACTTGGGGTATTGCCCAGAGAAAAATAAATACTTATTGCTCATACTGCAGTAACACTGAGCTGGCTCAAGAAGGAACCTCCATCCTATGACAGGTGGCAATCAATAATCAAAGCAATCTACTCAATGGAAAAAAACATTTTCAAGTCGAGACTACAAAATGTACAATTTACAGAGAGATGGTCATGATGGAGAAGAGAGGCTCTAGATTGGCTGCAAAGTAATTATACAATCTTAATACTGTGGGAGGGAGTTGGTGGGTGGACAGGAGGGCGGGCTGGACTGGGTGAGCGGGAAGAACGATGGCAGTGGATGGTGCAGTAACAGGGTAGAAGGAAACGGGGGTAAAAGGGTTCTTTACTAGCCCATACTGTTTGTTTTGAAGAAGAATTTATGTAACGTGTGGAATGTACATTGAACACTTTTGTACCCAATAAACAATAAGTTGCAAAAAAGCATGTTCATATCCATGAGAATATCAGACTGAACATTATATATCTGACTTAATATCAGAGACATCCTACACCAAGCACACGGGGCCCATTACGTCTTTTCAGTCCAACAACTGTTTCTGTCTTGTTATGTTTCTCACTCCATCCACACCTCTTTTTGTTTCATCGTAAAGTCGAGTAAAGGTTGTGAAATACACAGATTACTGCCACAGACTTTTGCTGTCCTCACCTCAGATTTGTTCCTGAATATGTTTTTTTTTTATATAATTATTTATTTTTTGGTTAAACATGACACTAAGTGTTGTGTCAAATTTTGAGTTTTGTACTTTTTTCTCCCACATTTGATGCACTGCATTGTCATGTTTTCAATTAATGAAATATAGTGTTTGTTCTAATTGTATACAGTACCACAACTTACCCAACCTGACACAGTTCATATAAGCATGCATTTGTCTAAAATGAGCTTTCTGAGCTTTGCTCTGTGTTTCTTAAGTAGAAACCCTATAAATCATCTATGTAGAAGTCCCCACAGTTTTCAGTGTACCAAAGCATCCTGGAGGGAAATGTAGTTCTGCAGATCAGGCTGACTCCGACAGAAGAGCTGAAACAGTTTCTTGCCAATAGGCTGCTTCACACATAGACTATAGTAGTCTCGCTCTGACGGAGAAAGGTAAAATAAAACATGGTGTGAAATCACACAACAAACCATGACATGTATTGACTTTTGAAACACACGTGCACACACCTATGTTCATGGCCAGGTCCACACACTGACTAATGTGAGGAAAGCGAAGCATCTCTTTCCATTTCCAGCTTCTGCCTTTACTCCCTCCACCTGCAGGCAGCAGGAGCAGGCAGACAGGACAGAGACGTGATGAAAACACATGAGCAAAGTGGTGATGGACAACTCAGACTGACACGTCTATCGGCACTGTGGCATAAACGTGCACCCGTACATGCATGCCTGGCCCGTCAGGTTTCAGACAATACTGTAGTATGCTCCACTTCAGTGAATGAACTATTTATAGCTCTGGGAACAGGTAAGCAAAGCCTGTGGGACCACATTACTCTACTGCTTACTTTCTAATCTTCATGCTGTTACAGTTCAGTTTCCTCAGAACACATTTGTTGACCAACTTAAAGGTAACAGAATAATATGTCACGTTATATGATATGTTTCTGATCTCTGAATGAGTGGCTTTCTGCTCCGTTTTTGTTCTGGTCTCCAGAGGGATGAACAATGACTGAACCCAGAAAACTAAGAATTTTTTAGGAAAAATGAAAGCAGTGTTGGCAGGGATCGAAAAGAGGTCTAAAAGTCTAAGCAGCCCAGGAGTCAGTGCACTTGACTAATCTGGGATCACTTTCATCATTCCTCATCCTTCAGCACCATGTTGTTTAGGGAAGTCACCGTCCTCAAATCACCCAACCGAAACATGACTACACCTGCGATCCTGACAAAGATTATCTCATGAAGTGTGAAAGAAAAAGCTGCTGATTAAAGTCTAAAAACTTTGTTATTGATGTAAAACCACAAGCACCACTTGTTAAAATTAGCCTCTTGCTTGTTCTAAATGTGGCAATATTAATCTATTAATGATAAATAATAAGCATCTGACATCCTATTACATGTCTTTCTGTCACCGTAACTAAAAATAAGTTTAGCAAACGTTTTGGACGTAAATTCTGTATGACAATATGGAAAAGGACTCTTACCTTCTCTGGCTTTAATAAGAGCACTATTTGCCACCATGCTTTCAATCTCCATGTATGAGTGAGTGTTTGTTCTAACAGTTGTCCTGGTCTATTTGTCCAAAGCTGCGGTACATCCAGTGTTCATGCACTAACAAAATAAGATCTCATCACCACGTAGCAATAAACAGCAACAGTCCAGCTGGTTGAGTTGAAATAAAGAGGTGTGCCGTTTGGCTGCTGTCTAACCTGCAGTCCCTGTGACTCACTAATGAATGGAGATACAGGTCTTTGAACTTTTTGTATGACAGCGAGCTGAACTCCAGCCACAGGACACTCCCTCGTCACAGAGGCGGGACAGCCACTGCAGAGCTGTCAACACCTGAGGAACAAGGATACAATACAGACCCTCATGGGCAGTCTGACTGTCAGACTCAGGCACATTCAGGTCACTGCAGAAGAGACACAAAACAGCTGCCATCAAACGTAGATCATCCAGAAGCAGACAGAAAACCAGAGGTGGAAGAAGTACTCACATCTTTTACTGAAGTAAAAGTGCTAACACCACAGTGTAGAAATACACTTTTATACAAGCAAAAGTCCTGCATTCAAAATTGTACTTCAGTAAAAGTACAAAAGTATTATCATTAAAATATACTGAAGTACTCATTATACAGACTAATCTATATGATAGGATTATAATTATTGATGCATTAATGTGTTCGTCACTTTAATGTTGCAGCTGGTGAAGGTGGAGCTCATTTTAATTTTACGACTGCAGACTGTACAGAACTCAGGACCCAGAGGTGCGACCACATCACCACCTGAGCTTGTGCCATCAGGGCCCCGAGGCTCTGGAACAACCTGCCCGAAGACATCAGGCTGTCTGAGTCAGAGTCTTCGTTTAAGTCTCGTCTCAAAACACATTTTTATCTGAAAGCAGATCCTGATTTTACCTGAGCTGGCTGCTTATTTTATTGCTTTTGTGTATTTTATTTCTTTATATTTCGTCATTCACTGTGGTGTTTTATTTCTCCGGTTGTGAAGCACTTTGTACTTTGTTTTGATAAGTGCTCTATAAATAAAGTTGTATTATTGTAATTATATTTATAATTATAATTATTATTTTTATTATAATTACTTTACATACTGCTGGTAGCTTGTGAATGTCCGGGGATCAATAAAGTCTTATCTTGACCTATAATAATACATCATACTTTCACTGTTAATTATACTCTCCAAAGCTCCAGCTCTACCAAACCCCATGCCCCCAGTTTCTAACAGGCTCGCTACAATCCAGTTTTATTAAGTTAAGTTAAGTTGGGACTCGTTAAATGCTGCATGAATGCATTAATTATGCCCTTGTTTAGCTTATTGCACTGTTGTCACCTGGCCTTCACATGAATACACACTCCTGACCTCTGTGGCCCTCAGCAGAAACATGTAGCCATATTATGGTTATCTACCTGTGTCCAGATGTGTTTTTACTCCACAGATGTCACAGCCGCTCATTCAAACAGTAGCTTTAATGTCCTGACTCCTGGTGGACAGATGGACCACTGCAGCTTGTCCAGTCACCTGTTGTGTGTGTGTTTGTGTCTCCAGTATAACGATGTACCAGTGGTGAGGCTCCCTGAAGGCTTCCACCAGAAGCTGTGTTGCGTTGGAGTGCTGCAAGTAACACACACATAAAAGCAAACAAACACACGAGCGAACACATCTATTGAGCTTCTGTTTGTGTCGTCACACACACTCTGTCGATAATCTAATGTGTGTATCTGTGTCGGTTTATCTGTGTAGGAATGGAGAGGTCCTCCACACAAAACCTCCAACGCAAACTAAGGTTGCTCTGGTCAGTTTTGGTCAAAAGTAGGTGGTTGACAGTAACAGAAACACCTCTCTGTATGATGCAGTACAGTTCAACAGCAGCTCAAACTACTTCCTCTGTAATCATACAGGTAAATCCTCTAAAAGCAGTCTGTCTGGTTGGGGCTCCTGGTCATGTTTCAGATGTTTCTGTTCCCCCAAAGAGACATTTTCCGTCTAAACGTTTCTCATGGTTTCATTTAAATGACTGTTCGAGGCTCAAAGAGGTCAAATGATATTATATTATAATGATCGGAACAGATTTGTGTATCAGAACTATATAAAGTAGTTAAACTAGCTAACAGTAATAGGTGTGTGTGTATTTTTAAATAATAATAATGTAATGGTAGTGATACTATTAATATTAATAAAGTAATAATAATAGGAATGATGCCAGACTAATAATAACAATTGTAGTAGCAATACTACAGTAACATGTATTATTCTGAAATGAGCCATTCTGCATAATGAGTACTTTTACCACTAATGTGTGGAATGTGGAGCAAATCAGCCCCTCGTGTTCAGCAAAGTGACAGAAAATGACCAAATCTGGGAGAAGTTTTACTAAGTGATACGTTTGTATGAGAAAATGGTCCATCACCTGGACAACAAGCGACTCAGTGTCACATTTTTGTTGTTGTTAATTTCACATATACATCCGATCGGAAACACATGATGTCGTGACTGATGTGTTAAAGGAGTTCAGTACAAGGGGGAAGCTCGAGGCCCTTTTGTTAAGACTTCCTTTTAATTAAATGCCACCATCAGCATTTAGGAAGGATTGCATGTGAGGAAAACCTCAGTTCAGTCTGTTACAATGCAACAGCACAAGTCTTGTTTTTAAAGCCAGAAAAGATCTGAGGATGGGAGATTTCACAGAGCAGTCAGATGATGATCCCTTTAATACGTCTGAAGCAATCATGTGTACGCTCAGTAAGAGAGAACCTCTTCATTACCCAAATTCACCAAATCCATGAATAAAGATATGTGAGGCATTAAATATCATCAGTGGTTAAGGACTTTTTCATTTCCCGGAGCCTGGTCTAAATACATTTAATAATTTCACGAGGAGACATCTTTATGTAGTTTAACCAACATGTTGAACAGCAGCGATCAGGCAGCATGCTACAGTACGTGATCACTTCATACTAAGGGGACGCCATACATCGATGCATAGACTCCACGTGAAGCGTCGGTTGGGCCACAGCTTCAGTCGAGACTGAAATATCTGTTGGATGGATTGTCATGAAATTCTGTACAGATTGTACAGATAGTCATGGTTCTCAGACGGTGAATGCTAATGACTTTGGTGATCATCTGACCTTTCTTCTAAAAAAAGAAGAACTCCTCCAGAGCCACCGCAGATCACATTATACTGAACATTAAACTGTTTTCACAGGCAGGATATCACTCCCCGTGAAGAGTGAAGAGGGTTTTTTTAATTTGGCTCTGCAGACCTGACTTCCCCGTGGAAGAGTCTTTTACGTGTAAGACATCTCGTCTCAGGAACAGCCCGTATCGGTTTAGCTGTTCAATGCTGGAACGCTGACGCACAAGCACTTGTAGTAGTAGAGCAAGCATTAAGCCAACAAGCCCTCGAAAAGTAGGTAGCAGCAGCACAAAGCAACAAACATTGAACTTGAACTATCAAGAGCGACCTTGTGTTCCTTTCTAATACAGTAGCATGCTGACTGTCAACAACCTGGGAGCCATTTTTGACACAGATATCTCATTTTGGAAATCAAACCACAGGCACTGCCCAATCCTGTTTCCTCCACTTTCAGAACATTCCCCAAATGAAACACTGCCGATCCCGAGCTGACCTTTACAAACTCACCCACGCCCTCATCTCCTCTAAACTTGCTGTCTCAGTTTCTGCTCCATCCTCTTCGTCTTACCCTTCATCTTTTAGTCTGCTTCTGTGTACTTTCCCCTATGTGTGGTTATCACACCGGACCAGCGTCATTCAAAGAAACTTTTTTCCACTTTGTATTGAATGCCTCATATCAATTATAAAATGCTTAAATGACTTCTTCCTTGATGGACTGCTTTTACTTGGTCACATCGGTCATGGGTCTAATAAAGTCTACACAGTTCTTCAGGTGGAAACAGGAATGGACAAATGGGACTTGGCTGCAAAAGAAAGGGACCACCACATCCCTCAGCCCTGGTCATTTTCCTGCTCTGTTTCTTTAATCGCAAAATGTGTCAGTGGTGGAAGAAGTATTCATGTCCTTTACTTAAACCTGCAATAACAGATGTATTTGAGTTGAGCTGTAAACATTGACGTATTATCACCTTAAAAAGTTAGCAGACAGTTGCTTATTTCAACTTTCAGCAGATACAGAGCAGCAGCAGCATTTATTTGGAGTTGTGTTTCTGGTCATGTGATGAATGTAAGTCCAACTGCGCTCATTTTAGCTCCGTTTGGTCTCCACCAACTATGTAGGTTGTCAACTGGCAGCTCCACAGCCCACCTGAGAAGAGGGCAAAAGTGAGTGAGGACTGCTGGAAAGTCCGGAGGCTAATAAGACTTGAATTGAAAGGCTGACTCGGGTGATGGCTGGGAGGCAGTTAGGCCTACCGGAAATGGATCTGGTAAGACGGCCTGTCGGTGGGGCCGGGCTGACTGCACAAGCAACACAATGCGAGTGGGCGTGACTGAGTCAGTCCCCCAAAACTCACATTTGTGGAAACAATGCAGTAGCTAGTAGCAAGAAGTGTGGTCAGTTAGAGTGGAACCAGAAAAGCACCTTTTACAAAACAACTCTCTATTTCGTATTTTTATCGCGATCTCTGTACAAACAATGTTTGTATCATCCCTGATAATCAGGGGTGGAATGCAACTAAGTACTGTACTTAAGTAAAAATTTGTGGTATTTCCATTTGATACAACTTTATATTTCTACTTCGCTACATGTCAGGGGCAAATATTGGGTTGAGAAAACTCTCCTCCTCCTGAAGCTGAATAAACCCTTTAACCCCCCCTCGGATCAGCTGGAGAACGCATCGTCACAGAGCTGAAAACAGGCTGTTTCTCTCATGAAAAGTCGACTTTTTAGAGATACGTGGTTCTCACAGGACGGCGACGCTACAAACACGTGATGATCTTATAGACCATGATGCATTGCTGCAGATGAAACTACCCAACAGTATATAAAGCAGTTAAAATGGGCTCAACCTGAAACATCTGCAGCAGGAAAATCAAATCAAGTTTATTTCTAACGCACATTTAAAACAGCCAGCGTTGACCAATGTGCTGTACAAGAACTTAACATAGAAATAAAAATACTATCCCTTATACAAATAGATAGGTGAAGGAGAATTTTAAAACACAGAGGAGTAAAGGTGAGGCATAAAACCATTTAGGCCTGAGAAAACAAGTTTAGCCTTGCAAGTGTCTGCAGAGGGGGAACACTTACTTGAAAATGGTAAACTGTTCCAAATCCAAAAAAAAGAGGAGCGGTTTGAGTTTTGCAGTATTTCTTAGGTGGAAAAAGCAACGTTTCACAACCGTATTAAGTTGCTGGTCAAATTTTAAAGCAGGATCAAAGATGAAAATGGACCCTTGAGTTACTCCACAGGGGATGGGAGCAGACGAGGAGGAGAGGTTACCAGTTTTGACAGAAAAAGATCTGTCTGTTAGGTAGGAGGTGAACCACTGGAGGGCGCTGCCCCGGATCCCAACCTGGCTCTCAAGACGGTCCAGGAGAACAAGTTTGGCACAGGTACCGGAGTCAGGAGACATCAGGAGACCGTTGGAGACTTTAAGTAGAGCTGACTCCGGCTGTGCCCTGAAGCCAGACTGAAATGTCGTCATCTTATTGGTTTCTAAGAGCTGAGAGTAGACGTTTTTACTTTGGATAAAAACTTGGAAATAGGCCGGAAGTGATTTAGAACAGTTGCATTAAGGTTAGGCTTTTTAAAGATGGGATGCATGTTTAAAACAAGAGGGAACAGAACCGTTAGATAGGCTGTTGTTTAGGATGAGGGAAATTGCAGGAAACAGCAGTGTCGAACACTTCCTTCAACAGGCGTGTAGGAACAATGTCCAGGGGACCAGCAGTCGTCTCAGTGTGTGAGACTATGTCTTTAATATGAGCAAGAGACACAGGCTCAAACTTACTCCGGGCAGTGGAGGACGGAGGGAGGACGGAGGGGTCGTGGGGAGGAGGTGAGATGGCAGATCTGTGACTGTGGGTGGCACGGAGCAGGCAGCAGCAGCGGGGTTAAGGACTGTGTTGACTGTGTCACATTGTACTTTGGGAGAGCGGGAGTTTCTGGAAATAATCTCAGCAAATGATTTTGCCCTCGCTGCTGATACTTAACAAGACAACTTCGCATTGAAGCCTGTCTTTTTCCCACTTTCTTTCTGCTTTCCTACATAATCGCTGGAGCCAGGGTTGAGTTTCAGTTTTAGGCTTCCTGAATTTGAGCGGGACAACAGAGTCCGAGACAGACACTGCAAACATGGTGGAAAACCTGTCGCACAGATGATCAGAAGATGATGAGAGGTCAGCATGAAGATTCAAATCACCAGGGATTCAAATCTTGTCATGACTCACGACAACAAGATAAAAACTCAGTGAGCAAAATGGCACCCAGCCTTCGGGAGCGATGCACAACTACACAGAGGGCCGGACATTTTAAACATCAGGACTTCAAAGCTAGAATAATCATGTGCACTGATGGCAGTTTCTGAAAAGCCCAGTGGCCGTGGGGAGCAGCGAGTTGACTGCTAGAAGGGAGAAACAATCCCAAAACAGATTAAAATTGTCAATAAAACCAATATTGTGAGCACTGCAGGCAGACAGGGGCCAAGAGTGGAGGCTGGGGATTCTGCTAAAGCGATAATAGCAGATACAAACAGACTTTCCACAAATACTTAAAAAGATAAAAAGCTGGGCTCAGACTGCTGACGGGCTGTTCGTGAACTATCACTCGACTGGTAGAGGAAAACACAACATACACATTAATGCAGCAGTAATATTAATCCAGAAACATCACACAGCCGTTAATAGCGAAGGGACCATTTTACTGCACAATGAGTACTTTTACTTTTGATACTTTAAGTAAAACTTGCTGATAATATTTACATACTTTTATCTAAGTAAGGTTTTGGATGCAGGGCTTTTACTTGTGGTGGAGTTTCTGTGGTATTCGTAGACTACTTTTACTTGAGTAAGTTAGTCCAAATGATTTGTGTAGCGCTTTTCACAGACATACGTCACACAAAAGCCTGATACAACATACAAGTAAGAAATCAAAGGAGATTAGGGGACCACCCGAGCCACGTGCTGAAAAGTGCAAAACAAAAAACCCAATGCATGATCAAAAATACACAATAAATAGGCCTACATGAGATGCAGACCTGGTGCATACGTGAGCTGCCTTTTAAGAGAATCCACAGAATCAGCAGACCGTGACGGTGCAGGCAGAGCATTCAGCAGTTCAGGTGCTACACCAGCTCCATCAGCCTCGGGTCTTCAGGCCTGTGCAAGTTCAGGTTATCTGAGCTCAGAGAGCGAGCTGATTAGAAAACACATGCAGGAGCCTGACTGTGCAATGCTGTGTGAGTAATGGTGAGTGTTTTAAACGGGGTCCTGTGTGTGAAGAGACCCAGGTACAGGGGAAATGAGAGACTGTCTGACCCGGCGAGTCCTGCGGCAGCATTGTCTTTTTTCATGTGAAGCACTCGGTGCGTGTCATTCCTCAGTAAAGCGCTCTGAGCTGCATTTCTTGTACGAAAAGGTGCTACACAAATAAAGTTCATTATTAGATTAATATTATCATTATCACAGTAAATGTTTGCAAATAAATAAAGGATCTGGATACTTCTTCCACCACTGTGTGTTTCTAAATGTATATCAAAAGCAATGTCTATATACAAGTCAAGTGTTTCTGTGTCATCTGACTAAGATGTGACTTGACATGAATTTGGGACAAAAGTGCACAACATGTACCCCCAGTGTGAGGGGGGCGGGGTCTGCACAGTATAAACAGCCAGCACGCCTGCCTGCAGCTTCCTCTGAACCCATCACTCCTCATGGCTGGACTTTAAAACACTACAGCACTCATTCATTGCTCCGCTGGAAATAACCTTGCTTCTGTTCTCAGGCAGCTGTGCTCATCATTAGCAGCCATGCCCATCACTAAAGCCAGCGTGGCTGTTGGATTTATAGTGGCAGGGGCTCTGACGGCTGTCTTTGGAGCAGTTCTTCTGTTTGTGGGACCAGTGATAATGAACGACCAAATAATAAAGGTAAGTCACGTCATAATCTTAATACCATTATGAAAATCAGATTAGAATCATAGTGTTCTGCTTATTTCCTGCTTCACTTCAGTTTTTTCTTAACAAGGGAGTCTAACATTTTCTTATTTTTCTCTGACTGAAAGCAAATGATTTTACGTTGAACAACTTTCTTCAAAAAATAAAGGAGTGAGCATTCAAAGAGACTCAGCTGAAATGTCCCTGTTGCATGTTTCTCAGTCTGCATCCCATAGTGTAAACAACAGACCCCTGTTATTATTCTCTGCAGATATAATTCTGGCTGCTGCACCTTCATACACAGGGGAAGGCTTTTAGTTTCGGACCATGCCTCTCATTTGCACATGCAGTCTATCTTTACTGTTTTCCATGTGTAGTATAACGTGTGTTTCACACATAGATGCCACAGCTGGAGACACAAGGCGCTGAAGACAAGAAAGAGCCAATAAGAACGTGTAAAGTCTTTCTTGCTAAATGTCGTTTGGGACGCTGATGCAGCCCCCCTCCCACTTTATTTTATGTTCTGCATTTCTATTCTGACTGTTTTTATGTGTTTGCTTGTTGCTACTGTGTCCCCGCCGTGTGTGTGTCCTCATCTTTGTCCTGAAGTGTTTTCAACGCTTTGTGGAGAGGCGAAAAATGATTTTCAAAGTTCCTGACTGACTAACTGACTGACTGACTGACTGACTGACTGACTGACTGACTGACTGACTGACTGACTGACTGACTGACTGACTGACTGACTGACTGACTGACTGACTGACTGACTGACTGACTGACTGACTGACTAACTGACTGACTGACTGACTGACTGACTGACTGAGGTATTTTTTACTTGTCTTGAGCAAATTCCAGTTTGGGATATCCTTCTGCTCCATGCAGTCAAACAGAGTCCAAACAGAGACAGTTCTTTAAGGATTGATGTTTAACATCGAAATGTTACAAAATGAGGCTCCTGATTGTTGACAACAGGCAGGCCAGCTCACAGTGAACTACATGTAATTAAACTAGTAGTTTAACTACACTTTGCAGTAGCTTGCTGGTAGTTCAGCTACATTCATATTTGCACAGGGATTCAAGTAGTTCTTTTTTTTGTTGCGTGTCTTTATTGATGCGTTGCTTCTCTGCTGGACTTCGAAGCTGCCATCCCTCGCGCTTTCCCGTGACCAGTTATGTATGTATGTATGTATGTATGTATTGTATTTTTAGGTTTATGACCTGTGAAGGAATCTTTTTTTTGCTGGCATGTGACTTTTTTGTGTTATATTTTATTCTAATTTCACATCACATTTTTTTTTACAGCAGTCTGAACCAGTTCTGCTCTTCCTACGTAGCTTCAGTTAAACATAATTTGCTGATATGTCTGTTTTTACTTCTGAGTACTTCTCCCATCACCGCTTCTGGGTGTAGAATGAACCACAATTCCCAGAATCCTCGGCGCAGCGGAGGCGTGACCAGCAGGCTATAAATACGGCGACAATAGAAGCTGGTCACGGTCACCGATCAGAGGACTAAAAGCCGGCTGGACCGTAGACTTTACCGTCCGAGCGCAGTTTTCTGTCGCAGTCCTTCACAGCCAGCTAGCTGCGGTTAGCCGCGCAGCTCTGCGGACACAAACCGCCGCAAACACCGATGAGCTGGAGGTAACGAGCTGCGGCGATGAATAAATCCAAAGTCGCTGTCGGGTTCGTAGCTGCAGGCGTCCTCACGGTGTTCTTCGGGACGGTTCTTGCTTTTGTGGGACCAATAATCGTCGACGACCAGGTAGTAAAGGTAAGCACGGATATGTAGCGTGCTGAGTCACGTTTGATCACAGCTGAGGGCTCCACGCGGCCACGCGAGCCACACAAACAGCTGATGATCACCTGTCAGGTCTGAGCCCGTCACACGCACGCGCAGCGAGACGCACGGAGGCTGCGCTGAAACATGTGTGCAAGATAAAACAGAAACATGCAGATGTGTGTGCATGTTTGGAGACACATCAGATATTCCAGTTATGCAGGAAAGATGATCAAAGCTTTAGCTTTTTAAATGGAAAAATCATTTTTTAATGGTTTGTATTCATACTGAAAGGTTTCATGTCACACCCTTTTACTGAGACAGTTTAATACAAATCAGAAGAGCTTCTTTTGTCCTCCAGTAACAAGTCAAATCTCTGCTGAAACAAGTCGAATCAGCTGCTTTTCTGTTTCCTGTGATTGTAAATTGAACAGAGTTTTGGACTGGGCTCCTGGAAATAGTTACGGACATTTTTCACAGTTTTCTTTACATTTTATAGACTAATCAATCAGTTCATTAACGAAAAACAATCAACAGATGAATCGCAATGAAAAGAAGTCAGATCAGCTGTACTTATTAATCTGCATCCGCCTGTTTCAGATTTGAAACAACACACTGGGAGCAGATCTGAAGCTAGAATTAAACAATACAGCTGAAATGCTGCCTCCATCAGTTATCTGTGAACGTAAAAATCTGTGTCTGTTCGTAGATTTAATGACATTAGAACTGAAACGATTAGTCAGTCAAACGCTTGCTGGTTCTTAAATGTAAAGATGTGAAGCTCTTCTTTAACATGTGATAGTGCTCTGTTGGGTTTTGGTCTGTTTGAAGACATCAGAGAAGTTATTATAATAATGGGCATTTTTCACTGTTTTCTGGCGTTTTTATGAAAAAATGAATTGGCAGATAAATCGCTAATGAAAATAATGTGTGGTCACATCCCTTTTTATAATTTCTACGCTTTTTTTTTCTTTCTATCCCTCTCATGTCAGAACACAGTGATCGACCCAAAGAATGAGATGTCCTACACCATGTGGAAGGACGTCCCTGTGCCCTTCTTCATGTCCGTCTACTTCTTCAACGTCCTCAACCCTCAGGAGATACTGGCTGGAGAGAAGCCCATGGTGGAGCAGAGAGGACCTTATGTGTACAGGTACGCAATGTAAACTACATCAGTACCTCCCTGAGAACTTATCTGCCCTCGTCCTCTTTATCGTTCGACCGCATTAGCAGGATTCTGTGTACAAAGTGTACTCTGAACCAAGGGTCATAGGTTTGGTTTCAGAAGCGGGGGGGGCAATGAATTAAAAAAACAATAAAACACTAGTTATATAAAGCTGCTTGCTTTATGATGCTTATAACAACAAAATAATGGTAGTATAACAAAAAAAAGTATTGGTAATGGCCTGTCCCTAAAATCATCTTTAGTTTCCTTTACAGATGCCTGAAAATGTTTACTATATATATATATATATATATATATATATATATATATATATATATATATATATATATATATATATATATATATATATATATAATATTATAATATATAACATTATATACTGCTAATGTCTTTTTATATACTGAGAATATTAACTGTAAATATAAATATTACTGGAAATAACAGTAGCTCTTTGCAGCCCTGAGTAGTGACAGCAGGTGTTCCTTACACGGCCCCAACAACATTCAGCAATGAGGTCGAGCAGCCTGTATCTAGCCTGAGAGGCAAAACTCAGGGAAAAATTTCCCAAGTCCTGGCCGCACCCACAGACTGTATATAAAGATGGATGACGCGTCTCCACTTCCTCCCACTGTACTAACTGAAGCCAAAATATCCCAGAGCCGCGGTGTCGAGGTCCCGCCCACACACCCGGCCGACTCAGTCGCGAGCCGGCCTCAGCTGTCAATCATGACGTGAACCCCCCTTTTTATAGCATCAAATAATTAAAACCAAACTCATCAGGAAAACGAACACTTGAACAAACACCAGCGTGATAAGAACTACGTAAACTGACAGAAACCATCTCTGGGGAAAAATGTATTTGACGTGTACTTTGAGTTTTTAGTTAGTTTGGCTCCTGTCCCATCCGCTAACATGGAGGGGGCGGGGTTTATGACCTGTACTGCAGCCGGCCACCAGGGGTGATCCAGATGTTCTGGCTTCACTTTTGGGGAGCTGTCAGGTCGTCCATGTTTGTATACAGTCTGTGGCCGCAGCCCCGCTCGCTGCTGTGAGTGCAAAGTAATAACTGAAGCCGGCTAATTATCAGCAGCTTTTGCTTTCAGGTGTACCTGAGCAGGTGGAGAATGAGCGTGTGTGTACATATATTATTTTGCCTTTTTTTCCCTTTCTTTCAGAAAACGCATTCAGAAAGACAACATCACATTTCATCCCAACAACACGGTGTCCTACAGGGAGTACAGGCGATACTACTTTGAGCCTTCCATGTCTGTAGGGAACGAGTCTGATGTCGTCACGATTCCCAACATGTTGGTGCTGGTAAGACGTTGTTCTCCCTCGCTCAACACGCCTTCTCCAGTTTATTCACCCACAACCCCTTTCTTCGGTTGTCGGCTTTCTGACTCCCATCTGGGTTTTCAGGGTGCAGCAGTCATGATGGAGAACCTGCCCTATGCGGTACGTTTAATGATCAGCGCCACCTTCAAGACTTTCGACGAGGGGCCCTTCCTGACCAAGACAGTAGGGGAGCTGATGTGGGGTTATGACAGTGTACTGGTTGAGTTCCTCAATAGATACCTGCCCGGCATGCTGCCCTCAACCGGAAAGTTTGGCCTCTTTGCTGACGTGAGTGTTTAAAATGGTTTATTAAGCTCGTAAAAGTCCAGTTTTACGGCCTCCATTGCAGAGAGGACGACATGGAGACTAGAAAAATATGCAAAGAGAGTAGACCGGAGCTGTGTTTGAAGGGAGTAGTATATTCACACTGAAACAATAAAAAAACGAAGTGGTTCTAAAATGCCAGCATGCATGCTAGAATCGCCCAATTGTGAGTGAATGTTAATAACCGTCGGCGCCAGAGCGAAAACACATCGCTGCTGCGGTTATCGGCCTCTGACCCTGAAGCCTTAGAGAGTAGAAGACGTTATTGTCCACAAAGGTGCAAACTTGTCTCTGATCAGATGTTACTCAATCGTTTTATTCTGTCGTGACGATTGCCAAGTAAACGGTACAAAATACGGTGTTCACGTTACATTGTAGTTGTGGCAAAAGTTCAGGCAGGTTCGCTTACATAAAACATTATCCAATTAAGCAATTAGTCCATCTACGGAAAATTAATCAACAACAATTTTTATAAGCAAAGCAAAATTGCTAAATAATGAGCTAATTCTCTAGTGCGAGCCAAAGCTGCTTTGGTCAAAGAAACAAGCATTTAATTAAGAATCATGTGGGTTATGCACTTGTTCAGTCAGGGATCAGTAAGCTCATGCAGATGAAGCATGGTGTTCGACTATGTCTTTATTTAGTTCAACAACTCCAACACCGGCCTGTTCACCATCTTCACTGGACGAGGCGACATCAGGAACGTCCACAAAGTCGACTCCTGGAACGGCCTGACGGAGGTGAGCTGTCAGCACGACACCTGCAGGACTGTTTATGGGCGCATGTATGTTCTTCATCTGACTGTGCTCTGTGTTGGTAGCTGAGCAACTGGGGGACTCCTCAGTGTAACATGATCAATGGAACAGCTGGACAGATGTGGCCCCCCTTCATGACCAAAGAGAGCACTTTACCTTTCTACAGCCCTGACGCCTGCAGGTAGAAGTGTTTTTACACTTCTTTCTCTCTCACTTCTTTTGCCTCCTTTAATACAAAGCCCTTTTTTCCCGTGCGTGTTTTCAGATCTATGGAGCTTGTTTACCAGCGTCCTGGCGAGATGAAGGGCATCCCTCTGTATCGATTTGTTGCACCCAAGACCCTGTTCGCCAATGGGACAGACTACGCTCCCAATGAAGGCTTCTGCCCGTGTAGACAGTCCGGGCTGCTGAACGTCAGCAGCTGCCGCCACAGTGAGTCAGCATGTACACCTCTGCATCACCTCTTAAGGTTTTTTTATACTTTGTGGCACCTGATGCCACACTGGAGATTTGAAATCTGAAGTCCTGCAGACTCTTAAAGAAAAAATTGATTTAAAGTTGGTTCCTGACTCCCAAGATGGGAACCGCTGTTCTAGATAATAGACTGTGTATCATAAAACTGGCCTAACCTTATCAATAATCACACTGTATAATATCAGTGAGATGAACACTGATCATTCCATTACAAGTAAAAGTCCTGCATTGAAAATATTACTTAAGTATCATCAGCAAAATAATAATAATAATAATGATGAGAAATCACCCCTGTGAGAGTTTTTATTATTATATTTAATAGATTATTAAATTAGCATTTTACTGTTGCAGTTGGTCAAGGTGGAGCTGATTTGACTGTTGGGTAGTTTCATATATTTAACGTGTAAAATATGATGTATTGTTATATTTTATTTATTGAAGTTCCTCTTATGTTTTGTGCATAAAGTCTTAGTCTGCAAAGTAACTAAAGCTGTCAGACAAATGTCGTGGAGTAAAAAGTCCAATATCTGCCTCTGAGATGTGGCGGAGTGGAAAGTAGCATGAAATGGAAATACTCAAGTAAAGCACAAGTACCTCGGATGTGTACGTAAGTACAGTACCAGCTCAAGTACATCAGTAGATGTACGTTTCATTCCTCCACAGCTTAAATAAAGGTTTGAATTTTCCCCAGCAAACACCTGATGGTGCCTCTCAGAGAAAAGTGGTGCAGCTGAATAATCGAAGCGTTTCTTGTCCATTTTACAGACTCTCCAGTCTTCATCTCTCATCCTCACTTCTTTAATGCGGATCCTGTGCTGCTGGACTATGTGCAGGGCCTTCATCCAACTGAGGAAGAGCATGGCCTCTTCATAGACATTCATCCAGTGAGCACGCACGCACGCACACACACACACACACACACACACACACACACACTCATATGCCTGTACTGAGCGTTTAACCAAATTTCCAAATCTCTTCAGTGGATGTTAAGGTCACATGCTTCATGTACGTCATCATGTATTCACTAAATCTCTTTCCGTTGCACTGAGGTATAATAATATGATATGGTGTTTAAACCGAATCCTTTAGATCTGGTTGGATAGCTCAGACATGGACGCCGCTGTAGTGGACTGTTGGCCTCCACCCACACCTCCTTCCTCCACTTTGATAGATCAGGAGGAGGAAATGAATAAACTAGTCCTTAACCACGTTCTTTAGAGACGTTTTTGCCGACTGAGAAATACTCACCAGTGACCCATGATAGTGCTCTGCTAGCTGCTACAGGAGTCACTCACTCACCGGGTACATACGGCGAAAAGGTTTTTCCTGCCTCTGTGGGCCTCCAGAGCACGCTCACTGGAGTCCTCCAGGCGAGTCGGTGCGTGTTAAGAGACTTCGACTGGACGAGCCAACGGACTTCCTGTTGACTCCCCGCACACTGCAAAGGCATGCGGCTCTTCTAGACTATTTAATAAAATAAGTTGTTTGTTTTTCATAATGAAAACCATTTCGTCTTTCAAGTCATTCTAAGTTCCTTCTTAACTTAAATGTCAGTTGCTCCATGGTTTGACGTTTATTAGACATCATTTCTGTAACCATAATTTAGTTCCACATTTCAAAACAGAAATTTCAATGAAATACATATTCTTACACAAACTTTCTGTTGGGATTCTACCAAGTAATACAAATACTATAGACTTTACAATCATTTTTTCAAGTTCTATAATTACCATATGTTTGTAATGTTGGGCAAAACCAAAAAATATGATTAAATGATGCATGGTTTTCTTCACATCTGCTCCAGAATATAAATTATATTTATTTAGTTGAACCTGTGTGATGAAATCGTATTATCCATGCGTATTCTCTCAAGAAACTGGATGCAGTAGTTGTGTGTTGTTCTACATATCTCTCCTCATTGCTGATTAATTAAGCATATTCTTGCAAATCACATCTGATTTGATACATTTATGCATATTATTGACTTATTTGTCATATACCAAGAGATAACTGAACAGTTAATACAGGATTAAAACTTTATTTCCCTGTCTTTAATGCTCCACACATGCTGGAGATTTAACTAGCTGTTTTATTACCTAAAGGCATTACAGGATCATTCAAAGAGTGGATGTGGCATTTTTTCAAGATATCAGAAAGGTGACATCAGATTGTTTTGCTGTTGTCAGTGTCCTTGAGGTGGTGTGCTCACCTGGAGCACAGGTGGACTGATTACATATCACAGACTTGCAAAGAATCTCTGGTCAAGGGTGCGTGAAGGGTTGCATCCTATACGTTTACCTCCCAAAAAATCCATAAAATTGTGTTAATGCCTTCTTAAATTATTAAAATACTTATTTAAATATTTAAATAATGATAAATGATAAAGTGAATGTAATGACACACTCTGAATCTATAATATAGTGTAATGTATCGACAGCTTACCTGTTGGTAAAATGCAGGATTGTCATACTAATTCATTAAATTAGGAATCGCTGTAGTTTTGCACTGTTGGACTATTTTACATGACTGAACGATAAATGAGTATATATCTATTTAAAGGAAGCCAGATTCTTTGTACACATGCGAACAACAAAAGCTGTATTTCATCATGTGCGGACCACACACACGTTTGTTGGTGCTGACCTACTGCTGGTAATATCGGCAAACTGTGGGGAGGAGGTTTGAAGTTAATGTTTGTTTCTCTCTGTGGTTAAGTCTCAGGAAAAAGACCCTGAGAAATATCTAAATCACCTCAGTGATCTCAGATTTTATTGACGTACAGTAAAAGCGTACTGATAACTGCATTGTTGTTGTTTTAGTGAACTACAAATACCACGGACTGTAAGTTTCCTGTAACGCTAACATGATTCAGCTCGTTCTAAACTCCTTATGCAACTTTGCTTGTGTAAACCTCACCTGCAGTGTAGTTTATCGTGACCTGCAGTGTGATAAGGTAATTGGAAATTGGGCTATTTCTCCATAATCGCAGTTGTTTGTGAGTTAAGGGTTGTTAGAAGCGTTCTATGGCTCCAATAAAAACTGTTGCTGTGCATTTTGAAGCTTGTGTGCGCTGGAGCCAAGTGGATGAGAGTACAGCGTTCAGTCCAAGTCTAGAGTAATATCAAGTTAATAATTTAGGGAAATCACCTGGCTATTTCAAATAACGAAGGAAGAACTTGGAGCCGTATTGGATGTGTGACGTCTTCGCTCTGCAGCTCAGATTCCTTGTGTGTTTAGTGGTTCTGAAAGTGGGGTGATTTTTTTTTTTAAAAGCACATTTAATTAGCGCATTCTTCACCTTACTAATGAACAGTTGAATTTTTTATAAGCTGAAAAACACGCCCTTCAGTTCAACACACTCAGGACTTTAGCTGCTACAGCAGACATGTTCTGCTCTGGCCATTAGCTTGTGGTGGCTAATGTTAGCAACCATTAGATAGACTCTAATCAGTTCGCTGACTTGATGATTCTTGTGCTATTTTTTACCATTTTACCTTTTTGATGAAGAAAACTTGTGCTTCTGGTCAATCTTCACTATGATTAATAAAAGGATAAAACTCGCTCAAGTTGAGGTTCCTTGAATATAGGTTTATTCGACAAACTGTCCGCAGCGTATACGTCCAGCCGCCTTGTGTAACGCGTCATGAGGCATCTAAACCGGTCAGACTCGGCGTCTCCAATTACCGGACAGAACCAGATTTACACAGGGGACATCGGGAACCGAGCTCGTCTTCGAGGTCCTCCTGAAGCCTTGTTTATACTCGTGAGCACGCACAGAGGCGTTTATTTAAGGCAGCCAAGGGTTCCTCAAGATTTGTTCATTTTTATTTCCTTATTGTTTATTTATTTTTAATAACATTTCACCCCACTAGAAAAAGTGAGGGTACATTTACATTTTTATATTGCCGTGTCCAACATCAAAACAGAAGAAATAAGCAATAGATATTAAAATATGCAGTTATGCTGTAACTACTGACATGGCAGCTAACAGTTTCTGGTTGTTATAAGTCACGTTTCCATCCAAATGTTGTGCAAATTTTAACTGAATTTACAGAAAATCATGAAAAGAAAACATGAGTGAACGCTTGTTTCCGCCCGCTGCTGCTGTGTGAACACGAGCTCATTGGCTGATGGAGGTGAACAGCTGGTGGAGCTGATCCTCCAGCCGCTGCCGTTAAAGCACCGCAGAAGAAGAAGAGGACGCAGCGAGACGACGTCATTAAGAGTTCAAACGATGGGAAACATGATGGAAACGTGACGTTTCTATTGGCTTCATGTGTTCATGTGAGGAAGGCTCCAGCCTCCTCATCGCTCCACACAGCTGATGCTTTCAGCTCTGCACTTTAAGTCACGTGCTTCATGTACGTCAGCATTTATTCACTGAGTCTGTTTCCTTCGCATCAACTCTTCCACCTCAGCCAAGCTTAAAAGCCTGTTCTGATATTTTCATATCATTTAATCAATTAATGTTCACCAGACGGGTGTGAATTGCCATTTTAGAAAAGAAATAAGTCATTCAATAAAAAACTGAGTTCAGAAGAGACAAGCGGGTTTAGAGTATAGAATACAACAACAATAAAAAGTGATAGGCCAATCATGTCTGTCATGTGTCTGCACTTTTTCACCCCTTCAGTTATCGCTGCTCTTTGCCTTCGTAATGTTTGTCCTCAGTCGTCCTTATCCTTCTGACTTCCGCCTGCGTTCATTTTTTTTTATCAGAGCCACATGTCAAGAGCTGAGCTCTGAATTCTGTTTTATGGACTTAATGAGCTGAAGTCCTTATCTTCTTCTTCTTCTTCTTCTTAACATTAGACAGCTATTGACAAAAAGAAAGTTGCTAAGTTGTCAACACTGTCCACTCGGAAACTGTCTGTAGTGCAGCCTTTACTTACTCCTTAACATACATACAGGTTACGTCCATCTCTAATGAATTGCTGAGGTAACGCCTGCCAACGTGGCAGATCAGAATGATATAAGTGTTCATTGTTTTGTACTTTCTTTACCAGGCTACTGCTGTTCAAACGTTTACTGTGCTCAGTAGAATGTAATTAGCTTATTATTGTGGAGTAGTGGCTGACTCAACACAAATACAAACTAATGAACTGATTACATTCAGTAGTTGTTTCTCCTTTTAAACTTTTTCTATGTAGTAACTGTAGAAAATGTTGTGTGGGGCTCGGGGACATTTCATTTCCTGCACGTTCAAGTAACAAATGTTTGATTTCCGGCTCTCACGGGCCTGATGTTACCAACGTGAAAGTCCGGTACTTGTTTAGTTGAAGCCAGATGAGTCCAGATGCCTGAGGAAACAGGATGGCACGAAAGGGCTGCAAGAGAACAGTAATGACAGTGTCCATGCCATTTGTACGAAAAGCCTTTATACTGCTCATAGTATTTAGGATTTCCACTAATGTAAACTAACATACAATAGAAGCTAACAGCAGTAATGGATGACTTGTAAATTCTGAATGCTTCATAATGATGACCATGAGTCAGAAAGTGGGGTAGATCAAGCTGCTGATTTTAGTTAACAGAAGACAATTTGAGAAAAGGCAGAGACATCTGGTGAATCCAAATGTGAGAAGCTCCACTGCCAGCTACAGAAAACATACCCTGGTCCAGTAATTACCAATTAGTGACTTCAGTCCGCTGGGTCTGAGCTGGAGGTCTGGACCGGCCCACATCACAATTTGTTCTGCCAGAAAAACACAAACAAATCATAACAAAAGTCTGTTTCAACTGTTGTTTTTTTCAGTGCAGTCAGTAGGCGTTTTCGGACCGGAGGAAACTGCAAGAACTGGGAATGATCGAGTTGAACGAGTTCTTGAGCCCTTTTGAGGGATTTTCTTTTTTTTTTTTTTTGTATCTCTTCCTTCAGAGTAGGTGTACAGGTTGTTTCTTCATTGTGCGCCAAGTACTTTTGTTGCCTAAACCTAAATCTCGTGAGAGTTTCTGCAAATCCAGGGTTACCACCTAGACAGGACCAGAGTCGGTACTCTCCCAGCACAAGACCAACCTTGAGTGACTGAGTGTGCGGTGATTGATTGATTGAACTCGAGCCAATGGAGCGCCGGTAACACGGCCTTTTTAAGACCTGTGTAAAACATTAGCCATGTAAACAACAGGAAGAAAACACGGCAAAATGGACCGACAGTGAAGTCCAGGCTTTATTGAGCGTATCTGCGACTAAATGCAGTTTGCTGTTGCTTTGGACAAACTTGTATCTGAGGCAGCCGTTGAGTATTGGTTCCACTAACGTGTATTTTTTAAATTTACATTCGTATTTACACGTTTTGTTTTCTGCCTGCGTCTCTGAAGTGTTTTCTCCAGTTTACCGGCAGGCTGGCTCAGATTAAGAAAAAGTTGAAATAAAAAAAGTTAAAGTTATAATAGCCCCTGCAAAGTTTCTGTAATTCTTACACTTTTACTCTCCCAGTAAAGGGGAGTTTTTCCTCTTCCGAATCGAGGGTCTAGGGACAGAGGGTGTCGCATGCTGTACAGATTGTAAAGCCCCTTGAAGCAGATTTGGGATTTGAGATAATGGGCTGTTCACATCCTAATTTTCATGCTTTGGACTGAAAATCTCTGCAGGTGTTTCTGCCTCTGGAGCTGCAGATTCTGGATCCATGATTGCAACGCCCCCATGTTCCTGCTCGACACCCACTGCTACAATTATTATCATTATTACTATTATTATTTTTATTAATATTACCATTACTGTGACTTTACATCTCTATATGGAACTTCTCTTTCCTCCTGCTCTGCTTCCCCCCTCTCTCCAACTTTGCGTCAGCAGTTTGTTTTTGTCCCTTTCCTGTTTCAACGTGTCAATGTCACCGTGCACAAAGCTCCATTTAAAAACAAAACTGGTTTTCCCAGTTTGGTGTGGAAGAACTTGACTGGCCTGCACAGAGCCCTGACCCCAGCACCTCTGGGATGGACTCAACTGTACATTAATGTTTTTATTGTTACATACTTGTTGTTTTCTGCCAGGCCTGTTTGGTGGTGGAGTCCTTGGGTGAATTATTTGATGATAAAACTGGATTGTCGTCCTTTAAAATCATCAAAAGATGGTCCCCCAAAAGAATCACTCGCACACAAGGATTTCCTTCTTTTGTTTACTGTGTTTGGTTACATACTGTTGGGCGTGATTGTCATTAATTTAAAAAGTGGACATTAAAGCCTTTTGTATTCCCCATGTGAGATTTGTTTTTATGTGCGTCTCTTTCCAGCTAACAGGCGTCCCACTGAATGTCTCCATCCGTCTGCAGCTCAACCTCTACATGAAGAGAGTGTCAGGAATTACGTAAGGAAGTGTTTTCCTAAGCTATTATCATGCCATTAACATTTGTCATGTATTGTGTTTATATCGATTCATCGTTCAGTCTGACTTGTGTTTCCCGTTCCTATTACCATTCACCATGTGACCTCAGAGTTTGAAGTTGAGTGTTCTTGTCCTTGCAGAGAAACTGGCAAGATTTCTGAGGTGGTGATGCCAATGATCTGGTTTGAGGAGGTAGGAAGAAGTTTCTTTATTAAAATTTAACTCTGCAAATAAGTGCTTACAGAGAGCCTTCTTATCATGCACACATTCAGGGATTGTTGGTTCCCTTGAAACAGGAAAGGGTTCTTACATCTTTATTTCCAGCGTGTCATCATTGTTCTCCCTGTTATGTGTAATTGTCGTTCAGATCCTATTGTACCTTTTCTGTATTACAGTATTTCACAATAGCTTTGCCTCAATTTTCTCAAAAGTTGCGAAGAGTTTGGAAAACACAAAATGTCCTCCTGATTTTGGCCTCAAAATCTCCCATCGAACTCAAAATGAAAACATCTGGATCAAAATAGGTCATACATAAAGAGCATCACAACAATGTGCATGTTCATCTTTTAATTAATCACTGTTACAGTTTAAAATAAAATGGCCAATATGAAACAGTCTGAAGTGGTCATTTGAGCAAAAAAAGTGAGATTATTTTAATCTGAATATAGATAATGTTAAAATAAGGAGAAATGCTTTCAAACACATGTTGCATTGATTCAGTGATCTGTAGGTTTAGTAATGAGCACTGAAACTTGAGCTAATATGAGGTGACTGTATTCTGAGGACTAAACACGTGATTTAGTTATTAAAGGTAAGAAGTTAATGAGTCAGTTTGTCTCTTTCCATTAGAGTTTTGCAGATTGAAACTCTTTAGTGAAAACTGAGGCAAAGCTATAGAATAATCCTGTAATACACCACGATGTATTATTTTGTGCCATTATTTTTATTCCCTCCCTCAGAGCGGCTATATCGACGGCCCCATCCTCACTACGTTCCACACAAACCTGGTTGTTCTACCTGCTGTAATGGAGTATATGCAGTATGGCTTCATTGGCTTCGGCCTGGCAATGATAATAATTGCCGCCCTGGTGCTTCACAAAGTGAAGGTAAGGCTGCCACACAGCATACAGGCTGGTGAGTGTTGTTGCGTTTCTTTTTTTTAACCGCATGTAGCATGTCACTCGGTTACGCATGCTCTCCCACAAACAGAGAAAAAGGAGCAGGAGAGACTGCAGATGAAGATGCTCTGACTGATATTAAGGCTTATATAATTTAGCTCCAATACATTATTAGTCTAATCTGGTTTTATGAAATAAAATGTGACCCGTCACTGCAACCAATCCAACAAAGTGTGCTGCGTTGCATTTTAATAATGGAAAAAAGAAAACATTGCTCTGTGTGATGGGGCAGCATCAAATTAATTTTTGTGCCCTTTTTATTACAGCTGGTGTTGCATCATCAGAAAATAGAGCTTTTAAAGTTTAATCATACAGTTTAAATACACCAAAATACTCATGTTCCTGTTTTCACTTATTTAAAAAAAATAGTTTGCCTTAAAGGACAATTGCTTTTTATTACAACTTGGTTCTTCTATCTGTAAATATTGTTACTGAGAAGAATAATGGACAAAACTATGAAAACAAGACCCAAGTTGTAATAAACCAGAATTGGCCTTTCAAAGGACAAGTGGGGCAGCGGTCGAAGTGCCCTTGGGCAAGAGACTGAACCCCAAATTGCTCCCGAGGTGCCTTCGGCGTGCGTGTGTGAATGATTAGTTAGTTTCTTTGGACTGATGAGCAGTTAACATCTGCCATCAGTGTGTGAGTGTGTGAGTGCGATATGTAGTTTGTGAAGCGCTTTGAGTGGTCTGAAAGGACTAGAAAGGCGCTATACAAGTACAGTCCATTTACAAGTCTGGTGGTATTCTATATTTTTCTTTTTATTGTCAACAAATCCCATGAAAAGACCCAAACCAACAACACGTTAGTCCGTCTGTCAGCACGGTCTGACTTCCTGTCTGTGGCTCTTAGCTTCAGTTTTAAAACTTCGATCATTTTGAGCACCTCCACACAGTCGCTCTTGCTCCTCTGCTGACATGTATTTATATAACACTCCAACACCAGACTTTATCTTTCTACAAGTCTCAACCTCCTTTGACCGACTGGATAAAGAATGAAAGTTAAGAAAGTTCATATCTGTCAGGTGTAGCCGGCTGGAGTATACATGGCTGTGGCAGAGTACACAGTAGTGCTTATTAGTAAGGACAAGGTAACAGGTCATTTTTATACTATAAATATATATTTTACATTCCTGCCCTCCGGTGAACGTTCTTTAACAAACCTATAAGATGACATCTTAACATCTCTTTGGGGAAATAAGAAACCCGACATCCTTCATAAAACATGTTATTTGTAATATTGAGAGTATTTTAAAGGAATAATTCAAGATTTTGGTAAATACACATTTTGCACTTTCTTGCTGACAGTTGGATGAGCAGATCAATATCACTCTCATGTCTGTACGCTAAATATGAAGCTACAGCCATGAGACAGTTAGCTTAGCATAAAGACTGAAAACAGGGGAAACAACTAACCTATCTCTATGCAAAAAAATATGCCTCTAAAGCTCACTAGTTAATTCGTTATGCCTTGTTTGCTTAATCAGTACAAGGGTTAGAGTTAGGCTAGTTGTTAATGTTACCCCTTCCATCAAGTCTTAATGCTAAGCTAAGCTAACTGCCTTCTTGTTCTAGCTTCATATTTAGGGTACAGACATGAGAGTGGTATCGATCTTCTCATCTAACTCTCGGCAAGGGTTGACTGGCACCATTCTCGTGTCTGTACGCTAAATATGAAGCAACAGCAAGGAGAAGTTAGCTTAGCAGAAAGACTTGTACAAGATGTAACATTAACAGCTAGCCTAGCGCTAACCCTAACACTTGTACAGATTAAACAAACAAGATATAAAGTATTAATTAGTGAACTTTAGAGGTAGCTGGATTTTGTACCTTTGGACAGAGCCAGGCTTTATGCTAAGCTAAGCTAGCTGTCTCCTGGTTCTAGTTTCATATTTAGTGTACAGATATGAGATTCTAACTCTGACTTTCATCAAGAAAGCAAATAAGCGAATTACCCAAATGACAAACTATTAAGTAAAGCAAAGGGACAAGAAAACTAATGTCCACTACTAGAATGTCCATCATGTCAGCGTCATTAATTAGCATGTGTGTGTGTGTGTGTGTTATGTGGTGTTATGAAACACACTTTGCTTGATGTTGTAAAATACCATAAACCAACCAGTTAAAGTTAATGATTGTCCTGTTGATATCTCACTCTGTGGTCTGATATATCAGCGGCACACAAAGTAGCCCGAGGTGAACTGTTTGCTGAGAGGTTCAGATTCCAGTGAAGTGGTTTTAGAAATGAGCGCTGGCAGGTTTTTAATATCGTGATTTCAAAGTGTTTTTTGATGTTTTGTGTTGCAGAGGTCTCATTCAAATGCTACACTAACTTCCACAGTGGTGGAGAACCCTGGGGTTTGTAAAACTGTCGGTTCCTAATCAGTCATCCAAATCCAAATTACTTTGCCAAATTTTGATCATCGTTTGATTTTCGTGGTTATCAACTCGATTTTTGGAGTGGAGTTGATTTTTCTTTGTTTTTTTTCTTTGAGACTAATCAGTGCAGCAAGAATATTTGCTTCATTTCTTCTAAATTAGGATGAGTTACCATCCACTTTTCAGTCAGTCCACATAAAACTGTAGCAGCAGCAGCAGCTGTGTCAGCTGGTTCGGAACAGGCTTGATCAGATTTCTAGCTTTCAGCTATTTTGAGGAGTGGGTTAAACACCCTATTAATTCTATAAGCTGTATTGTATATCATATATATATATTGTGATATTAAACTTAAATATCTTTTGCACTGCTGGTTGGACGGTCCAAGCGTTATGAATATGTCAGCTTGGACTTTGGGGAAACTGTGATGTGCATTTTCTGACAGATCGGTCAATAATGAAGTAATCGTTAGCTGCAACTAATAAAAGTGCAACACGTAAACCGCTTTCTAAAAAAAACATCCCATGTTCAAGTCAACTCCAAGTCCAACTGCAGTTCAGTTTTGACCATATGCGAGGGCAGGCGTGCTGTTTGTCTGACTGTCATCACATTCACAATTCGTCAAGTAGTTTTATGTTAATTAGCCCAACATTTTGTTACAAAAGCTCCACACGCTGCCACAGGGATAATCTATGAAATGGCTAATCATAGCTGGTCCAGCTCTTGTGTTTTGGGGATGCATAGAAAGAAGAAAGATGTGGCAGAAACACTGCATTTGTTGATCAATTTCAGCTTTTCTTATCTTTCCATTCTCATTAAACTTTGTTGCATGATAATCAGCCCATAACAAGGAGCTGTAGAGGCAAACAAACTGAATGCCTTCACATTTAATTGTATATGATTATGTTAAAAAGACACCGAATTAACCAATCGCATGTCTTCTTTAATCAACTGCACGGTGGAGACGATAACCACTAGAAATGACTTCTTGCATGAATTCTAATATCTCTGCACATCCGCCTTCTAAAATAAAACCTGCTTCACCTCCATAACAACTTGAATCAAACCAGCAGCTTGTTGTAGTTTGTATTGTCTGATTGGCTGATGTGTAAGACAGTTTGGTCATCTTTTAGGCCTCCGGTAAAGAGCCGGTAAAAGGCCCACATGACCATGAAACAAAGGAGAAATGTATCATGAGTAATTCAGGTGGGTGCGCACAAAAAGGCATACACATGCATACATGCACTCATTCCTTTTGTTCATCCTTTGTGTTGAAGCTTTGGCGCTGACCACAGGTCCCAAACACAAGTGACAAGACTTTAAACTGTTCAAACTGCTAAAATGATGTCCCCACTTTTGTGACGGATAATGGATGATGCCATTTTTACGACATCATAATCAGCCTTCATTTTTGTTTTTGTTTTTTTCAGTTATTCACTTTTATTTAAATACTGGTCTATGACTTCACATAGACTCATTACTACCTTCTTTGAAAAATACCAAAATGTTTACATAATTTTGTGGACTGAAGCTTAATGAATGAATAATAATGCCCAAATCTTTTAACTAAGACTTAGATACTAGTACTAAGATGTTTGCATATTTAATATTTATTGTAAGGTCACAGACAAACGAAGTGTTCTTACAGGCAGAAAAGCAGGTTTGCAGCCAAATACAAGCTCTGCATTTGGCTTCTGCCTCTTAACCCGAGGTGGGGAAACTTTTCCACAGCTTTGTTCACCAAACCCGTCAATACACTGTCATGTGATTGTTTGCAGGGAGAATATGCTGTGAGTAGAGTCCACAGAGTGATACTAAAACCAGAATAACAAGAATGCGAGTTGTCATGTCTTTAACAAACGCACCTGATGTCATAATGAGACTGCTGCTGTTTACTCACAGCAGTCTTAGATGATAGATCTGAATCATTGAGTGAAATCTGTATATTTTGTGGTGCATCTAACACACACATGCATATCTCTTAGGTTAAAAACAAACATTTTTTCCTTGCTGACTGGTTATTTTTATTTAATTAATTAATTATTTGCAGCTGGCTGTAGAATCAAATATCTCTTCAGGATCAGACAGTATATTTGTGCATTATATAATCTCTTTGTATCTGAATGTTCTACTTTAAATGATACTGAGAGAAATAACAGATCCTATGCTTGCATTTTGCATTAATGTTTTATATATTTGTAATTTTGAATCAGCATGTAATTAGTCAAAATGCTGACAGCTGAAAGTGTTAAATGTTCTGTTTTTACACATTGATTTGTGCACTCTTCCCATGATAGTTTTGTCATTTAACCACCTGCTACCTCGTCTGCTACTTCCTGTCTGTATAAGTATAAAGTTGGTTGTCACCACAAGGTCCAAACAGCAAAGAAACCCTAATGTAGCAGGTCCTGGTTTAGTCTTTCCTCCTGTGTGGTTACCGCACTGTTTGCTGTGAATTCTGGGCTACTGCTCAGTATTCACTGTATTCATCATATTTTGTTTTGCAAAGCAGAATCAGATTTATTGCCAGATAGGTTTTCACATACAAGGAATTTGACCTTGGTATTTTGGTGCATAACAATAAACATAGTCAGTGTCAGTGGGGGGCCCGGGCCTTGTTGATGAGGCCAGCTGCAGATGGGACAAAACTGTTCTTGATGCAGATACATGAACATCTGTGTGTAAGAGATAATGCACAGAGAGGTGTTCCAGTATGAGTATGATGGGATGAACAGCACATTATGAAATGGAGCGGCGCTTCCTTCCCTCAGTCCGTTATTTTCTTTATTGGGACACCTCCCAGTTTATTAAGTTTAAATGACGAAATGTGTTTAAAAGCCACGAACCAATGGGGTGGCTGTGTTTAAATCGTCGTCCTGTCTGTTTGTCAGTTTAACTCGTGCTTAGGTTATTATAATCAGTGACTTAAAGGATAAAGCGGATGATAGTCGTTGACAAATCCCACGAAAAGCCACAAACCAACAATGTGTTAGTCCGCCTCTCAGTACTTTGTGACTTCCTGTCTGTGGCATTGGTTCCTACTGAAGACATGCATCTTTAAAAACAGCTCGCACACGTTTCCAGTGGCCATGGTGTATGGGTATATCAGCAGTTCTAGGGTTTGTTACTTCACCTAAACTGTCTTTGTCTTCTGAACATGTCGTAACGCACTCTTTCGTCTGACACAGAGAAGTGAAGGTGAAGGTAGCAAGACCCCAGATGGAGACACGAGCACTTCAGCTGAAGACAAAGACCCGCTACTACAAGATGATCTGGACTGACACACACACACACACACACACACAAACTCACACACAGCTGGTGTTGTGGACTACCTAATGGCCAACATCATTTCAGTATATTGAACTGAAACACTGTCACAAGGTGCTCAGTATGTTTTAAAACTTGCGCACAAGCTTTGCCATATTTTACTGTACTGTAAAGTTTATGAAACTCTCAGCCAGTGTGTTGGTGTTGAGGCTGCTGGGGTTGAGACTGTGTCGTCTCTTCAGGCAGAGCGAGTGAAGATGCTCTGTCACTTAAAACCACTTTTTGTATAATAAAACTACAACACTATTTCCAGCTTCCAGTTTTGAACAGCTGTTCATTTTTCTGCTTGGCGTTCGATGATCATCAGCGTTGATCTGAAACATTTGATAGAAAAGCTCTTTCTGTCTAATGCCAGGTGTACTGTATTTTACTACCAACGTGCCTTCATTGGGGGGGGGGGGCATTTCATCAAAGAGCTGAAATTGAATTTGTTGTTGAGGCTCAAGCTCAGTATCGAACACTCGCCTGGCAATCAGTGAGTCGAGAGCGGACGCGCTCGTATTTGTATACTGTCCTCTGTAACGATGTGAATGGATTTCTTGAAATGGATGTGAATGATGCTGTTTGGTGTTCTTGTTATAAATAAGTGAATGAATGAAGAGAAACTCAGAGGTAATAAATATATTTGAAATTCTGTTAATGAACGTGTGGTGGTCTTTTTTTTTCCTCTGGGTGTCTTTAACTACTTTACACACAGTTAGCTAGTTTAGTCCAGTGGTTCCCAACCTAGGGGTCGGGCCCTCGAAAGGGGCCACCAGATAAATCTGAGGGGTCGTGAGGAAAAAACAAAGTTCTGATACACAAATCTGTTTTCAGTTTTGTTTTTGGACGTTGGAATTTGTGCTTTGTGTTGTGAAATTTCGGATGCTTTTCTCCCTCTCTGAGCCTCGAACAATCTTTGAAATGAAACCATGTGAGGACTTTAGAGGGGAAACGTCTCTTTGGTGGAACATGATAACAACTCAGAGACATCTATAAATTGACCCGGAGACGCAACTAGACGGCTTATTTTGTAAGAGCTCACATGCCAAAAGGGTTGGGAGCCATTCATTTAATATTTAACAACATGTTGAATTGTATAAGCTACTTATATGTTTTTTTTGTTATGTAAAATCTTAATTTGAAAAGTAGCCTAACTAGTAACTGAAGCTGTCAAATAATGTAGAGGACTAAAAAGTACAATATTTGCCTCTGAAATGTTGTGGAGTAGAATTATAAAGTAGCAAACAATGGAGGAAAGTACAGGTACGTCAAAATTGTACTTAAGTAAATGTACTTAGTTACTTTCCTCCACTGGTTGTAAATTCATTAGATACACTCAGCTAAAATGAACCCAGTCTGATACAACAGTCCTGCAATAAATGCTTCATTCAGGAAGGTTCAAAGAGTGTTTCTTTTCAATGTTTTGATCATTTTGGAGGCTGCAGTTTGTGGTGGTGTGTTGCGTTATATAGAAAAGTGTTTCTAATATTTTGATGTTGTATCAGTGAGGGTAGACTAAATATTTGAACCACCTCTCAGTATAACCCAGTACAATTCAACAGAACCACAAACTGCAGCCTCCAACATGATCCTACAGTTTGACTCAACACAAACAAACATTATAACCTTCATGAAGGATTAGACTGCATTAGTTTTAGCTTTGTGTACCTAATAAATTGGCAACCTGACTATTAATCACAGTGTTGCCAGAGATGGTGACTTTTAAAATCAATACACATGTCCTTGATTTTTGTCATTTAGTTCTAAAAAGACTTCATGGCATGAAAATAGAAAATAATCAACTACAGGAAGATGAGACATTTCATCACTGTGCAGCAGGCTCACAATAACTGTGTCATCTGCAAACTTAAAGCCGCTCTAATCAATATTTTTATATAAACAACGGGTCAAATGACTGAGTAATGTGAGGAGGGGTTACTCGTAGTGACAAACTCAGAGATTTATCACCAACTCGGCAGTTTTTTTTGCACATTTCAGCTCATTGTTTTGGTTTTATTGCCTTTACTGTTTTGGTTCAGTCTCTCAGGCTCTCATCAGGGATGTTTTCAGCAGCTGTTTTCAGGAAACAAGCTCTGGTAAACCAAAAATTTTTAATAACATTGTAATCTGCCGATAAAATACCAACTGTGTCTGATTTTAATTGTAAACTTTCCCCAGATTTCTAAAACCCTAAAATTCCTAGAAAATACTGAGGACATGACCTCAGTGTGTGTTGTTTATATATAATAATAAGAATCATTACATCCACCATGTTTGTGTCGATGGTCGGGTCACAAGTGTGTTTTCTTTGCACTCCTTAGATATCTTTAACTACAAAGAGGTTTACGGGTCGACGAGGTTAAAACCTACAGGACATCTTTGGAATGCCACAACACGGCAGGTGATTGTTGCTTTGCAAGCTTTCGGTCTGTTTTTTGAAATGGACGCTCCCTGCGGGATAATGACGCGCCGGGAGGTCGAGCAGAGCAGAATCTAACAAAATGAGCGGCCAACAGGTAAGTTTATGGTTGTTGCTCAACCTCCCGGTGCGTTTAAATGGGCTCATAGCGCCACCTGCTGTTGTGGAGGGCGAATTACTCAGGACATTTTGTGAGAAAATCCTCCTTGTGAGAAAAGTCACCTGGTTTTTTTTGTCTTTGTGGGACATATTTTTTTTGTACTTGTAAGACTTGCTGTATTTGTTTCTGAAGCATGATGTATTAGAAATATGTTGCGTATTTGTTTGAAACTCCCTTTATCCTTGCTGATTTCCAAAGCAATTAAAGCTACATTGTTCTTATAGTATTACAGGTTAAAGTCAGGCTTGATGTTGTTCAGGTGAGGTCATGTTATCCACACAGTGCCCACCCCGTTTTCACTTCCCTGTGTGCCTCCCACGTTGAAAGTGTTGTGTATGAGCACACAGATTGAGGTAATGCAGAGGAATTTGACCTCTTTATCTGTCCTACAGCCTTTATCTTCAGTGATAATGAATTCCACTTCTTCTAAGAAACAGCAGCAGGGTTTAAAGTCTGGTAAAGATCTTTCCTGTTGGCGTGTTTATATATAAGCTTGTTATATACAGTTGCAAGCATGTATATACAAAATGTGAACATGAGTGTGTGCAATGGTGAACAAAATGTTAGCTAACGGTTAGCTCGCCGCTCACAGTCCCACATATTTTGCGTAGATTTTATTTTGTAGTGTGATGGTCTGTGACTACTACGTGAAACTGAACTTCAGTGTAAACTCAGTGGAGTTTAGTTTCATTAAAATGTATTTATGGGGCTCGTTGCTTGTCATTGAAACTAATACAGTAAGATACATAAAAGACTTTAATCTGGACTTGCAGTTTGCTGAAAGCTCTGATCTTAGTTTCCCATCCCATCTGTGTTTGCCTTCATGCCTTTCTGTATGGGGATGTTTGATCTTTATTGCTGCTCTGAGTGTCTTTACGGAAAGTCATAGGGGTCGTCATTCCTCACCATAAGTCACACAGATCCCATAAACCAACAGCTGAGGGTCCTCTCTTTCCAGTGAGGAAGGTTTGAGTTTATTACTAACACCACACTGTACAAATACTCTGTTACAACTAAAAGTCCTGCAGTGAAAATGTTACTTTAGTAAAAGTGTGAGTCTAATCAGGAAAATGTCCTTAAAGTATTAAAGCAGTGCAGCGTCCCTGTGGCTGCTGTGCTGTTATATATTCTATCATCAGGTTATTATTCCTCGTGCATTAATGTAAAGCAGGATGTTGCTGCTGCAGCTGGTGGAGCTGGAGCTCATGTTGAACCGGTTTGTATCGGACTGCAGCTGATGATGCTTTTCATTCTGGATCCATCTGCTGATTCTTTTCTCCGACGATCCATCGATCGATCGGTTTGGAAAACTCGTGAAAACAGTGAGAAACGGCGTCACGACGACCCAGAGCCCAAAGTGACGCCTTCACCGTGTCGTCGTGTCCGACCGACAGTCCGAAGCTCGACGTTATTAACAAACATCACAGTTATTACAGTCGTTCAGAGGAAACATATCTGAGAAGCTGCAAGTCAATCGACTAATTGTTTCAGCTGTACTTGTATAAACTGTTGGGGAGTTTAATTTGTAACAAAACATCATAATTTAGAAGCTTTTCATATGTTTTGTGTGCAAAAATCTTCATTTGCAAAGTAACTAAAGCTGTCAGATAAATGTAGTGAAGTCAAAAGTCCAACGTTTCCCTCTGAGACGTGGCGGAGTGGAAGTAGAAAGTAGCATAGTAGCGCTTCCCTTTCAGTCTGTGTGTCTGGATGCTTGAACATATAACCCCTGCAGGCTGGGATTGAAAGCTAGGTGGATCTGTGGAGCCACGTGCTGTTGTGGCATGTGTTTGTGCACATCGACTGTATAAAACCGGGTGGTGCAGCCGCATTGTGCTTCCACATAGCTGAGATTATCCTGAGGCTATCAGAGGCTGTCTGGTCCCATAAAAACAACTCAGAGAGATACTTACACACCTTCATGATTTCTTAAGGTTGGTAGAATCAGTACTTCACAAACGAGATAAATATAGTTTTTAATTCAGCAGAATTGTAATGAGTATTACTGTAGTTCACAAATAGACTCAGACTTTTATACATTCTGACGGTGGAAAGTAACTAAGTACATTTACTCGAGTACTTGTACAGATTTTACTTTACTGTGCCGTAACTGTAATACTTCTACTCCACTGCATTTTACAATTACAATTTATCACAATAAACAGACCCCTAGTCTAACTTCTCTTCACTTAATTTGATTTGTTTGGAACTGAAGCTTTGTCTGTAAGTACGTTTGCATCCACCTGTTTTTAATTTTAAATTTCATTCTTCACAAACGATCACTAAACCAGCTGATTTTTACTTTGTTGGTCTGGAAGCTGATTTATCAACACAAATTCAACTTTTCACCCAACTATGTAATATAAGATATATTTTATTGATAACATCATTTGGACTAATCAGCTTGTTACACAATAATAAGCCCGTGTGGTGGAAAACGTGATTGTGTGGAACTAACCAGATGAGTCTTCGCTGTGACTCTGTGTTTTGATGAAGAAATATTGTATTAACACACATTTTTAACTTCTGTTATATCATATTGTTATAAACACATAATAAAACACAAACACATCCGGTTATATCCGTAAGATGAGCAGCTGATCCCAGAGGAGGAGAACTGATCGAATAATCAGTGGATGTTTGTCAGACTGCTGTAGAAGAAAGTCTCATGTTCCTCCAGCTCCGTCCTTCAGCTGTACGTTAGATTAGAAAACTGCTCAGATATTTGATCAAGTGCAGGTAAAGACAAACAACTAGTTCAAAGACAAAAAGAGACTCGGCGCTTCCTTGTCCCTGAAACGTATGAGGTCAACAGCACGAGCCAATTTTCTGTAACAGCACATACTGTAAGGTAGATGGGTCATTTCTAGGGCACCTCCTGTAATTACACTGAACCAATGAATGGCAGCATGTCCTTGTACCACATGACATGAGAATATTTGGTCCTCACACATTCTGTATACTCAACATGCACTCACATTACAAGAAATAGAGCGGTTAAACAGGTAGAGCAGTCCAGTAAACTGCATGTGGACATTATTTGAATGAATTTGTGCAGCTGTTGTCTGCGAGGCTGAAATAGCATCATTCCTCAGCAGTGAGGCAGCACTTCCCCCCCCAGTCCTTGTAAAGAGATGCACACGGGTGGCTGGCTGTGGAGAAGCTCCTCATGTTTTCCTCTAGCACTTTATCAATCCCTCTATATGCAGTGGTGGAATGTAACTAAGTACATTTACTCAAGTACAAATTTGAGGTACTTCACTTGAGTATTTCCATTTTATGCAACTTCATACTTCCACTCTGCCACATCTCAGAGGCAGATATTGGACTTTTTACTCCACTACATTTGTCTGACAGCTTTAGTTACTTGTTACATTACAGATTACAGTTTTTCATTTCTGTCCAGTGAAAACCACGTATCTCCAGATGTGTTGATGAACTGAAGGATAAAGAGTTTCCTTTATGTGCTGAGAAAACTCTCCTCCTCCTGAAGCTGAATAAACCCTTTAACCCCCCCTCGGATCAGCTGGGAAACGCATCGTCACAGAGCTGAAAACGTCGACTTTTTAGAGATACGTGGTTCTCACAGGACAGCAACGCTGCAAACATGTGATGATCTTATAGACCATGATGCATTGCTGCAGATGAAACTACCCAACAGTATATAAAGTAGTTAAAATGAGCTCAACCTGAAACATCTGCAGCAGCAAAATGCAACACACACATGAATGCAGCAGGAATATGAATCCAGAAACATCAGATATAATAAAACACTGACAGGAGCGTTTTACATTTTACTGCACAGGGACGACTTTTACTTTGATTTTGCTGATAAAACTTACATACTTTTACTTAAGTAAGCTTCTGAATGCAGGCCTTTTACTTGTAGTGGAGTATTTTCAGTGTGGTATTAGTACTTTTACTTAAGTAAAGGATCCACCGCTGTCTATATGTGTCCTATCCTCTATATTTAGCTGGCCTGTGACCCGCCTGTTGCAGACTGAACCCTGCTCTACACATTGTCAAAACAAGGGGCTAATCCTGTCCAACAGGTGCTAGATCTGCACACACACACACACACACTAAATCTGTCTCCCTATTTCCACACAACACAAACACAGCGTCACAAACTCAACTTGACGTGACTTGTTGCCAGGGGAAGTAGACGGTCATGCTTTCCCAAACCAGTCCAAGAATGCTGCGTTGGAGCCGCACATGCTGAATGATGAAGCCAGCCAGTGTGAGTGTGTGTGTGGTGTCCAACAGTGTCCACACGTTTTCACCAGTGGTGGAAGAAGTACTCAAAACCGTTACTTAAGTAAAAGTACTAATACAACGATGTAAAAATACTCCATTACAAGTAAACATCCTGAATTCAAAATCCTTCTTAAGTAAAAGTACACATTATCACCAAAACGACATTATTAGATTGTTAAAGGGACAGTTCACCCCAAAATTAAAAAATAGATGTCTGCCTTTCTTGAATATAATTAAACTAGATATATAAAAAAAAATGCAGACATCTCTACGGCCGATATCTCCAAAACAACTCACACCAAAACAATCTAGATCGATAAATAGCACTACAGGTAAGAGGAAAAATATGTATTTTTGATTTGGGGGTTAAGTGTCCCTTCAATACTGATGCATCAATGTTAGAGCAGCATTTTACTGTTGTAGCTGCTCGAGATGGAGCTAGTTTTAACTACTTTATTTACAGTTAGCTAGTTTAGTCCAGTGGTTCCCAACCTAGGGGTCGGGCCCCTCCAAAGGTCACCAGATAAATCTGAGGGGTCGTGGGATGATTAATGGGAGAGGAAAGAAGAAGAAAGTAGAGATGTTCTGATACACAAATCAGCATTAATCTTTGTTTTTTGTGAAATATTGGATCATGTTTCCTCTTTGGGCCTCGAACAGTCATTTAAATGAAACCATGTGAGAAGTTTAGAGGGGAAATGTCTCTTTGGTGGAACTGCTAACAACTCAGAGACACTGAAACATGACCAGGAGCCCCCAGTTGACATTGCTTCTTTGTAACAGATTTTGTATTGTTTTGTATTTTATAAGTTTATCATATGTTTTTTAATGTAAAATCTTAATCAGAAAATTGTCAGTACAAGTACCTCAAAATTGTACTTAAATACAATACTTAAGTAAATGTTCTTAAATTGTTACTTTCCACCACTGGTTTTCACTTCCAAGACAGTTCCCCACCCACTGACGATCCAGGCATCCGTGGGGTATTAATGCACTTGACCGGTACAACAGTAGCTGAGCGTCTGAGCACGACGGCGTCTTTAGAGCAGGAAGAGCGGGCCGATGGCAGGTTTGAGCCGCTGCTCGTCAAACATTGACACTTTGTTCCTAGCCACCTGATGGTGTTTGCTCTAGTGCGAGGGACTGTTCGGGCTCTTGGTAAACGTCTCTGAGCCGTTGGATGTGACCTCCACATGAGGCTGGCCCTCACTGCAGGACGGCAGCTCTGCCCTTCTCTGCTCCGCTGCTGCAGGATCGACGGCTGTGGAAACGACGGTCTCCATCCGACTGGCTCGGTATATGCTCACCTGAAAATAGAGATGGTCATAGATTCGCTCGTAGATGGACAGAATCATGAATTAAATACCACCTAATTTGTTTTCTTTAATGTGAACCCTTTCAGAAATATTGTCTTTTGTCGCTAGACGAGCATTCCTGTCAGTAAAATTTTTGAGGCTGTAGCATTACTACTACAGAAGCAAGCTAGTTAAATGGACATGCTAATGTGTTAGCTTATATTAAACACATAATCGCTCAGTTTAATCTTTTCCTTTCTTTTGCCCTTGTGTTTTTGGTTTTGGAAAGGTAAAAAAAGGCAACACCTTCCAGACTCTTTAAATGCAGAGTGTCATAGTTTGGAGTTTTGTCCTGTTTCCTGTTTTATTTTGTAGTGTTCTCCTCTCCTCATGTGTCTTGTGGTTTTACTTCCTGTCTTTGTTTGCTTTCCCTCCAGTTTAGATTGTTGGCCCCACCTTGATTGATTGCACCTGTGTCTCATTGTCTCCCCTACCTCAGTGTATTTAGTCCGGGTTTTTTCCTTTGTTTATTGTTGGCCTTGTCATGTGCGCTTTTGGTTGTATTTTGTCAAGCCTTATGGCCTTTGCTAGCTGTGTGTTCTGTTAGACTTCTTCTGTTTCTTTGGAACCTTGCCTGGATTTTGGACTGTTGATCTTTGCCTGCTCCCTGTCGGATTTGTTTGCCTAGTTGGAATGATTCCCTGGTTTTGACCACTGCCTGCCGAAGACCCATAGTTATTCCCTGCCGGTGATCGCAGCCACCGTGTCCTCTCCGATCTCTGCAAAGCTGCCCTTCCTGTCCTGCCTGCCACGCTACACGGGCCAAACCCAGAACCTATACTCACCGTCTTCGTCCTCTGGGCCCACTCTGGAACATCTACCTGTGATTGCTTGCTGTATTATAATAAAGACTGTTGCCTCTACAATCCAGTTTACCACTTCCTTGTGTTCTGTATTTGGGTCCTTAGATTGTGCACTATAACAGCTTCAACATATAGAGAAATCCAAAGCTTGATAGATCTGCTGTGCCTACTTACATTTGCTAGCTACGATTGGAATTAACAGTCAATTGCTCTTTAAAATAACTCAGTAAAAATATATTGCAAAAAAAAATCCTATCTGTTTCTCTTATGCTCACCTGGGTTTGCAGGTAGCGTGGTGATTTGAGCTCTAGCTCCTTTTTGGCGACATTGGGAGCACAGCAACAAAACACCTGCTGAAAACCAGCTCTGAACCTGCCAATGGGAAGACAAGCATTTCATAACAGGATGGATTAAAGAGGCAGACAGGATTACAGACACAAATACAGATTACCTACCACATAAGCAGATCACCTACACAAAATGATAGAGAAACAGATAAACATCCACACAGACAGCTAGCCATTTTGGCAGGAAAATATTGAAACCAGACTTCCTACCTGCTGTTGAGGCAGTAGTAGATGATTGGGTTATACATGGTGGAGCTCATGGCCAGCCACATGATGGCCAGGTAGACCTGTTGGATGTAGCGCTGTTCGAATAAATCGGGGAAGAACTGGTGCAGTAAGAAGTAGATATGATAGGGCAGCCAGCAGACAGCGAATGTACACACAACCACGATCATCATCTTCACCACCTGCCACAGAACAACACAGAGGAGACGGGGGTGTACGGTGGGTTTAAAATAATCTTATCAGTTTTTTTGTTTTCATGTGGGGATTAAAAAGCCATCAAATTAATTTTTAGTGTTTAGTGATAGTGCATGGCCACACTCAGGAGGCTCCAGGGGAAGACAAAAGTGCTGTGAGTGTGTTTGCATCACCTTGCGTTTGGCAAAAAGCTGTTCTTTGTAGTGTTCGGAGGAGTCTCCAGGAATCTCACTTGCCCAGAGGGTGACACCCACGGTTGTGTACGCACATCCCATAATGCAAAGGGGCAGGAAGTAAATCAGCAGTGTCACACACACATAGTATCTAGGAAATAAGAGAAAGAGGAAAAAGACATTAATAATGCGTCTGCCACTAATTGTGCATTTTTCAAAGAAACATAGGTACACTACTTGAGAACTGCTGGTGTCCAGTGTGTAACATCATGTAGATGAATGTGTCTCCAGCCTGCATGGATTAAATATTAAACAAACCAGCAGGGTGGAGCTCACTCAGCCCCGGAAAACTGTCTGACAGTAGTATTAATACATGTAATTATAACCAAGGCTTACTATCATCAAGCTGTCATCGAACTCTCTCCTTTGAGCCAGCAAAGAGTGCACCTTCTCCAAATACTCAACTTTTACATAACATTATTTTTAAGCCATTCTAGTGGTGTGGCTCTATGGATGGCAATGTCGGTCTGCTGGTCCATCACTTTGGTTCAGACTGAAATAGCTCAACAACTATTATATGGATTGTCATGAAATTTTGTGCAGACATTCCTGTTCCCCAGAGGATGAATCCTAATGACTTTGGTGATCCCCTGACTTTTCATCTAACACCACCATTGATATTTGTAATTAGTGAAATGCAATTTGTATAATTGGAACATGTATGGAAATGATTGGATGGATTAGCAAAAAATGTGGTACACATATTCATTTTTCCCCTCAGGATGAACTGTAATAACTCTGCTGATCCTCTGACTTTCCATCTAGCGCCACCATCAGGTCAGCATGTTAATGTGTCCAACACTTTGGTTTCTGACCAAATACCTGCAGAGCTGATGACGTTCCCATCAGCCTCAGCTAGACTTTCTATTTAGTGCTAATTAGGAAATGTTAGCATGCTAACACGCTAAACTAAGATTGTGAACATGGCAAACATTATAGCTGCTAAACATCCGGATGTTAGCATTGTCAATGTGAGCATGTTAGCATGCTGATGTTAGCATTTAGCTCAAAGCAATGTTGTGCATAAGCACAGCCCCACAGCTAGCATGGTTGTAATCTTTAGTTTGGTTCTTGTCTGCAAACTGAGATCTGTCTGATGCCTAATTGATTGTCTCCTGTCACATCATGGACTACATATTTACATTCATTAATACACACACACACACACACTGCAATATGGAAGTGATTTCTCAGCTTCTTTTCTGCAAAGAGCCCAGCCCAAAGAAATCAGGGCCACTAAATTAAAGATGCTTTCATTTGCAGATAGGTTGAAAGTGTGTGTTAGGAAGGCAGTCAGGGACGATAATACATTAATTTTTGAAGCAAATTTATCAAATGCCCTTTTCCTCTTTTAGCTCCACAGAAATTTCCAGAAGAAATTGACCAGACATGAGGATGATCCTCATAGACAGATTCATCACCTGAACAGGAGTCATTTCAGCTGCAGGGTCTATTTTTTCATAATATTAAATTAATCCCTCAAGGGAATGATAATCACACTGGTTCAGACAGGCTGCAGCATGCCTGAAGGAGCAGGTATCCTTTCCAGCATAGGATGACAAGGGATCAAACCTTATTAACCACTATGGTATGTTGCTGCCACAGGATATATATAGTAAGCATGAGATAATACTGCATATCAAATACTTGACATACCAGCTACCAAAATACCTTTTAAATAAACCTCCAGAGGAGTCTTAACATCTGAGCAGCTCTAAAGCAAGCATTCAAAACTGATATTTATTATTATTATTGTTCTTAATGCTGTTGTAGCATGAGTGCATGTTCACAATGGGCACAAGTTTTACACCACCTTCAGCAAATTAGTTCACTACTTCAACCTATTAACAAGGCCTTAATCTGATGATGTGTGTGCACATGTTTGGTAGAAAACTGATTATTGCAGCTTTAAAGAAATAGTTCAATATTTTTGGGAAATAAACGTATTTGCTTTCTTTCAGACAGTGAGATGAGAAGATAGATATCAATCTCATGTCTGTGTATTAAGTACAAAGCTGGAGTCAGGATGTAGGTAACTTAGCTTAGCATAAAGACTGGAAGCAGGGGGAAACAGCTAGCTTAGCTCTGTCCAAAGCTAAAAAATATACCTACCAACACCTCTAAAATTAGCTAATTTACACGTCTTGCTGGTTTAATCCGTATACAATAATGTAAAAATGTCAGTTTGAGGGTTTAGTTACTTTCTGTATTTCTTGACACACAACAGTTGATCCATCTGCCCAGTTGTCACTATGATAATGAGTCTCTGGGAAGTCACTGGTCCCAACTGTTACTTGCCATGACATATTTCAAGCACGTCGATCCCTAAAACCAGAAATTGTTGATTTTACATTTCTGTTTGTGTCCAGATTAAAAATGAAATACATCAATTTTGGTGTTGGTAGGTGTATTTCTAAACTTTTGAGAGAGCTTGGCGAGCGGTTTCCCCTGCTCCCAGTCTTTATGGTAAGCTAGTCTAACCACGTCCTAACTCCAGCTACGTACTTAAAGCTGCAGTAATTTATATTTCCATATAAACAATAGGTAGAAACAGTACGTATAATGTGGTGTCACTCGTAGTGTGATTGCACAGAGAATTATCACCAACTCTGCAGTTCCACTCAGCTCTACAGAGCTGTTTAGCTTCTTTCAGCTCACTGTTTTGGTTTTACGACCTGTAACTTTACTGTTTTCATTCAGGTTGTTTCTGCTGCCACCAAGTGGCCCAAAAAACAATCAATTAATGCAGGCTTAGTTCACAGACATGAGAGTGTTATCAATCTCACTCACGGGAAAAAAAGCAAATGAGAGCACTTCCCAAAATGTTGAACTTTTCCTTTAAACCTTTAACAGTTAAAGTTTTGAGAGGAAACAACACCATAGTCATCTGTCGGTTCAGGTTCACAGAGGCCTCATGTTCTTCTTTGATCCCCACAGGTACTCACATCTTTTTGAAGTCCACAGTGGCGTATTCAGGCCAGTCTATGTAGCAGACTGTGCGTCCAGGCAGCAGGGCAGTGGACGAGTAGTAGTACTGAGGAAAGGCTAGAAGCAGAGCCAGCATCCAGATCACACCCATCACCACACGGGTCTCTGTAGAAGTCAGCCTCTGCTGCAGGGGATGGATGATCGCCATGTATCTAACAAACACACACAAAAACATTGAAGATGGGAGCATGTGGGGACATTTTCTGTTAAGTTTCTTAACAATTACTTTCTTCTTTTAACTGTCTTAATATATTCTGGTGGGTTTACATGTTTCAGCCCATTAAGTACAAACTGTACATATAATTTACATTATTGCCAACCATTTTCCAAAGCAGTTATCTTCTTGATACCGTCCAGGCAGCCATTGATTTCTATTCATTTCACAACAGTATTAAAATACACTAGCAGAGACTTGAAACCTACTTTCAATAGGTAATGAGCAATTTGCTGCCTTTATTTTTACATCACATTTAGTTATCATAGTGTTGCATTCCAGGATATTCAGAAATTTGATATTATTGGAGCTGCCAGTCGTCTGATAATTAACATTATCCTTTTTTCTTTTCCCTTGCTTTTGGACAACAGCAGACTCTTAAATCCCAGATGTCACTGAATGCTTACTGTGCATGCACCGCCAAAGACAGTCTCAATCGCCACTGCTCGCTGCTGCATTGCCATGTGGGATTACGTACAGTAAATTTGATCTAAAATAGATGTTTACTTTGTGGAACTACTCAAGTAAGTTTCACGTTTCTGCAAGTGTCCACGGCATACTGGAATAAATGGAAGCATATGGCTGCCTGGAAGATAGAAAATCAATATGAAGACTTCAGGTATTCTTTTGGTCAGTAGTTAATGGGCTAAAACATGCAAAACCACAAATGAAGTTCCTTAAAATAATCAGAACCACACATGTACACATGTTTATGAGTACAACTTTGTAAAGCCACCCTATCTTACATATTACTGTGATTGAGTGGGTGGATTACATTATGAGGTTGTTTTTGTGTAACCACCAGTGTCTACTTAAGCTCAGTGTCATGTGTTTGTGTTAATGTATGTTAGTGTGTGTGTGTCTCACACAGGGGCCATGCTGATTTGGTTTTCTAGTATACAGTCGCAGAGAAAAGGTGGAGATGAGGACAACAGCAATATTGCTGTCACAGCCCTGTTGGGAAAGCCACAATGGTGGTATGTTGTGGTGTTCTGTATTAGAGGGAATACCACATACACTTTAAGTTTAAATGATTTTAGCCAGCTTTAAGGATGGCAAAGTGCTGCTGGTCGGTTGGTCTACCACTTCTGTCCAGACTGAAATATTAGGACAAATATTGGCTGGATTGCCATGAAATTTTGTACAGACATTCATGGTCCCCAGAGGATGAATCCTAATGACTTTGGTGATCCCCCAACCTTTCATCTGGCCATCATCAAAATTTGAGTTTGTTCAAAAACTATGGTTTATGACTAGACTGCATGGCTATTTCTCAAAACTCGAACATTTCTGTCACAGATATTCTCCTAAAAATAAGTTAGGGTAAGAATGTTGAAGTTACAAACACACCAGATGGTAATCGTTGGTCGTGGTAATCAGGCAATCGTTGACCTATAAGCTGGAGAAAATCATGTCAGGCTGTAAAGTAACAAAAAACATGATTTATTCTGAAAGAGAAAGGTCTCTCCCATGAAAGTCAATAAAAACTGCCAACAGTGTCTCTCTCCCTCTCCTCTTGCGCTGTGCGGATCTCTGGATCAGGATCTCGCTGTGTCTAAGTACAGCCTCACAGAGCTGCTAGCATGGCTGCAGACTCTTAGTCTTGTTTTCTTTTTTCTTGTTCATAACTTTTCACAGAACAATGCGGGTGAGAACTGTGAAAAAGTCTTTATATTGAATCACGTTTCCTCTATATTGCACCAGTGTATGGGATCTTCTATATAGTGCCTACATAGCCTCAAGGTACACACTCTCTGATTTCAGTCCTGTGGTGGAGAGTCAAAGATGTCTGGGCTGCGTGGGATTTAAAGTGGTACTGTTTAGAATGGCTCTTCTATACACATTTATCTAAAGACATATAGTCTTATAACACACACCTGTCCAGAGCTATGGCCGTCATGGAGTAAATGCTGGCAAATACGGCTGCAATGGGGAAGAAGTTGTGGAAGCGGCAGTAAACCAAACCAAAGTACCACTCGTTGTGAACAGCGTAGGCAAAGTTGATCACTGTGTTGAATGCTGACATGGCGGCCTCGGCAAAGGCCAGGTTCACCTGCAGAAGAGTGACAGAATGACAGAATTAACTGCACCGCTCCGTCTAGCAAACAGAGTTTAACGTGTTTGTTTAAACCTCAAACCTACAACCAGGACTGCTACAAGTGTGCAGTCTCGTCACAACCCAGGAGATAAACCTCTCTCTCTGCATTAGCTGAAACTAGGATGCTGGATTTTCTCCAGACATATTCAAAATCCCAACGACCGGCTGCATCCGTACATAACTGCAGTGGAGGAGGTAGGAGGCTTTTTTTCTGCCGACACACGTTATGTGATACTGTAACTGAAATGAAATCACACTAATATAATAAACTCTGGTTAGGGTTACATGTGCTACAAGTAGATAAGTATTCATACTTATCTACTTGTAGCACATGTAACCCTAACCAGAGTTTCTGCAGGGTTTTATTAAGTTACATTTAAGACTTTTTAAGACCTTTTTAATACAACACAGAATGCCATATAATCTGTGCTTCACACATCGGCCAAAGTATTAAAGTTTGATAGAAAGCCAGTAAAGACACTACTTGACTTTTTAAACTACTTTCCAGCAATATTTGACATAAATTCCTAATGACATTATTACTCGACTTCATGCGAACTGGCTCGGGTAAGCGGCAGAAAATGGATGGATGGATTGACCAAATAGAAACGATTAATTCATCTTAGTTTTTGCTGTTATCAACACTTGCCTATTATCAGAGGATGAGCTTCCCAGCTGCTGTAGCTGGAGTAGTGACTGAAACAACCTCCTGCCACCACCACTGCCTATGCAGAGCAAGAGAAAACATACAAGACTTTTGTAAACTAAATTTGCCTCGGAGACTAAATTTGGGGCAAACATCGACCTTCCTCCCTCTCTGGAGAAGAGGCAGGTGCTGCTCCTGACCAATAGGAAACAACAGTTCACCTCGGATAGCTCTGATATATGAAGTATATATTCTATTCTAAATGCCAGGAACTGTATTATTACTGTATGAGCCCGTTCTGTAAAGGAGAGGAGTTTAAGAAAGTGCATGAATTCATTGTTTTTGCGTCCTTATTTCCGTTTACAAATACTGTTCTAAATATGCACATTTGCATATTTATGCCTAAAGGAGTCGATAGCTTTCTCACTTCGAAATAGAGCTGAAACGATAAGTCAATAAATCAATCGAAAGAAACAATAATCCACAAATGTTTTGATTGTTTATTATTGTTCATTTTTCAAGCACAAAATGCCAAAAATAGCTTCTCAAGTGTGCTCATCTGATGCTTTTCTTTGTCTCATGTGACAGTAAACTGAAGATCTGTGGATTTCGGACAATACGAAGACATTATCTCAGGCTCCAGGAAATTGTGATTGTGGGCATTTGTCAGTATTTTCTTACATTTTATAGATCGAAAATTATTAATCAAGAAAATAATCGTGAGATTTATTTATGAGTTTATTTACTTTTGGTTTAACTGCTGGAGTCAAGAGAGTTGGAATGACTGCATTAATTCACTTAATTAGCCCAGGCATGTGGACCATTTGTTGTCCACATAAATAGAAAATGTATTTCAATTAAAGATTGTTGCAGTTCATCATCTCTTTCTATATTGACAGCCATGAATGCACCTGCTTTGTGCTTGAGGAGCATCTTCATTTCACAAAAGTACATTTATTTTCACACAGGAGTCAGTTCATGATGGTTTGCAGATGATAAAATAAAATTCAATTTCAATCCATGTGAGTGGGAACATAAATCCTCCAGAATCTCCCAAAGGAAACATAGAGAGCTCAAAAGTTTTAGCATCTTCTCAAACAAAGCCTCACCTTCAGGTAGAAGAACCTGAACTAACACTCACTCCTGCTTGTAACAGTAAACACACGGTACTTACCAGAAAGTAATTGGTGACGGTCCTCATGCGCTTATGCGCCAGAATAATCCAGATGACCACCATGTTACCAACCACAGACACCGCAACGATGCTGCAATACGCGACAGCCCAGAGTGTGATCTGCCACACCGGCTGGATGAACTGGTTGAAGCCGTCGCTGCAGTTAACGGAGGCGTTTGTCCCGTTAGTGGCGTTACACTCGGTGGCATTGTAGAGCGGGTCCATCTTTCCGGCATCAACTTGTTTGATGAGCTGGATGTTAAAAATAGATCAGTGTCCTGTTGCTGGGAACGATTCCTCTCTAGGAGGAAGAGGAGCAGCCCGTGTGGAAATCTGAAAAGCGCAATTCCCACATTTTGTGGCGGAAATGTCTTTACGCACCGCGAAGCCGCGCGCTCCTGAGGACATCACCGCACCAAAACGCACGACGCAGCTCACCAACAGTTGACGTTCTTCAGGCTGTTTAACCCCCCCCACCCCCTCCCTCCACTATTCACTCCCCCCTCACACACTCACTCACACACCCCTTCCCTCGAAACACACCGTGTGACTGCTCTTGCTCTTGTTTGTCTGGCCGATAGATCAGCTGTTGGAAATCACTCTGTTTGACCCTGAAATGCAACATCAATCTGGAGCCCTAATACGATCTCAGCAGGATTAGTCCTGAGTCCTCTGGGTCAGTCTGATGAAACTGGTTTAAATAGGCCTAATGTGACGAGTTTTAATGTCCAAAACCAGTAAATCAACAATTCATAAATGGTTTATAATGTTGTTGTTAGCAGAGATAATTACATTTTAAGTGTTTATTAATATATTTGTCGAGAATTATTAAGCATCTAACTGGTGTATCAAAAGATAATGAATGACTGGCAGCATAAAACAGCTGTAATCATATGAATGTTAAATATGAATTTATTTATAGTATTGGTTCTATTAAATGTATTATGTCAGTTAATCAATTATTTATTTGAATTATATAATCAATTATATTTATTAATGGAGTATCTATTTATTTATAACATTTATAAATAAATATAAATACACTGTCCATGACAACTGAAACAAATGTCATTAGTTGATCAAGCCCACATGGCTGAAAGCTCCAGAAGAAATCTAGTAAGTGGACCTTGAGTTAAGAATGTTCATGTTTTGAACATATAAACCGTTTTAAACCGCCTGCGAATGATTTATACATGTGTATAAACAGTTAATAAATGTTTTATAACACACTGTAATGACATGTTCATGTGTGACACATATCATTCAATAAAACAAAAGCTGTGTTATTAATCAGTTATTAACTGTTATCACCAATTAGAGAGAAGTTATAGTTGACCGTCCACTAAGCCCGCTCCCCTTAGTTAGCTGCTGCTGCTACACGGTCAAACTTAGTTAGCTGCTGTTCCTGCACTTTGTCAAACTTTCCCTTCTTGCACATATATGCAGTTTAAAATAATAACTGTGGCAGATTTACCATCAAATCGTTATTTTTTAAACAATGGGTCCTTTATTTGAGACAGAAGTAAACTAAATCAGCACTTGCTAGCTAGAAATGACACCTGGCGCTGGCAGATTTGATCAGTTTTAGCGAGCTAGCTCATTAAGCTAACGTTAGGTTCATGAGTTGAAAACAGCATCTCCAGCTGACTTTTTATGTTTCAAGCTGACTCATTTTAAAACCATAATCCTGTGAAATGGGTCTTAAATGCGCTGTTGATAGCGACATACATGATATCGTGCTAAAAGACGGAGGCTAAAGCTAACAGATCCCAGGCAAAAAGTGAGCAACCTCACCAGTGGATAAACCAAGACATGGAAAAAATAAACATGGTTCTTGTATAGCCAGGTATGCTAACGTTAGCAGTTTTAGAGCAGATTAACAATGTTTAATCCGTTCTTTACATGTTTGGAAAGGCTAAAAACTCTTTAAATGCAGAGTATCTCTATCACTACAGCCCCATGCACATCACTTCATCATGTAGAGGAGTCCAAAGCTTGACAGACCGTCACAGTTACGGTTGCTAAGATGTGACTGTTCGGGGGAGAGGTTCAGCTAATGATCGGCTGTTGATAAAAACACTGATTAACACTTTAGAGTGTTTTTTACATCTGCTAACAGCTACATTATATGGTGTTGTAAATCATGAATTAAGTGTGTACATACTGCTTCTAAAGTGTCTAGAGTAAAGTGTTATCCACAAGGTAACAAATACGTAAAAGCTGAACAGAGACTTTCCTCCACAGTCATCATTGCAGAGGAAACTGGCTCATGGTCTCGTGTTTACCAATTTCATACTTCAACATTTGATGCATTCAGATAAATCATGTCAATTTAAACCCCTAATGGCCAAATCCAGATTAGCCAACATGCATCTCAAGCTCAACGGTTCAGCTCTGCTTGTCTTGCTGTGAATTAAGGGCTCAATAATTTAAGGTCATGCGGTCACTAGATTGGCCTGCCTGGCCAAAATGCATGTCAGCTCACCAAAGTAATGGAAAATCAGATACATGGCACTACACATAAAGTGTTTTTATCTCTCAGCACCTCTAACTCGCCGTCTGTCTGTCGCAGCAGATCGGAGCTATTAGAATCCACTGCAGGGAAAACAGGAATTCAATGTCATTTGTCACCTGCTCCCCTCACAGCTGCCGTATCAAACACCACAGTGCAGGCGGTGAAAGCTCCTGTCCGAACAAGTGATGAGGAAAGGATGTGACACGAACAGAGAGGCAGAATTCATCCGAGAATGACAGGGAGCTTCATTTATCTGTTCATCTGCCTCAACACCTGCTTTCATATAAAACTCAAATTAAAAAGTGAGAATTTGGTAACAAGAACATGTCGACACACAAGAAGGTTACGACTTAAATCTCACATCAAATGGAAAAGAGGAGAAGTGAATTACTGGAGGTGATTGAAAGAGAGGAGGATGAAGGAAGACATTTTATAATTTAGTGGAGAATTCAGAACAAAATATGGCTCCGATGTTTGTATCTGCTAGAGATTGCCTTAGATATAAGTTATATACGACACAGAACGATCAATTATCATGAACAATTTTGGAACTTCTGTTACAACAATGCAGCTCCCACCAACATGCCATCAATAAGTGTTGTTTGTTCATACTTTGTTTCGTGAATAAACATTCTTAAACAGCATCATTTAGCAACGAACTGAAAGACCATACAACAATATCATGTATTATGTTTTATTCTCTACAATAAATTTAAGGGCCATCAGATAAAATAATAAACAATACTCTGCGCAGCTGTCAAGGATACTCCAGGCTCCACTACCCACTAATCACCCACACCTGCTCCCAATTACACTCCTGCTCCCCATTAGTTCCCAATCACAGCCAGTATATAAGCCCTGCACTCACCTCATAGGTATGTGTCCAACCTCGTTTGAATCCAGGACTCTCCATGCCACTCGGCATATTACCTATATCTCCTGTCTCCAGCGTTTCTCCTGCCTGCCTCCAGCGTTTCTCCCTGCCTGCCTCCAGTGATCTCCCTGCCTGCCTCCAGTGATCTAGCTGGCTGCCTCCAGTGATCTCCCTGCCTGCCTCAAGTGATCTCCCTGCCTGCCTCCAGTGATCTCCCTGCGTGCCTCCAGCGTTTCTCCCTGCCTGCCTCCAGTGATCTCCCTGCCTGCCTCCAGCGTTTCTCCCTGCCTGCCTCCAGTGATCTCCCTCCTACAGACTTCCCTCCTACAGACTTCCCTCTCTCCATCCACACTATATCGGGCTGTTATCCAATAAAGAACATTCTGGTCCATCTCGCCGTCCCCAGCCTGTCTGTACTGTAACAGCAGCATATATGAGAATTTTAAATGTTGTATGAATCCTGCATAGACAAATGTTACATGACTAATACAGCCCGTTAATCAAGAGTACCACTTTCTAATAAGACACCTAGAACCTGTAACTAACGGCTTTATTAATCGTTGATAAAAAATATGCTTTATAGATCAGCTAAGCCACTTTTAGCTAAAAAAAACACAGTATCCTGGTTTCCATCCAAATGTAGAAATTTTAACCAAATTTACAGAAAATTGGCAAAAGAAAATGCGATTTCATGTTGTTTCCATCTGCTGCTGCTGTGTGAACACAAGCTCATTGGCTGATGGAGGTAAAGAGCTGGTGGAGCTAATTCTCCAGCCGCTGCCGTTAAAGCATCGCAGAAGAAGAGGACGCAGCGAGATGACGTCATTAAAAGAGTTCAAACGATGGGAAACATGATGGAAACATGACGTTTCTGTTGGCTTCATGTGTTCATGTGAGGAAGGTTCCAGCCTCCTCATCGGTCCACACACATCTGATGCTTTCAGCTTTTCACTTTAAGTCACATGCTTCATGTACGACAGCATTTATTCACTGAGTCTGTTTCCACTGCACTTTGTTGCATGTTGTTTTCCCCCTTTCCACCTCAGCCAAGAGGACAGACTTTTTGGGGGATATTTCGACAACCAGCTGTTGTTCTGCGCAAACTGAAAATGCGCATAAAAGCAGGTGGATGGAAATGTTTGTAATAACCAGAACTTCAGAGAGATGACTTCATGCATGCAGGCCCTTTTGGGATGCTTTTCAGTATTGGATAACTTACAATGATCAAAGTATTCTGATTCTAACATACGAAAATATAAAGTTTGGTCTTCAACAGGAGGACAAGAAAACAGAGTTTGGGAATAATAATTTATTTATCTTGGCAAAACACTTCATACACATATCTTTTTTTTTAAACTATTCCTATATTAGCTGCATATCTAAATTAGATAATATGATACAAAAAATATATCAAATGTTGTCAAATTAAAAAAAACCTATATCTTTATGAATATCTATGTCCTTAATCCTTGATTGACCACTTGTGTTTTTTTTTATTTCATTATTATTTATTTTGTCATGTCATTTTCCTTTTTCTTTGTTCTGTTGTTGCGAATGGGATTCTCTTGAATATGACATGGGCCTTTTTGATTGTGAAATAAAAAAATAAAATAAAAACTTTATGCATGCAGGCTGGATGCTGCTTTTTCACATCAACTTCCAAAATTAATTAGAAATATAATGTGGAAATTAACTGCAATTCTCCATCATTTCACAAGGTGGAGCTGCAACAGAAAGCAAAACAGAAAAATCCATTTAAATATGTGTTAATCTGCAGTTATGTTGTCTTAAACAGAGCTAATCTGCAGAGGCACTTTGGGCTCAGAATATCCGACTGAATAAAAATAGACTAAATAAAGTCCCGGTCCAGGTGGAGGAGTGTGGAGCAGAAGCAGTGGAGGAGTCTCAGTGTGTCTGCAGAGATGGTGTAGAAGGACAGAGCAGCAGCAGAGAGTCCAGATACACTGACGATACTCTGCCACATCCAGAGGAACACACAGGGACGATGGTGGACTTGCCTTTGTGTCTGACAGTGGAGCTGATCTCAGAGCAGTTCAGACTGCAGCACGGACAGTCATCTCCACTGACAGAGATCACGGCTTACAGCTGATGAGAGAAGAAGACATGCAGCAGAAGTCATAAATCAGTGTTTACAGAGACTCCCTCCATCAGCTGTCAGTCAGTGATGCAGCACATCCAGTATAAAGACCAGCAGGGACTTCAGTCCTTTTCAGACCAGAAGTGGAGCAGCTGTGTAGCGCAGCCAGCTTCCTTTCAGCGCTCATGTTAACGTGTTGGAGTGAACACACTGAGGTGGAAGAACCAAGAAAAGCTTAAAGTGTATATACCATTTTTGACATTGACCTTTAACCTTAGTTGGGGCGACCCTTCTTGGTTACCTTCAAAACATATTTATCTTACTTTCCTGGACCCCCAAGACACATCTGGAAACTCTTTCATTTGGGGCCCTGTCCCTTAACGTTACCTCATAACATGTCATTGCTAACCCTGGAGCCCCAGAATGTTCCAAACAGATGTGGTCCCAGTCCAATTGATATATTATAGATAAACATACTATTGCATGTGTTATACTAAATTATAACACATGCAACTTCAACATGGATTGACCAATATTCAACCGAAAAGACAGATATATATATGATGTTAAAAGGTCCTACATGTTCATACAAAGACCAAACAGAAAAACATCAGCAGTGATTACTGGACTTCAGCAGAGGTTCTGAGGCCTGTACTACGAAGCAAGTTCAACACACCACGGATCTCTTTCCGTTATCTGGCCTCACTAACCCTAACAACCGCAGTCAGGCTAAGCAGTCACACACCACTGATTATCAACTTGGTAAGTCAACCCAGGTTTTTCCAATCCAGCCATGAGCACGTTCACATACAAGGGGCGGTGGTGACTGTGTGAATGTGTGAGTTAATAGGTTCATAATATCTCTGCCCCATCATTAGGGCAGAGATCTGACTATACTTACATTTCTGTATTCCATTAAATGAATGTGTTGCTCAGATGTATTCATATGGCGAGTATGATCATTTTATTATTTGAGCTGCAACCCGAGCGATGTGAAACAGACTTGGGAGCAAATAAAAGATCAATATAAAAACATAAATCAAAGCTGTAAGTGGGCTTACTTTCATATCTTATAAGTACAACAAGTACAAGGCTTCAGTGCTTCAATCAGTCTCTGTTGTAGGATGATATCGGGATACTGAAGCACAAAGGTTTTCTGTCTCTGAACACTCTCTGAGAGACCCTCTGATGATCTGCACACCGAGCTCCACAGGATCTTCTAGGAATGGTGTCGCCATTTTCCAAGAGAACTGATTGGTCAGTAGGCGGTGCTTTTATATGCGTTGATCTGTTATCTCAAACATAACATAAATTACCATGGCGATGGACCCCGGTAAGAAGTGAACCGCCGTCGTAACCCTGAAAACCCAGGGTTAAACCTGAAGTTACCTCGCTAAGCCCAAATCCTGCTTCGCTGTACAGGCCTCTGGTCTGCCGAAAGACCACAGGGTTACTAAATGTAATGATGGTTCTTTGAAATAAGAGCCAGTGATCTGCAGGCTTCAGTCAGACTGATCTCAGAGCTGTGACAAAGATGAACAAACACTTGAGATCAGATTTGATGCTACGACAGTCTGATGAACGAGGACACTGTCTCTGTACATGTTGTAATGCTGCCAGCTGGAATCCAGCTTTATTTCCTGTAGACATGAACACAGCAACAACAGTCGTCTTCACATCGACTCAAACACATGATCACAACGAGCTTCTGGCTCATCTGATTGGCTGACTGTTCTCTCTCTCTCTGTCCCTCTGTCCAATCCTGAAGCCCGTCACCATCCTCCTCTCACAGCTTCACTGAGGAAAGCAGCCACTGAGAAGGTCGGAGGTTTACAGGAAATACTGGATCTTTGCTTTGATACTAACTGTGTTTAGTACAATACTGCTGAAAGCAGCACGGACTGACTCCAGCCCTCTACTGACCTCAGAGTCTCCAGAGTCTTCAGTCTGCAGTGTGGACTCTCCACAAGATCAGACAGCAGCTTCACTCCTGAATCCTGCAGCTCATTGTTACTCAGGTCCAGCTCTCTCAGATGGGAGGGGTTGGACTTCAGAGCTGAGGCCAGAGAAGCACAGCTGGTCTCTGACAAACTGCAGTGACTCAATCTGAATAAAGAATAAATGATGCAGATAAGAATCCATTTATGATCCAATCAGATGTGTTCAGGTTTGAAATGTGTAGCTCAACATCACTCTGTCCTAATCAATGAGCTTTTCCCTAAAATGAGTAGAGTGACTTTGTCTTTGTGTTATTGTGGATCATCATCATGTCAGCCTTCTGCAGACATCATCCAAATGTCAGCACAACATTCATACACCTATTCATGTCAACACAGATCAATAACATGCTGCTGATCTCAGTCAAGTCTGGAATCACAGGAGAAAAACTATATTGATCCTTTAAACAGTTGCACTGGAAATATGCTTTGATCTCACTGTGTTCCTCTGTGTGTGTGTGTGTGTGTGTGTGTGCGTGCTCTGAAGGATCAATATCAATAATCAGACATTATTTGTGAAAACACACTGAAATCAGCAGAAACCAAAGAAATATTTCTACTTCAGCAAGTAAACTTGATCAACTGGAACTAAACATTAGTTCAGAGGATCTTCTGTATACAGATGTGACCATTTAGCAAAAATGATAAACGTTCATTTACTTTAACAGCTAACAGCCGACATTTTCTACAGTTTCTTTAAGAAACACACGTCTTTAGTGACTGCAGACTAAATTTAGTACAAGAAACATGAAAATGTGAACAAAAGGACATTTACAACTTTATGGATGTAAGTTATGTATGAACATCAATTCAATTCAATTGTTAATTAAACATATCAGATCTACAATAGTAACAGAGAGTCAGTGAACTGACCTCAGAGTCTCCAGTCTGCAGTGTGGACTCTCCAGTCCAGCACACAGCAGCTTCACTCCTGAATCCTGCAGCTTGTTGAAACTAAGCTCCAGCTCTCTCAGATGGGAGGGGTTGGACTTCAGAGCTGAGGCCAGAGAAGCACAGCTGGTCTCTGACAACCTGCAGCGCCTCAATCTGAATAAAGAATAAATGATGCAGATAAGAATCCATTTATGATCCAATCAGATGTGTTCAGGTTTGAAATGTGTAGCTCAACATCACTCTGTCCTAATCAATGAGCTTTTCCCTAAAATGAGTAGAGTGACTTTGTCTTCGTGTTATTGTGGATCATCATCATGTCAGCCTTCTGCAGACATCATCCAAATGTCAGCACAACATTCATACACCTATTCATGTCAACACAGATCAATAACATGCTGCTGATCTCAGTCAAGTCTGGAATCACAGGAGAAAAACTACATTGATCCTTTAATTCAATTAAATTTTTTTTATATAGCGTCAATTCATAACAGAAGTTATGAATTGCACTTTTCCTATAGAGCAGGTCTAGACTGAACTCTTTATAATATTAATTACAGAGACCCAACAAATCCCACCATGAGCAAGCACTTGGCAACAGTGGCAAGAAAAAACTTCCTTTAAGAGGCAGAAACCTCGAGCAGAACCAGACTCAATGGCAGAGAGAGAGAGGTTGTGGGGGAGGGAGGCACAATGCAAAGACCACGTAGAATTAAAAAAAAATAGTAGAATTGTAACTGTAGTGTTAATATTAATAAATTAATAGTAATATGAATGAAAGCTATAGGAAAAAGCTGCACTGGAAATATGCTGTGATCTCTGTGTGTGTGTGTGTGTGTGTGTGTGTGTGTGTGTGTGTGTGTGTGTGTGTGTGTGTGTGTGCGTGCTCTGAAGGATCAATATCAATGATCAGACATTATTTGTGAAAACACACTGAAATCAACAGAAACCAAAGAAATATTTTGACTTCAGCAAGTAAACTTGATCAACTGAAACTAAACATTAGTTCAGAGGATCTTCTGTATACAGATGTGACCATTTAGCAAAAATGATAAACATTCATTTACTTTAACAGCTAACAGCCGACATTTTCTACAGTTTCTTTAAGAAACACACGTCTTTAGTGACTGCGGACTAAATTTAGTACAAGAAACATGAAAATGTGAACAAAAGAACATTTACAACTTTATGGATGTAAGTTATGTATGAACATCAATTCAATTCAGTTGTTAATTAAACATATCAGATCTACAATAGTAACAGAGAGTCAGTGAACTGACCTCAGAGTCTCCAGTCTACAGTGTGGACTCTCCAGTCCAGCACACAGCAGCTTCACTCCTGAATCCTGTAGCTTGTTTTCACTCAGCTCCAGCTCTCTCAGATGGGAGGGGTTGGACTTCAGAGCTGAGGCCAGAGAAGCACAGCTGGTCTCTGACAAACTGCACCAACTCAATCTGAATAAAGAATAAATGATGCAGATAAGAATCCATTTATGATCCAATCAGATGTGTTCAGGTTTGAAATGTGTAGCTCAACATCACTCTGTCCTAATCAATGAGCTTTTCCCTAAAATGAGTAGAGTGACTTTGTCTTTGTGTTATTGTGGATCTTCATCATGTCAGCCTTCTGCAGACATCATCCAAATGTCAGCACAACATTCATACACCTATTCATGTCAACACAGATCAATAACATGCTGCTGAGGATGAATATTTTCTCCACACTGCGCATGTGTCGGCGTTTTTGTGTACCCGGCAGAAGCGTCGCTAGAAGCTTCGTCTTAAACCATCATAATTTGATATTTTATCGAGTTTTTAAGCCAAATTTTCTACGCTACACTGCTTTACCTATATGTTTTAACTTGGAAAAAGTTTTCAGTCATCGGACGTGTGGATCTAAAGTGATTTTAAGCTGGCTGCAACTCGACGTGGTTTACCGGACTGCCTCCACTGCTGCTAGCTTAGCTGGGTCTGCTTTTAGCCCGGCGGCTAGGCTAGCCGGTCGCTTTTATTAAGGATTTTAAGCTTGTAGCACTTTTATGGACTTAACTGTGGACTTTAAGCTTCGAAGCACTCTCACGGACTAAATGACAGCCTGATGGCTGAGTGTGGATCCTCTGCTAAGGAGGACGCCGCCCCCTCGCCGCTGCAGTCCCCGGCCACGACTATCCCAGGGACGGCTGATGGGACTCGGCGGTCTCCACGATCACCGACTCTGCCTCCTCTCATCACCCCAACCGCGCTGATCGTTGGAGACTCCATAGTGAGGAATATCCGCTGCTTTCCCGGAGCTCGCCCCCGACATCCTCGAAACGCTCCCCGGACTTCTGGCTGCACTCCCGACGACTATCACGAAAATCACAGTCCACGTCGGCACCGATGACACCGCCCGTCAGCAGTCTGAGCTGACGAAAGCGGACTTCATCCGCCTCTTCGACCTGCTCAACAGCACCGGAAAGCATGTTTTCATTCCGGGTCCAGTTCCTACACTGGGTCGGGGAACTGGCCGTTTTAGCAGGACCCTCAGCCTTCACACCTGGCTCCGGTCTGTCTGCAGCACCCATGACGTTGGTTTTATTCACAACTTTAACTTATTCTGGGATCGTTCTTCCTTGTTTGCACGAGATGGTCTTCACCCAAACAAGTCAGGTGGTCGCATGCTGGCGGCTAACCTGTCCTCCTCACGTGACTATTTACATCACCTGTCTCCCCTCGCTCTTCCTCTTCCTCTTCTCTGCCAATCAAAAACAACCCAGCACCCTCTGCTGTCACTACCGCCCCCTTGTGGACTGATCTTAGTGCTGCTATCTGGAGCCCGGATCCCTCTAGTGCCACTTTTAACGTTCCTGTGGTCATTTCGGACAGGTCCTTAATGCGAAACAGACACAGCCGACACAGCAATAATAATAACTTAATAAAGATCCGGGCCAGAACCCGACCTCCAGTCTCAACCTCAGATCTGAACCAGCACAGACTTTTTAAGATGACTCTTCTCAATGTAAGATCCCTCTCTAACAAACCGTTTATTTTAAATGATTTTATCTCTTCTACTGAGTTAGACTTTATATTTTTAACTGAATCCTGGTTTTTCCTTTTCCTATAGAGCAGGTCTAGACTGAACTCTTTATAATATTAATTACAGAGACCCAACAAATCCCACCATGAGCGAGCATTTGGCGACAGTGGCAAGGAAAAACTTCCTTTAACAGGCAGAAACCTCGAGCAGAACCAGACTCAATGGCAGAGAGAGAGAGGTTGTGGGGGAGGGAGGCACAATGCAAATACCACATATAATTTAAAAAAATAGTAGAATTGTAATTGTAGTGTTAATATTAATAAATTAATAGTAATAGGAATGAAAGCTATAGGAAACAGCTGCACTGGAAATATGCTGTGATCTGTGTGTGTGTGTGTGTGTGTGTGTGTGTGTGTGTGTGTGTGTGTGTGTGTTCTGAAGGATCAATATCAGTGATCAGACATTGTTTGTGAAAACACACTGAAATCAACAGAAACCAAAGAAATATTTCTACTTCAGCAAGTAAACTTGATCAACTGAAACTAAACATTAGTTCAGAGGATCTTCTGTATACAGATGTGACCATTTAGCAAAAATGATAAACATTCATTTACTTTAACAGCTAACAGCCGACATTTTCTACTGTTTCTTTAAGAAACACACGTCTTTAGTGACTGCAGAATAAATTTAGTACAAGAAACATGAAAATGTGAACAAAAGGACATTTACAACTTTATGGATGTAAGTTATGTATGAACATCAATTCAATTCAGTTGTTAATTAAACATATCAGATCTACAATAGTAACAGAGAGTCAGTGAACTGACCTCAGAGTCTCCAGTCTGCAGTGTGGACTCTCCAGTCCAGCACACAGCAGCTTCACTCCTGAATCCTGCAGCTTGTTTCGAGTCAGTTCCAGCTCTCTCAGATGGGAGGGGTTGGACTTCAGAGCTGAGGCCAGAGAAGCACAGCTGGTCTCTGACAACCTGCAGCCCCTCAATCTGAATAAAGAATAAATGATGGAGATAAAAATCCATTTATGATCCAATCAGATGTGTTCAGGTTTGAAATGTGTAGCTCAACATCACTCTGTCCTAATCAATGAGCTTTTCCCTAAAATGAGTAGAGTGACTTTGTCATTGTGTTATTGTGGATCATCATCATATCAGCCTTCTGCAGACATCATCCAAATGTCAGCACAACATTCATACACCTATTCATGTCAACACAGATCAATAACATGCTGCTGATCTCAGTCAAGTCTGGAATAATGATCAAATCAGACGTGTTGTTACTTTTGTTACTTTCACTCTCGTCTGTTTCTTCTCATTTAAAACAATCGTGTGTCATTTTATGAAAAATACAAAGACAGATGTTTTCTATAGAATTCCAAAATGACCATTATGAAATAAATAATATTGTACATAAATACAAAAAAAGCTCTTTAACACCTGTCCCTGCTCTTCTGATGCTCTCATTTCAAACCCCAGATTCAGACTCTCCTCATCACCACTGTCATCTCCATCAACACACAGCTGACTGACTGTGAGCTTCATCCTCAGTCATCTTTATAACGGGATCAAAGGTGCACTGAGCAAAGTGAGAGGCATGTTCTTCATCTTAAATGTAACCTAGTACCTTCCAGCACAAATATAGTGCATTATTTATGCTCCTGTTTACTGAGTCAGAACACAGAGTGACATCATTTTCTGACAGGAAGCATCGTCACATGTTGAAGTGTCACCTGTCGGTGGTGACAGATCAGACACGATGCTTCAAACAGCTGCATTTGGAAATAAGCTTCACGCTCTCTGTGCTCCTGTATGTGAGTTTTAGAGTGTGTGTGTGTGTGTGAGAGAGAGAGGGTTTATGTATTAATGTTCCTGTAAAATACTGTGTGAAGGTTATGTTAAATACATAAAGCCAACAGTTTCCTTAATAACATGAACTTGAGCTCCTCCTGTCCACATGTCAAACATAATGAACCACAAACTGCAGCTTCAGACAAAAGTGTCTGCCAAATGACTGTAATGTAAACACGTGTCATATTTGATTGACAGGTGTGATTTGTGTTTGTTAAACTTTATTTTAACGTGATGTTCAATGAGCTGTAAAGTCACTGTTGTAACTGCACTCGCATGTATTTACCTCAGTCATGTTCTTGTGTGTATTTTGTGCGTCGTTGATGCATCTTATTATGTCACTCCGTCTGCTTTTCATCTCCCATTAAATTCATTTAATGACTCCTATTGCATTAATAGTATAATTAGTGCTAACGATTGTATTATTCTAATTTTATGGCTGATAGTTTTTCCCAAGTGGAGTTCAGCTGTTGACCAACATCATCTCTTCTCTGAGCTTGGTGACGGTAAAAATCCCTCCACTGAACTGAACCTGCTGAGCTCTCCTTCACTGGCAGAATGAACCTGGAGGCCGTCCCAGCAGCCGACTGTGTAATGAGCTGCTGTCTGAGGAAATCAGCTGCTAAATACACAAAGACTGTGGCTGCTAACCCGTTGTCTGACAGTTTGTATTTGCAAACTGATATCATTTCTCACATTAAGGTGACCAGATGGAAACGGTGAGAAAATGGGACAAGCTTTAAAAAACGCTCTCTATCAGTGAACATTACTAAAGCAGCTTTGGAATAAACCAGTTTACAGACCAGTTCATTCAAATCCTACCAGAGAGAGAGCTTCCTCCCTGTTTGTAAATCTAAAGTCGCACCTTTTATTTAAAGAGGATTGAGAGGGGGGTGTTCTGTTCGCTCTTCCACAGGGAGGATGGCCTCCCCTCACATCCTCTCAATCAAACGATAACTGTAGATATTGCATGAATTGTGAAAATGGACAGAACAGTCCTTCATATGAAATAGCTCAGAAACTGCTGAGAAGAAATATGATAATAGCAATAACTGCATGAAAGCTATAATGAAAAACCTTAAAGTTCAAGTGACGTTAGTTCCAGCAGATCACAGATATCACATGTCTCTGTGTCTGGATATAAAAATAACAATAAACAGACACGTTACAGAAACATAGTGCAGACACTGTATCACTGTGGAAATAAAAAGGCTGTTGGGATTAAATGATGACTGTCAAAACATTTTCTGCACAAACTCTGAAGTCCTCAAGTTTTCCTGCTGGATTTGTATCAAACCTCCATCACCCAAAGAAAGAAAGCTTCACTGACTTCAGAGCTAAAAACTCTACACAGATTTTTGTAGACATTTGTAGTTTAACACATGTATGATGTTTTTAATGAGCAGGTATAACTTTTATAGTGTGGAAGTTTTATATTGTGCATGTGTGTAAAGTGTGTATCTTTACTCTAATCCTGATGCTTCTGCTTTACGATGCTTTACAGTGTTAATAATCACATCTGGACTTACACAGCCTTTCTGCAGTTCCTCACAGCTGGAATCAGTCTCCGTCGTCCCTCCACTGATGTCTTGTACTTCTGCAGGTCCAACTCATCCAGAACCTCCTCTGACATCTGCAGCATGTAGGCCAGAGCTGAGCAGTGGATCACAGAGAGTTTCTTCTTTGATCTGTTCTCTGACTTCAGGAACTCTTGGATCTCCTGATGTACTGAGTGGTCGTTCATCTCCGTCAGACAGTGGAAGATGTTGATGCTTCTGTCAGGAGAGATTTTTGTCCTCTTCTCCTTCAGGTTGTTGACGGCTCTCTGGATGATTTCAGGACTGTTGTCTGTCCGACCCAGCAGGCCTCCTAAGAGTCTCTGGTTGGACTCCAGAGAGAGGCCATGAAGGAAGCGGACAAACAGGTCCAGGTGGCCATTTTTACTCCTCAGGGATTTCTCCATTGCACTCTTCAAGAAGACATCCAGGGTTGAATCAACATGTTTTTCTCCCAGAAAAGCCTCCAGTACCTCTGTGTTCTTGTTGGTGTGGCAGTGGAACATGTAGACGGCAGCCAGAAACTCCTGAACGCTCAGATGAACAAAGCAGTAGACTGTTTTCTGGAAGATCACACTCTCTCTTTTGAAGATCTCTGTACAAACTCCGGAGTACACCGAGGCCTCTGAGACATCCAGACCACACTGCTCCAGGTCTTCTTGGTAGAACATGATGTTTCTTTTCTTCAGCTGTTCAAACGCCAGCCTCCCCAGCTTCAGAAGAACCTTCCTGTCAGCCTCCGTCAGCTCCTGTGGACTCGTCTCATGACCCTCATCGTACTTCTGCTTCTTCCTCTTTGTCTGAACCAGCAGGAAGTGTGAGTACAGGTCAGTCAGGGTCTTGGGCAGCTCTCCTCTCTGGTCTGTACTCAACATGTGCTCCAGAACTGTAGCAGTGATCCAGCAGAAGACTGGGATTAGACACATGATGTGGAGGCTCCTGGATGTCTTGATGTGCGAGATGATTCTGCTGGACAGCTCTTCATCACTGACTCTCCTCCTGAAGTACTCCTCCTTCTGGGCGTCAGTGAAGCCTCGTACTTCTGTCACCCTGCCAACACATGAAGGAGGGATCTGATTGGCTGCTGCAGGTCGGGAAGTGATCCAGACGAGCCGAGGAAGCAGATTCCCCTCGATGAGGTTTGTCAGCAGCACGTTGACTGATGACTTCTGTGTGACATCAGACACGACCTTCCTGTTCTTGAAATCCAGTGAAAGTCTGCTTTCATCCAGGCCGTCAAAGATGAACAGAAGTTTCCAGACAGCGAGCTTCTCTGCTGTGACCTTCTGTAATGTTGGATGGAAAACATGGAGCAGCTGGAGAAGACTGCACCGCTCATCTCTGATCAAGTTCAGCTCCCTGAACGAAAGCAGAATCAGCAGACTGACGTCTTGGTTTTCCAAGCCCTCTGCCCAGTCCAGAGTGAACTTCTGCACCAAGAAGGTTTTTCCAACGCCAGCGACGCCGTTCGTCAGAACGACTCTGATGTGTCCCTGTTGGCCGGGTAAGGCTTTAAAGATGTCGTGGCACTTGATTGGAGTGTCATGGAGGGTCTCCATCTTGGAAGCTGTCTCAAGCTGCCTCACCTCATGTTGGGTATTAACCTCTTCGCTCTGTCCCTCTGTGATGTAGAGCTCAGTGTAGATCCTGTTGAGGAGGGTTCCACTTCCTGTTTCATCACTTCCTTCAGTCACACGTTCACATCTCCTCCTCAGACTGATCTTATGTTCATCTAAAACCTCCTGCAGACCACCACTCACTAAAAAAGAGAAAACACTGTGAGACAAAACAAAGATTTGACCATCTGCTGATTATTTTCATTACCAATAAAAAACGATCAATATAAGAACATTTAGAGAAGTAAAGGTGATAAAGTCCAGTTTTGGGGGAACATCAGAACAGCCTCTGACTGTGTGTTGGTGGACGTGTTTGATTGACAGCAGAGGCGACAGGCTGAGCCTCAGCAGCTCGTCTGCAGCTCTTCAGTGAACAGCTCACTGTGGCTGTTCCTCACTGGGATATTTACAACTGATCCACCCATCAAATAATACAGAATATGTTCACGTCTTGTCATGTAGACCTGTTTTTATTGAACAGCACCGCTAACAAAGCGCTGCGAAAAACGCTGTGACAAATGCACTCCATTTCCTGTAGCTGCTTCACAATAAAAGCCTCCCGCTGGTTTGAAAACGTTTATGTGAAGCAGCAGCAGCAAATGAACAAAGCTCTGATATGACTAAAGTAACAGTGAACAGTAAAGAAAGTTTGACATCTGAACGTCCAAACAGGAACAGGAGTGAGAGGAAACTCCAACCCACAGAGATTCAGTTAGAAGCTTCAAACGTACCGACAGATACGAGGGACAAGGTTCATTTATTTGTCATCCTACAACACAGGGCTGCACAACGAAGTGCAAGTTGTAGTCCGAACTGCTACATAAGAAAAAAAACTATTTTTTATGGTGAGAGACTATTAAAAACAGAGCTTTCTCTCTGGTCACCAGCACAGACACGTGTTGATCCAATCAGTTTAGCTACAGACGAGGCTTTGGTTTGAGGGAGGAGACCAGCGGTGGAAGAAGTATTCTGATCCTTTACTTAAGTAAAAGTACTAAAACCACAGAATGAAAATACTCCTCTACAAATAAAAGTCCTGCATTCAAAACCTTAATGTAAATCAGAAATACTTTATTGATCCCCGAGGGGAAACTCTTTTGCTGCAGCAGCTCGCTGTCACGTCAGTGCACACAGGGATAGAAGTACTAAGCAAAAAATATAAAACACTATAAAAACAGGTCAGAAAATAAATTAAGTACCAAGTGGGTATAAGTATAAAATAAAATAAGTGTGAAGTACAAAGTGGGTTTACCGGTTGATGATAATAATACGGTATAAAGTAATAGTGCAATCAATATCAATAAATAGGAAATTTAAACTGAAAAGGGTATATTGCACAGGAGTATTAACATAGAATATTGCACAATTATCTCAAGTATTGCAGAGATGTTAATGATCAATGTCCAGTTTAGTGACTTAGTGTCATACAGACTGACACTTAGAGGGAGGAGTTAAAGAGTTTGATGGCCACAGGCAGGAATGCCTGACTGCTGACCAGGACTGCTGTCCTCCTCCAGATCTCAGTGGGGACATCGGTTGTCCTGGGCGCCATGCCGCTCGGCTTCAGCGCGATCAGCTGTTCCCTGGTGTAAACAATGCGGCCAAACAGCTGATCTGCAGCGGTGCCCTGACCGAGTAGCAGGAGGAGAAGTTCCACAGCAAAAAAAAGTCCTAAAACACTTTCTACTCTCATCTTCGTAAAGAGCGTAGTTTAAATTATACTTACACACAAGTTACTCAAGTTTGGAAGAAAACGGTTTCTTTGGAAGAAAAGGAAAGCTAAAAGTTGGAAAAAGTAAGACGACGAGACAGAGCTAAGGCAACAGCCTTAGACTCAACACCCGAGTGCACTCATTTTAATCTCGGGTGACTTCAACCATGTCAGTGTTTCAACAACACTGACTAACTTCACCCAGTATGTGAGCTGTCCTACTAGAGAGGAGAGGACACTAGACCTGATGTATGTTAACGTTAAGGACGCATACAGCTCTTCCCCCCTCCCCCCTCTGGGTAGGTCAGACCACAAATCCTGCTATGTGCCTCTGGTTAAAAGGCAGCCTGTGACCACAAGGACAGTGAGGAGATGGTCAGGGGAGGCCTATGAGACACTGCAGGAATGTTTTGAGGTGACAAACTGGGATGCACTCTGTGAGCCTCATGGAGAGGACATTGACGGGCTAACTGAGTGCATCACTGGCTACATTAACTTCTGTGTGGACTGCAATGTCCCAACCAAGATGGTCCATTGTTATCCAAATAACAAACCGTGGGTAACAAAGGACATCAAGGACATTCTGAACGCCAAGAGGAGGGCCTTTACGGATGGTAATAGGGAGGAGGTGAGGGCAATCCAGGCTGACCTGAAGGTGAAAATCAGGGAAGCCAAGGAGAAGTACAGGAGGAAGCTGGAGAGGAAACTCCAGCAGAACAATATGAGGGAGGTCTGGAGCGGCATGAAGACCATCACTGGCTTCAGACCGACTGGCAGCAGAGGAGTTGAAGGCAGCTTGGACAGGGCCAACGAACTGAATCTGTTCTTTAACAGATTCGACACACCGGCTCCTGCTCATCCCCCTCTAACTCAGCTGCTGTCGGCCCTCAAGCTCCTCTGAGTACTCTGCTCCCCTCCCCACCAGGCTAACGGCCCTCTCCAGACCGACGACTCCCCCCCTCCCCCACCTGTAACTTCTGCTGTGTGCCTGACTGCTGACCAGGTGAGAGGACAGCTGATGAGGCTCCACTCAAACAAGGCTGCAGGCCCCGATGGCGTTAGCCCCGGGGTGCTAAAAGCCTGTGCCCCCCAGCTTTGTGGAGTCCTTCAGCATGTCTTCAACCTGAGCCTGAGTCTTCAAAGGGTCCCCATTCTGTGGAAGACATCTTGCCTCGTTCCTGTGCCGAAGACGCCACGCCCCAGTGGCTCCAAGGACTACAGACCGGTGGCACTGACCTCCCACATAATGAAGACCCTAGAGAGACTAGTGCTGGAAAAGCTGCGGCCCATGGTCAGACCCCTCCTGGACCCCCTTCAGTTCGCCTACCAGCCCCGGCTGGGAGTTGAGGACGCCATCATCTACCTGCTTAACCGCATCCACACCCACCTGGACAGGCCGGCAAGCATGGTGAGGATCATGTTTTTTGACTTCTCCAGTGCTTTCAACACCATCCGGCCTACCCTGCTGGGGGAGAAGCTGGCAGCGATGCAGGTGGATGCCCCCCTTGTGTCCTGGATTGTGGACTACCTGACTGGCAGACCACAGCACGTGCGCCTGCAGCACTGTATGTCAGACAGCGTGGTCAGCAATACTGGGGCCCCTCAGGGGACCGTCCTCTCTCCCTTCCTCTTCACCATCTACACCACAGACTTCAGCTACCACACAGAGTCCTGCCACCTTCAGAAGTTTTCTGATGACTCTGCTGTGGTGGGATGTATCAGCGGTGGTGATGAGACGGAGTACAGGGCTGTGGTGGGTAACTTTGTTTCATGGTGCGAGCAGAACCATCTGCAGCTCAATGCGACAAAGTCAAAGGAGCTGGTTGTAGATCTACGGAGGGCCAAGGCACCAGTGACCCCGGTTTCCATCCAGGGGGTCAGTGTTGACATTGTGGAGGACTACAAGTAGCTGGGAGTACACTTAGACAACAAACTGGACTGGACCAAGAACACTCAGGCTGTTTATAGGAAGGGCCAGAGCCGCCTCTATTTTCTGAGGAGGCTGAGGTCCTTCAACATCTGCCGGACGATGCTGAAGATGTTCTATGAGTCTGTGGTGGCCGGTGCTGTCCTGTATGCTGTTGCATGCTGGGGCAGCAGGCTGAGGGCAGCGGACGCCAACAGACTCAATAAACTGATCCGCAAGGCCAGTGACATTGTGGGGGTGGAGCTGGACTCTCTGGTGGTGGTGTCAGAGAGGAGGATGCTGGCCAAACTACACGCCATCTTGGACAGCGTCTCCCACCCGCTCCATGACGTGCTGGTCAAACAAAGGAGCACCTTCAGCGGAAGACTCATCCCACCAAAAAGCACCACAGAGCGCCACAGGAAGTCATTCCTGCCTGTGGCCATCAAACTATTTAACTCCTCCCTCTAAGGGTTAGTCTGTTTGACCCTAGGTCACTAAACTGGACATTGAGCATTACATCTCCGCCATAATTAATAATAATTGTGCAATATTCCGTGTACTACTTCCGTGCAATATTAGTTTTCCCCTTGTTAGTTTTTTCTTATTTATTGCTACTGATACTATATACCTCAATTACTCTTCGACAGTACATGCACCTCCGCTTATTAATATTATTTATTACATAAGGAGTTACATTGTATTTTAGACTGTACTTTCATCATCAACCGGTAAACCCACTTGGTACTTGACACTTAGTTTATCTTATACTTATACTGACATGATACTTAATTTATTTCTGACCTGTTTTAGAGTGTTTATTTTTTCTAGTACTTTCTCCTGTGTGCACTGACGTAAAGACGAGCTACTGTAACAAAGAGTTTCCCTACGGGGATCAATAAAGTATTTCTGATTCTGATTCTGAACAGGGAGCATGCACCTGTCAGTGTTTTATTATATCTGATGTTTCTGGATTAATATTCTGCTTAATATTCCTGCTGCATTAATGTGTGTGTTGCATTTTACTGCTGCAGATGTTTAAGGTTGAGCTCATTTTAACTGCTTTATATACTGTTGGGTAGTTTAATCTGCAGCAATGCATCATGGTCTATAAGATCATCATGTGTTTGTAGCATCTGGTTTGTGACGATGCATTTTCCAGCTGATCCGAAGGGGGGTTAAAGAGTTTATTTAGCTTCAGAAGGAGGAGAGTTTTCTCAGCACATAAAGCAAACACTTCATCCTTCAGTTCATCAATACATCTGGAGATACATGGTTTTCACTGGACAGGAAGGGGATGAAAAACTCTAATCTGTAAAGTAACTAGTAACTAAGACAAAGTGGAGTAAAAAGTCCAATATCTGCCTCTGAGGTGTGGTGGAGCAGAAGTACAAAGCAGTCGAATTCGTACCTAAGTGCAGTACTTGAGTAAATGTATTTCGTCACATTCCACCACTGGAGGAGACCATCTCCGGCTGGCCCTGTCCTCTGTGGACAGAGGGTTTTAGTGTTGTTCCCTCTTTAACACTGCGTGGTTCTCTACAGTTTTACAAACTGTTTCTATGTGCTATTTTGAGCTCAGAGCCCGTTCCTCACCCAGGAGGCTCTTGTCATCTCGGGCCCAGACTACTGCAACTCGCTCCTGGCTGGTCTGCCTGCACGTGCCCTCCGACCTCTGCAGCTCATCCAGAATGCAGCAGCCCGGCTGCTCTTCAACCTCCCCAAGTTCTCCCACACTACACCGCTCCTCCGCACCCTGCACTGGCTGCCGGAGGCTGCTCCAATCAGATTCACTGGTACTTGCCTACTGCGCTGCGAATGGCTCAGGCTCTTCCTACATCCAGGACACGGTCAGACCAGACCAGTCCACTACGCTCTGCTGCTGCCAATCAGCTTACTACCCCCACTACCAGGGGCCCAGCTACCGCTCAACAAACTCACCACTGTTTGCTGTCCTGGATCCACAATGGTGGACCGAGCTCCCCACTGACATCAGCACAGCAGAAACTCTACACATCTTCAGCCTGAAGACTCCAAAACTAAATGCAGCACTTGAAGCCGTTCAGCTTACTTGATGAAGCTGATGTCCTGCATGAGTCTTGCAGGTTTTGGGTTGTATCCACATGGTTGAATGCACTTATTGTAAGTCTCTAAACAATCGTAATGTAATGAAATGTAGCAGGTTACGTTTTTAAGTACAGATGTACAGTCTTACTTTGTACAGTGCTTGTCTGACTGGCTGTCTGCAGTCCAGGTCTTGTTCTGGATCTTTTTCCACACTGGGGACAGGAGGAGTCTCCTGATGAAGCAGACTGGTCCCAGTATGAGGTGATGCACCGTCTGCAGAACCAGTGTCCACAGCTGGTAGAGACTGGATCCTTCAGGACGTCCTGACACAAAGCACAGCAGGACGGCTGCTCCTCCACAGAAACATGACTCCTCTTCCTCTCTCTGTGAAGACATTTCTTTAGAACTAAAATCATTTGTTGATTGTTGTTGAAAAATATCAAGATGGCCGACACTGTGTCGAAGCTCAGAGGGTCACAGAGAACAGTAAAAGTGTCGTTTCTTTTCTGTTTGAACTCAGTCTGTAATGAAAATGACTGATCCTGTTATCTCACTAATTAACTGCTTTTCCTCTCTGACTGTCATATTAAACATTTAGTGATCTGCCTGTAGTTTGTTATTAATACAAACTCAACACTTCCTGCAGCTACTTCACAATAAAAGCCTTCCATTAAACAGAGCTGATTATGTCCTTCACTGTTTTACAGTCACTTTGGGCAGCTTAGCTTGAGTTAGTTAGGTTTGCACTGAGGCTGGAAGTGGTCTAAATAACTGTGGTAGACCAGCAGTGTAAGACACATGGCATGTAACAGTGGTGTCACAGGTTCAAGTCCAGACGGTTGCCTTGTTTGCGTGTCATTATGTTTTCTGTCACTCTCTACTGTCAACTATCAAATGAAGGTAGAAATGTAATATTCTAAAAAAGAGAAGTGGTCCAAATCTACATTTGACCATTTTCTGCCCCTTTTTTATCAGCTGATAACTTTTAGCAAAGTGCTGTTTGTTCTTCACCTTCAGGAACAATATATGGTGGAGAGAATCTGAGCTCAAAGGTCCACTTACTAATGTTTCAAAGCAAAGTGTTTGATCAAGCAAAGTGTGATCAAGGAGAGCAAAGCTTTTCTACAAATGCTTTTTCACCACATGTTGCACAATTATGATATGAACTGATTCAAGATGCTTCTGGTGGATCATAACAGCTGATCTGAGGAAGAGCAAACAACTAAATATTCTGAGGACAAATATGAGAAAAGAAATTACATTTGAAGCAGATTCTTTCTGAACAGTTCTAAATCTTTACAGCAACTTCAACGTGTCGGAAAATATCTGAAGATTTTCTTGAAGAGTAAATTCTGAAATGGAGGCTCTCAGGTGTTTTGCTACAGAAATAAAATAAGATCCATTTCAGTTTGAAACAGTATCTGCACTAATAGTTCTGCATCAGGAATCTAAATCTTTTAGCAGAACATTTTGTCTTCATCCTCAATGCTTCATCTTCCATCAGGTCAGTTTACAGTAAAAACAGTCTCTTACTTTGTGTCTGAGGGTCCAGGTTCATTTCTTAAGTCTGGAGGTTTATCTTTGGACCAGTCACTCTTCAGAGACAGACAGCTGGATCCTGGAGACTCTGCTCTGTCCTCCTCTTCCTCCACACAAACACTCATCTTCTGGACTTCAGTCAGTCTGAGAGGTGAAACAGTAACACTGACTGAGCTCAGAACACAAGAATCAGGAGAAACAAGTCTGTTCAAGAGTCACAAACAAGACCAGAGAACAGGAAGTAACACACACACACACACACACACACACACACACACACACACACACACACACACACACACAGCATAATGACTCCACCCAGAGCTCCACCTGGTCAGTCTTCTTATCTGCGCTTGTTTTCTTGGGTTACTGTAGGTTAAATATTTATTATTCAGCCAATCCCGACTTTGTGTCCACAGATGAATCAAACTGTTCATTCTAACATTTCTGTCCTCTACAGTCCACAGGGAGAAAACTTTGGCAGTAAAATAATAAAAATGTTGGATTAACACTCACCCTGCCTCGGCCTTCAGTGTCCTTCTGCTCTGTCGACTCAAAATGGAGTCTGAACCACAGACTGTAAAAAACAGCTCTGAACTGGCTGAACACTTTCACTTTCAGGTTCCTTCCCTGTTCTCATGTCACATGGTCAGTGTTGCTCCTCCCCTCTCCATTTACAGGAAATCAGGCGAGTTCATCTGCGTGTGTGTGTGTGTGTGTGTGTGTGTGTGTGTGTGTGTGTGTGTGTGTGTGTGTGTGGGTCACACAGATCAGCTGTTGAGCATGATGTGTTCATGAGCGTCTCTCGCAGCTTCAACAGATTGAATTCAAATGAGTTTTGGTCAAACTGTTGGAACTTAAATTATGTTTAAATGATGTAAATAAATCGGTTTTGTTTAAGTTACAAGTAAAGTGCTTTAAACCAAATGAAGTGAATGTGTTCTGTAACAGACTTATAGGGAACACAAACACAGCTCATCTCAGCACAGGAGCCCCAATAATCTTAACTCAAAGTCCACTTCATAGCTTTTTCTGGAGCTTTAACCCATTTTTCAATTTATGTTATTTAATTTTATGTTAATTTCCGTTGTTGCTGCGGATGGCGGTTTGTGACAAGAATGAATTATGAATGAATGAACAATTCCACCCTTTCTTCCTTCCACATTAATTTAAATACATTTTGGCAACGTCCTTTTAGGTATAAAAAGAAAGAGTTTTTACTTCAGTAAAAGCAACAAGTAAAACTCTTGCAAGCAAAATCTTAGTAAAAGTACAGAAGTATTAACAGCAAAATGTAGTTAACGTATCAAAAGTACCGTTACGGGATCATTATTACTGATGCTTTAACGTGGAAAAAGCTATTTCATTTTGTAAATGGTCGAGGTGTTGCAAAGTTTAACTATTACACTGAGCAGTTTAATCTATGATGATGAAAATAGATGTTTTACAAGTTGATCGTATGATTTGTTTGTAATCTGCAAAGTAACTAGTAAAGTGTAGTGAAGTAAAGACGACAATATTTCCCTCTGAAATGTACTCGAGGAAAAGTATAAGGTTTCAGAAATACTGAAATCCTCTAGCAAAGTAAAAGTAGCTAAAAGTTGTAAGTGCAGTACTGAAGTAGATGCACTAAGAATGAAGGGAGTTGTGTGTGAGCTCAGTAAATGCTGCAGAGCTTCGGGCTTGGCTCAGGTTAACACACTCAAACCAAATAGTGTCTGGTGATTCAACCAGCGGCACCAAGTTTTGAGGTCAACACCATCACCGCCAACAACACCACCAGAACATTTGGTCCAGTTACACCAAAGATTTTACGCTCTTAATGCATATAGGCCTATCCAGTTCATTCTTCAGTTATCTTGTCCGTAAATTTCATTTCCCAACGTGAATCAGAATCAGAATCAGAAATACTTTATTGATCCCCGTAGGGAAACTCTTTGTTACAGTAGCTCGTCTTTACGTCAGTGCACACAGGAGAAAGTACTAGCAAAAAATAAACACTCTAAAACAGGTGAGAAATAAATTAAGTATCCAAAAAAAATATTCTTAAGTCTCTTTTGTCTGCACCCCTCTCTCTTCCCTCGCCGCTTCGTTCCACCTCTGCATCCTCGGTGTGTCCTCCTCCAGATCTCAGTGGGGACATCGTTTGTCCTGGGCGCCATGCCGCTCGGCTTCAGCGCGATCAGCTGTTCCCTGGTGTAAACAATGCGGCCAAACAGCTGATCTGCAGCGGTGCCCTGACCGAGTAGCAGGAGGAGAAGTTCCACAGCAAAAAAAGTACTAAAACACTTTCTACCCTCATTTTCGCAAAGAGCGTAGTTTAAATTACACTTACACACAAGTTACTCAAGTTTGGAATAAGAAAGGAAAGTTAAAAGTTGGAAAATGTAAGACGACGAGACGGAGCTACGGCAACAGGCAGCATGCGGGCTGGCGCGTGCGCACTTAAACCTGAAGCTGTAAATGTACCGAAGCCCGCAGGAGCTCCACACAGGAATTCAGTTCAGGGGGAGAAATGATCAATATTTGATTCAGTTATTTACATTGGGCTAAAATTAGCTAATTTTAATATAGTGGGTCAAAGTAGTTGGTTTCATATCAACATTTGTAGATACGTGTATATCAACGTTAAAGTCTTATAACTGCTCGTGGCTTTTGAGGTGCTTTTGGCGTTTTGAGGCAATAAATGAGGGTAGGCTATAATAACCATTTTAGCAGATCACACACGCTGATTCATGCCTCTAATTCGTTCTGCTGCCTAGGGAGGTAAGAGGATTACTAGCAGCATCTACGCAGGGCTGCAGTGGGTGTGCAGCTCCCTCAGTCTGCATCTACTGCTCCATCTACTTAACTGCTCATCTGGAAAAGGAAACCAGTTATTCAGAGCCATCGTGGTGACTCATGCTGCCACAGTGCGAGTGGGAGTCAGGTACAGTGAGGTGGCCAAAGGTTTGTTGGGCTCATACTGCCATGTTTCACATGGCGCCACCGTGTGGTTAGTATGTGAACGTGGATCAATGTGTAGCCTCATCAAATGTGATGAGAATCGATTTGTAGGTAATTCATTTGATCGATGTTAAAGGTTGAAATTCTACTAACAGGTGTTGTGTGTGAATCACAGCTGATGGATCTTCTTCCTCTATTGTTGTCCAGAACAAAACACATCAGTGAGCCGCTCTGTTGCACTGGGTGACATGTTCCTTCATCACCATGAACACACACACTGTAGTTTATTCTGACTCAGTCCCACACACACCGTCCTGCTGAGGATTCGCTGCTTTTCTTTGTTTTATATCATTGCAAACTGAATAATAATAATAATAATAATAATAATAATAATAATAATAATAAAAGGCAGACGGAGAGGAAGATCCAAGAGATCAGCAGGTTCCTACGTACCTTCTGCCATGGCCACCAGAACTCTTGGAACCAGTTCCTGGGTTGGGCGCCCAGAACTCCCTCCGTCAAACTACCACTGGACTCACTCCCTTCCAGTGCATACTCGGCTACCAACCCCCTCTCTTCCTGTGGTCATGAGAACCATCGGCGGTACCTGCAGTAGACTACTGGTTCAGAGAGAGCGAGAGGGTCTGGGACGCAGCTCACCATCAGCTGCAACGAGCTCTTCGCAGACGCAGAATGACGGCCGACCTGAGACGATCCACTGCCCCAGTCTATCAACCTGGTCAGAAGGTCTGGCTGTCGACCCGGGACATCAGAATGCGTCTGCCCTGCAAGAAGCTCAGTCCCAGATTCATTGGTCCCTTCACCATCACTAAGCAGATCAACCCGGCTCCAGCTCAGCTCCAATTACCACCTCAGTACAGAATTCACCCAACTTTCCATGTGTCCTCCTCAAACCTCACCGCCCTTCTGTTTCTGTTTCCACAGAGCCTGGCGCAGTAGCTGAACCCCCCCTCCTCTCATCCTGAAGGACGGAGCGGCGTACCAGGTCAACGAGATCCTGGACTCCCGGCGCCGTGGTGGTCTACTGGAATACCTGGTGGACTGGGAGGGCTACAGTCCCGAGGAGCGCTCATGGGTACCTCGGCATGACATCCTTGACCCCTCTCTGCTCGAGGGGGGGACTGTCACAGACCCGCCAGGCTCCACCATCAGCCAGTCACAGCGCACTCCCTCACCAGAATACTAATCACACACACCTGCTCCCCATCAGCACCTCATCACTACTAGGATAAAAGCAAACCACTCGCCTCAGCCAGATGTCCGGTTTTCATTGAAACGTAAGGACTCTACATGTGGACTTTGCAAGACTTCCCCATTCTACTCCAGCGTGTTAAAAGTACTCAGTATGCAGAATGGCCCCTTTCAGAGTGTTAAGTTATGGAGCCTTCAAGGTCCTGGGTATGAGCCCGTTCTGTAAAGGAGAGGAGTTTAAGACAGTGCATGAATTCATTGTTTTTGCATCCTTATCGCTCGATATTTCCGTTTACAAATACTGTTCTAAATATGCACATTTGGGGCAGATTGTAGCCTAAAGGAGTCGATAGTTTTCTGACTTCGAAATAGAGCTAAAACGATAAGTCAATAAATCAATCGAAAGAAACAATAATTCACAAATGTTTTGATTGTTTATTATTGTTCATTTTTCAAGCACAAAATGCCAAAAATAGCTTCTCAAGTGTGCTCATCTGATGCTTTTCTTTGTCTCATGTGACAGTAAACTGAAGATCTGTGGATTTCGGACAATACGAAGACATTATCTCAGGCTCCAGGAAATTGTGATTGTGGGCATTTGTCAGTATTTTCTTACATTTTCGATAGATCAAGAATTATTAATCAAGAAAATAATCGCCAATGAGATTTATTCTTTATGAGTTTATTTACTTTTTGATAAATCATCTGTGCTGTCAAAAGTTTAACTGCTGGAGTCAAGAGAGTTGGAATGACTGCATTAATTCACTTAATTAGCCCAGGCATGTGGACCATTTGTTGTCCACATAAATAGAAAATGTATTTCAATTAAAGATTGTTGCAGTTCATCATCTCTTTCTATTTTGACAGCCATGAATGCACCTGCTTTGTGCTTGAGGAGCATCTTCATTTCACAAAAGTACATTTATTTTCATACAGGAGTCAGTTCATGATGGTTTGCAGATGATAAAATAAAATTCAATTTCAATCCATGTGAGTGGGAACATAAATCCTCCAGAATCTCCCAAAGGAAACATAGAGAGCTCAAAAGTTTTAGCATCTTCTCAAACAAAGCCTCACCTTCAGGTAGAAGAACCTGAACTAACACTCACTCCTGCTTGTAACAGTAAACACACGGTACTTACCAGAAAGTAATTGGTGACGGTCCTCATGCGCTTATGCGCCAGAATAATCCAGATGACCACCATGTTACCGACCACAGACACCGCAACGATGCTGCAATACGCGACAGCCCAGAGTGTGATCTGCCACACCGGCTGGATGAACTGGTTGAAGCCGTCGCTGCAGTTAACGGAGGCGTTTGTCACGTTAGTGGCGTTACACTCGGTGGCATTGTAGAGCGGGTCCATCTTTCCGGCATCAACTTGTTTGAAGAGCTGGATGTTAAAAATAGATCAGTGTCCTGTTGCTGGGAACGATTCCTCTCTAGGAGGAAGAGGAGCAGCCCGTGTGGAAATCTGAAAAGCGCAATTCCCACATTTTGTGGCGGAAATGTCTTTACGCACCGCGAAGCCGCGCGCTCCTGAGGACATCACCAAAACGCACGACGCAGCTCACCAACAGTTGACGTACTTCAGGCTGTTTAACCCCCCCACCCCTCCCTCCACTATTCACTCCCCCCTCACACACTCACTCACACACCCCTTCCCTCGAAACACACCGTGTGACTGCTCTTGCTCTTGTTTGTCTGGCCGATAGATCAGCTGTTGGAAATCACTCTGTTTGACCCTGAAATGCAACATCATTTATCTGGAGCCCTAATACGATCTCAGCAGGATTAGTCCTGAGTCCTCTGGGTCAGTCTGATGAAACTGGTTTAAATAGGCCTAATGTGACGAGTTTTAATGTCCAAAACAAAAAAAAGCAGTAAATCAACAATTCATAAATGGTTTATAATGTTGTTGTTAGCAGAGATAATTACATTTTAAGTGTTTATTTATATATTTGTCGAGAATTATTAAGCATCTAACTGGTGTATCAAAAGATAATGAATGACTGGCAGCATAAAACAGCTGTAATCATATGAATGTTAAATATGAATTTATTTATAGTATTGGTTCTATTAAATGTATTATGTCAGTTAATCAATTATTTATTTGAATTATATAATCAATTATATTTATTAATGGAGTATCTATTTATTTATAACATTTATAAATAAATATAAATACACTGTCCATGACAACTGCAACAAATGTCATTAGCTGATCAAGCCCACATGGCTGAAAGCTCCAGAAGAAATCTAGTAAGTGGACCTTGAGTTAAGAATGTTCATGTTTTGAACATATAAACCGTTTTAAACCGCCTGCGAATGATTTATACATGTGTATAAACAGTTAATAAATGTTTTATAACACACTGTAATGACATGTTCATGTGTGACACATATCATTCAATAAAACAAAAGCTGTGTTATTAATCAGTTATTAACTGTTATCACCAATTAGAGAGAAGTTATAGTTGACCGTCCACTAAGCCCGCTCCCCTTAGTTAGCTGCTGCTGCTACACGGTCAAACTTAGTTAGTTGCTGTTCCTACACTTGTCAAACTTTCCCTTCTTGCACATATATGCAGTTTAAAATAATAACTGTGGCAGATTTACCATCAAATCGTTATTTTTTAAACAATGGGTCCTTTATTTGAGACAGAAGTAAACTAAATCAGCACTTGCTAGCTAGAAATGACACCTGGCGCTGGCAGATTTGATCAGTTTTAGCGAGCTAGCTCATTAAGCTAACGTTAGGTTCATGAGGTGAAAACAGCATCTCCAGCTGACTTTTTATGTTTCAAGCTGACTCATTTTAAAACCATAATCCTGTGAAATGGGTCTTAAATGCGCTGTTGATAGCAACATACATGATATCGTGCTAAAAGACGGAGGCTAAAGCTAACAGATCCCAGGCAAACAGTGAGCAACCTCACCAGTGGATAAACCAAGACATGGAAAAAATAAACATGGTTCTTGTATAGCCAGGTATGCTAACGCTAGCAGTTTTAGAGCAGATTAACAATGATTAATCCGTTCTTTACACGTTTGGAAAGGCTAAAAACTCTTTAAATGCAGAGTATCTCTATCACTACAGCCCCATGCACATCACTTCATCATGTAGAGGAGTCCAAAGCTTGACAGACCGTCACAGTTACGGTTGCTAAGATGTGACTGTTCGGGGGAGAGGTTCAGCTAATGATCGGCTGTTGATAAAAACACTGATTAACACTTTAGAGTGTTTTTTACATCTGCTAACAGCTACATTATATGGTGTTGTAAATCATGAATTAAGTGTGTACATACTGCTTCTAAAGTGTCTAGAGTAAAGTGTTATCCACAAGGTAACAAATACGTAAAAGCTGAACAGAGACTTTCCTCCACAGTCATCATTGCAGAGGAAACTGGCTCATGGTCTCGTGTTTACCGATTTCATACTTCAACATTGGATGCATTCAGATAAATCATGTCAATTTAAACCCCTAATGGCCAAATCCAGATTAGCCAACATGCATCTCAAGCTCAACGGTTCAGCTCTGCTTGTCTTGCTGTGAATTAAGGGCTCAATAATTTCAGGTCATGCGGTCACTAGATTGGCCTGCCTGGCCAAACTGCATGTCAGCTCACCAAAGTAATGGAAAATCAGATACGTGGCACTACACATAAAGTGTTTTTATCTCTCAGCACCTCTAACTCGCCGTCTGTCTGTCGCAGCAGATCGGAGCTATTAGAATCCACTGCAGGGAAAACAGGAATTCAATGTCATTTGTCACCTGCTCCCCTCACAGCTGCCGTATCAAACACCACAGTGCAGGCGGTGAAAGCTCCTGTCCGAACAAGTGATGAGGAAAGGATGTGACACGAACAGAGAGGCAGAATTCATCCGAGAATGACAGGGAGCTTCATTTATCTGTTCATCTGCCTCAACACCTGCTTTCATATAAAACTCAAATTAAAAAAGTGAGAATTTGGTAACAAGAACATGTCGACACACAAGAAGGTTACGACTTAAATCTCACATCAAATGGAAAAGAGGGAGAAGTGAATTACTGGAGGTGATTGAAAGAGAGGAGGATGAAGGAAGACATTTTATAATTTAGTGGAGAATTCAGAACAAAATATGGCTCCGATGTTTGTATCTGCTAGAGATTGCCTTAGATATAAGTTATATACGACACAGAACGATCAATTATCATGAACAATTTTGGAACTTCTGTTGCAACAATGCAGCTCCCACCAACATGCCATCAATAAGTGTTGTTTGTTCATACTTTGTTTCGTGAATAAACATTCTTAAACAGCATCATTTAGCAACGAACTGAAAGACCATACAACAATATCATTTATTATGTTTTATTCTCTACAATAAATTCAAGGGCCGTCAGATAAAATTACTAGTAGAACATTACTCTGCACAGCTGTCAGGGATACTCCAGGCTCCACTACCCACTAATCACCCACACCTGCTCCCAATTACACTCCTGCTCCCCATTAGTTCCCAATCACAGCCAGTATATAAGCCCTGGAATCACCTCATAGGTATGTGTCTAACCTCGTTTGAATCCAGGACTCTCCATGCCACTCGGCATATTACCTATATCTCCTGCCTCCAGTGATCTCCCTGCCTGCCTCCAGCGTTTCTCCCTGCCTGCCTCCAGTGATCTCCCTGCCTGCCTCCAGTGTTTCTCCCTGCCTGCCTCCAGTGATCTCCCTCCTACAGACTTCCCTCTCTCCATCCCCACTATATCGGGCTGTTATCCAATAAAGAACATTCTGGTCCATCTCGGTGTCCCCTGCCTGTCTGTACCATAACAGCAGCAAATCTGAGAATTTTAAATGTTGTATGAATCCTGCATAGACAAATGTCACATGACTAATACAGCCCGTTACTCAAGAGTACCACTTTCTAATAAGACACCTATAAGCTGTAACTAATGGCTTTATTAATCGCTGATAAAAAATATACTTTATAGATCAGTTAAGCCACTTTTAATTAGACTTAGGTCTTCCTGATGAACTTATGAGCTAGCTAAAAAAACACAGTATCCTGGTTTCCATCCAAATGTAGAAGTTTTAACCAAATTTACAGAAAAGAAAATGCGATTTCATGTTGTTTCCATCCGCTGCTGCTGTGTGAACACAAGCTCATTGGCTGATGGAGGTAAAGAGCTGGTGAAGCTAATTCTCCAGCCTCTGCCGTTAAAGCATCGCAGAAGAAGAGGACGGAGCGAGATGACGTCATTAAAAGAGTTCAAACAATGGGAAACATGACGTTTCTGTTAGTTTAATGTGTTCATGTGAGGAAGGTTCCAGCCTCCTCATCGCTCCACACACATCTGATGTTTTCAGCTCTTCACTTTAAGTCACATGCTTCATGTACATCATCTTTATTCACTGAGTCTGTTTCCACTTAACTTTGTTCACTCAGTGAGTACACCATTATATATATATTTGTTTTAAATTTGTACTTAAAAAAAAAAAAGAAAGTTGGAACTGTCAGATTATCCCTCTGTTTATAAGATTCACAATCATCATTTGCTTTTATCAGCTCGAGACTGCAACTTCCAAAAATTGAAATGCTACCAGTTTTTTTCCCCTTTAACTGTGTAATATGATTTTACTCGTATCCAAATTTGTTTTAAAGTTGGACTGAATGTTGAAATGGGGTGAATGGCAGCTCTCAAGTATAATCAACTTTATTTATACAGCCCAAAATCACATAACGTATAACACCCTCTATCCTGACAATATTGGTGAGGTTAAAATAGCACAAAAGTCTGTTTTAGAGAGGGCCTATAATCATGCTTTTACTATATTTGAGTTATAGATAAAGGAATGACTTAATGATGAAGACACATTATGAAATTAAACTGAAATATCTATATAGCTTTGATAAAAACTTTAGTATTTTTCATGGCATCATCATTTTAAAAATATCTCATTGTGTGCTTTCACATGGTAAATGGACTGTACTTGTATAGCACCTTTCTAGTGTTTCTGACAACTCAAAGCGCTTCACACACTACAAATCACATTCACACGCCAACTGCTCATCAGTTTAAAGGAAATAACTCATTCATACTCACACACTGAAGGAACAGCCCTTTGCAGCAATTTGGGGTTCAGTGTCTTGCCCAAGGACACTTTGACATGTGGGCTGGGGGAAGCTGGGATCAAACCGCTGACCTTCCGATTGGTGGATGACCCGCTCTACCACCAAGCCACAGCCACCCACATGTGTTTGTTACGGTGACTGACAAGGGAAAACGCACTGCAAATTAAGAAAAAACATGCAAATAGATATACAGTGGTGTGAAAAAGTGTTTGCCCCCTTCCTGATTTCTTATTTTTTTTGCATGTTTGTCACACTTAAATGTTTCAGATCAAACAAATTTAAATATTAGTCAAAGAAAACACAAGTAAACACAAAATGCAGTTTTTAAATGAAGTTTGTTATTATTAAGGGCAAACAAAATCCAAACCTACATGGCCCTGTGTGAAATAGTGATTGCCCACTAAACCTAATAACTGGTTGGGCCACCCTTAGCAGCAACAACTGCAATCAAGTGTTTGCGATAACTTGCAATGAGTCTTATACAGCGCTGTGGAGGAATTTTGGCCCACTCATCTTTGCAGAATTGTTGTAATTCAGCCACATTGGAGGGTTTTCGAGCATGAACTGCCTTTTTAAGGTCATGCCACAGCATCTCAATAGGATTCAGGTCAGGACTTTGACTAGGCCACTCCAAAGTCTTCATTTTGTTCTTCTTCAGCCATTCAGAGGCGGACTTGCTGGTGTGATTTGGATCATTGTCCTACTGCAGAACTCAAGTTCGCTTCAGCTTGAGGTCACGAACAGATGGCCGGACATTCTCCTTCAGGAGTTTTTGGTAGACAGCAGAATTCATGGTTCCATTTATCACAGCAAGTCTTCCAGGTCCTGAAGCAGCAAAACAACCCCAGACCATCACACTACCACCACCATATTTTACTGTTGGTATGATGTTCTCTTTCTGAAATGCGGTGTTACTTTTACACCAGATGTAATGGGACACACACCTTCCAAAAAGTTCAGCTTTTGTCTCGTCAGTCCACAGAGTATTTTCCCAAAAGTCTTGGGGATCACCAAGATGTTTTCTGGCAAAAATGAGACGAACCTTAATGTTCTTTTTGCTCAGCAGTGGTTTTCATCTTGGAGCTCTGCCATGCAGGCCATTTTTGCCCAGTCTCATTCTTATGGTGGAGTCATGAACACTGACCTTAACTGAGGCAAGTGAGGCCTGCAGTTCTTTGGATGTTGTTGTGGGGTCTTTTGTGACCTCTTGGATGAGTTGTCGCTGCACTCTTGGGGTAATTTTGGTCGGCTGGCCACTCTTGGGAAGGTTCACTGCTGTTCCATGTTTTCGCCATTTGTGGATAATGGCTCTCACTGTGGTTCACTGGAGTCCCAAAGCTTTAGAAATGGCTTTATAACCTTTTCCTGTCTGATAGATCTCAATTACTTTCTTTCTCATTTGTTCCTGAATTTCATTGGATCTCGGCATGATGTCTAGCTTTTGAAGATCTTTTGGTCTACTTCACTTTGTTAGGCAGGTCCTATTTAAGTGATTTCTTCATTGAGAACAGGTGTGGCAATAATCAGGCCTGGGTGTGGCTAGAGAAATTAAACCACAGTTAAGTTATGTTTTAACAGGTGGGGCAATCACTTTTTTAAACAGGGCCATGTAGGTTTGGATTTTGTTTTCCCTTAATAATAACAACCTTTATTTAAAAACTGCATTTTGTGTTTACTTGTGTTATCTTTGACTAATATTTACATTTGTCTGATGATCTGAAACATTTAAGTGTGACAAACATGCAAAAAAAAAAAAAGAAATCAGGAAGGGGGCAAACACTTTTTCACACCACTGTAACACAACACAACAAATTAAGAAAACATTTCCATTAATTTGACCACACATGCGCAGTATTTCAAAAACGCATTATGTTGCAGTGCGTTTGCCTTTCTCGGTCCCCGTAGTTTGTACACATGCATGTGTGTATCAGGGCTAAAAGCATCAGCAGGGACTGAAAGAGGAGAAAACCAAGTAAAATTAGCTCCCCTTGCCCTGAGGTCTCGATCCTCACGCCACATATTACATCAGATGTAAAAAACTGTGTGTGTGTGTGTGTGTGTGCACATCAGATTGATACAGTCACATTCGATTATTCTACAGAAGACTCTTCAAACAGAGGAGGATCTACGGAGGGCCAAGGCACCAGTGACCCCGGTTTCCATCCAGGGGGTCAGTGTGGACATTGTGGAGGACTACAAGTACCTGGGAGTACACTTGGATAATAAACTGGACTGGACCAAGAACACTCAGGCTGTTTACAGGAAGGGCCAGAGCCGCCTCTATTTTCTGAGGAGGCTGAGGTCCTTCAACATCTGCCGGACAATGCTGAAGATGTTCTATGAGTCTGTGGTGGCCAGTGCTATCCTGTATGCTGTTGCATGCTGGGGCAGCAGGTTAAAGGTAGCGGACGCAAACAGACTGAACAAACTGATCCGTAAGGCCAGTAACATTGTGGGGTGGAGCTGGACTCTCTGGCGGTGGTGTCAGAGAGGAGGATGCTGGCCAAACTACACGCCATCTTGGACAGTGTCTCCCACCCGCTCCATGACGTGCTGGCTAAACAAAGGAGCACCTTCAGCGGAAGACTCATCCCACCAAAGAGCACCACAGAGCGCCACAGGAAGTCATTCCTGCCTGTGGCCATCAAACTATTTAACTCCTCCCTCTAAGGATTAGTCTGTTTGACCCTAGGTCACTAAACTGGACATTGAGCATTACATCTCCGCCATAATTAATAATAATTGTGCAATATTCTGTTTACTACTCAAGTACAATATTAGTTTTCCCTTGTTAGTTTTTCTTATTTACTGTTACGGATATACCTCAATTACTCTCGACAGTACATGCACCTCCGCTTTTACTATTATTTATTACATAATTAGTGACTTTGTATTTATACTGTACTTCACCATCTACCAGTAAACCCACTTGGTATTCGACACTTAGTTTATCTTATACTTATACCAACATGTTACTTAATTTATTTCTGACCTGTTTATAGTGTATAATATCGTTTTCTCCTGTGTGCACTGACGTAAAGACGAGCTACTGTAACAAAGAGTTTCCCTACGGGGATCAATAAAGTATTTCTGATCTGATCTGATCTGATAAAGCCTTATCTATCTGATATGCATATTGGTTTATTCATTAAGCAGTGCAGTAGAAATTAAGTTTAGTTCCTATTGAAGAGAGACGAGGTGATGAACAGATGGAGGAAGGAGGAAAAAGTCAGGAATTTGAAATTTCATTTCTCACATACGGATCAATACATTATAAACCGATTGAATACACACATTTTTTTGGAATTCAATTTTAAAAAGGCCGTAATTATTCACTTACTCACTTATTCACAAGAGCAGGAGTCCATATAGAAAAAATTCAATAATAAAAACATTATCTTTAGCATGTATACAGTATCTCCTGCTGTGGTGGAAGAAAAATTCAGTTCCTTTACTTAAGTAAAAGTTCCAATATAATAGTATAGAAATACTCCACTAGTCCTGCATAAAAATCCTACTTAAGTAAAAGTAAGAAACATTATTATCACAATGTACTTAAAGTATCAACAGTAAAAGTACTGGTTCTGCAGTAAAATGTCTCCTGTGACTGATATCTGATTCTATCTGACAATGTTATAGCAGCATTTTACTGTTGTAGCTGCTCGAGGTGGAGCTTGTTTTAACTGCTTTATATATAGTTAGCTAGTTTTAACTGCTTTACAGACCCCATTCCAACTAGGCTGCTTAAAGATGTTTTACCCTTAGTTGGCACCTCTTTACTGGATATGAGCAATCTGTCTTTATTAACAGGCTATGTACCACAATCCTTTAAAGTAGCTGTAATTAAACCGCTTCTTAAAAAGCCCACCCTTGATCCTGGGGTTTTAGCCAAGCTCTAAGATCCTTGAGAAAGCAGTCGCCAATCAGTTGCGTGACTTTCTAAATAACAATAGTTTATTTGAGGATTTTCAGTCAGGGTTTAGAGTGCATCTTAGCACAGAGACAGCAAAGTTAGTCACGGAGTTCCACAAGGTTCTGTGCTTGGACCGATTCTATTCACCGTATATATGCTTCCTTTAGGCAATATTATTAGGAAACACTCCATAAACTTTCATTGCTATGCAGATGATACCCAATTATATCTATCGATCAAGTCAGATGAAACTTACCAGTTAACTAAACTTTAAGCATGCCTTCAGGACAAAGACCTGGATGACCTGCAACTTTCTGATGTTAAACTCAGACAAAACTGAAGTTATTGTACTTGGTCCCAAACACCTCCGAGACACATTATCTAAAGATATAGTTACTCTAGATGGCAATGTCCTGGCCTCCAGCAGCACCGTAAGGAACCTCAGAGTTATCTTTGATCAGGATTTATCCTTTATCTCCCACATGAAACAAACTTCAAGGCCTTTTTACACCTATGGAACATTGCATAAATCTGGCACATCCTGTCTCAAAATGATGCCGAAAAATTAGTGCATGCATTTGTTACTTCTAGGCTGGACTACTGCAATTCCTTATTATCCGGCTGCCCGAATAAGTCCCTTAAGACTCTCCAGTTGATCCAGAATGCTGCAGCATGTGTACTGACAAGAACTAGGAAAAGAGATCATATTTCTCCAATATTAGCTTCTCTGCACTGGCTCCCTGTAAAATCCAGGATAGAATTTAAAATCCTTCTCCTCACGTACAAAGCTCTTAATGGTCTGGCAACAACGTATCTTAAAGATCTCATAATACCATATTATCCGACTAGATCAGGGTTACTTGTAATTCCTAGAGTCTCCAAAAGTAGAACGGGAGCCAGAGCCTTCAGTTATCAAGTTCCTCTCCTGTGGAATCAGATCCCAGTTTGGGTTCAGGAGGCAGACACCATCTCCACATTTAAGAGTAAGCTTAAGACTTTCCTCTTTGATAAAGCTTATAGTTGGGGCTGGCTCGGGTGAGTCCTGAACCATCCCTTAGTTATGCTGCTATAGGCCTAGACTGCCGGGAGACTTCCCATGATGCACCTCTTTCCTCTCTCCTTCTCTCCCTCTCCATCTGTATGCATTTTTATCCCATTACTGCATGTTACTAACTCAACATCTTCTCTCTCCCGTAGTTTTGTGCTTTCTCCTTTCTCTCCTCTCTCCTTCTGTCGCTTTCAGCAGGTATTTCTGCCTCCGGAGCTGCAGAGTCTGGATCTGTGGTTGTGGGCCACCTGCTGCCCCCGTGTTCCTGCTCAACAACTGCTACTACAGTTGTTGTTATTGGCTCTGTTACTAATGCTGACATTATTTTTCCTATAGCTGACATTCCTATTATTACTAATATACTAATATTAACACTACAATTACTTTTACAATTACAATTTACTATAAAAAAAATTCTACGTGGTCTTTGCATTGTGCCTCCATAACCCTATCCCGTTCCTCAAAACCTCCCTCTCTCTCTCTCTCTCTCTCTCTCTCTCTCTCTCTCTCTCTCAAAACCTCTCTCACTCTCTCTCTCTCTCTCTCTCTCTCTCTCTCTCTCTCTCAAAACCTCTCTCCCTCTCTCTCTCTCTCTCTCTCTCTCTCTCTCTCTCTCTCTCAAAACCTAACACAGCAGTGGCGGATGGCCGCCCACCATTCAGTCTGGTTCTGTCCAAGGTTTCTGCCTCTTAAAGGAAGTTTTTTCTTGCCACTGTCGCCAAATTCTTGCTCATGGTGGGATCTGTTGGGTCTCTGTAATTAATATTATAAAGAGTACGGTCTAGACCTGCTCTATAGGAAAAGTGCAATGAGATAACTTCTGTTATGAATTAGCGCTATATAGATATAAATTATACTATATTATATTGAATTATATGCAGTTAGCCAGTTTTAACTACTTTATGTACAGTTAGTTAGTTTTAACTGCTTTATATACGGTTAGCGAGTTTTAACTACTTTATATACGGTCAGCTAGTTTTAACTGCTTTATGTACAGTTAGCCAGTTTTAACTGCTTTATGTACGGTTAGCTAGTTTTAATTACTTTATGTACAGTTAACTAGTTTTAACTGCTTTATGTACGGTTAGCTAGTTTTAACTACTTTATGTACAGTTAACTAGTTTTAACTACTTTATATATAGTTAACTTGTTTTAACTACTTTATGTACAGTTGACTAGTTTAAACTGCTTTATATACGGTTACTGAATTTTAACAACTTTATATACGTTAGCTAGTATAAACTATTTTATGTACGGTTAACTAGTTTTAACTGCTTTATGTACGGTTAGCTAGTTTTAATTGCTTTATGAATGGTTAGTGAGTTTTAACTGCTGTATGTACAGTTAACTAGTTTTAACTATTTTTTTTTTTACAGTTAACTAGTTTTAACTACTTTATATATGGTTAGGTAGTTTTAATTGCTTTATGTACGGTTAGCTGGTTTTAACTGCTTTATGTACAGTAAGCTAGTTTTAACTGCTTTATATACAGTTAGCTTGTTTTAACTACTTTATATACGGTTAGCTAGTTTTAACTACTTTATATACGGTTAACTAGTTTTAACTACTTTATATACGTTAGCTAGTTTTAACCGCTTTATGTACATTAGCTAGTTTTAATTGCATTATGTACAGCTAACTAGTTTTAACTGCTTTATGTACAGTTAGCTAGTTTTAACTACTTTATGTACAGTTAGCTAGTTTTAACTACTTTATGTACAGTTAATTAGTTTTAACTACTTTATATATGGTTAGCTAGGTTCATCTACTTTATACACAGTTAGCTAGTTTTAACTGCTTTATATACAGTTAACTCGTTTTAACTACTTTATGTACAGTTGACTAGTTTAAACTGCTTTATATACGGTTACTGAATTTTAACTACTTTATATACGTTAGCTAGTTTTAACTGCTTTATGTATTGTTAACTAGTTTTAACTGCTTTATGTACGGTTAGCTAGTTTTAATTGCTTTATATACAGTTAGCGAGTTTTAACTGCTGTATGTACAGTTAACTAGTTTTAACTGCTGTATGTACAGATAACTAGTTTTAACTACTTTATATACAGTTAGCTAGTTTTAACTACTTTATATACATTAGCTAGTTTTAACTACTTTATGTACGTTAGCTAGTTTTAACTGCATTATGTACAGTTAACTAGTTTTAACTACTTTATATACGGTTACCGAATTTTAACTACTTTATATACGGTTAGCTAGTTTTAACTGCTTTATGTACGGTTAGCTAGTTGTAACTGCTTTATGTACGGTTAACTAGTTTTAACTGCTTTATGTACAGTTAGCTAGTTTTAACTACTTTATACACGTTAGCTCAGACATGGGCAAACTACGGCCCGCGGGCCACACACGGCCCGCCGAACGTGACCAAATTATATTAAAAATAGGTACGGGTAAACCTTGTTCAATTTACCTTTCCCCTGTAATGCCCATGTTTCCCCAAAAGATGGCGCACTTCAGCTACATTGACCTTGTTCGCGTGTATTACTCTCTTCTTCTCTTATGAGCCCTTCTGCAAAAATGAGCTTATCAAAGAAAAGAAAAGTGGATAGTGAGTGCCGAGTGTTTAATATGGAGTGGACGACAAAATATTTTTTCACTCACAAGTCCGATCAAAGGCTGTATGCCTAATATGCCAAGAAACTGTTGCGGTTTTCAAAGAGTGCGGTTAGCTAGTTTTTAATTGCTTTATGTACGGATAGCTAGTTTTAACTGCTTTATGTACAGTTAACTAGTTTTAACTACTTTTTTACAGTTAACTAGTTTTAACTGCATTATATTTGGTTAGCTAGTTTGAACTGCTTTATGTACAGTTAGCTAGTTTGAAACTACTTTATGTACAGTTAACTAGTTTTAACTACTTTATATATGGTTAGCTAGGTTCATCTGCTTTATACACAGTTAGCTAGTTTTAACTACTTTATATACGGTTAGCTAGTTTTAACTACATTATATGCAATTAGCTACTTTGAAATACTTTATATCTGTGTAACTCACAGATAATTAAAACCAGACTTGAGTTCATTTGTTCAGTTTTCTACAACAACACAATCTTTTGGGATTTACTAGAAAAACAGACGATTTTAAAAAGCTAAGAAAGTCCAGCTCCAGGTGGAGGAGTGTGGAGCAGAAGGAGTGGAGGAGTGTCAGTGTGTCTGCAGAGACGGTGTAGAAGGACAGAGCAGCAGCAGAGAGTCCAGATACACCGACGATACTCTGCCACATCCAGAGGAACACACAGGGCCGATGGTGGACTTGCCTTTGTGTCTGACAGTGGAGCTGATCTCAGAGCAGTTCAGACTGCAGCACTAACAGTCATCTCCACTTGTTGTGATTCCTCCGTCAGCTCTCCTCTCCACCTCCCAGTAACATGGCCCAGTCAGAGCCTCTCCACACACCAGCTGCTGCTTCAACCTCTGGATCATCAGGACACGGCTGGTCCTCTCAATGCAATCACATTGACAGAGATCACCAGCATCTGATAAGAGAAGAAGACAGACAGCAGAAGTGATAAATCAGTGTTTACAGAGACTCCCTCCATCAGCTGTCAGTCAGTGATGCAGCACATCCAGTATAAAGACCAGCAGGGACTTCAGTCCTGTTCAGACCAGAAGTAGAGCGGCTGTGTAGCGCAGCCAGCTTCCTTTCTGTGGAAATAAAGTGCTGAGATTCCCTGAACGCATCATGACTGCAGAAACAGACACATATTCACTGCTCACTTTAATGATGGATTTACTACTGTTAGGGCTCAAAGTTGTGAAAAACCAGCGTCTCAGTCACATCTGAATATTTCATCTACTTTTGAAATATTACATGACAAAAATGTAAATATGGAGACTGTAATAAAAACATCTGGACAAAACAAAAGACAAATGGACAGATATATATATATGATGTTAAAGGTCCTACATGTTCATACAAAGACTGACAGCAAGACATTAGCTGTGATTACTGGACTTCAGCAGAGGTTCTGAGGCCTGTACTACGAAGCGAGTTCAACACACCCCGGATCTCTTTCCGTTATCTGGCCTCACTAACCCTAACAACCGCAGTCAGGCTAAGCGGTCACACGCCGCTGGTTATCAACTCGGTAAGTCAACCCATGTTTTCCCAATCCAGCCATGAGCACGTTCACATACAAGGGGCGGTGGTGACTGTGTGAATGTGCGAGTTAATAGGTTCATAATATCTCTGCCCCATCATTAGGGCAGAGATCTGACTAGAATCACATTTGTGTATTCCATTAAATGAACGTGTTGCTCAGATGTATTCTTATGGCGAGTATGATCATTTTATTATTTGAGCTGCAACCGGAGCGATGTGAAAGAGACTTGGGAGCAAATAAAAGATAAATATAAAAACATAAATCAAAGCTGTAAGTGGGCTTACTTTCATATCTTATAAGTACAATAAGTAAAAGGCTTTAGTGCCTCAATCAGTCTCTGTTGTAGGATGATATCGGGATACTGAAGCACAAAGGTTTTCTGTCTCTGAACACTCTGAGAGGCCCTCTGATGATCTGCACACCGAGCTCCACTGTCGTATGTATGATCTTCGAACCCACAAATACAGAACACAAAAATAGTCTTTTATAACCCAGTTCACACTGTATTTATATGTGGCAGGAATAGTGGGAAGGGGTGTAGTAGTTCAGAGCGAAGCCCTGGTACCCGGGAGAGTAGCAGCTGTTCCGACTAGGAGACTGAAGCTGCGGTCACCCCGCTGATTGGGTTTAGCCGCTGCGTGATTATGGACTGGCCGGATTGGTCTGTGAGGCAGGTTGAGGAGGTACAGCGTGAATCTAGCTGGTCGTGGTGCAGCACTGATGGTGGTGTGTGGAGACTGAACCAAGTTCACGGAGCAGTTAAGATGTCAAGGGTCTGGCTCCGTGGGGAAGTGGTGGTAGACAGGCAAGGTTGAACTGTTGAAGACAGGCGAGGTGACAGGCTGACAGGAATGCAGGTAACTACAGGAGCTGTGATCACCAGCACAGTATAATCCTTCAGGCAGAGCAGAAAAGCAAACACGGGCCACAAACACACTAGCAAAAGGTCCTTAGCTGAGTAAGTTTGAGGAGCCTTGACATAGTGGTCGTACAATGTATGGGGACGATCTGGCGTTGGTGTAGTGGGAGAGCCTGGCATATAAGCTGTGGAGACTGATGAGTAGATAGGAGACAGTTGTGCTGGTGATCAGCAGCAGGTTGAGATTCATGGAGCCAGACCAGGAGACATACACACACACACACACACACATATACATATCCCAAGACAAACCGGGGACAAACAAGAAACACAAGGGATGGGGAGGATAGGTGGCTGACTACCACATCTACAGGATCTTCTACGAATGGTGACGCCATTTTCCAAGAGAATTGATTGGTCAGTAGGAGGTGCTTTCATATGCTTTCTCAACATTGAGAATGACTTCCGGATGGGAGCCGAAACGTATTCTGAAAACAGTGTCCAGATGACTACGACTGAAACCTTTTCTACGATAGAACACTCCTGGACGAATGAGGGACTACACCGTCTAAATGTAATGATGGTCCTTTGAACCTGCGACCACAAGGACAGAAGGGAGATGATCAGAGGAGGCCTATGAGACACTGCAGGAATGTTTTCAAGTGACAAACTGGGATGTACTCTGTGAGCCTCACTGACCTCCCACATTATGAAGACCCTTGAGAGACTAGTGCTGGAACAGCTGCGGCCCATGGTCAGACCCCTCCTAGACCCCCTTCAGTTCGCCTACCAGCCCCAGATGGGAGTTGAGGACGCCATCATCTTCCTGCTTAACCGCATCCACACCCACCTGGACAAGCCGGCAAGCACGGTGAGGATTGTTTTTTGACTTCTCCAGTGCTTTCAACACCATCCGGCCTGCCCTGCTGGGGGAGAAGCTGGCAGCGATGCAGGTGGATGCCCCCCTCGTGTCCTGGATTGTGGACTACCTGACTGGCAATCCACAGCACGTGCGCCTGCAGCACTGTGTGTCGGACAGCGTGGTCAGCAACACTGGGGCCCCTCAGGGAACTGTCCTCTCTCCCCTCCTCTTCACCATCTACACCACGGACTTCAGCCACCACACAGAGTCCTGCCACCTTCAGAAGTTTTCTGATGACTCTGCTGTGGTGGGATGTATCAGAGGTGGTGATGAGTCTGAGTACAGGGCTGTGGTGGGTAACTTTGTCTCATGGTGTGAGCAGAACCATCTGCAGCTCAATGTGACAAAGTCTAAGGAGCTGGTTGTAGATCTACGGAGGGCCAAGGCACCAGTGACCCCAGTTTCCATCCAGGGGGTCAGTGTGGACATTGTTGAGGATTACAAGTACCTGGGAGTACACTTAGACAATAAACTGGACTGGGCTAAGAACACTCAAGCTGTTTACAGGAAGGGCCAGAGCCGCCTCTATTTTCTGAGGAGGCTGAGGTCCTTCAACATCTGCCGGACAATGCTGAAGATGTTTTATGAGTCTGTGGTGGCCAGCGCTATCCTGTATGCTGTTGCATGCTGGGGCAGCAGGTTAAGGGTAGCGGACACCAACAGACTCAACAAACTGATCCGTAAGGACAGTGACATTGTGGGGGTGGAGCTGGACTCTCTGGCGGTGGTGTCAGAGAGGAGGAGGATGGCCAAACTACATGCCATCTTGGACAGTCTCTCCCACCCGCTCCATGACGTGCTGGTCAAACAAAGGAGCACCTTCAGCGGAAGACTCATCCCCCAAAAAGCACCACAGAGCGCCACAGGAAGTCATTCCTGCCTGTGGCCATCAAACTCTTTAACTCCTCCCTCTAAGTGTCAGTCTGTATGACCCTAGGTCACTAAACTGGACATTGATCATTACATCTCTGCAATACTTGAAATAATTGTGCAATATTCTGTGTAGTACTTCTGTGCAATATTTAGCGTTTCCTATTATTCATACCTTCATTACTGCTGTTGCACTACTACTTATTACTTATATTATTTCATTGCATTATTATACCGTTTTATTATACCGTACTGTATTATCATCATCAACCGGTAAACCCACTTGGTACTTCACACTTATTTTATTTTATACTTATACCCACCTGGTACTTAATTTATTTTCTGACCTGTTTTTATAGTTTTATAGTGTATTGTATTATATTTTTTGCTAGTACTTTCTCCTGTGCGCACTGACATAAAGGCGAGCTGCTGTAACAAAGAGTTTCACTTCGGGGATCAATAAAGTATTTCATATTCTGATATTTCTGATTCTGAAATAAGAGCCAGTGATCTGCAGGCTTCAGTCAGACTGATCTCAGAGCTGTGACAAAGATGAACAAACACTTGAGATCAGATTTGATGCTACGACAGTCTGATGAACGAGGACACTGTCTCTGTGTTATAATGCTGCCAGCTGGAATCCAGCTTTATTTCCTGTAGACATGAACACAGCAACAACAGTCGTCTTCACATCGACTCAAACACATGATCACAACAAGCTTCTGGCTCATCTGATTGGCTGACTGTTCTCTCTCTCTCTGTCTCTCTGTCCAATCCTGAAGCCCGTCACCATCCTCCTCTCACAGCTTCACTGAGGAAAGCAGCCACTGAGAAGGTCGGAGGTTTACAGGAAATACTGGATCTTTGCTTTGATACTAATTGTGTTTAGTACAATACTGCTGAAACCCACATGGACTGACTCCAGCCCTCTACTGACCTCAGAGTCTCCAGTCTGCAGTGTGGACTCTCCACAAGATCAGACAGCAGCTTCACTCCTGAATCCTGCAGCTCGTTGTAACTCAGCTCTAGCTCTCTCAGATGGGAGGGGTTGGACTTCAGAGCTGAGGCCAGAGAAGCACAGCTGGTCTCTGACAACCTGCAGGAACTCAATCTGAATAAAAAATAAATGATGCAGATAAGAATCCATTTATGATCCAATTAGATGTGTTCAGGTTTGAAATGTGTAGCTCAACATCACTCTGTCCTAATCAATGAGCTTTTCCCTAAAACGAGTCGAGTGACTTTGTCATTGTGTTATTGTGGATCATCATCATGTCAGCCTTCTACAGACATCATCCAAATGTCAGCACAACATTCATACACCTATTCATGTCAACACAGATCAATAACATGCTGCTGATCTCAGTCAAGTCTGGAATTACAGGAGAAAAACTATACTGATCCTTTAAACAGCTGCACTGGAAATATGCTTTGATCTCTCTGTGTTCCTCCGTGTGTGTGTGTGTGTGTGTGTGTGTGTGTGTGTGCTTTGAAAGATCAATATCAATAATCAGACATTATTTGTGAAAACACACTGAAATCCACAGAAACCAAAGAAATATTTCTACTTCAGCAAGTAAACTTGATCAACTGAAACTAAACATTAGTTCAGAGAATCTTCTGTATACAGATGTGACCATTTAGCAAAAATGTTAAACATTCATTTACTTTAACAGCTAACAGCCGACATTTTCTACAGTTTCTTTAAGAAACACACGTCTTTAGTGACTGCAGGCTAAATTTATGGATGTAAGTTATGTATGAACATCAATTCAATTCAAATGTTAATTAAACATATCAGATCTACAATAGTAACAGAGAGTCAGTGAACTGACCCCAGAGTCTCCAGTCTGCAGTGTGGACTCTCCAGAAAATCACACAGCAGCTTCACTCCTGAATCCTGCAGCTTGTTGTGACTCAGCTGCAGCTTTCTCAGATGGGAGGGGTTGGACTTCAGAGCTGAGGCCAGAGAAGCACAGCTGGTCTCTGACAACCTGCAGCCCCACAATCTGAATAAAGAATAAATGATGCAGATAAGAATCCATTTATGATCCAATCAGATGTGTTCAGGTTTGAAATGTGTAGCTCAACATCCCTCTGTCCTAATCAATGAGCTTTTCCCTAAAATGAGTGGAGTAACTTTGTCTTTGTGTTATTGTGGATCATCATCATGTCAGCCTTCTGCAGACATCATCCAAATGTCAGCACAACATTCATACACCTATTCATGTCAACACAGATCAATAACATACTGCTGATCTCAGTCAAGTCTGGAATTACAGGAGAAAAACTATATTGATCCTTTAAACAGCTGCACTGGAAATATACTGTGATCTCTCTGTGTTCCTCGATGTGTGTGTGTGTTCTGAAGGATCAATATCAATTGATATCAATTTTTTCTTGCCACTGTCGCCAAATGCTTGCTCATGATGGGATTTGTTGGGTCTCTGTAAATAATATTATAGAGTACGGTCTAGACCTGCTCTATATGAAAAGTGCAATGAGATAACGTCTGTTATGAATTGGCGCTATATAAATAAAATTGAATTGAATTGAATCACTCTGTCCTAATCAATGAGCTTTTCCCTAAAATGAGTAGAGTGACTTTGTCATTGTGTTATTGTGGATCAACATCATGTCAGCCTTCTGCAGACATCATCCAAATGTCAGCAAAATGTCAACACAGATCAATAACATGCTGCTGATCTCAGTCAAGTCTGGAATTACAGGAGAAAAACTATATTGATCCTTTAAACAGCTGCACTGGAAATATACTGTGATCTCTCTGTGTTCCTCGATGTGTGTGTGTGTTCTGAAGGATCAATATCAATGATCAGAGTTTTTTTTATCAAGTTTAGTCCTTAAAACAGATAAAGTAATTATTGTAGGTGATTTCAATATTCATATGGACGTTGATAATGATAGCCTTAGTACTGCATTTATCTCATTATTAGATTCAACTGGCTTTTGTCAGAGTGTACATGAAGCCACTCACTGTTTTAACCACACTCTCGACCTTGTGCTGGTATACGGCATTGAATTTGAACATTTAATAGGCTTTCCACAGAATCCTTCATCAGACTAATAATAACTTTTTTACTGCTATTACTGGACTACACACCATTAGGCAGAAATTCTTACTCTAGATGTCTATCTGATATTGCTGTGGCTAGATTTAAGGAAGCGATCCCATCTGCATTTAATTCAATGTTATGTCGCAATATAACAGAGGATTCCTTTGCAAATCACAGCCCCTCCAAAATTGACCATCTAGTTGATAGCGCTGCAGGCTCACTGCGAATGACACTCGATTCTATCGCTCCTCTAAACCCGCACATTTAAGCAAACATCACGAAAACTTGAAAGGAAATGGTGTTCCAACAACCTGGAAGAATCTCGTTTAGTCTGGCATGATAGTCTTAAAACATATAGGAAGGCCCTCCGTAATGTCAGAGCAGCTTACTACTCATCATTAATAGAGGAAAATAAAAGCTCTATTGAACCATGTATTCCTATAGCTCTCAGTAGCAACAACTTCATGAGCTTCTTTAATGATAAAATTTTAACTATTAGAGAAAAAATTCATCAAGTCCTGCCTTCAACTGGTACCGATTTATCTTCAAACACAGGAACCTTGGAAACAGCTGTAGAGCCTGATGTGTGTTTTGGCTGCTTTGCTCCTGTCAACCTTCCTCAGCTGGGAAGCAGTTGCCAATCAGTTGTGTGACTTTCTAAATAAAAATAGTTTATTTGAGGATTTTCAGGGTTTAGAGTGCATCATAGCACAGAGACAGCACTGGGGAAAATTACAAATTACCTTTTAATTGCATCAGACAATGGACTTGTCTCTGTTCTTGTCTTGTTAGATCTTAGTGCTGGGTTTGACACCATTGACCATCACATCCTATTACAGAGACTGGAACATGTAATTGGCATTAAAAGAACCGCACTAAGCTGGTTTAAATCCTATCTATCAGATCGATCTCAGTTTGTACATGTTAACGGTGAGTCCTCCGTGCACGGCAAAGTTAGTCACAGAGTTCCATAAGGTTCTGTGCTTGGACCGATTCTATTCACCGTATATATGCTTCCTCTAGTCAGTATTATTAGGAAGCACTCCATAAACTTTCATTGCTATGCAGATGATACCCAATTAAATCAATCGATCAAGCCAGATGAAACTTACCAGTTAACTAAACTTCAAGCATATCTTAAGGCCATAAAGACCTGGATGACCTGCAACTTTCTGATGTTAAACTCAGACAAAACTGAAGTTATTGTACTTGGTCCCAAACACCTCCGAGACACATTATCTAAAGATATAGTTACTCTATATGGCAATGTCCTGGCCTCCAGCAGCACCGTAAGGAACCTCAGTTATCTTTGATCAGGATTTATCCTTTAACTCCCACATGAAACAAACTTCAAGGACTGCCTTTTTTCACCTATGTAACATTGCAAAAATCTGGCACATCCTGTCTCAAAATGATACTGAAAAATTAGTGCATGCATTTGTTACTTCTAGGCTGGACTACTGCAATTCCTTATTATCCGGCTGCCCGAATACGTCCCTTAAGACTCTCCAGTTGATCCAGAATGCTGTAGCATGTGTACTGACAAGAACTAGGAAAAGAGATCATATTTCTCGAATATTAGCTTCTCTGCACTGGCTCCCTGTAAAATCCAGAATAGAATTTAAAATCCTTCTCCTCACCTACAAAGCTCTTAATGGTCTGGCACCATCGTATCTTAAAGATCTCATATTACCATATTATCCGACTAGAACACAGCGCTCCCAGGATGCAGGGTTACTTGTGGTTCCTAGAGTGTGCAAAAGTAGAACGGGAGCCAGAGCCTTCAGTTATCAAGTTCCTCTCCTGTGGAATCAGATCCCAGTTTGGGTTCGTGAGGCAGACACCATCTCCACATTTAAGAGTAGGCTTAAGACTTTCCTCTTTGATAAAGCTTATAGTGTACCTATGGCCGCCCACCACGAGTCTGGTTCTGTCCAAGGTTTCTACATTCTTAAAGGAAGTTTTTCCTTGCCACTGTCGCCAAATGCTCGCTCATGGTGGGATTTGTTGGGTCTCTGTAATTAATATTATAAAGAGTTCGGTCTAGACCTGCTCTATAGGAAAAGTGCAATGAGATAACTTCTGTTATGAATTGGCGTAATATGAATAAAATTGAATTAAATCAGACATTATTTGTGAAAACACACTGAAATCAACAGAAACCAAAGGAATATTTCTACTAGCAAGTAAACTTGATCAACTGAAACTAAATATTAGTTCAGAGGATCTTCTGCATACAGATGTGACCATTTAGCAAAAATTCTAAACATTCATTTACTTTAACAGCTAACAGCCGACATTTTCCACACATTTTGTGACTGCAGACTAAATTTAGTACAAGAAACATGAAAATGTGAACAAAAGGAAATTTACAGCTTTATGGATGTAAGTTATGTATGAACATCAATTCAATTCAACTGTTAATTAAACATATCAGATCTACAATAGTAACAGAGAGTCAGTGAACTGACCTCAGAGTCTCCAGTCTGCAGAGTGGACTCTCTAGAAAATCACACAGCAGCTTCACTCCTGAATCCTGCAGGTTGTTGAGACTCAGCTCCAGCTCTCTCAGATGGGAGGGGTTGGACTTCAGAGCTGAGGCCAGAGAAGCACAGCTGGTCTCTGACAAACTGCACCACCTCAATCTGAAAAAAGAATAAATGATGGAGATAAGAATCCATTTATGATCCAATCAGATGTGTCACTACTACTATTATTAATTTATTAATATTAACATTACAATTACTATTCTACTATTTAAATAAATAAATAAATAAAATTCTTGTTGGTATTTGCATTGTGCCTCCCTCTACCCCCCCTCCCTCTCTCTCTCAAAACATAACATGGCAGCGGCGGATGGCCACCCACCATTGAGTCTGGTTCTGTCCAAGGTTTCTGCCTCTTAAAGGAAGTTTTTTTTCTTGCCACTGTCGCCAAATGCTTGCTCATGATGGGATTTGTTGGGTCTCTGTAAATAATATTATAGAGTACGGTCTAGACCTGCTCTATATGAAAAGTGCAATGAGATAACGTCTGTTATGAATTGGCGCTATATAAATAAAATTGAATTGAATTGAATCACTCTGTCCTAATCAATGAGCTTTTCCCTAAAATGAGTAGAGTGACTTTGTCATTGTGTTATTGTGGATCAACATCATGTCAGCCTTCTGCAGACATCATCCAAATGTCAGCAAAATGTCAACACAGATCAATAACATGTTGCTGATCTCAGTCAAGTCTTGAATTACAGGAGAAAAACTATAGTGATCCTTTAAACAGCTGCACTGGAAATATACTGTGATCTCTCTGTGTTCCTCCGTGTGTGTGTGTACTCTGAAGGATCAACATCAATGATCAGACATTATCAACTATGGTGTGCCTCAAGGTTCAATTCTGGGTCCAATACTGTTCGCCTTATATATGCTCCCCTTGGGTGATGTAATCCGCAGACATGGTATTTCATTTCATTGTTATGCAGATGACACACAGTTGTACCTCTCTGTCAAGCCCACTGACCTCAGTACGCTGAGTTCTCTGCAGGACTGCCTGTCTGACATAAAACACTGGATGTCGATAAATTTTCTTCAGCTCAACAAAAATAACTGAAATCCTTGATATTGGGCCCCAACACATCACTAAACAAATACTGCCATCTACTGGTAACCTGTCACAACATATCAAGCCTGTTGCAAGAAATCTTGGTGTCCTGTTTGATAGCAATTCATGTTTTGAGCAACATATTACTAAGCTTGTCCAATCGTGTTTTTATCACCTCAGAAACATTGCTAAAATCCGATCTATTTTAAATCTTACTGATGCAGAAACTGTTGTACATGCTTTTATCTCCTCCTGCCTTGATTATTGTAACAGTCTGTTCACTTGTCTTAATCAAAAAACCTTGAAACTACTGCAGACTGTACAGAACTCAGCTGCTTGGCTGTTAACCAGGACCAAGAAGTATGATCACATCACACCTGTTTTAGCCTCTTTACATTGGCTCCCTGTTTGTTTTATGATTGATTTTAAGATTTGTGTCACGGACACGCCAGGCTCCACAACCCCACACACACATCGCACTCACTCACCAGAATACTAATCAGAAACACTTGTCACTAATCACACACCTGCGCTTCATCTGCACTTCATCACTCCAGTATAAAACCACCTCCGTTACCTCAGTCAGTGTCCGGTCTCGTTTGTAATAGGACAGATCTCAGCATCCACCCAATACAACGTTTCGGACTCCTACCTCGCATCAGCAAGCGTCGTCCCTTCTCCTGAGCTCCCGATCCCAGTCCCGTGTATCTCCAGTCTCCCGTGTGTGTCTCTGCAACCCCAGATCTCCATCCAGGCTAGTCGAAGGATGGTATCAGTACCATCAACTCTCTGTCAGTTTACATTGTGTGCAATAAAAACTATCTGTCTCATCTTGGTGTCTCCTGCCTGCTCTGTCTGTAACAACAAGACGACAGCATGAGTGCCATGGATCCGTTCCAGGAGTTGGTGGACATCCTGCGCTGTGGCCTCATTGCTCCACCACCAGTCGCCTCATCACCCACCACTTCCGCTTCTGCTCCAGTCACACCACCCGCTCCGACATGCGCCAGTCCCATGGCCAAACCAGCGCCCTTCTCTGGCTCGGCGGAGGACTGCAACGGCTTCATCTTGCAGTGTTCTCTGGTCCTGGAGATGCAATCTTCCCTGTACCCAACTGAGCGCTCCAAGGTAGCCTTTTTCATCTCTCAGCTCCAGGAGCAAGCACTGCAGTGGGCAGAGTCCATCTGGACTCAGGATGGACCTGTCACCCAATCCCTGACCAGCTTCGTAGCCCATTTCAGAGAGGTGTTCGGAAGTCCAGCAGGAGACTCCACCACTGGCGAGCGGCTGTACCAGCTTAAACAGGGTCAGCGCTCCGTCCAGGACTACGCCTTGGAGTTCCGAACCCTCGCTGCGGCTAGCGGTTGGAATGAACAATCCCTCATCACCACCTTCCGTCAGGGATTGGAGCTCAGGGTAAGATTGCATCTCGCTGCGTACGAGGATACCATCAGCCTCAAACGTTTCATCCAATTAGCCATCCGAGTGGCCACCCGTATGCAGACGTGTTTAACGGAACACCAGAACCAGCAACCCTACACACCCTCCATCCGTCAGCCAGAGAGGCGCCGCTCTCCAGAGCCAGACCAAGAACCCATGCAGCTAGACTCCAACAGGCTATCTCCAGTGGAGTGGCAGAGACGGCTGACCCAGGGGTTGTGCTTGTACTGTGGAACAGCTGGACACAACAGATCCATCTGCCCAGTAAGACCGCTCAGACCGATGGTGAGTGCCATCCTACCTGTTATTCCAAACAGTAAACCACTCGCAACTGAAATAATCTTGGTCACCTCCAACCTGTCCCTCCCAGTACAAGCCCTCATCGACTCCGGGTCAGCTGGCAATTTCATCTCCGCCTCCCTCTGCCACCAGCTCCGCCTTAAGACCACACTCACGCCTACCAGCTACCAGGTCCATGCCAAAACGGGGAGACCCATCAGCCGCGGCCACGTCCAGAGAGCCGCGGGCCCTGTTACCATCAGAGTTGGAGTGCTGCATGAGGAGCAACAACACCTGCTGGTTCTGGAGGGCTCGACTGCAGAGGTTATCTTAGGGCGTCCCTGGCTAGAGCAACACAACCCCATCATCTCCTGGTCCACAGGTGAGGTACTGCGATGGGGTAGTTCCTGCCTCCCAGGCTGTTTCCCTTGCTTGCCCTCTCCATCTCCTCCTTGCCTGAAGCAACTCCCAGTCTACACCACATCTATCGAAATCCCGCGAGAGAAACAGTCTGTGGATATTCCTCCCTGCTACACTGCCTACCAGGATGTGTTCTGCCCTAAGAGAGCCTCCCGGTTGCCGCCACACCGGCCATGGGACTGTGCTATAGATCTCATACCGGGTGAACCAGTGCCCCGTGGAAAGATATACCCATTGTCCATTCCCGAACAGAAAGCCATGGGGGAGTACATCGAGGAGGCCTTGGCCCAAGGTTACATCAGACCCTCCACATCTCCGGCAGCATCCAGCTTCTTCGTGGCCAAAAAGGACGGAGGCTTGCAGCCCTGTGTAGACTGCCGAGGATTCAACCGCATCACGACTAAGTTCCCGTATCCACTTCCCTTCGTCCCTGCAGCTCTGGAACAACTACGCGGTGCCACTGTCTACATGAAGCTGGACCTCTGCAGTGCATATAATCTCATTCGGATACGCGAGGGAGACGAATGGAAAACAGCCTTTGTGACACCCACCGGCCACTACGAGTATTTAGTGATGCCTTACGGCTTGGCCAACGCCCCCTCTGTATTTCAGGACTTCATCCATGAGGTGGAGGCGGGAGTTCCTTCACAAGTCCGTGATCGTCTACAACGATTCCTGGTATTCGCGAACTTCTACCACCGCTATATCCGAGATTACAGCACTATAGTACACCCGCTGACCAACTTGCTCCACAACAAGCCCAAGTCTCTGTCCTGGCCACCCATCGCACAAGAAGCTTTCACCCTCCTCAAAAAGACCTTCACCAGTGCACCGCTCCTAGCCCACCCGGATCCAGAAAGACCATTTACTGTAGAGGTAGACGCCTCTACTACCGGAATAGGAGCGGTGCTATCTCAACTGCAGGGAACCCCGGCCAAACTCCACCCATGTGCTTTCTTCCCCCGGAAGCTCAGCCCGGCGGAGAGAAATTATGACATCGGCGACTGCGAACTGCTGGCCATCAAGTTGGCCCTGAAGGAATGGAGGCATTGGCTGGAGGGCGCCCAAGACCCTTTTACAGTACTTACCGACCACAAAAACCTGGAATATCTCAAAAGGGCCAAACGGCTCAATCCTCACCAGGCTTGCTCGGCTTTATTCTTCACCCGGTTCCAGTTTAACATTTCATACCGTCCAGGCGCCAAGAACACCAAGGCAGATGCCCTATCCCGACTGCACGCTGCCGACACCACCATCGACGAACCTGAACCCATTCTTCCCCAACATCTCTTCGTAAATCACATCCAGTGGTCAGAGACATCATTCCCTCCTCCAATGCCTCCACCAGCGCTCCGCCAGGCTGCCCTTTGGATCATCAATATGTCCCAAGAACCCAACGCAATCTTCTAATCCACACCTCCCACACATCTCTGGGCACTGGTCACCCAGGGGCCAATGAAACTCTCTCGTTGCTACGGGAACGCTTCTAATGGCCTAACATGGTTAGGGATGTGAGAAGGTACGTACAAGGATGTCAAGATTGCGCCATTTCCAAAAGCCCACGTCATCTTCCAGCAGGCAAACTGTGCCCTCTACCCATGCACAACAGACCCTGGTCACACCTAGGAGTCGACTTCATCACTGATCTACCACCCTCCAACAATAATACATGCATCCTTGTGGTCGTGGATAGGTTCTCTAAGTCATGCCGACTTATTCAACTCTGAGGACTACCCACAGCCATGGAAACAGCGGAATGCCTGTTCAACAATATCTTCAGGTACTATGGGATCCCAGAAGACATCGTGTCCAACCGAGGCCCCCAGTTCATATCCCGGGTATGGAAAGCTTTCTTCTCGCTCCTAGATGTGACCGTCAGCCTCCGAGTATGCCCAGAACTCTCTGCGTCAACCAACCACTGGACTCACTCCCTTCCAGTGCGTGCTCGGCAACCAACCCCCTCTCTTCCCGTGGTCTGGAGAGCCCTTGGAGGTTCCCGCGGTAGATTGCTGGTTCCGAGAGAGCGAGAGGGTCTGGGACGCAGCGCACTACCAGCTGCAAAGAGCACTCTGCAGACGCAGGTTGATAGCCGACCGAAGGAGATCCACCACTCCTGAATATCGACCCGGTCAAAAGGTTAGTTCTAACCTGTGACATCAGGATGCGCCTGCCCTGCAGAAAGCTATGTCCCAGATTCAATGGTCCCTTCACCATACTCGAAAATGTTAACTCAGTCACATACAAGCTTCAGTTACCCGCACAGTATAAGATCCACCCTACCTTTCACGTTTCCCTTCTCAAACCATATCACCCTTCTGTTCCTATCTCCACAGAGCCTGGAGTTACGACAGAACCCCCCTTACCACTGATCCTAGAGGATGGAGCGGCCTACCAGGTCCACGAGATCACGCCGTGGTGGCAATCTGGAATACGTGGTGGACTGGGAGGGGTACGGTCCCAAAGAGAGACATTCTTAATCCCTCCCCGCAAGACAAATTTCACGCAGCCTATCCACACCGACCTGCCCCCCGAGGAAGAGGACGGCCACCACGACGTCGGGGTCCCCGGCCCTCAGGAGCGGGCAGTGAGGGGGGGGGAGTTCCACAACCCCACACACACATCGCACTCCCTCACCAGCATACTAATCAGAAACACCTGTCACTAATCACACTCCTGCATTTCATCTGCACTTCATCACTCCAGTATAAAACCACCTCCGTCACCTCAGTTTGAGATCTTGGGGCAGGGGTCTTCTGTCTGTTCCTGAGTCCAGGATGAAAACTAAAGGGGACAGAGCTTTTGCTATCAGGGCCCCGAGACTCTGGAACAACTTGCCCGAAGAAATTAGGTTGTCTGAGTCAGCGTCCTCTTTTAACTCTCTTCTCTAAACTCATTTTTATCGGAAAGCATATCCTGATCTTACCTGAACTGGCTGTTTATTTTAGTGGTTTTATGTATTTTATCATTCACTGTGGTATTTTATTTCTCTCTCTGTGATGCAGTTTGTACTTTGTTTTGATAAGTGCTCTATAAATAAAGTTTTACTCTTCTTCGTATTTGTGAAAACACAATGAAATCATCAGAAACCAAAGAAATATTTCTACTTCAGCAAGTAAACTTGATCAACTGAAACAAAATATTAGTTCAGAGGATCTTCTGTATACAGATGTGACCATTTAGCAAAAATGATAAACATTCATTTACTTTAACAGCTAACAGCCGACATTTTCTACTGTTTCGTTAAGAAACACACGTCTTTTGTAACTACAGACCAAATTTAGTACAAAAAACATGAAAATGTAAACAAAAGGACATTTACAACTTTATGGATGTAAGTTATGTATGAACATCAATTCAATTCAATGGTTAATTAAACATATCAGATCTACAATAGTAACAGAGAGTCAGTGAACTGACCTCAGAGTCTCCAGTCTGCAGTGTGGACTCTCCAGAAAATCACACAGCAGCCTCACTCCTGAATCCTGCAGCTTGTTGAGACTCAGTTCCAACTCTCTCAGATGGGAGGGGTTGGACTTCAGAGCTAAGGCCAGAGAAGCACAGCTGATCTCTGACAAACTGCAGTCACTCAATCTGAAAAATAAATAAATGATGCAGATAAGAATCCATTTATAATCCAATCAGATGTGTTCAGGTTTGAAATGTGTAGCTCAACATCACTCTGTCCTAATCAATGAGCTTTTCCCTAAAACGAGTCGAGTGACATTGTCATTGTGTTATTGTGGCCCATCATCATGTCAGCCTTCTGCAGACATCATCCAAATGTCAGCACAACATTCATACACCTATTCATGTCAACACAGATCAATAACATCCTGCTGATCTCAGTCATGTCTGGAATAATGATCAAATCAGACGTGTTACTTTCACTCTCTTCTGTTTCTTCTAATTTAAAACAAGAGTGTGTCATTTTATGAAAAATACTAAGACAGAGGTTTCCTATAGAATGACCAATATGAAATAAATTAGACTTTCTGAATTAAATAATATTGTAAGTAAATGCAAAAAAGCGCTTTAACACCTGTCCCTGCTCTTCTGATGCTCTCATTTCAAACCCCAGATTCAGACTCTCCTCATCACCACTGTCATCTCCATCAACACACAGCTGACTGACTGTGAGCTTCATCCTCTCTTTATAACGGGATCAAAGGTGCACTGAGCGAAGTGAGAGGCATGTTCTTCAGCTTAAATGTAACCTAGTAACTTCCCGCACAAATATAGTGCATTATTTATGCCCCTGTTTAATGAGTCAGAACACAGAGTGGCATTATTTTCTGACAGGAAACATCGTTACATGTTGAAGTGTCACCTGTTGGTGGTGACAGATCAGACACGATGCTTCAAACAGCTGCATTTGGAAATATGCTTCACGTTCTCTGTGCTCCTGTATGTGAGTTTTAGAGTGTGTTTGTGTGTGTGTGTGTGAGAGAGGTATAAAGATAAATGTTCCTGCAAAAAAATGTGTGAAGGTTATGTATAAAATACATTATTCCTTAAAATGTGTTGAACTTCTTTTATTTTATTTACTGACCTCAGAGTCTCCAGTCTGCAGTGTGGACTCTCCAGTCCAGCAGACAGCGGCTTCACTCCTGAATCCTGCAGCTTGTTTCCACTCAGGTGCAGATCTCTCAGATGGGAGGGATTGGACTTCAGAGCTGAGGCCATGACTTCACAGTGACTCTCTGAGAGTCGACAGCCAGAAAGTCTGTGATGACAGAGAATATAAACCTCAAAGTATAAGAAAATCTGACAATTTTTTATAAAAAAAGACAGTCATTGATTGCCATTGATCACAAGGTTTGAAACTTGAGCTCCTCCTGTCCACATGTCAAATTGTCCTTGAGCAACATAATGAACCACAAACTGCAGCTTCAGACAAAAGTGTCTGCCAAATGACTGTAATATAAACACATGTCATATTTGATTAACAGGGCGCTGTGATTTGTGTTTGTTAAACTTTATTTTAACGTGATGTTCAATGAGCTGTAAAGTCACTGTTGTAATTGCACTCGCATGTATTTACCTCAGTCATGTGCTTGTGTGTATTTTGTGCATGAAAGCTATAATGAAAAACCTTAAAGTTCAAGTGACGTTAGTTCCAGCAGATCACAGATATCACATGTCTGTGTGTCTGGATATAAAAAGAACAATAAACAGACACGTTATAGAAACATAACACTGTGGAAATAAAAAGGCTGTTGGGATTAAATGATGATTGTCAAAACATTTTCTGGACACACTCTCAAGTCCTCATGTTTTCCTGCTGGATTTGTATCAAACCTCCATCACCCAAAGAAAGAAAGTTAGAAGATGACAGAAGATACATCACTGACTTCAGAGCTAAAAACTCTACACGGATTTTTGTAGACATTTGCAGTTTAACACATGTATGATGTTTTTAATGAGCAGGTATAACTTTTATAGTGTGGAAGTTTTATATTGTGCATGTGTGTAAAGTGTGTATCTTTAATCCTGATGCTTCTTCTTTACATTACTTTACAGTGTTGATAATCACATCTGGACTTACACAGCCTTTCTGCAGTTCCTCACAGCTGGAATCAGTCTCAGTCGTCCATCCTCTGATGTGTTGTACTTCTTCAGGTCCAACTCATCCAGAACCTCCTCTGACATCTGCAGCACGTAGGCCAGAGCTGAGCAATGGATCTCAGAGAGTTCCTTCTCTGATCTGTTCTCTGACTTCAGGAACTCTTGGATCTCCTGATGGACTGAGTGGTCGTTCATCTCCGTCAGACAGTGGAAGATGTTGATGCTTCTGTCAGGAGAGATTTTTGTCGTCTTCTTCTTCAGGTTGTTGACGGCTCTCTGGATGATTTCAGGATTATTGTCTGTCTGACCCAGCAGGCCTCCTAAGAGTCTCTGGTTGGACTCCAGAGAGAGGCCATGAAGGAAGCGGACAAACAGGTCCAGGTGGCCATTTTTACTCCTCAAGGATTTCTCCAATGCTCCCAACAGGAAGACATCCAGGGTTGAATCAACGTGTTTTTCTCCCAGAAAAGCCTTCAGTGCCTTTGTCTTCCTGTCGGTGTAACAGTGGAACATGTAGACTGCAGCCAGAAACTCCTGAACGCTCAGATGAACAAAGCAGTAGACTGTTTTCTGGAAGATCACACTCTCTCTTTTGAAGATCTCTGTACAAACTCCGGAGTACACAGAGGCCTCTGAAACATCCAGACCACACTGCTCCAGGTCTTCTTTGTAGAACATGATGTTTCTTTTCTTCAGATGTTCAAATGCCAGCCTCCCCAGCTTCAGAAGAACCTTCCTGTCAGCCTCCATCAGCTCCTGTGGACTCGTCTCATGTCCCTCATCATACTTCTGATTCTTCCTCTTTGTCTGAACCAGCAGGAAGTGTGAGTACATGTCAGTCAGGGTCTTGGGCAGCTCTCCTCTCTGGTCTGTAGTCAACATGTGCTCCAGAACTGTAGCAGTGATCCAGCAGAAGACTGGGATTAGACACATGATGTGGAGGCTCCTGGATGTCTTGATGTGCGAGATGATTCTGCTGGACAGCTCTTCATCACTGACTCTCCTCCTGAAGTACTCCTCCTTCTGGGCGTCAGTGAAGCCTCGTACTTCTGTCACCCTGTCAACACATGAAGGAGGGATCTGATTGGCTGCTGCAGGTCGGGAAGTGATCCAGACGAGAGCCGAGGGAAGCAGATTCCCCTCTATGAGGTTTGTCAGCAGCACGTTGACTGATGACTTCTGTGTGACATCAGATAGGACCTTTGTGTTCTTGAAATCCAGTGAAAGTCTGCTTTCATCCAGGCCGTCAAAGATGAACAGAAGTTTACAGACAGCGAGCTCCTCTGCTGTGACCTTCTGTAATGTTGGATGGAAAACATGGAGCAGCTCGAGAAGACTGTACCGCTCATCTCTGATCAAGTTCAGCTCCCTGAACGAAAGCAGAATCAGCAGACTGACGTCTTGGTTTTCCAAGCCCTCTGCCCAGTCTAGAGTGAACTTCTGCACCAAGAAGGTTTTTCCAACGCCAGCGATGCCGTTCGTCAGAACGACTCTGATGTGTCCCTGTTGGCCGGGTAAGGCTTTAAAGATGTCGTGGCACTTGATTGGAGTGTCATGGAGGGTCTCCATCTTGGAAGCTGTCTCAAGCTGCCGCACCTCATGTTGGGTATTAACCTCTTCGCTCTGTCCCTCTGTGATGTAGAGCTCAGTGTAGATCCTGTTGAGGAGGGTTCCACTTCCTGTTTCATCACTTCCTTCAGTCACACGTTCACATCTCCTCCTCAGACTGATCTTATGTTCATCTAAAACCTCCTGCAGACCACCACTCACTAAAAAAGAGAAAACACTGTGAGACAAAACAAAGCTTTGACAATCTGCTGATTATTTTCATTACCAATAAAAAACGATCAATATAAGAACATTTAGAGAAGTAAAGGTGATAAAGTCCAGTTTTGGGGGAACATCAGAACAGCCTCTGACTGTGTGTTGGTGGACGTGTTTGATTGACAGCAGAGGCGACAGGCTGAGCCTCAGCAGCTCGTCTGCAGCTCTTCAGTGAACAGCTCACTGTGGCTGTTCCTCACTGTGATATTTACAACTGATCCACCCATCAAATAATACAGAATAGGTTCACGTCTTGTCGTGTAGACCTGTTTTTATTGAATAGCACCGTTAACAAAGCGCTGCGAATCTCTGTGACAAACGCACTCCATTTCCTGTAGCTGCTTCACAATAAAAAGCCTCCCGCTGGTTTTAAAATTATTTTGTGAAGCAGCAGCAGGAAATGTTGAGTTTACATCAGCAGCAAATGAACAAAGCTCTGATATGACTAAAGTAACAGTGAACAGTAAAGAAAGGCTGACATCTGAACGTCCAAACAGGAACACTGGAGTGAGAGGAAAGTCCAAACCACAGAGATTCAGTTAGAAGCTTCAAACGTACCGACAGATACAAGGGACAAGCTTCATTTATTTGTCATCCTACAACACAGTTGTAGTCCGAACTGCTACAGAAGAAATAAACCTATTTTTTATGGTGAGAGACTTATAAAAACAGAGCTTTCTCTCTGGTCACCAGCACAGACACGTGTTGATCCAATCAGTTTAGCTACAGACGAGGCTTTGGTTTGAGGGAGGATACCGGCGGTGGAAGAATTGCATCATGGTCTATAAGATCATCATATGTTTGTAGCATCTGCTTTGTGACGATTTTCCAGCTGATCCGAAGGGGGGTTAAAGAGTTTATTTAGCTTCAGAAGGAGGAGAGTTTTCTCAGCACATAAAGGAAACTCTTCATCCTTCAGCTCATCATAAACATTCAAAATCAATACATCTGGAGATGCATGGTTTTCACTGGACAGGAAGGGGATGAAAAACTCTAATCTGTAAAGTAACTAGTAACTAAGACAAAGTGGAGTAAAAAGTCCAATATCTGCCTCTGAGATGTGGTAGAGCAGAAGTAGAAAGCAGTCGAATTCATACTTAAGTGCAGTACTTGAGTAAATGTACTTCGTCACATTCCACCACTGGAGGAGACCATCTGCGGCTGGCCCTGTCCTCTGTGGACAGAGGGTTTTAGTGTTGTTCCCTCTCTAACACTGCGTGGTTCTGTACAGTTTTACAAACTGTTTCTATGTGCTATTTCGAGCTCAGAGCCCGTTCCTCACCCAGGAGGCTCTTGTCATCTCGGGCCCAGACTACTGCAACTCGCTCCTGGCTGGTCTGCCTGCACGTGCCCTCCGACCTCTGCAGCTCATCCAGAAAGCAGCAGCCCGGCTGCTCTTCAACCTCCCCAAGTTCTCCCACACTACACCGCTCCTCCGCACCCTGCACTGGCTGCCGGAGGCTGCTCCAATCAGATTCACTGGTACTTGCCTACTGCGCTTCCTACATCCAGGACATGGTCAGACCAGACCAGTCCACTATGCTCTGCTGCTGCCAATCGGCTTACTACCCCCTCACTACCAGGGGGGCCCAGCTACCGCTCAACAAAATCATCACTGTTTGCTGTCCTGGATCCACAATGGTGGACCGAGCTCCCCACTGACATCAGCACAGCAGAAACTCTACACATCTTCAGCCTGAAGAATCCAAAACTAAATGCAGCACTTGAAGCCATTCAGCTTACTTGATGAAGCTGATGTCCTGCATGAGTCTTGCAGGTTTTGGGTTGTATCCTCGTGGATGAATGCACTTATTGTAAGTCTCTAAACAATCGTAATGTAATGAAATGTAGCAGGTTACGTTTTTAAGTACAGATGTACAGTCTTACTTTGTACAGTGCTTGTCTGACTGGCTGTCTGCAGTCCAGGTCTTGTTCTGGATCTTTTTCTACACTGGGGACAGGAGGAGTCTCCTGATGAAGCAGACTGGTCCCAGTATGAGGTGATGCACCGTCTGCAGAACCAGTGTCCACAGTTGGTAGAGACTGGATCCTTCAGGACGTCCTGACACAAAGCACAGCAGGACGGCTGCTCCTCCACAGAAACGTGACTCCTCTTCCTCTCTCTGTGAAGACATTTCTTTAGAACTAAAATCATTTGTTGATTGTTGTAGAAAAATATCAAGATGGCCGACACTGTGTTGAAGCTCAGAGGGTCACAGAGAACAGTAAAGGTGTCGTTTCTTTTCTGTTTGAACTCAGTCTGTAATGAAAATGACTGATCCTGTTATCTCACTAATTAACTGCTTTTCCTCTCTGACTGTCATATTAAACATTTAGTGATCTGCCTGTAGTTTGTTATTAATACAAACTCAACACTTCCTGTAGCTACTTCACAATAAAAGCCTTCCATTAAACAGAGCTGATTATGTCCTTCACTGTTTTACAGTCACTTTGGGCAGCTTAGCTTGAGTTAGTTAGGTTTGCACTGAGGCTGGACGTGGTCTAAATAACTGTGGTAGACCAGCAGTGTAAGACACATGGCATGTAACAGTGGTGTCACAGGTTCAAGTCCAGACGGTTGCCTTGTTTGTGTGTCATTATGTTTTCTGTCACTCTCTACTGTCAACTATCAAATGAAGGCAGAAATGTAATATTCTAAAAAAAGAGAAGTGGTCCAAATCTACATTTGACCATTTTCTGCCCCTTTTTTATCAGCTGATAACTTTTAGCAAAGTGCTGTTTGTTCTTCACCTTCAGGAACAATATATGGCGGAGAGAATCTGAGCTCAAAGGTCCACTTACTAATGTTTCAAAGCAAAGTGTTAATCAAGCTGAGCAAAGCTTTTGTACAAATGCTTTTTCACCACATGTTGCACAATTATGATATGAACTGATTCAAGATGCTTCTGGTGGATCATAACAGCTGATCTGAGGAAGAGCAAACAACTAAATATTCTGAGGACAAATATGAGAAAAGAAATTACATTTGAAGCAGATTCTTTCTGCTTTTGAACAATTCTAAATCTTTACAGCCACTTCAACGTGATTTTCTTGAAGAGTAAATTCTGAAATGGAGGCTCTCAGGTGTTTTGCTGCAGAAATAAAATAATATCCATTTCAGTTTGAAACAGTATCTGCACTAATAGTTCTGCATCAGGAATCTAAATCTTTTAGCAGAACATTTTGTCTTCATCCTCAATGCTTCATCTTCCATCAGGTCAGTTTACAGTAAAAACAGTCTCTTACTTTGTGTCTGAGGGTCCAGGTTCATTACTGAAGTTTGGAGGTTTATCTTTGGACCAGTCACTCTTCAGAGACAGACAGCTGGATCCTGGAGACTCTGCTCTCTGTCTGTTGGACTGAACTCTGCAAACACCAAGATGTTTTTATTCATATCACATGAATCCTTGATAAATTCTCTGATGAAAGCCATTGAGGAAGCTCTAAATACACAAACTGCTGCTACTGTCGATAATCAGGAGCTTTAAAAGTTTGTATTAGTCCTCTCAGATTAGATTTCAGCTCTTCTGGTGACTGACAGCTGTCACAGATACTAAGAGGAAGATTTCACCAGTGATTTCTCTTTGTGTCACAAACATTAGACCAGTTACATGAAGAAAATGTGTATTAAATACAGTTTAAAAAGTCATTTTCCATCAACTATAAAGTAATATAGCACTGAAACAAATGCAGACATTGTAGGTGTGCTGTTAGAGACTAACTGCCCCTCCAGTCTCACAGCAACACTGCTTTCCAAACACCAATCAGAGTAAACCAGATTATAACAGCAAAATCTTCTTCACATTCTTCTATTTATGTACATTTTTTTTTGCTGTTGTTCCTCACACTTGCTTTGGCAACGTAAACGTCTGTTTCCCACGTCAATAAGGGGGGGGAGTATGGTGAGTGTAGACTTGATACAAAAACCTTCTTTGACCATGAAGCCGAATGTTACTCTACTGTTGGAAAATGACTAAACATTACCAGCAAACAGTGAATGAGTTAGAAGAAGTTCTCTTACTTTGTGTCTGAGGGTCCAGGTTCATCACTGAAGAATGGAGGAAGATTTTTGGACCGGTCACTCTTCAGAGACAGACAGCTGGATCCTGGAGACTCTGCTCTGTCCTCCTCTTCCTCCACACAAACACTCATCTTCTGGACTTCAGTCAGTCTGAGAGGTGAAACAGTAACACTGACTGAGCTCAGAACACAAGAATCAGGAAACAAGTCTGTTCAAGAGTCACAAACAAGACCAGAGAACAGGAAGTAACACACACACACACACACACACACACACACACACACACACACACACACACACACACACACACACACACAGCATAATGACTCCACCCAGAGCTCCACCTGGTCAGTCTTCTTATCTGCGCTTGTTTTCTTGGGTTACTGTAGGTTAAATATTTATTATTCAGCCAATCCCGACTTTGTGTCCACAGATGAATCAAACTGTTCATTCTAACATTTCTGTCCTCTACAGTCCACAGGGAGAAAACTTTGACAGTAAAATAATAAAAATGTTGGATTAACACTCACCCTGCCTCGGCCTTCAGTGTCCTTCTGCTCTGTCGACTCATAATGGAGTCTGAACCACAGACTGTAAAAAACAGGTCTGAACTGGTTGAACACTTTCAGGTTCCCTCCCTGTTCTCATGTACCTGGATCACCTGGTCAGTGTTGCTCCTCCCCTCTCCATTTACAGGAAATCAGTCGAGTTCATCTGTGTGTGTGTGTGTGTGTGTGTGTGTGTGTGTGTGTGTGTGTGTGTGTGTGTGTGTCACACAGATCAGCTGTTTAGCATGATGTGTTCATGAGCGTCTCTCGCAGCTTCAACAGATTGAATTCAAATGAGTTTTGGTCAAACTGTTAGAACTTAAATGATGTAAATAAATCGGTTTTATTTAAGTTACAAGTAAAGTGCTTTAAACCAAATGAAGTGAATGTGTTCTATAACAGACTTATAGGGAACACAAACACAGTTCATCTCAGCACAACACCATCACCGCCAACAACACCACCAGAACATTTGGACCAGTTACACCAAAGATTTTACACTCTTAATGCATATAGGTCTTGTTCGTAAATTTCATTTCCCAAGGTGAAGCTGTAAATGTACCGAAGCCCGCAGGAGCTCCACACAGGAATTCAGTTCAGGGGGAGAAATAATCAATATTTGATTCAGTTATTTACGTTTATTCTGACTCAGTCCCACACACACCGTCCAGCTGAGGATTCGCTGCTTGTCTTTGTTTTATATCATTGCAAACTGAATAATAATAATAATAATAATAATAATAATAATAAAAGGCAGACGGAGAGGAAGATCCAAGAGATCAGCAGGTTCCTACGTACCTTCTGCCATGGCCACCAGAACTCTTGGAACCAGTTCCTGGGTTGGGCGCCCAGAACTCCCTCCGTCAACCTACCACTGGACTCACTCCCTTCCAGTGCGTACTCGGCTACCAACCCCCTCTCTTCCTGTGGTCATGAGAACCATCGGCGGTACCTGCAGTAGACTACTGGTTCAGAGAGAGCGAGAGGGTCTGGGACGCAGCTCACCATCAGCTGCAACGAGCTCTTCGCAGACGCAGAATGACGGCCGACCTGAGACGATCCACTGCCCCAGTCTATCAACCTGGTCAGAAGGTCTGGCTGTCGACCCTGGACATCAGAATGCGTGTGCCCTGCAAGAAGCTCAGTCCCAGATTCATTGGTCCCTTCACCATCACTAAGCAGATCAACCCGGCTCCAGCTCAGCTCCAATTACCACCTCAGTACAGAATTCACCCAACTTTCCATGTGTCCCTCCTCAAACCTCACCGCCCTTCTGTTTCTGTTTCCACAGAGCCTGGCGCAGTAGCTGAACCCCCCCCCCCCTCTCATCCTGAAGGACGGAGCGGCGTACCAGGTCAACGAGATCCTGGACTCCCGGCGCCGTGGTGGTCTACTGGAATACCTGGTGGACTGGGAGGGCTACAGTCCCGAGGAGCGCCATGGGTACCTCGGCATGACATCCTTGACCCCTCTCTGCTCGAGGGGGGACTGTCACAGACCCGCCAGGCTCCACCATCAGCCAGTCACAGCGCACTCCCTCACCAGAATACTAATCACACACACCTGCTCCCCATCAGCACCTCATCACTACTAGGATAAAAGCAAACCACTCGCCTCAGCCAGATGTCCGGTTTTCATTGAAACGTAAGGACTCTACATGTGGACTTTGCAAGACTTCCCCATCTCTACTCCAGCATGTTCTTAAAATGTCCTTAAAGTATCAAAATTAAAAGTACTCAGTATGCAGAATGGCCCTTTCAGAGTGTTAAGTTATGGAGCCTTCAAGGTCCTGGGTATGAGCCCGTTCTGTAAAGGAGAGGAGTTTAAGACAGTGCATGAATTCATTGTTTTTGCATCCTTATTTCCGTTTACAAATACTGTTCTAAATATGCACATTTGGGGCAGATTGTAGCCTAAAGGAGTCGATAGTTTTCTGACTTCGAAATAGAGCTAAAACGATAAGTCAATAAATCAATCGAAAGAAACAATAATCCACAAATGTTTTGATTGTTTATTATTGTTCATTTTTCAAGCACAAAATGCCAAAAATAGCTTCTCAAGTGTGCTCATCTGATGCTTTTCTTTGTCTCATGTGACAGTAAACTGAAGATCTGTGGATTTCGGACAATACGAAGACATTATCTCAGGCTCCAGGAAATTGTGATTGTGGGCATTTGTCAGTATTTTCTTACATTTTATAGATCGAATTATTAATCAAGAAAATAATCGTGAGATTTATTTATGAGTTTATTTACTTTTGGTTTAACTGCTGGAGTCAAGAGAGTTGGAATGACTGCATTAATTCACTTAATCAGCCCAGGCATGTGGACCATTTGTTGTCCACATAAATAGAAAATGTATTTCAATTAAAGATTGTTGCAGTTCATCATCTCTTTCTATATTGACAGCCATGAATGCACCTGCTTTGTGCTTGAGGAGCATCTTCATTTCACAAAAGTACATTTATTTTCATACAGGAGTCAGTTCATGATGGTTTGCAGATGATAAAATAAAATTCAATTTCAATCCATGTGAGTGGGAACATAAATCCTCCAGAATCTCCCAAAGGAAACACAGAGAGCTCAAAAGTTTTAGCATCTTCTCAAACAAAGCCTCACCTTCAGGTAGAAGAACCTGAACTAACACTCACTCCTGCTTGTAACAGTAAACACACGGTACTTACCAGAAAGTAATTGGTGACGGTCCTCATGCGCTTATGCGCCAGAATAATCCAGATGACCACCATGTTACCAACCACAGACACCGCAACGATGCTGCAATACGCGACAGCCCAGAGTGTGATCTGCCACACCGGCTGGATGAACTGGTTGAAGCCGTCGCTGCAGTTAACGGAGGCGTTTGTCCCGTTAGTGGCGTTACACTCGGTGGCATTGTAGAGCGGGTCCATCTTTCCGGCATCAACTTGTTTGATGAGCTGGATGTTAAAAATAGATCAGTGTCCTGTTGCTGGGAACGATTCCTCTCTAGGAGGAAGAGGAGCAGCCCGTGTGGAAATCTGAAAAGCGCAATTCCCACATTTTGTGGCGGAAATGTCTTTACGCACCGCGAAGCCGCGCGCTCCTGAGGACATCACCGCACCAAAACGCACGACGCAGCTCACCAACAGTTGACGTACTTCAGGCTGTTTAACCCCCCCACCCCTCCCTCCACTATTCACTCCCCCTCACACTCACTCACACACCCCTTCCCTCGAAACACACCGTGTGACTGCTCTTGCTCTTGTTTGTCTGGCCGATAGATCAGCTGTTGGAAATCACTCTGTTTGACCCTGAAATGCAACATCATTTATCTGGAGCCCTAATACGATCTCAGCAGGATTAGTCCTGAGTCCTCTGGGTCAGTCTGATGAAACTGGTTTAAATAGGCCTAATGTGACGAGTTTTAATGTCCAAAACAAAAAAAAATCAACAGTAAATCAACAATTCATAAATGGTTTATAATGTTGTTGTTAGCAGAGATAATTACATTTTAAGTGTTTATTAATATATTTGTCGAAAATTATCTAACTGGTGTATCAAAAGATAATGAATGACTGGCAGCATAAAACAGCTGTAATCATATGAATGTTAAATATGAATTTATTTATAATATTGATTCTATTAAATGTAATTAATGAATTACTAGATAGCAATTTAAATGTTAATTATTTATTTGAATTATTTAATCAATTATATTTATTAATGGAGTATCTATTTATTTATAACATTTATAAATAAATATAAATACACTGTCCATGACAACTGCAACAAATGTCATTAGTTGATCAAGCCCACATGGCTGAAAGCTCCAGAAGAAATCTAGTAAGTGGACCTTGAGTTAAGAATGTTCATGTTTTGAACATATAAACCGTTTTAAACCGCCTGCGAATGACTTATACATGTGTGTAAACAGTTAATAAATGTTTCATAACACACTGTAATGACATGTTCATGTGTGTCACATATCATTCAATAAAACAAAAGCTGTGTTATTAATCAGTTATTAACTGTTATCACCAATTAGAGAGAAGTTATAGTTGACCGTCCACTAAGCCCGCTCCCTTAGTTAGCTGCTGCTGCACACGTCAAACTTAGTTAGTTGCTGTTCCTACACTTGTCAAACTTTCCTTCTTGCACATATATGCAGTTTAAAATAATAACTGTGGCAGATTTACCATCAAATCGTTATCATTTTTTAAACAATGGGTCCTTTATTTGAGACAGAAGTAAACTAAATCAGCACTTGCTAGCTAGAAATGACACCTGGCGCTGGCAGATTTGATCAGTTTTAGCGAGCTAGCTCATTAAGCTAACGTTAGGTTCATGAGTTGAAAACAGCATCTCCAGCTGACTTTTTATGTTTCAAGCTGACTCATTTTAAAACCATAATCCTGTGAAATGGGTCTTAAATGCGCTGTTGATAGCGACATACATGATATCGTGCTAAAAGACGGAGGCTAAAGCTAACAGATCCCAGGCAAACAGTGAGCAACCTCACCAGTGGATAAACCAAGACATGGAAAAAATAAACATGGTTCTTGTATAGCCAGGTATGCTAACGCTTAGCAGTTTTAGAGCAGATTAACAATGATTAATCCGTTCTTTACACGTTTGGAAAGGCTAAAAACTCTTTAAATGCAGAGTATCTCTATCACTACAGCCCCATGCACATCACTTCATCATGTAGAGGAGTCCAAAGCTTGACAGACCGTCACAGTTACGGTTGCTAAGATGTGACTGTTCGGGGGAGAGGTTCAGCTAATGATCGGCTGTTGATAAAAACACTGATTAACACTTTAGAGTGTTTTTTACATCTGCTAACAGCTACATTATATGGTGTTGTAAATCATGAATTAAGTGTGTACATACTGCTTCTAAAGTGTCTAGAGTAAAGTGTTATCTACAAGGTAACAAATACGTAAAAGCTGAACAGAGACTTTCCTCCACAGTCATCATTGCAGAGGAAACTGGCTCATGGTCTCGTGTTTACCGATTTCATGCTTCAACATTTGATGCATTCAGATAAATCATGTCAATTTAAACCCCTAATGGCCAAATCCAGATTAGCTAACATGCATCTCAAGCTCAACGGTTCAGCTCTGCTTGTCTTGCTGTGAATTAAGGGCTCAATAATTTCAGGTCATGCGGTCACTAGATTGGCCTGCCTGGCCAAACTGCATGTCAGCTCACCAAAGTAATGGAAAATCAGATACGTGGCACTACACATAAAGTGTTTTTATCTCTCAGCACCTCTAACTCGCCGTCTGTCTGTCGCAGCAGATCGGAGCTATTAGAATCCACTGCAGGGAAAACAGGAATTCAATGTCATTTGTCACCTGCTCCCCTCACAGCTGCCGTATCAAACACCACAGTGCAGGCGGTGAAAGCTCCTGTCCGAACAAGTGATGAGGAAAGGATGTGACACGAACAGAGAGGCAGAATTCATCCAAGAATGACAGGGAGCTTCATTTATCTGTTCATCTGCCTCAACACCTGCTTTCATATAAAACTCAAATTAAAAAGTGAGAATTTGGTAACAAGAACATGTCGACACACAAGAAGGTTACGACTTAAATCTCACATCAAATGGAAAAGAGGGAGAAGTGAATTACTGGAGGTGATTGAAAGAGAGGAGGATGAAAGAAGACATTTTATAATTTAGTGGAGAATTCAGAACAAAATATGGCTCCGATGTTTGTATCTGCTAGAGATTGCCTTAGATATAAGTTATATACGACACAGAACGATCAATTATCATGAACAATTTTGGAACTTCTGTTACAACAATGCAGCTCCCAACAACATGCCATCAATAAGTGTTGTTTGTTCATACTTTGTTTCATGAATAAACATTCTTAAACAGCATCATTTAGCAACGAACTGAAAGACAATACAACAAAATAATTTATTATGTTTTATTCTCTACAATAAGTTCAAGGCCGTCAGATAAAATAATAAACATTACTCTGCGCAGCTGTCAGGGATACTCCAGGCTCCACTACCCACTAATCACCCACACCTGCTCCCAATTACCCTCCTGCTCCCCATTAGTTCCCAATCACAGCCAGTATATAAGGCCTGCACTCACCTCAGTATGTGTCTGACCTCGTTTGAATCCAGGACTCTCCATGCCACTCGGCATATTACCTATATCTCCTGCCTCCAGCGTTTCTCCTGCCTGCCTCCACTGATCTCCCTGCCTGCCTCCAGCGTTTCTCCTTGCCTGCCTCCAGTGATCTCCCTGCCTTCCTCCAGTGATCTCCCTGCCTGCCTCCAGTGTTTCTCCCTGCCTGCCTCCAGTGATCTCCCTCTCCCTCCTGCCTCCAGCGTTTCTCGCTGCCTGCCTCCAGTGATCTCCCTGGCTGCCTCCAATGATCTCCCTGCCTGCCTCCAGTGATCTCCCTCCTACAGACTTCCCTCTCTCCATCCCCACTATATCGGGCTGTTATCCAATAAAGAACATTCTGGTCCATCTTGGTGTCCCCTGCCTGTCTGTACCATAACAGCAGCAAATCTGAGAATTTTAAATGTTGTATGAATCCTGCATAGACAAATGTCACATGACTAATACAGCCCGTTAATCAAGAGTACCACTTTCTAATAAGACACCTATAAGCTCTAACTAATGGCTTTATTAATCGCTGATAAAAAATATACTTTATAGATCAGTTAAGCCACTTTTAATTAGACTTAGGTCTTCCTGATGAACTTATGAGCTAGCTAAAAACACAGTATCCTGGTTTCCATCCAAATGTAGGAATTTTAACCAAATTTACAGAAAATTTTCATGTTGTTTCAATCCGAAAAAGCTCATTGCGATTTCATGTTGTTTCCATCCGCTGCCGTGCACCGTGAAGAAGAGGACACGAGCTCATTGACTTCAAACGATGGAGGTAAAAATGCGCTTTCTGTTAGTTTCATGGAGCTGATCCAGCCTCCAGCCGCCACACATATTTGATGTTTTCAGCTCTTCAAAGTCACATGCTTCATGTATGTCATCATTTATTAATTCATGCTGACCTTTTCCACCACTTGTGTTTTGGGGATATTTCATTATTATTTATTTTGGTCATGTAAGAGATTTTCCTTTTTTTTCTTTGTTCTGTTGTTGTGAGGACAAGAAAACAGAGTTTGAATTCTCTTTTATCTTGAATATGACATGTTTTTAAGTATTCTTTTAGCTGATTGTGAAATAAAAAAATATAAAATGTTGTAAAATTAAAAAGCCCTATATCTTTATGAATATCTATGTACTTTAATTCTCCCACTTGTGTTTTTTAATTCATTATTATTTATTTTTGTCATGGCATGGGCTGGATGCTGCAATCAACTTCCAAAATTAATTAGAAATATAATGTGCAAAACAGAAAATCATTTCACAAGGTCCATTTAAATAAGTGTTAATCTGCAGTTATGTTGTTTTAAACAGAGCTAATCTGCAGAGGCACTTTGGCCTCACAATATCTGAATGATTAAAAAAGACTAAATAAAGTCCTGGTCCCGGTCCAGGTGGAGGAGAAGGAGTGGAGGAGGAGTCTCAGTGTGTCTGCAGAGACGGTGTAGAAGAACAGAGCAGCAGCAGAGAGTCCAGATACACTGACGATACTCTGCCACATCCAGAGGAACACACAGGGACGATGGTGGACTTGCCTTTGTGTCTGACAGTGGAGCTGATCTCAGAGAGCAGTTCAGACTGCAGCACTAACAGTCATCTCCACTTGTTGTGATTCCTCCGTCAGCTCTCTCCACTCCACCTCCCAGTAACATGGCCCAGTCAGAGCCTCTCCACACACCAGCTGCTGCTGCTGCTGCTGCTTCAACCTCTGGATCATCAGGACACAGCTGGTCCTCTCAACGCAACCACACTGACAGAGATCACGGCTTACAGCTGATGAGAGAAGAAGACAGACAGCAGAAGTGATAAATCAGTGTTTACAGAGACTCCCTCCATCAGCTGTCAGTCAGTGATGCAGCACATCCAGTATAAAGACCAGCAGGGACTTCAGTCCTGTTCAGACCAGAAGTGGAGCGGCTGTGTAGCGCAGCCAGCTTCCTTTCAGCGCTCATGTTAACGTGTTGGAGTGAACACACTGAGCTGGAACGTTTGAACTTTTCTACTTTTGAAATATTACATGACAAAAATGTAACTATGGAGTCTGTGATAAAAACATTTGGACAAAACAAAAGACAAATGGACAGATATATATATATATATATATATATATATGTATATAGATAGATAGATAGATAGATAGATAGATAGATAGATAGATAGATAGATAGATAGATAGATAGATAGATAGATAGATAGATATGATGTTGAAGGTCCTACATGTTCATACAAAGACTGACAGCAAGACATCAGCTGTGATTACTGGACTTCAGCAGAGGTTCTGAGGCCTGTACTACGAAGCGAGTTCAACACACCCCGGATCTCTTTCCGTTATCTGGCCTCACTAACCCTAACAACCGCAGTCAGGCTAAGCGGTCACACGCCGCTGGTTATCAACTCGGTAAGTCAACCCAGGTTTTCCCAATCCAGCCATGAGCACGTTCACATACAAGGGGCGGTGGTGACTGTGTGAATGTGCGAGTTAATAGGTTCATAATATCTCTGCCCCATCATTAGGGCAGAGATCTGACTATAATCACATTTGTGTATTCTATTAAATGAACATGTTGCTCAGATGTATTCTTATAGCGAGTATGATCATTTTATTCTTTGAGCTGCAACCCAAGCGATGTGAAACGGACACGGGAGCAAATAAAAGATAAATATAAAAACATAAAACAAAGCTGTAAGTGGGCTTACTTTCATATCTTATTAGTCCAACAAGTACAAGGCTTCAGTGCTTCAATCAGTCTCTGTTGTAGGATGATATCGGGATACTGAAGCACAAAGGTTTTCTGTCTCTGAACACTCTCTGAGAGACCCTCTGATGATCTGCACACCGAGCTCCACAGGATCTTCTACGAATGGTGACGCCATTTTCCAAGAGAACTGTCAACTACGCGTTGATCTGTTATCTCAAACATAACATAAATTACCATGGCGATGGACCCCGGTAAGAAGTGAACCGCCGTCGTAACCCTGAAAACCCAGGGTTAAACCTGAAGTTACCTCGCTAAGCCCAAATCCTGCTTCGTAGTACAGGCCTCTGGTCTGCAGAAAGACCACAGGGTTACTAAATGTAATGATGGTTCTTTGAAATAAGAGCCAGTGATCTGCAGGCTTCAGTCAGACTGATCTCAGAGCTGTGACAAAGATGAACAAACACTTGAGATCAGATTTGATGCTATGACAGTCTGATGAACGAGGACACTGTCTCTGTACATGTTGTAATGCTGCCAGCTGGAATCCAGCTTAATTCCTGTAGACATGAACACAGCAACAACAGTCGTCTTCACATCGACTCAAACACATGATCACAACGAGCTTCTGGCTCATCTGATTGGCTGACTGTTCTCTCTCTCTGTCCAATCCTGAAGCCCGTCACCATCCTCCTCTCACAGCTTCACTGAGGAAAGCAGCCACTGAGAAGGTCGGAGGTTTACAGGAAATACTGGATCTTTGCTTTGATACTAACTGTGTTTAGTTCAATACTGCTGAAACCAGCATGGACTGACTCCAGCCCTCTACTGACCTCAGAGTCTCAAGAATCTCCAGTCTGCAGTGTGGACTCTCCACAAGATCAGACAGCAGCTTCACTCCTGAATCCTGCAGCTCATTGTTACTCAGCTGCAGCTCTCTCAGATGGGAGGGGTTGGACTTCAGAGCTGAGGCCAGAGAAGCACAGCTGGTCTCTGACAACCTGCAGCGCCTCAATCTGAATAAAGAATAAATGATGCAGATAAGAATCCATTTATGATCCAATCAGATGTGTTCAGGTTTGACATCAAAATCAATGAGCTTTTCCCTAAAATGAGTAGATTGGCTTTGTCATTGTGTTATTGTGGATCATCATCATGTCAGCCTTCTGCAGACATCATCCAAATGTCAGCACAACATTCATACACCTATTCATGTCAACACAGATCAATAACATGCTGCTGATCTCAGTCAAGTCTGGAACTACAGGAGAAAAACTATATTAATCCTTTAAACAGCTGCACTGGAAATTTGCTGTGATCTCTCCGTGTGTGTGTGTGTGTGTATGTGTGTGTGTGTGTGTGTGTGTGTGTGTGTACTGAAGGATCAATATCAATGATCAGACATTATTTGTGAAAACACACTGAAATCAACAGAAACCAAAGAAATATTTCTACTTCAGCAAGTAAACTTGATCAACTGAAACTAAACATTAGTTCAGAGGATCTTCTGTATACAGATGTGACCATTTAGCAAAAATGATAAACATTCATTTACTTTAACAGCTAACAGCCGACATTTTCTACAGTTTCTTTAAGAAACACACGTCTTTAGTGACTGCAGACTAAATTTAGTACAAGAAACATGAAAATGTGAACAAAAGGACATTTACAACTTTATGGATGTAAGTTATGTATGAACATAAATTCAATTCAGTTGTTAATTAAACATATCAGATCTACAATAGTAACAGAGAGTCAGTGAACTGACCTCAGAGTCTCCAGTCTGCAGTGTGGACTCTCCAGAAAATCAAACAGCAGCTTCACTCCTGAATCCTGCAGCTTGTTTTCACTCAGCTCCAGCTCTCTCAGATGGGAGGGGTTGGACTTCAGAGCTGAGGCCAGAGAAGCACAGCTGGTCTCTGACAAACTGCACCAACTCAATCTGAATAAAGAATAAATGATGCAGATAAGAATCCATTTATGATCCAATCAGATGTGTTCAGGTTTGAAATGTGTAGCTCAACATCACTCTGTCCTAATCAATGAGCTTTTCCCTAAAATGAGTAGAGTGACTTTGTCATTATGTTATTGTGGATCATCATCATGTCAGCCTTCTGCAGGCATCATCCAAATGTCAGCACAACATTCATACACCTATTCATGTCAACACAGATCAATAACATGCTGCTGATCTCAGTCAAGTCTGGAATTACAGGAGAAAAACTACAGTGATCCTTTAAACAGCTGCACTGGAAATATGCTTTGATCTCTCTGTGTTCCTCCGTATGTGTGAGTTTGTGTGTGTGTGTGTGTGTGTGTGTGTGTTTGTGTGTTCTGAAGGATCAATATCAATGATCAGACATTATTTGTGAAAACACACTGAAATCAACAGAAACCAAAGAAATATTTCTACTTCAGCAAGTAAACTTGATCAACTGAAACTAAACATTAGTTCAGAGGATCTTCTGTATACAGATGTGACCATTTAGCAAAAATGATAAACATTCATTTACTTTAACAGCTAACAGCCGACATTTTCTACAGTTTCTTTAAGAAACACACGTCTTTAGTGACTGCAGACTAAATTTAGTACAAGAAACATGAAAATGTGAACAAAATGACATTTACAACTTTATGGATATAAGTTATGTATGAACATCAATTCAATTCAGTTGTTAATTAAACATATCAGATCTACAATAGTAACAGAGAGTCAGTGAACTGACCTCAGAGTCTCCAGTCTGCAGTGTGGACTCTCCAGTCCAGCAGACAGCAGCTTCACTCCTGAATCCTGCAGGTTGTTTCCACACAGCTGCAGCTCTCTCAGATGGGAGGGGTTGGACTTCAGAGCTGAGGCCAGAGAAGCACAGCTGGTCTCTGACAAACTGCAGCCCCTCAATCTGAATAAAGAATAAATGATGCAGATAAGAATCCGTTTATGATCCAATCAGATGTGTTCAGGTTTGAAATGTGTAGCTCAACATCACTCTGTCCTAATCAATGAGCTTTTCCCTAAAATGAGTAGAGTGACTTTGTCATTGTGTTATTGTGGATCATCATCATGTCAGCCTTCTGCAGACATCATCCAAATGTCAGCACAACATTCATACACCTATTCATGTCAACACAGATCAATAACATGCTGCTGATCTCAGTCAAGTCTGGAATCACAGGAGAAAAACTATATTGATCCTTTAAACAGCTGCACTGGAAATATGCTGTGATCTCACTGTGTTCCTCTGTGTGTGTGTGTGTGTGTGTGTGTGTGTGTGTGTGTGTGTGTGTGTGTGTGTCTGAAGGATCAATATCAATGATCAGACATTATTTGTGAAAACACACTGAAATCAGCAGAAACCAAAGAAATATTTCTACTTCAGCAAGTAAACTTGATCAACTGAAACTAAACATTAGTTCAGAGGATCTTCTGTATACAGATGTGACCATTTAGCAAAAATGATAAACATTCATTTACTTTAACAGCTAACAGCCGAGATTTTCTACAGTTTCTTTAAGAAACACACGTCTTTAGTGACTGCAGACTAAATTTAGTACAAGAAACATGAAAATGTGAACAAAAGGACATTTACAACTTTATGGATGTAAGTTATGTATGAACAGAAATTCAATTCAGTTGTTAATTAAACATATCAGATCTACAATAGTAACAGAGAGTCAGTGAACTGACCTCAGAGTCTCCAGTCTGCAGTGTGGACTCTCCAGTCCAGCACACAGCAGCTTCACTCCTGAATCCTGCAGCTTGTTGTCACTCAGCTGTAGCTCTCTCAGATGGGAGGGGTTGGACTTCAGAGCTGAGGCCAGAGAAGCACAGCTGGTCTCTGACAACCTGCAGCCCCTCAATCTGAATAAAGAATAAATGATGCAGAAAAGAATCCATTTATGATCAAATCAGATGTGTTCAGGTTTGAAATGTGTAGCTCAACATCACTCTGTCCTAATCAATGAGCTTTTCCCTAAAATGAGTAGAGTGACTTTGTCATTGTGTTATTGTGGATCATCATCATGTCAGCCTTCTGCAGACATCATCCAAGTGTCAGCACAACATTCATACACCTATTCATGTCAACACAGATCAATAACATGCTGCTGATCTCAGTCAAGTCTGGAATTACAGGAGAAAAACTATATTGATCCTTTAATTCAATTCAATTTTATTTATATAGCGTCAATTCATAACAGAAGTTATGAATTGCACTTTTCCTATAGAGCAGGTCTAGACCGAACTCTTTATAATATTAATTACAGAGACCCAACAAATCCCACCATGAGCAAGCACTTGGCGACAGTGGCAAGAAAAAACTTCCTTTAAGAGGCAGAAACCTGACAGAACCAGACTCAATGGTGGGCAGAGAGAGAGAGAGAGAGAGAGGTTTTGGGGGAGGGAGGCACAATGCAAAGACCACGTAGAATTTAAAAAAAATAGTAGAATTGTATCTGTAGTGTTAATATTAATAAATTAATAGTAATATGAATGAAAGCTATAGGAAAAAGCTGCACTGGAAATATGCTGTGATCTCTGTGTGTGTGTGTGTGTGTGTGTGTGTGTGCGTGCTCTGAAGGATCAATATCAATGATCAGACATTATTTGTGAAAACACACTGAAATCAACAGAAACCAAAGAAATATTTCTACTTCAGCAAGTAAACTTGATCAACTGAAACTAAACATTAGTTCAGAGGATCTTCTGTATACAGATGTGACCATTTAGCAAAAATGATAAACATTCATTTACTTTAACAGCTAACAGCCGACATTTTCTACAGTTTCTTTAAGAAACACACGTCTTTAGTGACTGCAGACTAAATTTAGTACAAGAAACATGAAAATGTGAACAAAATGACATTTACAACTTTATGGATGTAAGTTATGTATGAACATAAATTCAATTCAATTGTTAATTAAACATATCAGATCTACAATAGTAACAGAGAGTCAATGAACTGACCTCAGAGTCTCCAGTCTGCAGTGTGGACTCTCCAGTCCAGCACACAGCAGCTTCACTCCTGAATCCTGCAGCTTGTTGTCACTCAGCTCCAGCTCTCTCAGATGGGAGGGGTTGGACTTCAGAGCTGAGGCCAGAGAAGCACAGCTGGTCTCTGACAAACTGCAGTCACTCAATCTGAATAAAGAATAAATGATGCAGATAAGAATCCATTTATGATCCAATCAGATGTGTTCAGGTTTGAAATGTGTAGCTCAACATCACTCTGTCCTAATCAATGAGCTTTTCCCTAAAATGAGTAGAGTGACTTTGTCATTATGTTATTGTGGATCATCATCATGTCAGCCTTCTGCAGACATCATCCAAATGTCAGCACAACATTCATACACCTATTCATGTCAACACAGATCAATAACATGCTGCTGAGGATGAATCATTTTCTCCACACTGCGCATGTGTCGGCGTTTTTGTGTACCCGGCAGAAGCGTCGCTAGAAGCTTCGTCTTAAATCATCATAATTTCATATTTTATCGAGTTTTTAAGCCAAGTTTTCTACGCTACACTGCTTTACCTATATGTTTTAACTTGGAAAAAGTTTTCAGTCATCGGACGTGTGGATCTAAAGTGATTTTAAGCTGGCTGCAACTCGACGTGGTTTACCGGACTGCCTCCACTGCTGCTAGCTTAGCTGGGTCTGCTTTTAGCCCGGCGGCTAGGCTAGCCGGTCGCTTTTATTAAGGATTTTAAGCTTGTAGCACTTTTATGGACTTAACTGTGGACTTTAAGCTTCGAAGCACTCTCACAGACTAAGTGCCTGATGGCTGATTGTGGATCTTGCCACCTTACCGCCTCAACGCTGAGGAAAAGTATCGCCTGTCTGGAAGCCGAGCTCAGAGAAAGAGACCAGCTCGTCCTGGAGTTCTCCACCGTCGCATCGGCCCAGGTAAAACACCTGGCGGCCCTCAGCTCCTCTGGCTGTGGCAGCCGGACTGCGACCATCCCTTCTGCTCCACTCCAGCACTGGATAATGATCCCACTCTTCCGTGGCTCGGCTCCATCTACACTGGCGCCCCGGAGCATGAAGCCATTTCAGCTGAGCCTGAAGATCCGTGGCTCCTCATGGGTGCGAAGCCCAAAGCCGTGGCCATTTCTACTCCTTGCCGAGCCCCAGTGGATGCACGGTCACTCGCCGGCCGGGGTGGTGAGAAGGCTCCGGTGAGTTCGACTCCACGCCAACAGGAGCACTGGACTGCAGCCTGTAAGGACAGACATGGTGCAAAGCGCCTGCCTCCTCCACCTTCACATCGGGGCCTCCCGCTGGCCAACAGGTTTGAGATCCTGGACACGCAGGACTTTCCTCCACTGGAGGGACGCTCCCTTTTTCCAGCAGTCAAGTCTTCCTCCTCTCGCCGCAAGTTACTGAAAGTAAAAGTCTCTCACGGACTAAATGACAGCCTGATGGCTGAGTGTGGATCCTCTGCTAAGGAGGACGCCGCCCCCTCGCCGCTGCAGTCCCCGGCCACTGCTATCCCAGGGACGGCTGATGGGACTCGGCGGTCTCCACGATCACCGACTCTGCCTCCTCTCATCACCCCAACCACGCTGATCGTTGGAGACTCGATAGTGAGGAATATCCGCTGCTGTCCCGGAGCTACGCCCCCCGACATCCTCGAAACGCTCCCCGGACTTCTGGCTGCACTCCCGATGACTATCACGAAAATCACAGTCCACGTCGGCACCGATGACACCGCCCGTCAGCAATCGGAGCTGACGAAAGCGGACTTCATCCGCCTCTTCGACCTGCTCAACAGCACCAGAAAGCATGCTTTCATTCCGGGTCCAGTTCCTACACTGGGTCGGGGAACTGGCCGTTTTAGCAGGACCCTCAGCCTTCACACCTGGCTCCGGTCTGTCTGCAGCACCTGTGACGTTGGTTTTATTCACAACTTTAACTTATTCTGGGATCGTTCTTCCTTGTTTGCACGAGACGGTCTTCACCCAAACAAGTCAGGTGGTCGCATGCTGGCGGCTGACCTGTCCTCCTCACGTGACTATTTACATCACCTGTCTCCCCTCGCTCTTCCTCTTCCTCTTCTCTGCCAATCAAAAACAACCCAGCACCCTCTGCTGTCACTACCGCCCCCTTGTGGACTGATCATAGTGCTGCTATCTGGAGCCCGGATCCCTCTAGTGCCACTTTTAACGTTCCTGTGGTCATTTCGGATAGGTCCTTAATGCGAAACAGACACAGCCGACACAGCAATAATAATAACTTAATAAAGATCCGGGCCAGAACCCTACCTCCAGTCTCAACCTCAGATCTGAACCAGCACAGACTTTTTAAGATGGCTCTTCTCAATGTAAGATCCTTCTCTAACAAAACGTTTATTTTAAATGATTTTATCTCTTCTACTGATTTAGATTTTATGTTTTTAACTGAATCCAGGTTACGTCCTGGTGATCACAGTCAGCTGGCTGAATTGTGCCCTCCAGATTATGACTGCTTTAGTCGCCCTAGGGTTTGTCGTCGAGGTGGGGGCCTTGTTACTGTCTATAGGAAGTATTTAAAGTGTAACCTCATAGCTTGCAATGACTTTTCCTCCTTTGAAGTGCTCATGTTTAAATTTGGTGGCCCCCTCCCAGTCATATTTGCTATTATTTATCGCCCCCCTAAACCAGCTGGCTCCTTCTTGTTGGAACTCCCGGAGTTTTTATCCAGTCTTGTTTTAAATTATGATAGTGTGTGTGTGTGTGTGTGTGTGTGTGTGTGTGTGTGTATATGCTCTGAAGGATCAATATCAATGATCAGACATTATTTGTGAAAACACACTGAAATCAGCAGAAACCAAAGAAATATTTCTACTTCAGCAAGTAAACTTGATCAACTGAAACTAAACATTAGTTCAGAGGATCTTCTGTATACAGATGTGACCATTTAGCAAAAATGATAAACATTCATTTACTTTAACAGCTAACAGCCGACATTTTCTACAGTTTCTTTAAGAAACACACGTCTTTAGTGACTGCAGACTAAATTTAGTACAAGAAACATGAAAATGTGAACAAAAGGACATTTACAACTTTATGGATGTAAGTTATGTATGAACATTAATTCAATTCAACTGTTAATTAAACATATCAGATCTACAATAGTAACAGAGAGTCAGTGAACTGACCCCAGAGTCTCCAGTCTGCAGTGTGGACTCTCCAGTCCAGCACACAGCAGCTTCACTCCTGAATCCTGCAGCTCGTTGTAGCTCAGCTGCAGCTCTCTCAGATGGGAGGGGTTGGACTTCAGAGCTGAGACCAGAGAAGCACAGCTGGTCTCTGACAAACTGCAGCGACTCAATCTGAATAAAGAATAAATGATGCAGATAAGAATCCATTTATGATCCAATCAGATGTGTTCAGGTTTGAAATGTGTAGCTCAGCATCACTCTGTCCTAATCAATGAGCTTTTCCCTAAAATGAGTAGAGTGACTTTGTCTTTGTGTTATTGTGGATCATCATCATGTCAGCCTTCTGCAGACATCATCCAAATGTCAGCACAACATTCATACACCTATTCATGTCAACACAGATCAATAACATGCTGCTGATCTCAGTCAAGTCTGGAATTACAGGAGAAAAACTATATTGATCCTTTAATTCAATTCAATTTTATTTATATAGCGTCAATTCATAACAGAAGTTATGAATTGCACTTTTCCTATAGAGCAGGTCTAGACCGAACTCTTTATAATATTAATTACAGAGACCCAACAAATCCCACCATGAGCAAGCACTTTGCGACAGTGGCAAGAAAAACTTCCTTTAAGAGGCAGAAACCTGACAGAACCAGACTCAATGGTGGGCAGAGAGAGAGAGAGAGAGAGAGAGAGAGAGAGGTTTTGGGGGAGGGAGGCACAATGCAAAGACCACGTAGAATTAAAAAAAAATAGTAGAATTGTAATTGTAGTGTTAATATTAATAAATTAATAAAAATAGGAATGAAAGCTATAGGAAACAGCTGCACTGGAAATATGTTGTGATCTCTGTGTGTGTGTGTGTGTGTGTGTATGTGTTCTGAAGGATCAATATCATTGATCAGACATTATTTGTGAAAACACACTGAAATCAACAGAAACCAAAGAAATATTTCGACTTCAGCAAGTAAACTTGATCAACTGAAACTAAACATTAGTTCAGAGGATCTTCTGTATACAGATGTGACCATTTAGCAAAAATGATAAATATTCATTTACTTTAACAGCTAACAGCCGACATTTTCTACTGTTTCTTTAAGAAACACACGTCTTTAGTGACTGCAGACTAAATTTAGTACAAGAAACATGAAAATGTGAACAAAAGGACATTTACAACTTTATGGATGTAAGTTATGTATGAACATAAATTCTATTCAGTTGTTAATTAAACATATCAGATCTACAATAGTAACAGAGAGTCAGTGAACTGACCTTAGAGTCTCCAGTCTGCAGTGTGGACTCTCCAGTCCAGCAGACAGCAGCTCTACTCCTGAATCCTGCAGGAAGTTGTGACTCAGGTCCAGCTCTCTCAGATGGGAGGGGTTGGACTTCAGAGCTGAGGCCACGACTTCACAGTGAGTCTTTGAGAGTCCACAGTCAGAAAGTCTGTGATGACAGAGAATATAAAACTTAAAGTATAAGAAAATCTGACACTTGATCATAAAAAAAGACAGTTAGCCATTGATCACAAGGTTTGAAACTTGAGCTCCTCCTGTCCACATGTCAAAGTGTCCTTCAGCAACATAATGAACCACAAACTGCAGCTTCAGACAAAAGTGTCTGCCAAATGACTGTAATGTAAACACGTGTCATATTTGATTGGCAGGGCGCTGTGATTTGTGTTTGTTAAACTTTATTTTAACGTGATGTTCAATGAGCTGTAAAGTCACTGTTGTAACTGCACTCGCATGTATTTACCTCAGTCATGTGCTTGTGTGTTTTTGTGCGTCTTATTATGTCACTCCATCTGCTTTTCATCTCCCATTAAATTCATTGAATGACTCCTATTGCATTAATAGTATAATTAGTTCTAAAGATTATATTATTCTAATTTTATGGCTGATAGTTTTTCCCAAGTGGAGTTCAGCTGTTGACCAACATCATCTCTTCTCTGAGCTTGGTGACGGTAAAAATCCCTCCACTGAACTGAACCTGCTGAGCTCTCCTTCACTGGCAGAATGAACCTGGAGGCCGTCCCAGCAGCTGACTGTGTAATGAGCTGCTGTCTGAGGAAATCAGCTGCTAAATACACAAAGACTGTGGCTGCTAACTCAATGAAAACCACAGTGGAGATGTGCGCTGCTATTGTCTCTGCATATCTTGCCGTTAGTGTTACTGATGTGAAATGGTGCCGCGAGGAAACCCGTTGTCTGACAGTTTGTATTTGCAAACTGATATCATTTCTCACATTAAGGTGACCAGATGGAAACGGTGAGAAAATGGGACAAGCTTTAAAAAAACGCTCTCTATCAGTGAACATTACTAAAGTAGCTTTAGAATAAACCAGTTTACAGACCAGTCCATTCAAATCCTACCACAGAGAGAGCTTCCTCCCTGTTTGTAAATCTAAAGTCACACCTTTTATTTAATGAGGATGGACAGGGGGGCGTTCTGTTCGCTCTTCAACAGGGAGGATGGCCTCCCCTCACATCCTCTCAATCAAATGATAACTATAGATATTGTATCAATTGTGAAAATGGACAGAACAGTTCTTCATATGAAATAGCTCAGAAACTGCTGAGAAGAAATATGATAATAGCAATAACTGCATGAAAGCTATAATGAAAAACCTTAAAGTTCAAGTGACGTTAGTTCCAGCAGATCACAGATATCACATGTCTGTGTGTCTGGATATAAAAAGAACAATAAACAGACACGTTATAGAAACATAGTGCAGACACTGTATCACTGTGGAAATAAAAAGGCTGTTGGGATTAAATGATGACTGTCAAAACATTTTCTGCACAAACTCTGAAGTCCTCAAGTTTTCCTGCTGGATTTGTATCAAACCTCCATCACCCAAAGAAAGAAAGTTAGAAGATGACAGAAGATACTTCACTGACTTCAGAGCTAAAAACTCAACAAGGATTTTTGTAGACATTTGTAGTTTAACACATGTATGATGTTTTTAATGAGCAGGTATAACTTTTATAGTGTGGAAGTTTTATATTGTGCATGTGTGTAAAGTGTGTATCTTTACTCTAATCCTGATGCTTCTGCTTTACGTTGCTTTACAGTGTTGATAATCACATCTGGACTTACACAGCCTTTCTGCAGTTCCTCACAGCTGGAATCAGTCTCAGTCGTCCCTCCGCTGATGTGTTGTACTTCTGCAGGTCCAACTCATCCAGAACCTCCTCTGACATCTGCAGCATGTAGGCCAGAGCTGAGCAGTGGATCTCAGAGAGTTTCTTCTCTGATCTGTTCTCTGACTTCAGGAACTCTTGGATCTCCTGATGTACTGAGTGGTCGTTCATCTCCGTCAGACAGTGGAAGATGTTGATGCTTCTGTCAGGAGAGACATCATACATGTTCTTCTTCTCCTTCAGGTTGTTGACGGCTCTCTGGATGATTTCAGGACTGTTGTCTGTCCGACCCAGCAGGCCTCCTAAGAGTCTCTGGTTGGACTCCAGAGAGAGGCCATGAAGGAAGCGGACAAACAGGTCCAGGTGGCCATTTTCACTCCTCAGGGATTTCTCCATTGCTCTCTTCAGGAAGACATCCAGGGTTGAATCAACGTGTTTTTCTCCCAGAAAAGCCTTCAGTGCCTCTGTGTTGCTGTTGGTGTGACAGTGGAACATGTAGACGGCAGCCAGAAACTCCTGAAAGCTCAGATGAACAAAGCAGTAGACTGTTTTCTGAAAGATCACACTCTCTCTTTTGAAGATCTCTGTACAAACTCCTGAGTACACCGAGGCCTCTGAGACATCCAGACCACACTGCTCCAGGTCTTCTTGGTAGAACATGATGTTTCCTTTCTCCAGCTGTTCAAACGCCAGCCTCCCCAGCTTCAGAAGAACCTTCCTGTCAGCCTCCGTCAGCTCCTGTGGACTCGTCTCATGACCCTCATCGTACTTCTGCTTCTTCCTCTTTGTCTGAACCAGCAGGAAGTGTGAGTACATGTCAGTCAGGGTCTTAGGCAGCTCTCCTCTCTGGTCTGTAGTCAACATGTGCTCCAGAACTGTAGCAGTGATCCAGCAGAAGACTGGGATTAGACACATGATGTGGAGGCTCCTGGATGTCTTGATGTGGGAGATGATTCTGCTGGACAGCTCTTCATCACTGACTCTCCTCCTGAAGTACTCCTCCTTCTGGGCGTCAGTGAAGCCTCGTACTTCTGTTACCCTGCCAACACATGAAGGAGGAATCTGATTGGCTGCTGCAGGTCGGGAAGTGATCCAGACGAGAGCCGATGGAAGCAGATTCCCCTCAATGAGGTTTGTCAGCAGCACGTTGACTGATGACTTCTGTGTGACATCAGACACGACCTTCCTGTTCTTGAAATCCAATGAAAGTCTGCTTTCATCCAGGCCGTCAAAGATGAACAGAAGTTTCCAGACAGCGAGCTCCTCTGCTGTGACCTTCTGTAATGTTGGATGGAAAACATGGAGCAGCTGGAGAAGACTGTACCGCTCATCTCTGATCAAGTTCAGCTCCCTGAACGAAAGCAGAATCAGCAGACTGACGTCTTGGTTTTCCAAGCCCTCTGCCCAGTCCAGAGTGAACTTCTGCACCAAGAAGGTTTTTCCAACGCCAGCGACGCCGTTCGTCAGAACGACTCTGATGTGTCCCTGTTGGCCGGGTAAGGCTTTAAAGATGTCGTGGCACTTGATTGGAGTGTCATGGAGGGTCTTCTTCTTGGAAGCTGTCTCAAGCTGCCTCACTTCATGTTGAGTATTAACCTCTTTGCTCTGTCCCTCTGTAATGTAGAGCTCAGTGTAGATCCTGCTGAGGAGGGTTCCACTTCCTGTTTCATCACTTCCTTCAGTCACACGTTCACATCTCCTCCTCAGACTGATCTTATGCTCATCTAAAACCTCCTGCAGACCACCACTCACTAAAAAAGAGAAAACACTGTGAGACAAAACAAAGATTTGACAATCTGCTGATTATTTTCATTACCAATAAAAAACGATCAATATAAGAACATTTAGAGAAGTAAAGGTGATAAAGTCCAGTTTTGGGGGAACATCAGAACAGCCTCTGACTGTGTGTTGGTGGACGTGTTTGATTGACAGCAGAGGCGACAGGCTGAGCCTCAGCAGCTCGTCTGCAGCTCTTCAGTGAACAGCTCACTGTGGCTGTTCCCTCCTCCCTGTGATATTTACAACTGATCCACCCATCAAATAATACAGAATATGTTCACGGCTTGTCATGTAGACCTGTTTTTATTGAATAGTACCGCTAACAAAGCGCTGCGAAACCCTGTGACAAATGCACTCCATTTCCTGTAGCTGCTTCACAATAAAAGCCTCCCAATGGTTTGAAAACTTTTATGTGAAGCAGCAGCAGGAAATGTTGAGTTTACATCAGCAGCAAATGAACAAAGCTCTGATATGACTAAAGTAACAGTGAACAGTAAAGAAAGGCTGACATCTGAACATCCAAACAGGAACAGGAGTGAGAGGAAACTCCAAACCACAGAGATTCAGTTAGAAGCTACAAACGTACCGACAGATACAAGGGACAAGCTTCATTTATTTGTCATCCTACAGCACAGGGCTGCACAACGAAATGCAAGTTGTAGTCCGAACTGCTACAGAAGAAAAAAAAAAAAATTTTATGGTGAGAGATTTTTAAAAACAGAGCTTTCTCTCTGGTCTCCAGCACAGACACGTGTTGATCCAATCAGTTTAGCTACAGACTTGGTTTTGGTTTGAGGGAGGAGACCAGCGGTGGAAGAAGTATTCTGATCCTTTACTTAAGTAAAAGTACTAAAACCACAGAATGAAAATACTCCTCAACTTAAGTAAAAGTCCTGCATTCAAAACCTTACTTAAGTAAAAGTATGTATTATCTTATATTAAATGCTCCTGTCAGTGTTTTCCTATTATATCGGATGTTTCTGGATTAATATTCCTGCTGCATTAATGTGTGTGTTGCATTTTACTGCTGCAGATATTTAAGGTTGAGCTCATTTTAACTACTTTATGAGTAAATGTCATGGTCTATAAGATCATCATGTGTTTGTACCACAGCAAATCTGGAGGAGACCATCTCTAATCTGTAAAGTAACTGGCCCTGTCCTCTGTGGACAGAGGGTTTTAGTGTTGTTCCCTCTTTAACACTGGAGGAGACCATCTCCGTGGTCCTGTCCTCTGTGGACAGAGGGTTTTAGTGTTGTTCCCTCATTAACACTGCATGCTCTGTATTTTGTTTCTATGTGCTATTTTGAGCTCAGAGCCTGTTCCTCACCCAGGAGGCTCTTGTCATCTCGGGCCCAGACTACTGCAACTCGCTCCTGGCTGGTCTGCCTGCACGTGCCCTCCGACCTCTGCAGCTCATCCAGAATGCAGCAGCCCGGCTGCTCTTCAACCTCCCGAGTTCTCCCACACTACACCGCTCCTCTGCACCCTGCACTGGCTGCCGGAGGCTGCTCCAATCAGATTCACTGGTACTTGCCTACTGCGCTGCGAATGGCTCAGGCTCTTCCTACATCCAGGACATGGTCAGACCAGACCAGTCCACTACGCTCTGCTGCTGCCAATCGGCTTACTACCCCCTCACTACCAGGGGGGCCCAGCTACCGCTCAACAAACTCACCACTGTTTGCTGTCCTGGATCCACAATGGTGGACCGAGCTCCCCACTGACATCAGCACAGCAGAAACTCTACACATCTTCAGCCTGAAGACTCCAAAACTAAATGCAGCACTTGAAGCCGTTCAGCTTACTTGATGAAGCTGATGTCCTGCATGAGTCTTGCAGGTTTTGGGTTGTATCCACATGGTTGAATGCACTTATTGTAAGTCTCTAAACAATCGTAATGTAATGAAATGTAGCAGGTTACGTTTTTAGGTACAGATGTACAGTCTTACTTTGTACAGTGCTGGTCTGACTGGCTGTCTGCAGTCCAGGTCTTGTTCTGGATCTTTTTTCACACTGGGGACAGGAGGAGTCTCCTGATGAAGCAGACTGGTCCCAGTATGAGCTGATGCACCGTCTGCAGAACCAGTGTCCACAGCTGGTAGAGACTGGATCCTTCAGGACGTCCCGACACAAAGCACAGCAGGACGGCTGCTCCTCCACAGAAACATGACTCCTCTTCCTCTTTCTGTGAAGACATTTCTTTAGAACTAAAATCATTTGTTGATTGTTGTTGAAAAATATCAAGATGGCCGACACTGTGTCGAAGCTCAGAGGGTCTCAGAGAACAGTAAAAGTGTTGTTTCTTTTCTGTTTGAACTCAGTCTGTAATGAAAATGACTGATCCTGTTATCTCACTAATTAACTGCTTTTCCTCTCTGACTGTCATATTAAACATTTAGTGATCTGCCTGTAGTTTGTTATTAATACAAACTCAACACTTCCTGCAGCTACTTCACAATAAAAGCCTTCCATTAAACAGAGCTGATTATGTCCTTCACTGTTTTACAGTCACTTTGGGCAGCTTAGCTTGAGTTAGTTAGGTTTGCACTGAGGCTGGAAGTGCTCTAAATAACTGTGGTAGACCAGCAGTGTAAGACACATGGCATGTAACAGTGGTGTCACAGGTTCAAGTCCAGATGGTTGCCTTGTTTGTGTGTCATTATGTTTTCTGTCTCTCTCTACTGTCAACTATCAAATGAAGGCAGAAATGTAATATTCTAAAAAAGAGAAGTGGTCCAAATCTACATTTGACCATTTTCTGCCCCTTTTTTATCAGCTGATAACTTTTAGCAAAGTGCTGTTTGTTCTTCACCTTCAGGAACAATATATGGTGGAGAGAATCTGAGCTCAAAGGTCCACTTACTAATGTTTCAAAGCAAAGTGTTAATCAAGGTGAGCAAAGCTTTTCTACAAATGCTTTTTCACCACATGTTGCACAATTATGATATGAACTGATTCAAGATGCTTCTGGTGGATCATAACAGCTGATCTGAGGAAGAGCAAACAACTAAATATTCTGAGGACAAATATGAGAAAAGAAATTACATTTGAAGCAGATTCTTTCTCATTTTGAACAGTTCTAAATCTTTACAGCAACTTCAACGTGACGGAAAATATCTGAAGATTTTCTTGAAGAGTAAATTCTGAAATGGAGGCTCTCAGGTGTTTTGCTACAGAAATAAAATAAGATCCATTTCAGTTTGAAACAGTATCTGCACTAATAGTTCTGCATCAGGAATCTAAATCTTTTAGCAGAACATTTTGTCTTCATCCTCAATGCTTCATCTTCCATCAGGTCAGTTTACAGTAAAAACAGTCTCTTACTTTGTGTCTGAGGGTCCAGGTTCATTACTGAAGAATGGAGGAAGATCTTTGGACCGGTCACTCTTCAGAGACAGACAGCTGGATCCTGGAGACTCTGCTCTCTGTCTGTTGGACTGAACTCTGCAAACACCAAGATGTTTTTATTCATATCACATGAATCCTTGATAAATTCTCTGATGAAAGCCATTGAGGAAGCTCTAAATACACAAGGGAGGGAGGAGCGAGGGAGAGGGAGGGAGGGAGCGAGAGAGGGGAGGAGCGAGAGGGAGGGATCAAGGGAGGGGAGGAGCGAGGGGGGAGTATGGTGAGTGCAGACTTGATACAAAAACCTTCTTTGACCATGAAGCCGAATGTTACTCTACTGTTGGAAAATGACTAAACATTACCAGCAAACAGTGAATGAGTTAGAAGAAGTTCTCTTACTTTGTGTCTGAGGGTCCAGGTTCATCACTGAAGAATGGAGGAAGATCTTTGGACCGGTCACTCTTCAAGGACAGACAGCTGGATCCTGGAGACTCTGCTCTGTCCTCCTCTTCCTCCACACAAACACTCATCTTCTGGACTTCAGTCAGTCTGAGAGGTGAAACAGTAACACTGACTGAGCTCAGAACACAAGAATCAGGAAACAAGTCTGTTCAAGAGTCACAAAGAAGACCAGAGAACAGGAAGTAACACACACACACACACACACACACACACACACACACACACACACACACACACACACACACACACACACAGCATAATGACTCCACCCAGAGCTCCACCTGGTCAGTCTTCTTATCTGCGCTTGTTTTCTTGGGTTAGTTTAGGTTAAATATTTATTATTCAGCCAATCCCGACTTTGTGTCCACAGATGAATCAAACTGTTCATTCTAACATTTCTGTCCTCTACAGTCCACAGGGAGAAAACTTTGGCAGTAAAATAATAAAAATGTTGGATTAACACTCACCCTGCCTCGGCCTTCAGTGTCCTTCTGCTCTGTCGACTCAAAATGGAGTCTGAACCACAGACTGTAAAAAACAGCTCTGAACTGGCCGAACACTTTCACTTTCAGGTTCCTCCCTGTTCTCATATAACATGGTCAGTGTTGCTCCTCCCCTCTCCATTTACAGGAAATCAGGCGAGTTCATCTGCGTGTGTGTGTGTGTATGTGTGTGTGTGTGTGTGTGTGTGTGTGTGTGTGTGTGTGGGTCACACAGATCAGCTGTTGAGCATGATGTGTTCATGAGCGTCTCTCGCAGCTTCAACAGATTGAATTCAAATGAGTTTTGGTCAAACTGTTGGAACTTAAATGATGTTTAAATGATGTAAATAAATCGGTTTTATTTAAGTTACAAGTAAAGTGCTTTAAACCAAATGAAGTGAATGTGTTCTGTAACAGACTTATAGGGAACACAAACACAGCTCATCTCAGCACAGGAGCCCCCCCCCCAATAATCTTAACTCAAAGTCCACTTCATAGCTTTTTCTGGAGCTTTAACCCATTTTTCAATTTATGTTACTTAATTTTAAGTTAATTTCCGTTGTTGCTGCGGATGGCGGTTTGTGACAAGAATGAATTATGAATGAATGAACAATTCCACCCTTTCTTCCTTCCACATTAATTTAAATACATTCTGGCAACGTCCTTTTAGGTATAAAAAGAAAGAGTTTTTACTTCAGTAAAAGCAACAAGTAAAACTCTTGCAAGCAAAATCTTAGTAAAAGTACAGAAGTATTAACAGCAAAATGTAGTTAACGTATCAAAAGTACCGTTACGGGATCATTATTACTGATGCTTTAACGTGGAAAAAGCTATTTCATTTTGTAAATGGTCGAGGTGTTGCAAAGTTTAACTACTACACTGAGCAGTTTAATCTATGATGATGAAAATAGATGTTTTACAAGTTGATTGTATGATTTGTTTGTAATCTGCAAAGTAACTAGTAAAGTGTAGTGAAGTAAAGACGACAATATTTCCCTCTGAAATGTACTCGAGGAAAAGTATAAGGTTTCAGAAATACTGAAATCCTCTAGCAAAGTAAAAGTAGCTAAAAGTTGTAAGTGCAGTACTGAAGTAGATGCACTAAGAATGAAGGGAGTTGTGTGTGAGCTCAGTAAATGCTGCAGAGCTTCGGGCTTGGCTCAGGTTAACACATTCAAACCAAATAGTGTCTGGTGATTCAACCAGCGGCACCAAGTTTTGAGGTCAACACCATCACCGCCAACAACACCACCAGAACATTTGGTCCAGTTACACCAAAGATTTTACGCTCTTAATGCATATAGGCCTATCCAGTTCATTCTTCAGTTATCTTGTCCGTAAATTTAATTTCCCAACGTGAAGCTGTAAATGTACCGAAGCCCGCAGGAGCTCCACACAGGAATTCAGTTCAGGGGGAGAAATGATCAATATTTGATTCAGTTATTTACGTTGAGCTAAAATTAGCTAACTTTACTATAGTGGGTCAAAGTAGTTGGTGTTGTACGTTTCTGCAAACCACAAATACGGAGAGTCAAACATACGTTTCATATCAACATTTGTAGATACGTGTATATCAACGTTAAAGTCTTATAACTGCTCGTGGCTTTTGAGGTGCTTTTGGCGTTTTGAGGCAATAAATGAGGGTAGGCTATAATAACCATTTTAGCAGATCACAAACGCTGATTCATGCCTCTAATTCGTTCTGCTGCCTAGGGAGGTAAGAGGATTACTAGCAGCATCTACGCAGGGCTGCAGTGGGTGTGCAGCGCCCTCAGTCTGCATCTACTGCTCCATCTACTTAACTGCTCATCTGGAAAAGGAAACCAGTTATTCAGAGCCATCGTGGTGACTCATGCTGCCACAGTGCGAGCGGGAGTCAGGTACAGTGAGGTGGCCAAAGGTTTGTTGGGCTCATACTGCCATGTTTCACATGGCGCCACCGTGTGGTTAGTATGTGAACGTGGATCAATGTGTAGCCTCATCAAATGTGATGAGAATCGATTTGTATGTAATTCATTTGATCGATGTTAAAGGTTGAAATTCTACTAACAGGTGTTGTGTGTGAATCACAGCTGATGGATCTTCTTCCTCCATTGTTGTCCAGAACAAAACACATCAGTGAGCCGCTCTGTTGCACTGGGTGACATGTTCCTTCATCACCATGAACACACACACTGTAGTTTATTCTGACTGAAACCCACACACACCGTCCTGCTGAGGATTCGCTGCTTTTCTTTGTTTTATATCATTACAAACTGAATATTTGGGGGTTTGGGGCTGTTGGTCGGACAAAATGAGACATTTCGGGGCAAAAAGGATATTTTTCACTATTTCTGATGTTTCATAGACAAATCAATTGATCGATTAATTAAGAAAATGAATGTCAGATTCATCAACAACAACAAAAAAAGTCATTTGCCCTAATATATAAGACCATCTCATATTTTGTATGTGAAATCTTAATCTGTAAAGAAACTACAAACTAAAGCTGTCAAATAAATGTATTCAAATGTACAGCATTTCCCTCTGAAATGTAGTGGAGTAGAAGTATAAAGTAGCATAAAATACTGTATGGAAATACTAAAGTAAAGTTCAAGTATCTCAAAATTGTACTTAATTACAGTACTGGAGTAAACGTCCCTGGTTACCTTCCACCACTGGTTAGCCTCAGTTTCTCAAAATAAAAACCTGAGGAAAATGTGAACGGATGCCGAAACGGCATGAACTGATCACACTCTACACACTGCTACTACACACACACACACACACACAACCCCACACACACACACACACACAAAGTGACACTACCCAATACTCAGATTGTCTCTACAGTCATCGAGAGCAGTCTGTGGGTGTTTAGCTGCAGCATTTTGCTCTATAATATCCAGAACGTTGTTGAAATCGGTGTTATCCTGAGCTTTTTGTGCTTTGTGAGGGTCGTTTACTTTGACATTATAAGAATACTTCATCAGCTTCATCAGCTTCATCTTTCCCGTAAGGTAAGGCATAAACATTTACGACACTGTTTGATACTTGTTTTAAAATGAATCTGAGTCTGTCAGGTTTAATCTGGCTGACTGACATTACCATGTATGAGAATCTTTTAGTCTTTTGCTAATTTGAACAACTGAATCAGATGAAATGAGAATCATTAGAGGTTGGAGGACACTGTTTACTTATCATGCACTAGGAAGCTGTCAGGATGGATTGAGCAGCAGTGTAAAACCATATTTGTCCTCTCAGTCTCCAACTTCATAAAAACTGAGTAAAGTTTTGAGCAGGTCATTTAGTTTAGTTTTATTTATTTTCTCCAGATATCACTGAAACGTAAAGACTTTTCTAAATGAGACTGTAGTTTACAGCACTGTTATTGCACTGTACTGTGTGTACTGTTTGGGTCACCTGCTTTGATATTGTACTGTATATCTTTCAGTATATCACAAATATATACTGCAAAAAACCATTCACCTTTTGAAATAAGGTCATTTTATTAGGAAATATTTGGCTAAATAATTAGTTCAAATAATGTGTTAACTGCAGCGGTGGAAGAAGTACTCAGATCCTTTACTTAAGTAAAAGCTACAAGTAAAAGTCCTGCATTCAAAGTAAAAGTACAAAAGTATTACCAGCAAAATGTACTCAGTATGCAGAATGGCCCCTTTCAGAGTGATGAATTATGGAGCCTTCAAGGTATTGAAAGATGTTGTTTTTCTCTTATGCACACAAGATAATAATTTAAGTTATCATCGTGTGCTGCAAGGAAAAAAATATTTTGGGGGGGAATTAAGGGGCTCCTGTTAGTTTTGTTGTGGGGCAATTTACAACTTCATCAATCTTCCTTTAATTTATAACATGCATCATATTTAATACGTTGATTATATGTAAAAATCAAAGTAACTATAGCAGATACATAAATAAAATGTAATGAAGTAAAAAGTACAATATTTCGCTCTGATGTACTGGAGTAGCATTACTGGATAAAGTATAAGTACCTCAAAATTGTACTTTAGTACAAAACTTGAGTAAATGTACTTAGCTGTTTTCCACCACTGGTTAAATGTTTGTTAAATGTTTATTTTTTGCAAAATAATACATGTGGACTCCTGGAGGAAACGTAGCCAGACTGGAAGCCTTGCAGTGTTTTAGTACTAGACTCCTGTGCCCGCCGTGGACTGACCATATTTGGACAAAAGTGCCCGTCAAATTAATGTAGTGTAATGTATAATGAACACCATGTTTAAGACTAAGGTAGTTCATACGTGCACATTACCAGAGCACGTTGGGCCTTGCATCATTGGATCTATGGTTATGTGTCACCCTGAGATCCGATGGTGGGGAAGTCACCTGGCCAACAATTATGTTTTTCCTCAAAAGGTGTTTGGCAAAAAAAAACAAAAAAACAAAAGAGTAGTTTGTAAAGAGAATTTCGAGGGGACAGGGTCGACCTGACAGACTCGGTAAAAGCTTCCTCCTGAAACCTTCGTTTTTCTGATATTACTGACCAGTTTAGAAAATGTTCAGTATATGTTTACACTGATATATTACTTCATGTGCATGGGTGTGTGTGTTTGTGTGTTTGTGTGTGTGCATGACTGCACTCATGTGACTGTCCTTCACAGTCAGTGATCAGGCTTCAGGGACTAGTAAGCAATCAGAAACGACATCTATTGATCAGCCTAGAAAACTCCCCCAAATCAGCTTTAGGAAGAGAAACTTCATTAGGAACACGCAGTGATCAGTTCACCGCGTACAAATACCATAAATATAGAGTGGAACAGTCACAAAGGACGTTTTTCTGCATTTCTGCGTTTACTTTTAATACTTTAAGTACATTTTCCTGATCATACTTACATAATTATACTTAAGTAACATTTTAAATGCAGGACTTTCACTTGAAACAGAGTATTTTACAGTGTTTATTAGTACTTTTACTTAAGTAAAGGATCTGAGTACTTCCTGCACCACTGGTAGCGTTTCATTCACTTTAAAAAAACATTGTCTCTGAACTTAATCCGGTCAGCGATGACATTTTTCAGCACAGCGTAACTGAGATAACAGTTTATTTCTATACAAACTTCATTTCTCTGAGTCAGGGTTGTTTTCCCATTTACTTCGGTGACTTAGAAGTGTACAAAAAGCTTAATATCTATTAAAAACACACAACATGATGGAGCCTCTTGTCCATTTAACCCTCAAACAATGCATGCTGGGAAGTTTTGTTCCTTTAAAACTTAACTTGATGAGTTACTGTAACACTCAGCAGTGCATTCATTCAAATCATCATTTCACGTCACATGAACTCGTGTTTATAAGTTCTGAAATGGTCTGAAAATGAAAACTAGACATTTTAAGTTGAATTAACTTGAAATTAATAAAAACATATGTGTTTACATTAAGTTCATGATAAAGCATTAGTTGTTTCCACTAAATTGCTGCATGATGTTTTACAGTGTATAAGTCAAAGAAGACTTCATTTTTGTTGGTGGTAATAATGCAGTTAAATATTGGTAATCATTAATAAATACTCACTGTTTCTAATAAGTCATATAAAGCATTAGTACATTTTGGCATAATAAAGCCATTAATTACAACTTGTAAATCCTTTATGCAGGGTGAAGGAGGAACTGTAAACAGTCATATGTCCCGTATATACAGCTATGGTATGTGGTATGTTCTTTTTTAACTCACTGAATAAACTTAGTTTAAGAAAAGTTATACTAATCTAGAGGAGATATCTACGAATGTTTTCAAGGTTCTCTGTGGTGCTAGGTTGGTGTGCAAATATAGTATAAAGAAATCCGATTTATCATACATACAATTATTTTTCAAAGGTAAAACATAAGATCACAAAGTCCAGCAGCAGTTTGGTGGGAATGCTGGGAATTCCTATGTGTTTCCATGGTTTGAGCTGCGGTCCGGACCTGAAGGGCTGCTGTGGTTTTCCATTGAGTTTTCCTCTCGTCAGCCATCGATCTGTTAAGGTTGCCGTGGCACATGTGTTGCCATGTGGGCCAGCAGCTCACATGGCGCAGTACAGAGTCACTGTAAGGCCAGGAGGATTCCCTGACTGGAGAAAGCATTAAAGTGCGATGTGTTAGGGGCCATTTCAGGCGGTGATCATCTTTCTTTCTTCTCTCTCCACCAGCATCCACATTTTCTCAGTAAACCTCTTCCTGCTCTCTGCATGTCTGTTTCAGGATGGATCATCATGACTGGCAGCGAGGGAGAAGTAGAGGTCACAGGCGCTACGATGATGATGATGGTGAGAAAACAGTTTCCCTGCAGGCAAGACTGGATTACCAACTGAGCACAACACCTACGAACTAAAGGCCCTCAGACCGGCATTAATTGAGATTTTTTAGCCACTTGGGAGCAGTTACTTATAAAGTTGATATGGTGAACGTGTCAGCAAACAGTTGCTGATTTACAGATTAACAGACCTGCAGCCACATTATCATTATTTTGTCATGTTTGTGTCTCCTGATTGGACGTCAGTCCGGTCTTCTCTCTGTCAGCTCTGTGTTTGGTCTCCAGCAGCTGCTGAGGGAAACATCTGGCTCTTTAGCTGCTAGATGCTCCGCTATGTTCAGCAGCTGCTGAGGGAAACATCTGGCTCTTTAGCTGCTAGATGCTCCGCTATGTTCAGCAGCTGCTCTCTGACTGCGTCTGCCTGCTGTCTGCTGCTGAGCAGGCAGAATAAAGTGGGTTTATCAGAGCTTTTTCACTGAAACAGCTGCCTGCTGCTGCTGGAAACAACTGAACCAAAGCAGTACAGATGCAGCTGGAAAACCAACCGAGTTGTGCAGGAGTGACTGTACTTCAGACACACATGAGCATGAGTGTGGAAAGTGTAACTATCCATCCAAATCCTCCCCTTATAGGAATAGTTCGACATTTTGGGAAAGTCTTTGTGCTAAGCTAACTTAAGCTAAGCTTACTGTACAGACAGGAGAGTGCTTCCGATCTTCTCGTCTAACTCTCAGCAAGAAAGTGAATATGCTTATTTCCAGAAATGTCGAACTTTTCCTCATCAAGGCAAATTTATTTTGGTTCAATTCAGTTCAGTTCAAAATGCTTTATTGGCATAAATGTAAGACGGACCCCACTGTCAAAGCATAATTAAAAAATCAGCACATAACTGTAGACATTTCTAATTATCTGTGCGTGTTAACAACAACCCTCCACAAGCTGTAACTGCATTGCTCGGCACTTCTTTGTTCTGTCTGTCTCTCTCTCAGAGGCCCAGCCAGTCTACATCGGCGTTCCAGTTTCCCACAGACGGAAAAGGCGTAGACATCATTCCTATGCGAGTGACCCTGACTGTGACACACGGCACACACACTACGATCACCACACACACCGTGAACACTCACGCCGGGGATACTACCACGACAGAGAGGAGCACTATGACGATGACGAGGGCAGCACAGAGCGCCACGAGCACGCCGACCCCTCAGGTTAGAAGCTACATGTCTATACGAGATAAAGTCATTTTCTACATGCATTGACAAAGTTACTCCCTGGAGTATCCTGGACTCAAAATAATAAACAGCTGAATAATAAAACGCTACAGAGAGCTTTACAAGGAAAAGAATGTGAAACAAACTAAACATAAAAACTTTTGATAGAAATAGAGTAAAAAGTGGAAGAAAAGACAAAATGGCGAGAGTAGAATGGTAAAACCAGAGGAGACATACAGAATAAAGTAATAAGCCAAGCTGATTCAAGGCTAAAGTAAAAAGACAAAAGTCTGAAGTGTAACAGGACTTCATTATCTCGAGATCTTGACAGCAACTACTACTTGTAGGATGGCAGTAATGGTCGGCCGCCATCAAACTCTGAACAACTACTGAACCCTCCCCCTGATGCCTTTTTATTTTGATGGGCTTTATTCCAGCCCTACCCTCAAAATGTCAACTTTAAACGCAATATAACTAGCTATCAGTGAGTGCCATAAAATGTACAAAGCACAAGGGAATAAATTGCCTTTTCTCTAGCTGCACCTTCAGGAACAATTTTTCAATTTTCAAAAGCTTGAAATGAACTCAGTCCTATGACAACGAAAAGCCCAACCTTATCGGCAAACAGGTACAATATATCAAGATTCTGCAAAACCCCAGATTACAGGCAGTGCCGATGTTTTTTTAAATTCTTGTTTTCTACAATATCTGCACATGGCAACTACAGTATGGCTAAGGTTAGGGGAAAGGTCATGGTTATGTCACATAAACTATGGTTAAGGCATGGTAAGGATTAGGCAACTAAAACACTTGGCTATGGTCAGGGAAAGATTGTGGTTATGGTTAAATTAAAGCGATCACTAATCATTCATCCATTGCAGGTCTGTGAAGGCAGTCTGGCGTTGCACTGAGCTGTTCACATGAAAAGTGATGGAAGTTGTTGTGAGAAAAATTAAAAAGAGAGAGAAGTTCAAACACCGCCTTCTTTCACACCTCCACACACCTGACCGATCACTGCATATTGTGGGTGTGCTGTTCGATTGTCGGTTTTCAAAAATTACAAAAAGCTTTTTCACATTTTCCTCGTCAGTTTTAAGTCATTCATCATTTCCTGTAGGCAGAGAAAACCCCCACCAGGGACTGCGATTTCCTGTGAGCATGTTAGCATGCTGATGTTAGCATTCAGCACAAAGCATTGCTGTGTTTAAGTACAGCCTCAGATAGCTGCTAGCATGGCTGCAGGCTCTTAGCCTTTCATACTGCAGCTTTAAGGACCAAATACAGTTTCAGTTTAAGTGAAAAAATGAAACACATCAAACCTATTTGGTGCAAAATGTCCGGTACACGCAATAGTGAGAGACGTATGACCGGGCCTGATCTATGCTGTTAGGTAGATAAGCCTAAGAGTGTGTGATGAGGTAGAAGCTGCTAGTGCGTGCACGTATGTGATGAAGATTTTGCGGCATGGTCCCTGTTCCCAAGGGGCCATGAAGTCTGAAGCCTGTAAGCTGATTAGAGCTGAGGAACTCCAAGCTGTGTGTGTGCGCGTGTGTGTGTGTGTGTGTGTGTGTGTGTGTGTGTGTGTGTGTGATTTGGGGTGAGTGTTTTGTGTTTGCTTTGTATTTTTGCCTATTCCAGTCCGGATTCATACACAAGGCCTGAGGTGGATAGTTAGAGGAGCTGATGCTGGACTGTTGGGGCCATCCGAGCAAGAAAGTAGAAGTTATGTTGGTGAGGATGTCCTTGCTTTTCTTGCATGTGTGTGTTTGTGAGAATGAGTGTGTGTGCATGGACTTCTGGGAGGAGAGTACTCGAGGGCCCTGTGGTGTGTGTCAACCCTCTTAAAGCCTCTGGCTCTTTGCTGCTTTGGAGATTTCAGTGGATTTCTGCCACAGCTCAGAGAAGGCTTTTTCCCGACTGACTGAATGGCGCAGGTCTGACCACTTAGACCGCCTACACGCCGAATCATACATGGCTAATTGAAATAACAACAACTGGCTGAGGAATAAAACTCAAAAAGGAGTCAGCGTTGAAGCCGAAAGCAGAGAACCGAGCGGAAAGGACGCATGTGAGAAGGAGTGAAAGTGTGTCACTTCTCCCCACTCATGGTGGAGAGCGAGGGGTCGTGAGCTAAAGACACTCAACCTCAACAAGAGGACAGGAAGACAGACGCCTCTTTTTTCTTGGCCTAAAGCAAACCCGAGGATCTCTCTCCAGACACCTTTGGGTCTAACTGTCTCTTGTCAGAGGATCCAGTGAGCGTGCAGGCCCCCGGGGCGTCTTTCCCCTCGATTATGGCCTCCCGCTGGACCCTACCTGGCTCCCAAATAGGTAAAGATGGCATGAGTGAAGAGGGGGAAAGCCTGGGAAATGAGAGATACATGCTGTATTATAGTGAAGTTGTTGGTAAAATGGAAGCAAGGGTCACTGACATGCGAATTAGATTTAATTCCAGTATCTTTGCATTTACTTTATTTTTCTTTATTAATAAAAGGAGAAAATGAATGCAGTTTATCAATTAGTCATGAACCTTTACTTTTTGTTAGCCCCAAATCTGCAGTATAGACTTATTGTAAATAAATAAATAAAAACATTAAATTAAATTTAGGATCTTTTGTGCTGGGACATAATTAATGTAGTCTATGCATTTTTTTATGGCTATGCTGCCCTAGAGACCATTTTAAAAGAACTTAGTGTCACAAAGTCTGTTGATTCGCTGTTTAAAAAGCACACATGGTTAAAAAGTCAGTTATTTAAAGCAGCATTCATTGATTTCGTAGCACCTTGGGGACAGTGGAACAAGCTGAAGTCGCACCGTTTACATAATAACATAAAGTTATGTGTTAGCAAACAGCTGTCTGTTTCCACATCCAGCAAACATTAGCGTTAATTTAGAGTCGTGAAATATTACAAGCGTAACAACGTGATGCGTTTTCCATCCAAACCCACGAGTCTGCAGCTCTATCAGCTGTCACACACCGAAACTCTAAACACACGTCACAGCAAAGCATTGATCACAGAGCCTGACACAAGTTTGCAAGTTTTATTAAACGGCCATAAACACACATAAGATAAGAGCGAGTTAATGGAAAACCAGAACGAGCTGAGTGGAGCTGCAGAGTTCAAGGATCATTTGTGTGAGTTCGTCACAACAAGCGACACCTTTCACATTACATACAGCCGTCTGATCCATTGTCAATACGAGAATATTGATTAGTGCAGCTTTATGTAATATGCATAGGCAACTAAGAAGTTAAAGTACTAGAGGGCGGTGTGCATTTGTGTTTTACCATGACCCACAAATGATCTGAAACAGTGCAAACATAATACATCATGATCCCCTCCTGTGGGATTACATTGGCTGGTCAGAGATCAGATAAGTAAACAAACTACAAACTCAAGCAGAGCTCTAATGTTACCCGACCTAATGTGACAGAGCAGAGACAGTAATGGAAACAGTGTTGGGCACATTGTGGAACATTGTATTGTATTACAATTAAACACCATGCTGCAGTTAACATAGATTACATAATAGTTGCCTGTATGTGGAAGTGTTGATTGAGATTGTGAACATCACTGTCACATGAGGCTTGTGACACTTGTGGTTAAAACTGGAACCATTCAGATCCATGAGTTCATGTGTTATTGACTTTTGACTTTCTTGTGCTGATGGACAAACACACAAACAGTGGTGGGATGCAAGCGAACAGCGCCTCCGGGCTCGGACGTTAATGGGGATTGATCTGCTCAGAGTAAAATTAGAAAAAGGTGCTGGCTGATCAGATAGTCATTAGAGGAGCTGACGCGCTTGTTTTCTCGTTAAAGAAGGGTAACAGGGATTGTTTGGATCGGACGTGACTGGTCTAATGTCCGGCTGCCAGGCACATTCTGTCTAATTTGTAGTGTCGTGGGATTTAATCCAAAAAAAAGGATTTATGTCACATGCAGTGGTGGAAGAAGTACTCAGATTATGTACTTAAGTACAAGTAGCAATACCGCAGTGTAGAAATCCTGCATTCAAATATTACTTAAGTAAAAGTACAAAAGTATCAAAATATACTTACCAAAAGTAAAAGTACTCATTATGCAGAATGGCCCATTTGGTGGTGGAGCTTGAGGAAAAGTCAGGGAATCACCAAACTCATTAGGGTTCATCCTCTGGGGATGTTGATCTGGACGGATGTTGTTGGTTATTTTGCTCTCTGGACCAAAGTGTTGTTAACGTCTCATGTTCCTGAATCCCAGATCAGCAGCTTTTATCTTTGCACACGTCCTTCTCGGGTTGTTTTATATATGTTGCTTCTGACGTGGCTCAAATGTGAATTTAATGGAAATTTGAAACTGACTGTCTCTTGTTTGGCCTCCGTTTTGCAGTATCCCCTGCAGCAGAGCGGCTGCGCCACATACTGGCGGAGGATGACAGCACCCCAACGCCCACAATATTCACCGAGATGGACACACTACAGCATGAGGGGGGCGAGTTAGAGTGGAAAGAGTCTGCAAGGTACACACACACACGGACACACACACACAAACATGCAGGCGTCAGAGTGTCAGAGCTTTCATTAGTTTAGGATTTGGGGTCACTTTTGATGGATTTAGAGGTTGAGGGTTACATATGAGACATCACGGGTGCTGCGTGACAGGACTGCAACACTACATGAGATTAAAGCTACAGTTTAAATTACATAACAGCATCCTGCTGGTTGGCACTGCTGAACGTGGACAAATTAATCATTTGTCCCCCCCCTCCCTCTGTAGGTGGGTGAAGTTTGAGGAGAAGGTGGAGGAGGGAGGAGAAAGATGGAGCAAGCCTCATGTCTCCACGCTGACCCTCCACAGCCTGTTTGAGCTCAGGACCTGTCTGCAGACAGGAAGCATTCTGCTCGACCTGGAGGGCTACTCACTGCCACAGATCGTGGGTGAGTCCAACAACAACGTCTCCGCCGTTGCTGCTAAACATCAGAACTACACACATTGATACTGCTTAAAACATGAATTCCTACCTTCCAGACAGCAGAGCGCTCCCATTACTTTTCATACTCCAGGTGGCAGGCATTTTTAAAAAGAGGGTTTATTTACCCAAAAATGAAACAAAGGGGTAACACAAAGACAAACACTCCCAACCAAAGTACAAGTAAAACAAAACAGGATAATTAGTCCATCAGTATAAATATTTTAGCAATTAACCAAAACCAAAGCACCAACACACTAATATAGTATATATATATACTCTGAAGAAATAAGCAAAATCTCTAAACTATAAATCCCAATTTCCCCCCCATGATGTGGCGGGCACTTGGTACAGTCTGATTGGCCACTTCCTGTATTTAACAGCTCTGCCCCCCCCTCCTCAAGCAGCAGCACCCTCAACACTGTTTACTCAAGAAATAGAAATCAGAACAACTTAAGATAAACTTAACTAACGACGAACTAAAGTGTGACAGTACAAATAATAAATAATAAAACTGTGTCATCATTCATCTGCTTACTGACGTGTGTGCAGTGTGAATGTAATGAGCATGAAGTCGGACTAAATGAGGAGAAAGTGAACTGTTAAGTGTAAACTATAAAGAAAACTAAAGTGAGTGCAGGAGGGTTACCTGCACTTAAATCCGTCGTGTAGCCGCAGGTGCGGCCGTCAGATGAAAATCAACTTACGGACACATGAAATGTGGTTGAAATTGGTAAAAACACATACACACTTTCTTTATAGTTGTTTGGTTTTGGAGGTGCAAGCAGGGGAGTCCTTGGTGGTGCATTAAAGGACGCGCCGCAGCATTGCAGCGATGAACTTTGTTGTCCTTAAATTAAATGCGGCAGAGCAAGCAACAAAAGCTGTGTCCCAATGCACTATATACTGATAGTATACAAAATGTACTATTCAAAATGTCATAGAACCCTGTTTCTGCTGTTAGCATACAATAAATCAATGTAGTTTTGTACTAATAGGAAATTATGCAATACATGCTATGATCAATCACAAGTCATTGCCACTAGCAATTAAATTTGAAGCATTAATTGAATTATTGTCCACAGCTGAATGAGCTGAAAACACAACATTAATATTTTCATCAAGTTGTTGTGGCCAACGTGTTAGCAAACAGTTTCCTATTTACACGTCCAGCAGACACGAAGCAACACTGGCATTTATCAGGAGGCGTGTCTGTGTCTCCTGATGGACGTCAGTCCGGTCTTCTCTCCGTCAGCTCTGTGTTTGGTCTCCAGCAGCTGCTGAGGGAAACATCTGGCTCTTTAGCTGCTAGATGCTCCGCTAAGTTCAGCAGCTGCTGAGGGAAACATCTGGCTCTTTAGCAGCTAGATGCTCCGCTATGTTCAGCAGCTGCTGAGGGAAACATCTGGCTCTTTAGCAGCTAGATGCTCCGCTATGTTCAGCAGCTGCTCTCTGACTGCGTCTGTCTGCTGTCTGCTGCCGAGCAGCTCGAGTTCAGCGGGTTTATCAGAGCTTTTCCTGTTGGAAATGGGGTTGATAAGATCAGATTTTGCAAGATGGAAAACCAAAACAATAAGCGAAAACAGACTAAGAATCTCTGCTGCTGAGAGAAACTGCAGGGTGGGGTGATAATTCTCTGTGGGTTTATTACTACGGGCGACCACCCTCAGATATACACATACACAGTGCTGTGTGCTGCTTTAACAGACGAAGCAAGAGGTTTTTACCAAATATTTTATACCGCTTTTGTTTTCCGAGATCTTTCTGGAGCTGTATCACAACCATCTGCGATTCATTTTACGTTGTTTGCAGCTGTAGCTGAGCATCTTTCATTTGTGAATTGAACTCACCAGCGAATAGAGATTCAAACTACATGCAACCAACAACAATGTTTTCAAGAAAGAAAGAAAGCAAGTTTCAAGTGTCTGTTTAAAATCTGTGTAAAAAGGGTACAATATAGTTACTTAACTTGTAAGTGGTTTAATCCATGCAAAATTACTTTTAATGTTCATGCAAATTCAACTGGGCTGTAAACTTTGACTCCAGATGAGATCGTGGATCGGCAGATAGCTGATGGTCTCATTCTTCCGGATCTGAAGGAGAAGATCAGCTTTGTGTTGCTCCGGAAGCACCGTCACCAGACCAAGAAACCAATCCACCGCTCGCTGGCAGATATAGGAAAGTCCTCCAACACTGCTTCCAGTAAGTTTGTGCGCCGTTTGTATGCATTTTCAGCTACCAATCAGCAATCACCGAAGTAATCTAACCTTCTAATTACATCCTAATGCTTCTTTGTTTTCATGACCTGTTTCACCTTTCCTCGTACAATCACCTCTTCTGTGCTCATCGTTTTCACATCTGCTGCTGCTGCATCTGCTCTGTCAGACCGTAGTCCTCAGGTTAATCTGAATCGTAGTACTAGTTCAGCTTCTGGGATCCACCACTCCACAGAAGACCTACGCTCTCGGCAGTCAAGCAGCCTTGGCCGCCTGCGTGAGTCTAAACACACCACACAAACACACATTCATGCACCACCAGTTCCTTCCTGTTTTTACCACTACCTACACACGAGTGGTGGAAGGTAACCAAGTACATTTACTTAAATACTGTACTTAAGTACAATTTTACTTGAGAATTTCCATTTTATTCAACTATACCTCTACTCCACAGCATTTACTATATTTGGCAGATATAGTTTATGGTTACTATAAGATTAAGATTATACATAAACAAAACATACAATAAGCTTAATAACTAGTGGTTCCTGACCTTTTAGTCTTGTGACCTCTTACAAAAATCTGTGTCTGGGATGCTTCTCACGTTTCACATTTCCCCTCTTAACGTCTCACATGATTTCATTTAAATAACTGTTCAATGGCAAAAAACGTCAAATTATCCAATATTTTACAAAATCAGAGAAACCAAAAACAGACTTTTGTGTCAGTCACAGGAGACATTTTACTGCAGAATAAGTACTTTTACTGCTGACACTTTAAGTCAGTTTGCTAATAATACGTGTAGTGCTTTTACTTAAAGATACCTCCACTGCACCAACAAAAGCAGTGAAGAAAAAGACTGTTAGCTAGTAAACATGGGATGTAAACAATTCACAATTTAAAGTTAAAAAATAATCGGGTTTGTAAATGTTTTGTGAGGAAGGAAATGCAGTCAAATGTGTTTTGGTAAGAAACAAAATGCACACTTTTGTTTGTTTACAGCTTTAACTGCACAGGGCAGCTTTAAGTAGGATTTTGAGCGCAGGACTTAATGGAGCATTTTAACATTGTTGTATTGGCACACTCAGTGTTTGCAGCTATTTACCAAATTTTAAACTCTAGGCTCTCATTTTCTTAAATTCTCTGCTTTATTCTATGTTTTTATTCAAAACTGATGCCAGCTAACTCCCCACCACTGCATGATGTGTGTATAATACTCACCATGAATACAATGTGCGGGACATAATGTGTGTTTACTTTAGAGATGTTGGTCCTATTGTGTGCACCTTTGCTAATGTGTTTTGTGAATCTATCTGGGTGAAGAGGATTATGAAAGGATTTCTTTTTTCTCTGTGTGGTGTGTTCTTGTTCTCTCTTTGTTCGATTTTCATTTGTTCCCAAATCTGCTTTGAGGAAAAAGAGGGAAATGAGTCATTAAAATATAATCCCCCACAGAAACAACTTGTCATGGTGAAGTTTAGCACACGTTGTGGACATGCTTGAATGCCCTTTCTGTTGCTCTTATAACCCTTTAATAGGATGAAATTTGCACTGAGACACAACTCTGTTTCTTTCTTTCTTTAAAAAAACAACCTAGGATGGCATATTGTGTGCTTTAAATACAAGCAGTAGGAAGTTTTGTTTTGTTAGCAAAATGACCAAAATGCATCCCCCTTGTTAACCAGCCATCTCCCCTCTCCATCCCTTAGTAACAGAGTGCAGGGGCAGAGGGGATGTTTAGTTGAATATGTTAGTCCAGTCTGCCTGACTCATTGATCCTTTATCTGACTGAGGTTTGTGCGAGTTAGACTCTATGGCCCGACCGTGGCTCTGAGATATCAGCAGCCTGACTGTGCTGTGTATTGATAAATCCATGGCGCTGTCCGTGGTGCTAAAGTAACAGACAGATTTCTAATTGGGACTTTTTCTCTGAGTCCTGCCCTCAGTTTCATCTTGGATATATTCTCTAAACTATATAGCTGGGGGGGGTCATGAGTCGGGTCACTAGTCACTAACCCTCTGTCCCCCCTGGTAAAAAAATAACAAATTGCCTACTGAATATAAGTGTGTGGTTCATTTACAGATCCTGCCCAGAGCCGAAGCATGAATGATATTTCAGACACACCGAGCACAGACCAGGTGGGTGGATCTGTGTGCATGTGGGTGCTTTTGTGGGTTCAGCTTGCACACATTTGTACACCCCATACAGGGTTCACAAAGTTATACTTAGGACTAAGGTGATATTCTATATTTACATTCTTACTGTCAACAAATCCCATGAAAAGACCAAAACCAACAACATGTCGGTCCGTCTCTCAGTACTGTCTGACTTCCTGTCTGTGGCTCTCAGCTCCGAGCCTGTTGGTTCCTGCTGAAGATGTAAATCTTTAAAAACACCTCACAGATATATAGTTTGATGTTTAAAAAGGCTCAGTAGTTTCCTCAAACAGCTGCTCGCTGTAGTTTTTATCAGACTAACAGCAGGAAACAGTCCATTTGTTGGGGACTATTTCCAGCGGCGGATGAATCCACATGTGGTGCTGTAGTGAGTGTTTGGGGCAGCAGGACGGTGTGTGTGGGCCTGAGTCAGAATAAACTACAGTGTGTGTGTTCATGGTGATGAAGGACACACACACACACACACACACACCAACAACAACCTACATGTTTACTTATGTCACTTTTGGAGACGTTACATCGACTTACATTCATTTCCTGGAGACTTGCCCTAACCTTGACCACTGACCCAAAAATCTTAACCGGTCTTTAGTCTGAAATGTGTCCCCGAAGGTAGCCTAAGTCAGACCATCAACACACACACTAACAACTTCAATACACACTTTCACAGTCTCTCTCTCTCAACACACACACACAGAACAAGTGTTCATTGTTTTCTGCTTTTTTTTCTTGATTTTATGAATTGTACCTTTTTCGTTTTAATCTCATTATTACTTTGGCAGTATTGTCTTTGTTGCACTCATGCCAATAAAGCATATTGAATTGAATTGAATTGAAGATGTCACCCAGTGCAGCAGTGCGGCTCACTGATGTGTTTAAATAGTTTCTGGACAACAGTGGAGGAAGAAGATCCATCAGGCTGTGATTCACACACACACACCTGTTAATAGACACATTCAGGGTTGCTTTTGTTCTTTAAAGCATTCAAAGGTGTTATTGATTTGTAATCAGATAATTTCCTGTTGCTTGTGGGAAAATAACGATGGATTATTTCAGTTCTGCTCGCAGTTAACAGATGGCATAAAGTGACACTCTCCTGAGTGTGTGTTTGTGTGTGTTTGTTTTAAATGTTGCTGTGTTTATGTTTCATGAAAAGCTGAGCCTTCTTTTATGAGAAGGTATACGGAGTCGTCAGAACTACTTAATCCCTCTAATCCACGCAGCCTGGTAGCTGAGCTGGGACTTTGTTAAATTGTGTTTGTGCATGTACCTGCATGTGTATTTGTACTTATGATTGTGTGTTTGTGTGCAGATTTCTAAGCTTCTGTTGTTGCCCTGAGCTTAAAAGTTTGAACTGCTACCCAAAAACTATGACAATGAAGTTACAGTTTCAGTCACTTGCTTTTTCTTTTGATTTGCACCAAAGTATGTAATGAGTCGAGGTTCTACTTCACTGTATTGATTGTTAACCAGCAGCAGTAATTTTGTGTGTTTGTGTGTGTGTGTGTGTGTGTGTGTGTGTGTGTGTGTTTGCCATTCGGGTAAATATCTTGACAAGAACTTCAAAGCGAGCAAGAAAAAAACTCATGCATGTGACTCCTGAGTCTGGTTTAATTATTTGTTCACAGAAGCTGGCATGGCACCTCCAGCTTTCTTTGATCTGACCAATAAGCACACTCATACAGTACATGACATCATAACATGTAATGCCTACTGGAGGAGTGTAAAACTGCTAAACTCGCTACAATATAGCTGCAGGCAATTAAACCTTTTAGTAGATTTTTCTTAAATTAGTTGATATATGTGAGCTTGAAATGTCTTGTTTACAGTTGCTTAGGACCAAGAAGTTAAGAGAGAGTGAAAGAGGACCAGTTGGTGAATTGACTCTGAAAGCAGCATTAACAGATTATGAAGAGATTTTAATTTAAGCACCCACCACTTCACTGCCACGTGCTTCCTGGTGAGGAGGAGGAGGAGGAGGAGGAGGAGGAGGAGGAGGAGGAGGAGGAGGAGGAGGAGGGGTGCACCAAAAGAGCTGCAACACGGTGTTGTGTGATTTTATACTGTTTGTAATTCCAGGATTTCTATTGGATGTGTTTATGCCCCTGATACTGTGGGAAACACAGCCACCCTAACAGCTCTGCAGTGGTGGAGGAAGTATTCAGATCCTTTACTAAAAGTACTAATACTGTAAAAATACTCCTCTACAAGTAAAAGTCCTGCATTGAAAACTGAGTTTTATCAGCAAAATGTATTCTAAGCATCAAAAGTGAAAGTACTCATTATGCAGAAGGGCCCATTTCAGAATATCATATATTATATTATTGGATTATAATTATTGATGCATTAATTAATGTGTTCATCACTTTAATGTTGAAGCTGGTAAAGATGGAGCTCACCACTTTATGTACTTTATCTGCTGGGTAGATCTCCCCAGGGATCAAAAAAGTTTTATCTTACTCTATAATATTACATCATAATGTATTTGTTTATTATATGTTGTATTTATTCATCTGAATCTGTAAAGTAATAAATGTAGTGCAGTAAAAAGTATAATATTTGCCTCTGAATTGTACTGGAGTAGAAGTAGCAGAAAATGTAGAGAAAAAGTACCTCAAAATAGTATTTAAGTTGAAAGTACTTGAGTAAATGTACTTTCCACCACTGCAAAAGAGTGAGCAGAGGACTGACGGCTTAGTGGGCTTTCAGGCCAAAAACGACACTAAGAACACAAGTGGCTGCTTTGGAGGGGGGCATGCTGTCGAATGTGAAGGCTAATCAGATGCCAAAACACTGCACAGCAGTTTATAATATCACGAGGAAGGATTTTACTGCTCTTGAAAGTTATTACAGCAGCAATGATTTAATCTTCTGCTGTGACAAAAATACAGCGTTTATATTACAAAGTCATCCACCAGGAATGTGCTCTTGTACTATTTGATTGGCCAATGCAGCACCTTGCCGGTCGACGTTGCATTGTGTTCAACTGCTGGGGACTACGTTTTTTTGTCAGAGCTTCGGCAACCCTGCTGCATTAATGAAGTTTTCTAATTCCAGTGAATGAGGGGGCAGCGTTTTTTTTCACGCAGTGCTGTTGTCTGTCTGAAAGTTCACCACCATCAGCAAAAGGGTGCGTTGGAGATATGTTGCAGTGACCTATGTGAGACTCCTGTGGGAACATGAAAATTTCATGGTAGTCCAACCAATAGTTGTTGTGACTTTTCACTTTGAATCAACAGTATCAGCCTCACCAAAGTCAGCAGGATTCGTCCTCCAGGAACCATGAATGTCTCTACCAAATGTTGTGCCAATCCATCTAGTAGATGTTGAGATATTTCACTGGATAAGTGAAAATGTTAGATGCTGGTGGCTCTAGATGGAAAGTCAAGGGATCACCAAAGTTATTAGGATTCATCCTCTGGGGACCTTGAATATTTGTTTTCATTAGGTCATTCATCCTCTGGGGACCTTGAATATTTGTACCAGATTTTCTGGGTGGATGACAAGCCATCCGATATTTGTCAAGACATTTCACTCTGGAAGTGCCATCCCTAAAAGGTTTTAGTGAGGAGAAGAAGTTAAGGAGAAATAAATTGTGTAACTGAAAGCGCCACTGTCCAGGTTTAAGGAGGAGCTATGATGTCACTTTTGTTGTAGTTGTCTAAAATCCTACATGTCATTTCCTGTATCAAGTCAACTGCTGTAACTACCCACTAGTTGTGCACCAGCACACAGTAAAGTTGATCAGGGCACACATATGCAGCTAGGAAAGGTCTGCTGCAGTGCAACATGTGATTTTATACTCATGCTCTCCCTCCGCCTGCTTTTTCTGTTCCTCTCTCGTTCCTCTCTCTGCCAGCTGAAAAATAAGTTCATGAAGAAGATTCCTCGTGATGCCGAAGCATCAAATGTCCTGATTGGTGAGGTGGATTTTCTGGACAAACCATTCGTCTCCTTTGTACGTTTGGCTCAGGCCACGACTCTGGGAGGCCTCACCGAGGTCCCTGTGCCGACAAGGTGAGTGTCTCTTATGTCTCCCCTTTTATCTCTCTCTAGAGTGTGTGTGTCCTTGCATTTATTAGCCTCTTGACCTTCTGTTCTGACAGGTTTCTCTTCATCTTGCTGGGTCCTCATGGCAAAACCAAGTCCTACAATGAGATTGGCAGAGCTATTGCTACGCTCATGGTGGATGACGTAAGTGACTGGCACTGTCCCACCCCGATAGAGTACACTCATAAACACATTCAATTTGTTGTTTTGATTTTATTTCTTTATATCCTGTCAGCTGTTCAGTGATGTTGCCTATAAAGCAAGGGACCGCGAAGACCTGATCGCAGGTGTTGATGAGTTTCTGGATGAGGTGATTGTCCTCCCTCCAGGGGAATGGGACCCAAAGATACGCATCGAACCCCCAAAAAGGTTCCATCGGCAGAAATGAGGTATGTACATTTAACCACACTTAATCATATTTAAACCTGTAATAACGTTTAAATTTTGGCCACTTGTATGCAGCGGAAACAAGTTGTGAACACAACACTGATCGTCTTTTAAGTTGATATGTTGAACTTGTTAGCAAACATTTGCTAATTTACTCAGTTACAGAGCAACGTGATCCTTCATCAGGAGGCGTGAATGATGAATGTCAGTCCAATATTCTCTCTGTCAGCTCTGTGTTTGGTCTCCAGCAGCTCCTGAGGGAAATATCTGGCTCTTTAGCTGCTAAATGCTCCACTGTGTTCACCAGCTGCTCTCTAACTGGGTCTGTCTGCTGTTTGCTGCTGAGCAGCTTGTGTTCAGTGGGTTTTTTACAGCTTTTTCTCTGAAAACAGCTGCTGCTGGAAATGAGGCTGATGAGACTGAACAAAAATAGTAAAATTGTGGGCTGTAAAACCAAAACAATGAGCTGATAGATGCTAAAACGCTTTGTAGAGCTGCAGAGTTGGTGATAATTCTTTGTGGGTTCATCAATACGAGTGACACCTTTCACATTACTCACAGTCTTTTGATTCATAGTTAACATAAACATATTGATAGTGCAGCTTTAAAGAACATAGTATGTGCACAAGCTTGCGTACAGTGGGTTTTTAGAGCCTTTTCTCTGAAAACAGCTGTAAAGTTGTGGGTTGGACAGCTAAACAATGAGCTGAAACTTACTATAAAGCTCCGTAAAGCCGAGTGGAGCTGCAGATTCAGCTGATAATTCTCTGGAGGGACCCCTTTCACATTGTCACACTGTCTTTGATACATTGTTTTAATAAAAAAAATGATTATAGCCACTTTAATGCCCACATTAAATACCTTCAAGTACCTGTCCTACCCCTGACGCCTTGTTCCGTCTCCATGTGTACCGCAGGAAGTCAGTGCTGAATCTGAACGAGCTGGGTCAAATGAACGGCTCGGCAGGTGGGGCAGCTGGAGGAGAAGATGAGGAGCTTCCAGCTCCACATGAGCTTGGAGAGGAGCTGAAATTCACTGGGAGGTATGAAAGGACTGGAGAGAACTACATCATATGTCACAGGGTCCAGTTTCATCCTGGTTCTGTCATCTTAACAATGTGCTCAACCTTGTTTTGATAGGTTTGGAGGTGGATTATGGCTGGACATCAAACGGAAGATCCCATGGTATTGTAGTGATATCTACGATGGCTTCCATATCCAGTCCATCTCTACTGTGCTCTTCATCTACCTGGGCTGCATCACCAATGCCATCACCTTTGGAGGACTGCTAGGGGATGCTACCGACAATTACCAGGTCTTCATAAAGACTACAACATAAATGAACCAATCCAGAAATTGTCCAGCGTTATATCTGACGAAATTTGACATCACCTCACAGGTTAATTGATGTCTCTCTGTCTGTTCCCTCTCTTTTCCAAAGGGAGTGATGGAGAGTTTCCTTGGCACTGCTTTGGCAGGGACAGTCTTTTGTTTGTTTGGTGGGCAACCTCTCATCATCCTCAGTTCAACTGGGCCCATTCTCATCTTTGAAAAACTGCTTTATGAATTCAGCAAGTAAGACGTACACAAGCAAAAGCACACAGATGTGAACTGTACAAATAACCAGATAAGAGGTGATGGAAGCACTTGTCACTTCCACATGTTCTCTCTTCACAGGAGCAATGATATAGACTACATGGAGCTGCGTCTGTGGATTGGCCTTCACTCATGTCTACAGTGCTTTCTGCTGGTAGTCTCAGACGCCAGCTACATTATCAAGTACATGACCCGCTTCACAGAGGAGGGATTCTCCAGCCTCATCTCCTTCATATTCATCTCTGATGCCATTAAGAAGATGGTAGGTAACATGTTGTCAGGTGAAATGAACGAACACTTTCACACAGGCACAACCTCAATTCTACTTGTACGTGAAGCAAATAGGACGAAACAGATTGACAGCACAACACTTAACACAAGATAACACAAGATAAAACTGGTTTGTATTTCACAGGTAGGAGTCTGGAAGTATTACCCAATCAACAGTGGCTTCAAGCCTGACTACATCACTGCCTATAAGTGTGAATGCATCGCGCCAGACCAGGGTGAGTCTTCAAACTCTGTTTTTGTTTTCTTTACATGTTCTGTTTTTGAGTGCTTTAGGGAAATCGTCACAACTGAATGTCATCATATTTAACAGCATCCCATTAGTGAGATAAAAATCTTTCCTCACCTAAAATGTTCATAAATGGCCACTGGAATAACTGCTTTGGCAAATAAAATACTTAGAGATGGAGCTGACAAATGTTAGCTGCCATACTTAAAGGAATAGTTCAACATTTTGGGAAATTCACTTTGTGTGAGAATAAGAGGAGAAGATGGATATCAGTCTCATATCTGTGCGTTAATTATCGAGCTGTAGTCAGGACGTGGTTAGCCTAGCTTAGCATAAAGACTGCAAATAAGGGGAAACAGCTAGCCTGGCTCTGTCCAAAGTTCAAAGGTCCACCTACCCGCACCTCTAAAGCTTGTTTGTTTCTACCTAAACTGAAACGGAAAAATGACAATTTGTGGTTTATAGGGAAGTTACCTGCTGGGACTATTTCTTGGCGAACAACAGCCGGTCTGCAGTGAAGTTCTGGGCAGATTGATTGATTGTTGTTCATCGGGAAATAGCCACAACACCTCCTAAAACCACAAATTGTAGTTTCTACATTCCTGTTTATGGATGGATTTAGTGAGCATTAGAGATGTTTAGATCTTAAGAGGTAGGCGTATTTTTGAACTTTGGACAGAGCCAGGCCAACTGTTTCCCCCTGCTTCCAGTCTTTATGCTAAGCTAGGCTAACCACTTCCTGACTCCAGGATATGAGATTGGTATTAATCTTCTCATTTAGAATACGTGTTTCCCAAAATGTTGAACTATTCATGAAATGAAATGTTGTGAAGTGATGTGACGTGACATATGTAGGTGTTTTTTAAATCTTTTTGGGTACTTCATATCATCATCAGCTACAGCATTTGTCAATTCATCATCAAAATAATTAGGATGACTTGACCCTTGTAAGATATTAGCAGGAAAACATTAGGTGTTCATGTCCTCATAAATTCTGTGTGTTAAGGAGATATTTCAGTGTGATTAGATGCAAATATCTGGTCTTTACTCTGTGATGATTTGTGTATCCTATCCTCTTTCTGCCTCATTTTTGGATGCTGTCTGACAAAGTGAGTATGCACATGCAGGCCATGTTAGAGCATGTTTGAACAATGTTTAAGTGACTTAATTAGAGGAATACTCCACCAAAAACCTGCTTTTAGCAAACACTCGCTGCCTGTAAAGTCTGAAATGTTTAAAGACCCTGACCCTTTGGTTTCGAACGTTTTTATTTATGACATTAAATATTCACGACTAAATAAGCAACAGTCAAATTTAAAGTTCAGCAAAAAACACCCTTAGTTAGTGTTTAAGAGGTTAACACTGAAAAACCTGCTTCATCAGGACTGTGTGGGTGTGGTTTGATCACATGTGCTTGACAGTGTCATCAGATTTTAATGTAAATGCTGCTGTGATTGTTGCTGTTAATTCATATCAGACACTACACTGGATTCCCATGTTACCCATCACTCATTTGGTTTTCTCTGGTTCCCTCTTCTGTTTTTGCTCTTTAGCATCTGCTCTGGGCTTGAATGTTTCAGCTCCACTTGCAGATGATAATATGACTCTGCTGGTAAGTGAGAGAAGACAATAAACATCCCTCACGTGAATCTTTTCTACTCCTCTTTGTGAAGTGAACTGCCAAAATTGCACTAAAGTAACAGAGTTGCAGCTCCAGTTGTTTGGGGTTTTGTTCTGTATATGTTGTGATCTCAAAAAGTAATGGTGGAAGTTTGACTTGCAGAAATCTGGCCCATATTTTTCCTAAAATTCTCTGAGTGACACAGTTTTGGTCCTACTTTTAGAAGTAGGAGTAAAAGTATTTCATCACCTATCTCTGCTGATAATTAGAAGAGCTCCAGAGGTGTCCCAACCTGTTCAGAGCTGAAAGTCAGCGTGGGAAGTCCGAGTTCAACTGTCAGTGTGATTTCTAGGATTGATTCTGAGATGCTTGATAAATACGGGCCCAGGAGCCGACCGTCACACAGCGCTGTGGCTCCTGTTTCTATGTTCTGTATTGTCCTTTCTTCTGTTATCGCTTGTCTTTTCTCTCTTTCGTGTCTGCTTCTTCTCCACCCATCCTCTGATTTTCCCTTCTCGGCCCTGCTTCCCACCTTCCCCACCCCCTGTCTTCACCTCCCCATCCCACCCCGTCGCCCCTCTTCTCCCACTTTCCTCTTCCACCCTTGTCCTGTCTTTGCAGTTTAACTTGACAGGCATGGACTGGAGTCAGCTGAGTAAGAAGGAGTGTGTGAAGTACGGTGGCATGCTGGTGGGGAACTCCTGTAAGTATGTTCCCGACCTGGCCCTCATGTCCTTCATCCTCTTCTTTGGCACCTACTCCATGACTGTTTCTCTCAAGAAGTTCAAGTTCAGCCGCTACTTTCCAACAAAGGTAAGACAGCGGAAAAGACTTAAAGGCTTTAATGCTGTTATAGGCTCTCCCAACCTGCAGAAAAGTCAACATGCATTAAAGCAGTCCAATTTAAAGGATGAGGCTGGCGAAATCCACCGGAGCCACCAAATATTTATCAGCTTTCTTCTAATCTTACTGGTATTTTATTGCAACTTTGCAAAAAAACTTACTTTGCTCATCAGTAAAACAGCATTACCTACATATTTCAATACCGTGGTATTTTACTCTGAAGGTACAATAACCTTGTGGATGACGGTGCGGTTAGCAGTAAGGCTAGCTAGCTTAGTCACATCGTCCTGTAAATGACCTTATTACTTCAGATTACAAAAACAAAGTGTGGAAGTGCACACAGTCACCCAACAAACAAATAAACATAAATGTTTTCATGAGAGACTCGTACCTGAAAAGGTGAGTAGGCGTTTCAGATCATGTCTGCATTGACTGGAGGAAGGACGCAGGCTGTTTCCAAAAACAACTCAAATGCTTCGCGCTTCCCTGCTGGAGTCTTCAGGTAACAACGCCCACTGCTGGTGTTAGGGTGACACTACAAACATAACAAGTCTACAGCCACGCTAGCGGCTCTGTGAGGCTGTACTTAGGCACAGCAGTGCTTTGAGCTAAATGCTAATGCCAGCATGCAAACATGCTCACAATGACAATGCTAACATGCTGATGATTAGCTGGTCTAATGTTTACAGTGTTCGTCTTCTTAGTGTAGAGTTTTAGTATGCTTGTATTTGCTAATTAGCATTAAATCCAAAGTCCCACATATAACGACCCCACAATGCGTATTAATCTGCAGCTGAAAATAGTCCCCAACAAATGCACTGCTTAGTTCTATTTGAGCAATGTTTGCTATAACAGTTTTCTTCACTCATGGGATTTGTTAAAGATAAAAAGAATATAGAATATCACCAGCTTCATCCTTTAAAGCTACTGGATATCTGCACGAAATATCAGCAGCTTCCATTTGAAAATACTGCAGCCAGCTTCATCCCTTCCTTCTCCTCATCCAAACCTCAAACCTTCGTATCTGCACCAGAAGCTCCATGTTCTCTTCTCCTCTGCTCTCCCTGAATGTGCTCCAGCTCCGTACCCTGATCAGTGATTTTGCCATCATCATTTCCATCCTGGTCTTCTGTGGACTGGATTGCCTGCTGGAGCTGGAGACCCCCAAACTGCACGTGCCCACTGAGATCAAGGTCCACTCTTCCCTAAACACCGCTTTCATCTTTCCCAATTTCTTTATGTCACTGCTTGGATGCATTTCTTTCCCCAAGGATGTAGTTTATTTTGATTGATTTAGTGTTCATTTATCAATGTAATGATTCTTTTACAGAATATGTCTTCTCTTTTTTCCTGTCTTCATTCCCACCTTTTTCTTGTACGTTTGGACGTGCGTCTCCCCTCCTCACTGTCATGCTACACATCTTTGTTTGTCCTCCCTTTGTCTTGGTGTGTGTGTGTGTGTGTGTGTGTGTGTGTGTGTGTTGTTGGACGTGTAGCTGAGGAAGCTAATCAGTGATTTTGCCATCTTCATGTCAATCATATCCTTTGTGGGTCTGGATATGTTGATGGGGTTAGACACACCAAAACTAATCGTTCCAACTGAGTTCAAGGTATTTGATTTATTTGAATATGTGTATTTATACCACATGGCATTTGCTAATAACATGTGACTGCCCTTCTGCATGTGTGTTGTTTTTTTCTGTGTGCATGCTAGCAGTGGTGGAAAGTACTTAAGTAAAACATTTTTTCTGCTACTTTCTACTTCTACTCCACTACATTTATCTGACAGCTATAGTTACTGGTTACTTTTCATATAAAGATTTTACATTAAACAAAACATATGATGAGTTTGTTAAATACAACACATTGTTAAAAATTAAACCGGTGGTTCCCAACCTTATTTGCTTGTGACCTCTAATAAATAACCTGTCTTGTGTCTCCTTGTTGTGTCTCTGAGTTGTTAGCAGTTTCACCAAAGAGACATTTCTCCTCTAAACTTCTCAGGTGGTTGAACTGTTCGCTGTTCAAACACGTAACATTCTCCAGAATTTCACAAAAATATAAAATAATTCAGATAAGTCCAAAATATGAATATACATTTCTGTAGTGGAACTTTTTCTTCTCTCAAGGCCCCGCAGATTTATCTGGTGAGGGGCCCGACCCCTAGGTTGGAAACCACTGGACTAAACTAGCTGACTGTGTATAAAGCAGTTAAAACTAGCTCCACCTCGAGCAGCTATATTTTACTTATAATACTTCTTACTTATTTTGCATTGTTGTATTGGTACTTTTACTTAAATTAATGATCTCTTCTACCAGTGCATGCTATTATGTTTCAGCTGCATCATTACCAGTGTAGATGTAAAGTACTGGATTCTTTAAGATGGATGTGTGCAGTCACCTTCTCTCCTTTTCACCTGTATTATATATTTATTTGTCATTATTGTCTGTGTGTGTGTGTGTGTGTGTGTGTGTGTGTGTGTGTGTGATCAGCCCACTCGTCCTGATCGGGGCTGGTTGGTGATGCCGTTTGGTAAGAACTCCTGGTGGTGGTATCTGGCCAGCGCCGTTCCCGCTCTCCTGGTCACCATCCTCATCTTCATGGACCAGCAGATCAGCGCTGTCATCGTCAACCGCAAGGAAAACAAGCTGAAGGTCTGAAGATCAGTTTGTGATAATGCTTAGTTACAGCTTTGTTGATGTCAGCCACACATACAGACCTGGAGTTTAACGTAAAGAAAAGAATCACAATTTAAACAACATTATTGGTCAGAAAAATCACACGTTCCTTAAACTGCTCAGCGCTATGATCATGGTTAGACTGAATGATTTTTCACGTCCTGCCATTTACCCAATTGCAGAAAGGTTGTGGCTACCACTTGGACCTGTTCTGGGTGGGTGTGCTGATGGCTGCGTGCTCCTTCATGGGTCTGCCCTGGTACGTAGCAGCTACTGTCATCTCCATCGCACACATCGACTCTCTGAAGATGGAGAGCGAGTCCAGCGCGCCTGGAGAGCAGCCACAGTTCCTCGGAGTCAGGTAAAACTATCCCGCCACTGTGTGCGTGTGAATCCTTCCCGCCGCGTGCATTTAATACTATACGAGTCTTCATTTGCAGGGAGCAGAGGTTGACGGGCACTCTGGTGTTCGTCCTGACTGGAGTCTCAATTTTCCTGGCTCCCATTCTCCAGGTGAGTTAGTAGCACGAACGAGGAAGATTACGTGATGTTTCTTTTTTAGATTCATCATTTGCTTTCACATGAAACTCATCCTGTAATGTTGTATTTGAACTGCTGTTCTGTTTGATTCAGTACATCCCCATGCCAGTCCTGTATGGAGTGTTCCTCTACATGGGAGTGGCCTCACTGAGTGGCATCCAGGTAGGTCCATGTTTTAATTCAATTCAATGGGGCTTTATTGGCATGGGAAACAGACGTTTACAAAGCAAGTGTGAAATAAAAAGAATTGTGCCATTAAAAACATACATGTCCAGATAATTATTACTCCATGGGAAGTGTAATTCACAGCAGTACTCACTGCATTCTGCATTGGTATGGTATAGCCGTACGCATTTTTGAGGTCAATACCTACATCCATATTTGTACGCAAACAATTTTAGTAAGGATCCCTTAAATTTGGTCAATGCTCCAAAAACGTCTGTCACAATTTCCTGAATCCCAAGCTGACAAATAGCTTGTTTTGCTTTAACAGTCCAAAATGTCCAAAAATGGAAAGATGTTCAGTTAAATATCACATAAGACGAAGAGGAGCAGGCTATCCTCAGCGTTTAAAAGCTGTAATGAGGGGATTCTTGGCATTTTAGCCTGAAAAATGATTTATGACCAACGATTATTATGAAAATAGGTGCTGATTAATTTTCAACTAATCAATGTATTGACTTCTCGTTTCCGCTCTGAATAATTCAACTTATATTTGTAGAGACCGGGAACATGTTCTGTATCTTTGTGCTGCAGTTCTGGGAGCGTATCAAGCTGTATCTGATGCCACCCAAACACCAGCCAGACTTCTCCTTCCTGCGTCACGTTCCTCTGAGACGCGTCCATCTTTTCACCGTCGTCCAGATCATCTGTTTGGCCGTCCTCTGGATCCTGAAGTCCACCTTCCTGGCCATCATCTTCCCAGTAATGGTGAGTGTGCTGCTCTGTATCTCGGTGACTCAGTGTCCTTCTATTTGTGGTATTTATCAAGCGATCAGATGCTAACGTGTTGAATTTATTACATTTAGTTTGAAATTAATGATGTAGATGCTGAAGAGGTTCGGTGTTCAGCTATTTGACTAAACTAGCAGAAGAAGAATGAACAATGTGCGAATGTTTCCTGGTCTGACAATCCCGCTTTCTTTTGCAATGTTACCACAAACTGTAGGAAAGCAGACGTTATCTATGGGCTTTTCTGTTTTTAAACCTAAAGCTGGGTTTACCACTCGCCTGCCACTGTGGAGCGGGACAACACAAATCTGGACAAAGCGGAGGGAAAAGGACAGGAAATGGCAGCCACGGCGGCGGACTGACACTGTGTTATCAAACAACATAATAACTGGAACACTTTAAGCCGAACACCCACACATTTTAGGCCCTAACATCCCCTTAAATGAACAATGATCAACTTTGCCGCTAATGCCACATTCCTTTCATGTCGAAACGTTCACATCAGCCTCCGAGTTGTAATTCAGAGTCTGAGACGTTTGCAAATTCCTGACAGCTCTGATATCTCCAACTTGACAAAAGAACTAAAGAACTAAACAACCTGGTGGCCAAAATGGCTGCAAAGCCACCGTCGCTGGCAGTTACACTTAAACAAAATCAAATGTTTGCTCTAATTCAGTCGATGCAGCTAATTAAAAAGGAGCTGCACACCGTTTTTATCTGGCGTGAGACAAACATAGAAGAGGCAAACTTAGCTACTGAGCTGAAGTATTCACCTATCTGTTGACTTTGTATTTTATTTCATTTTCTATTCACGCAGAAAAATCCGTTTTTAAGCTTGGCTGACGTGGAAAAGTTGATGTTTCGATAAAAAGCAAAATGTGACAAAGTGCGATTGAAACAGAGTGAGTGAAGAAATGATGAAGCATGCAGAGCTGAAAGCATCAGCTGTGTGTGGAGCGATGAGGAGGCTGGAGCCTTCCTCACATGAACACATGAAACTAACAGAAACGTCATGTTTCCCATCGTCTGAACTCTTTTAATGACGTCATCTCGCTGCGTCCTCTTCTTCTGCGACGCTTTAACGGCAGCAGCTGGAGGATCAGCTCCATCAGCTGTTCACCTCCATCAGCCAATGAGCTCGCGTTCACACAGCAGCAGCGGGCGGAAACAAACATTCATTTGCATTTTCTGAACATTTGGATTGAAACCTGTCTTGGTGAACTTCATGTTGCTGTGTGAATGTGCAGTAAATTGTGTCATGATATTAAGTCAGCGTGAGCTAATATTTACATGCACCTTGAGTCCAACAGTCAGAGGGAAAATGATCTGATGCAGTGGCTTCTTCTATCTACCAGTTTGTCGAGTGTCAGTCGTCTTTCCACTGTGCGTAGATTCTGGGTCTGATGCTCGTCCGGAAGCTGCTGGATCTGATGTTCTCACAGCACGACTTGGCCTGGCTGGACGACATCCTGCCAGACAAAGACAAGAAGAAGAAGGAGGATGAGAAGAAGAAGAAGAAGAAGGAGAAGAAGGCGGCAGAACCGGAGAGCGACGAGGAGGTGAGGGAAATGTCGACAAACGCGAGGTTACTCAGCGTACGTGCACACACAGATACCATGTCTGCCTGCCAAAGTGTGGATCTCGTTTCTTGGTTCTTACTGTGTATTTACATGTGTGTCACTCCATCTGTTGTGGGTGTGTCGTTCCTGGGTTTGTTTTCTCTGACTAATACTGTACTGTATGTTTCTCCTCTCTGTCCCACAGTGTTGCTGAAAAGGCACTGTACAACACTTACTACAGTCTTTTTGTCTGTCCGTCCTCCTCTTAATATCTGCCTACCTCTCCCACTGTGTTCCAACACTTTAGAAAGTTAGTTCACTGTGTTAGCATCTTTGTGCCCATTATGTCCTCATCCAAAGGAAAAGAACTGAAGACGCTCCCTGGCAGTAGTGCGAGGACAGTGGTGAAGGATAAGGCTAGCGCTATTCTATATTTTTGTCAACAAATCCCATGAAAAGAAAAAATGTGCCATGTTTTAAGGTCTGACCACACCAGAAAGTGAAATTAATCCGTGTGCTCTCGCGAAATCTGTGGTTCTCTAGAACCACAGATTTCGCTAGTGATGTAGCAACAACTCGTAGCTGCTGAACTGCTGTAACTGGCGAGCTAAATGCTAACACGCTAGCCAGCCAGGAACAAGCTGAAACTGGAACTGTCAGGTAACAACGCTAATAACTAAAAATCCAGCTTTGGAACAGAGCCTTTCTCAACAGTATGTTGTGTGGTTCAGGCCACATATTCAGAACAAAGACTGAATATTATCTAATATCGTTTATTCAAACGTTCTGTTTTTTAGCAGCTTTTAACGAACATCGTTTCCCATAATCCCACAGACCATTGCAGGTTAAAACGTCTGTAATAACAGCAGGACAGCGAGGAGTGAATGTTTTTAGACAGCTAAAGAGTTCAAGCAAAGCCTGGTGAACTCTGACACGCTGACCAACAAAGTTGAATTCACTTCACTGTTTTAAACGCTGGCGTGGCCGGGCCTTTAGTCTTTAATCTTTAAAAACACCTCACAGATCTGTAGTTTCATGTTTAAAAAGGCTCAGTAGTTTCCTCAAACAGCTGCTGTAGTTTTTATCAAACAAACAGGAGGAAACAGTGCATCTGTTGGGGACTATTTCCAGCGGCGGATGAATCCACATGTGGTGCTGTAGTGAGTGTTTGGGGCAGCAGGACGGTGTGTGTGGGACTGAGTCAGAATAAACTACAGTGTGTGTGTTCATGGTGATGAAGGAACATGTCACCCAGTGCAGCAGAGCGGCTCGCTGATGTGTTTTAATAGTTTCTGGACAACGATGGCGCTCTGTGGCTCAGAGGAAGAAGATCCATCATATTTTCTGACAATAACACAAATATAGAATATACGTAGTCTTATCCTTTATGATCCCAGTTTGTCCTGCATGCCAACTACGTCCTCTTTCTGTCGCTCAGCCCAACAGTTCTGTCCCCCCTCCAGTGAAGATCCCCATGGAGGCCATAGAGCCCCACACAGAGCCAGTCCCCGCCCATGTTACCCCTCCCACCCAAAACCAAACCTCTGATTGTGAGTACGCCAACCCTTTCCTCCACCTTTTGTTGTGTCAGTTTGATTGTTTTTTTAATCTTTAATGTCATTTACTAAATGTGACAGATGGAGTGCTAATAGAGCTTTTGGTAGATGTTGCTCATGACCATTGATGAACTATCTTTTATAGATTTCACATTGGCTACTTTTATAAGCACATAATAATGTGACTGTGAGCAATAAGTAATGCAGTCCTTCAATCAAACTTACATGAATTTGAAGTTAACCTCCCTGTGATAATCGTTATACTTGTGTTTGTCTCGAGAGAAACCGTCGCTGTTAGCGAAACAGAAGTGCACCTTTACGTTGCACAGCCAGTTCATGGAGGTCTAAAAAAATGTCAAGGACAGAGGTCAGTTAGGAAGCCACTTGTGGAAAAAAGGTTACCTTTAATATGACACAAGAAACATTTACATTGATACAGTCAATGTGGTGTCAACAAGACTCCTCAGATTATTTCCAAAATTGCAAATAATCACATTTTCGATGTGCCTATAAACATAGTAGGGACGCCCTGAGAGGCAAGTGAGAAATAAAGAGTCTGGATCTAAGTTGTTTTCTCTCCTGTGTTTGTGACTTAAGAACAGGTGAAAAATAAAGGTTTTACCAGGATAATCTTTCCTTTCCCTTAAGTTCCTTAAAAAATAACATTTTCATCTGTGAAACAGGTGGGAAAAAAGGTTTTGGCAGGTGAAACATTTGTTTGTGTTGTAATACTCATTTCGGCCACAAGAGGCTGAAGTGCACCACCACCCCCTGTTCTAAATAGGACTAAAAGCTTTCATGATTTCTTCCAGGTGAAGCGCCGATTAATATACATTCCTAGCCAAAAGAAAGACACGACAGTAATGTTACATAACTTGCTAACGCACAACGTATGTACCTTGTGTTTAGAGTGCATGGAGAAATTAAAACTCACCTGGAAGAAAACATGAATGCTTTTAATCCTATTTAGAACAGGTGGTGCACTTCGGCCTCTTGTGGCCGAAATGAGTATTACAACAACAAACACTTTTATTATTAAATTATCCTGACAAAAACTTTTTCCCCACCTGTTTCACAGATTTAAAAAAAAAAAGAGAGAACTTAGAAAGGTCATCCTGGCAAAACCTTTTTTTTTAAAGTGATAAACACAGGAGAGGAAACAATTTAGATCAGACTTAGAAAATGGATCACCAGAAATTCTTTTTCTCACTTGCCTCTCAGGGCTTCCGTACCATAGCCAGTGCATGCACTATATTAAAGATGGTTAACGGCTGAAATATAAACGTGATGGGAAGGTCAGTGGTCCAGAGCAACCTCTAAAGATGAACTGGTTGTTATCACTGGTATGAAGATCATGCAACAGATTCACTTTCTTTATTGTTTTGTTCATCTTTATCACCTTTGTGTCTCTGTGTTTGTATTTGTGTTGAACTGCGCACGTGTTTACATGCCTGTGTATGCTTGTGTTGTGTTGTTTTGTGTGCATATGTTCTCTTTGTGTGTCTGTGTGTTTCCTTACAGGAGATGAACCCGTACTCGACTGTCACATCCGATCAAAATGAATTAGACCGCAGGTACTGTGTGCTGAAACTTCACGTGCCCTACAGCGATCTGATGTACTCACCTGACACAAACACTGGCTGGGACAGCAACACTGTCACTTTCAGACAACCAATCACATAGTTACAGCAGAGAAACACACACTCCGTATGTTTGTTGGATGATGATTTTAGACATTTTATTTGGATTGCTTACATTGTTTTTACATTACAAGCATGTACAGTAGAGATAATATATGAGATAATATAGGAGATAATTCAGTGCACTTGCATAGAAAGTACTGTGTACAATGCAGTGCATGAAATGATTCAGTAAGTTGTACATACTCTAGGTCAGGGGTTTTCAAAGTTGACACTGTGGGCCCCCCTTAGACAAAATCAAGACAACTGCGCCTCTCTCCATCCCTGCTCTTTGTTTTGGAACCACAGTTCCCATAATGCTTTAGGAGACGTGAACAGGAATTATAATGTAGCCATGGATTCGCTGAGTTACGCTTTGGGCTTCAACTTGAGCCCCGTTTCTTTTAGCCTACATTTGTTTACATTTTTGCAAATTGTCCCCATGAAAAGCAGCTGTCTGCAGCGGACGGACAGACAGCTGTCTCTGGATCACTGTGAGACTGAAGAAAACTTAAGCAGGTGTTGATTCTCAGGGAAGTTCTGGAGGTATGAGGAGCCTCTTTTTTTCTATGATTTCTAAACGGGTTTATGGGCGTTTATTCGCGATGGGCGTCAGAGATAATGATCTCCTCAGAGACAGTGAGTCAGAGTAAGTCACACTGAATCTAAAAATATGTGTATCATGTCTGTGTGTTCAGATTTGACTGAGTTATGACTCAGAGAAGTACATTTTTTGATGCAAATGGTGGCAGTGTGAGGGTTTTTAAGTACCTAAATAACCTCCACGAGCTGTGTGTCACACTGCTGCAGCGCCACCTGCTGGCCGCGGTGAAATCATCCAACCAAACTGCAATAACAGGCTTCCGGTTGTTTTGAGGACACCTGCATGCACCTGTCCCTTTCACTGCACGCCTCACAGTTTGAAAACCTCTGCTCTAGCTCTGTCCTTTAGTTTAACACCACTTCCTGTAGCCTCCTGCTGTTCACGTGTTTCAATCATTGTAGGTCATATCTAGACAGATTATTATAATCCCTTTTCTCTACTGCAAAATGTGTGATGTTCTGCGTTTGCATTATCACCTGGATGGTCACTCTTGACTGATATGAACAGTGTCTGTGTAAAAACAACAGATCACTCTCACGGTCCACCTGAATGCATTGCAAACTTCAGCTGTGAGTGCTGGACTTCCTGTCAGTTATCTCAGCTGTTTATTATTCACAGTAGCGTTGTGTGATTGTGTTAGCTGTGAGAGGTTACAAGGATCAGATCTAAAATGTGTCATCATCTTTTCAAAAGTGGAATCACAAGACAGTTATTTTATAGCTTTATTCTGATGCCTGTTGTAAATATGTTTTGTGAGTTTTTGTCTTTGAAGGCCTGTAGTGATAGAGACGGCATGGAGTCCTTTCTTGCAAATCTGATCAGTTTAGTTTCGTTGAATTTTAGCGGCAGAGTTGCCAGATAATTGTAGAGGGACAGTTGTTTATTTTAATCGCAATTAATTCCCCAAATGACTCAAAAGTCGCAGGCTCTCAAACAGTGTGATCGTACGGCCGTGTTATCTCCATTACTGCGCACGCTGTCCCTCTGGTGGCGAGAACGCAAACGAAACGAGAGTCTGGAGATTCAGTCTGCTGTGAAAACCTGCAGTAAGACCGACGCGAGCTGTTTACAGCACACGGGTGGGTTTATACTTCGCAATAAAGGCAAAAACAACTACAAAATCAATAAAACTGATACACAAAATGACACCAATATTAATCACCTTTCTTTGAACGCTACATCATTGCTATCACAGATAGTGGTGGTGTGACTTTACTTTAGAGGATTTTGGTTGTTTCTTTTGAAAATAACAGTTCTTCAACCCTTCCTGACTAAAGTGTGAAGACACACACATTGATTGGCCGGCGCCACGTTGCTTGTTCACATTTCTTCTCTTGCATTTCACCCTCTGCGTTCCTGCATGGCTGCTGTCTTCTCTGTGTCCCGTTTACCTGCTTACACCTGGCAGCAAACTACACCGCACTGCTGTCGTTGCAGTAATCGGTATTCATCACTAGTTAGAATTTGTTGTATATGATAGGGCTGCGCCTAACAATTATTTTCATTATCGATTACTCTGACGATTAATGCCCTGACCCTAATCGATTATTCGACTGTATTTGATTATCCTATGTGTCAGAATGATTCGTTTTATCAGTGAAATGCCAGAGAAGAATGGCCATCACATGTTCAAATGACAAGTTTTGTCTGAGCAACAGTCCAAAACGCAGAGATATGTAGTTTATTATCACGCAAGCCAACTAAAAGAGAGAGTCGCCACATCTGAGAAGCTGGAACCGGTGAATATTTGGCTTTTTTGCTTGAAAAATTAATCTGTCATCAAAGCAGTCGCTGCTTAATAAAAGCGACTAATCGATTAACTGACTTGTTGTTGCAGCTCAAGTATATTGGGAATGATGCTGAGGGAGATTATCCTCAACATAACCTGAAGGGATATAAAGCAATCTGAATGTCTGAAACATTACTGAGAAACTGATGTCTTATTTCCCATAAGCCCTTCTGATTGCTGTTGCACTTCTGTTTCACTTCCTGTGAGTGTGAGAAAGCTTCGGTTCTTGCTTTGCTTGACGAACAGCGCCCTCTACAGTCATTTAACCGTCCAACAAAACAGTCCGTCATGGATACATGAAAGGCAGTCGAGGCTGGAAAACGATCAAAATCTTCTTGTTTTGTCAAAAGAGATTAAAGTGGTTTTGATTTTCATGTAACACGCTGCACCTTCAACGATGCAAGACATAAAAGCACACGATTTCCATTTTAAATGAATGTCTCATGAAAGAGAATACAACTTAAAGCTTCAGTACTTCCACTTTGTGTATGTTTGAGCTTGTGTTTGTGTATATACACTTAGTTGGCAGTTTATTAGGTACACCTGCCTAAAACTGGTGCAGTCTAATGCGACAGCCCTGCAGTAAATCCTCATGTTCAGTTTGATTTCCTGATTCAGCTGTATGTAGTTCGCGGTGCTGTTGTTGAACTACACTGCATTAAACTGTTATTTATCGAACCCTCATTGATATAAATGGGGTGGGCAAAATAATAGAAACACCTAGTTAGCATAATTCAGCAGCACCACAAACTGATGATGGAACAGCTGAATGAACACAAACTGAACCTCCGAGCCTTCATGGAGGATTTACTGCAGGACTGTTGCAGCAGACTGCACCGGTTTCAGGTAGCTGGGCCCAATAAACTGGCAACTGAGCGTATGTGCGAGATGGTAAGAGTGTAACCTGGCCGGTTCCACCACTGTTCCTCAGCATCACTCTGCACCTGAAGATCACCTGCCCCCCCTCACCTGCCCACTCCCAGGCGAGCCTCGCCCCCGGGGACGCTCCGTCACACCTGCCGCCCCGCCAGCCCGTGCCCCAGGTCAGCATCCAGGTGGAGTCAGACTACGAGGAGTCTGGCTTCTACTCCAAACGGCAACACTGCCCTTCTCCCCCCACCGAGCCGCCTCCACCTGCAGCACACAGAGACTTCCACCGGAAACTGCATGCTCACTTTGGTGACTGTGCTGAGACCGTTCTGTAGACACACAGGAGGCTTACTGGTGTGATCTCACAGCACGCACACACACACACACACACACACACACACACACACACACACACACACAGGGAAGGTGCAAAGTGTTGCATACTGAGTATATCTGCCAGATCTGTCCATGTGTTGGTTTAAATTCAGTTTTCAGAGGCTGAAGCGCAGCCTAATAAGCATACATGAAGTGCTCTTTCACACGTATTAATTGGATTTTTATCAGATTTAATGCCATTGTGTTATACAGCTCTTAGCGCGCAGGTCGTATCTCTGTGAACTGGCAGAGCATCGAGGTGCCCGGAGAAACCAGCTTCCTGTAGTGACGATAAATAGCGGCAAAGAAACAACCAAAATGTGTTAATAATAAATGCGTGAACCCGTGTTAGGCATCAGTTCTGCTGATCATGATTTGTTGGTCTTTGCTCTTTTCTTTTCTTGTGCATTTAACGGGTGGCAGGGTGACTTACATCATGGTTTATGTGCGTTATGGATGTAAAGCCCTGAAAATGGAATAAAACAGCATTTAAAATGGTTTGATTGGTTTGTTTTGTGAAGAGGTCAGAACACGAGGCCCTTGTACTGTTACACCTCCTTAACATGATTTAGTTCCTTTTGACTCTCTTTTGTTAGTTTCAGTGTTATTTGTAAGAGTGTACTCATTTAAGCAGGATCAATTCATTTTGTTGACACGAGTGATCAGATTCTGTTACATGTTGAGACGTTTCCTTAAATGTATCGAAGTTTACTTTTTGACAAACACGCTGCCGAAAAAGGAATTTTAATCGAGGTAAACAAGAGTTGAACTGCAATGATTAGTCGATTAATCGACTGAAGTCTCCAATTAATCAGGAATAATTTGACCATCAATTGTCATTTATCAAGCAAAAAGAAAAAAAAAATCACTGGTTCTAGCTTCTTAAATATTAATATTTGCTGGTTCTGTGATAATCAAAGTAAACGTGGCAATACTGCAATTTCAAAATAAAAGTAAAAATACTTGGCCCCTGTGACTGCTGTACTATACTGTGTATTGTAATATTGGTTTATTATTGCTGATGCATCAATGTTGGAGCAACATTTTACTCTTAGCTGGTCGAGGTGGAGCTAGTTTTAACTGCTTCACACTGTTAAGTATTTCAATCTATAACACTGCATTTTGTTTTATAATCTCATGTTTTGAATGTAAAGTCTTTATTAACTAAAGCTGTGAAATAAACTTAGAGCAGAAAAAGTACAAGTACTGTCCATTTGTACTTAAATATAGGACTTGAGTAAATGTATTTGTTACATTCCACTGATCACCGTCACCTTGAGCACCAAACCGCAAAGTTTGAAGAAATATAAGCTTTGTGTAATTTAATATAGTCGGCTGGTGCTTTGAGCAGGGGAAGGAAAAGGACTTCTGCTGTGTAGATTTCAGATCTCGTTGGGAATTCCACTTTGAGATCAAACATTTGTAAGAATCAGAAATAACCAGCTGTCCTGGAGGCCGCTAAGCCTTTCGGATCCTCTACTAAACCATAAAAAAAAAAAAAAAAAAATCAATCAAGTGACCAGCTGACAGTGAGAAGCCATTTTATTGGTTATGAACAACATTTGTAACAGCAGCGCTGGAAGTCATAATGAAAACATTTCAGGTCTCAGATCTAACAACTAGAACCTGTTAGTGAACTTTTATCAATATTGGACCACTTCAACCACAAACATGTATCCAGTTTTACATCGTGTGTATTTTCTGTCACCAAACAGATGAAATTACCTCAAATCAAGTTCTAGAAGCCACATTTCCACCGTCAGCTAAAGCAGGCAAAATGCGAAGTGAAATTATTAAAGGCCAATGGAAGCAAAATTCAGAACTCTTAACCTTTATTGAAACTTAAAAAGGAAGGGCTGACAGCTGATCAGAAGGAGCGGTTTAACACTGGAATAAATGTTGGGTAAACTGAGACATCTTAAAGCAGAAGCTGATTAGTTTCCTCCGCGGAGACGGAGCACAAGATGGAGGGTGGACTCCTTCTGGATGTTGTAGTCGGAGAGGGTGCGGCCATCTTCCAGCTGCTTGCCGGCAAAGATCAGACGCTGCTGGTCAGGAGGGATGCCCTCCTTGTCCTGGATCTTGGCCTTCACGTTCTCAATGGTGTCACTGGGCTCAACCTCCAGGGTGATGGTCTTGCCAGTCAGGGTCTTGACGAAAATCTGCATGCCTCCTCTCAGACGGAGCACAAGATGGAGGGTGGACTCCTTCTGGATGTTGTAGTCGGAGAGGGTGCGGCCATCCTCCAGCTGCTTGCCGGCAAAGATCAGACGCTGCTGGTCAGGAGGGATGCCCTCCTTGTCCTGGATCTTGGCCTTGACATTTTCAATGGTGTCACTGGGCTCAACCTCCAGGGTGATGGTCTTGCCAGTCAGGGTCTTGACGAAAATCTGCATGCCTCCTCTCAGACGGAGCACAAGATGGAGGGTGGACTCCTTCTGGATGTTGTAGTCGGAGAGGGTGCGGCCATCTTCTAGCTGCTTGCCGGCAAAGATCAGACGCTGCTGGTCAGGAGGGATGCCCTCCTTGTCCTGGATCTTGGCCTTGACATTCTCAATGGTGTCACTGGGCTCAACCTCCAAAGTGATGGTCTTGCCAGTCAGCGTCTTCACAAAGATCTGCATTTTTAAACTAGAAGAAACATTTAATAGTAAGTCTTTATAAAAGCCAGTTAACCAGATTTTTATTAACACTTGACTATTTGCATGTATAATCTCGAGTAATGCTCTGCAGTGTATGTGTGGCAGTAAAGGCTCCTCCCTGAGAAAGGGGAAGTGGTTTGCTGACGTCCACAAACAGGCTACCTGCACACTTCGCTTTATTTAACTTTAACCATTACAACAACCAGCTTTTAACAGCTTGATTTATCTGCCGGTTATTTTCTGAACTAATCATTAGTTGGTTCATAAAATCATGACATCTCCAAAATGCTTTCTGTATGAGCAACAGCCCCAATATATTCACTTTGGACAGAATTACATGACAAAGAAAAACAAAACGTGTTTGCGAGGAAGATTAAACGACATGATTTGGCTTTTATGATTTAAAAAATATATAAGTTCAGTTATGTGTTCGCATCTAGAGAGTTAATCCACAGAAAATGTATTGTTAAAGACTAAGTCGTTTAAGGCCCACAATACACTGCCGCTAGTCTGTAAACCTACGTACATTTAACGTTACTGAAAGTCATCCTGCTAGCTACGTTGCTTAGCTAGCAGTTAGCTGACGGTGCAGCTTAATCAGGCCACTCCACTCGAAGCTTTGTGAAAATACGGTAGTCCGTGTTTAATGCCGTTTACTCGAAGAGTCGCGTAACTGTTAAAGCAGAAAGGTGTTCAGTATTTCAGCTAACCAGGCGTTTCCCCATTTGATTGTCGGCCAGCTAAAGTGGCTAACAGCTGATGAAGCTAATAAGCTAACGTTGCTAAGGTAACTGGCAGCCGCAGGAAATGGGCATTAATGTGGCGTAAACTTGGCCATCGAGTTAGTTTTAACAACTTAACATCTTATTGTTAATGTTTCATACTCTGATTTAACTGACTGAATTAAAAGCTAAATTCTGATAAAGGCTGAGGCTTGGCGACGTTTTTGTTTTTTTAACGGTAGGCCCGAGCTAGCCTTGTTAGCTAGCTAAACAGCTGACGTAGCTACTAATTTACTCGTTAAAACAGCTAAATAAAGATCGATTAAAGACACACAACGAAACACGTGAAAACGCTGGCCCAGGCAGAGTGACTATTCTTTAAAAACACTAATTACTTACAGACAAATTGTTCCAACTGTTGTTTATTTCACTCACTTCCGGATCCCGTCAGGTTTTACCAAACAAAGAGCAGGGGCGCGGATTTTATAGACAACAGTCAAATATCCTTCCGCTGTCCCACCCGGTGGGACTATAAAATCATTTTGTTATCTACAAAGAAACCATAAAATCATTTTGCAATTAGTTGAACATAAATATTCTCAGTAAAACACACAGACACAATTACAGTTTTTACGGGGGAGACAAGTTTTGGGATCAGAGTGAGGGTGAAACATGACCGTTCACAGCCTGCGCGGATGTAGACCTGACACACACGAAGCCTTGTGCAAACCGGAAGACAGTCGGCACTAGCTTAATAATAACAAATATTATATCCCAAAAAGTAGGCTATTGTTATTATTATTGATATTACTACTAATAATAATAATACCTATCATTTTTATTATTATTATTATTATTGTTGTTGTTGTTGTTGTTGTTGTTGTTGTTGTTATTACGACTAGCACTTTTTATTTTGAATTAAGATTGCACTGTAAATTTAAGAGTTTCCCTAATTTCCCACTCAGCCCAACCAGAAACTAGAGGCGTCAACCAAAATACAAAGTGCCTTTCCTAGAAATTAAGAGAAAAAGGAAAAAGAAACAATACAACACTGAGAGAGAGTACAAAATCATGAAAATCAATATCATCAGTGTGCTTCCACTTCGTCCTTTCACTTACACGTTTATAAAATAAAAATAAAAATAAATTGTACTAACTCTGTCGCCCAGTCCTGAGAAAGAGGCTCTCCAGACGTCTTCCAGGTCCTGGGAATCTCATTTTTGCCATCTGGGTCCAGTCCTTCAATGTATTGCAGAAAAACAGATAACACTAATAAATCTTTCACATTTAAAAATAACTACAACATTAAGGCCTTCTAGGGCTCTTACCACAAGGATGGACAAGCTTTATAGCTGGTTACTGCTAAAACTATAACATATAGTTATTGATTAGTCAAGTCAGTTTTATTTATATAGCTCAAAATCACAAATCAGCCTCCAAAGGCTGTATGCTGTATTTTATGACCGAGATTCCAAATACAACATTATGAATAAGTAATCATAATGGTAGGGTGATGCATAAATCCAGGTACTCAACTGCTTGGAAATAAATACACGTTTGTGTATTTTAAGTCAAGCTAGCTGTGTGGTTCTAGGTTAGTCGGTCCACCACTTTAGTCCAGACTGAAGCATCTCAACAACTGCAGGATGGACTGTCATGACATTTGGTTTCCCCTCAGGATGAATTCTTATAACTTTGGTGATCCCCTGA